>NC_081777.1:4493591-5193829 GCF_963082965.1 Carassius carassius
AGTGGGTGACTGGGACGCTGGACAGGATATTTACACCGGCTGTTCAGATAAAAGATTTGGTTTTCACCTTCCTCACCCCCAATGCCATGCCATCAGGGTGTTTATCTACTGAACGGATGAATGGTTGGGCTGTGGGAGGACTGAGCCAGCAATGGCTGATTGTGTAGTTTGAGATGTGAAGTGATTCGGACAAAGAAAATGCTTTATAGGTCTTCAGCTCTTCATCCGTTACTGCCCACACTACAAATCCCCCTCCAGACCAATAGTCTCCCCTAGCTCTCATTTATGACACTTGAGGCTGTTTTACACAGTTATTTTTGGATATAACAACATCCTTTTGTTAATAAGGAGGAAAAGCTGATTTATATATAGCACAGCTATTAAGACATGTTCAAATCTGTCTTTTCTGAGAATCTTATATATAGGTTATAGGGTCATATTTACATCGCACTAGATAATATGTCAGCTTTGTTTGAGAGGTCTCCCTACTCTGTGAGTGGTTTTGTTTTATCTGCTAGTTATGAATAACTGTTATGTGTAACTTCTCTCTGTCTTTGTGTCCATTCACAGCGGTGGTTATGAGGCCGAAGCGTCAGCAGGAGCTCCGCTGTTGTACAACTGCAGCACTCAGTATCACATACACACACATGGTGTGTTCAGAGGAGTACAGGTAGGTGATTGCAAAAAACACACACTCAAACACAGAGACAAACTCATATCCATTTGACCTGTGCACACACAGACTGGATTCTCACTATAATATAACCACAAAGTCACTTTTTTGATGGGTATGAAGGAACTTTTTTGCAAAATGTGTTTCCTTCTCTCATTATTTGTATTAACCCTTTGCACACAAGTTAAAAACCACCTCAAGTGAGCATAAAAACTTCGGTAGCACTTTATTTTACAGTCCTGTTCCCCATGTACATACTGTGTACTTATTATAGTAATTATAATAACTATGTTATAACTAGGTACTAACCCTGAACCTGCCCCTAAACCTAACCCTACCCCATGTAGTTACCTTGTATTACCAGAACTTTCTTAGATAAATACACTGTAAGTACACTATAAGTACATGTAAGTACACGTACTGTAAAATAAAGTGCAACAATAACTTCTTATTTGCAAATTAAAAGGATATTTTTTTGTTTGTTGGAAATTTGTCACTTTCGTCATTCTTTTCTGATGCGATACTTCAGAATGTGCATAAAAATACGGTGATAGAAACATAGCTACTGCTTCAGTCTGTAGTGTCTGTATGGCCTGGATCAACATCTATCAGAGCCTGAGAAAGCTGATACTGTCCAGAGAATAGTGTGCATGTATGCATGTTTATAACTTTAGTTTAAAGCTTCCCTCTTAAGGCTTTTAAAAGCTAAATTGATATTTAACAGGCCACAAGATAAGAGGCTTTGTTCAGATGCAGAACTCATCCGGGGTTTGGTAACGCAGAAGTTAAAGCAAACAAAGGCTCAGAAGTGCAGAAGAATTGGCAAATAGAGTTTGTTGATTGCCAATTATTCTCTTTTTATTTTTTTCTCCAGGATGTGCGGAGAGTACCAGGCATCGCTCCCTCCATTAAATCATCAGAGAGCAGTGAGAAACGGCCTTTCATGTGTTCTTACCCCGGCTGCAGTAAGAGATACTTCAAACTGTCTCACCTGCAGATGCACGGCAGGAAACACACAGGTGAGACAGACGCCACCATGTGTGGACCATACAAAAAAATACAAATTACAGTAAAACAATAATGGATCAATAAGAGGCTGTTGGAGTCTTTCGAAGATCCTTAAGAGACGTGACATACAGCCAAGTATGGAAAGCCATGCTCAGAATTCGTGCTCTGCATTTAACCCATCCAAAGCACGCACGCACGCACGCGCACACACACACACACACGCGCACACACACACACACACACACACACACACACACACACACACACACACACACACAGCAGTGGGCAACAATTTATGCTGCGGCGCCCAGGGAGCAGTTGGGTGTTCAGTGCTCAAGGGCACCTCAGTCGTGGAATTGCCGGCCCGAGACTCGAACCCACAACCTTAGGTTTAGGAGTCATACTCTCTAATCACTAAGCCATGACTTTTTCCAATGATAGGGGATTACCATAATAGTACCATATTTTGGTGGAAATAATGTTACCATAGCAAATTCTTTGTAAGGGCATCCTCTCAGTTGCTCAAGAATCACCATAATTACTAAGAAACATCTGGAGTGAGTAATTTGTGACCTCATGGCATGTACAGTTTTACAGATAAAGCGATGATTTATGACACTCAGAGCATAACAACAAAATCAAAGCTCAATTCAAACGGCGCCTCCTTGCGGAAGCTTCCTGGTAATGACAGAGACTACAGTCGTGTTCACACATCCATCCGTCCTCTAACACATACTGTGATGTTTCTGTCACACACAGGTGAGAAGCCCTACCAGTGTGACTACACAGGCTGCGGCCGCAGGTTTTCCAGATCTGACCAACTCAAGAGACACCAGCGCAGACACACAGGTCAGACATGTCTCTGCTCTTCAAAACATGTGAGGACAGAAATATAACAGATATGTGGCTCTGAGGTCATTCATATTCCACACTCATAACAGTAAAGGTTCTTTATTGGCATTGATGATAAAGAACCTTTAACATCCATGGAAACTTTTGGTTCTTTATAGTGGAAAAAAGGTTCTTTAGATTAATAAAATGTTCTTCATATGAAACAAAAAACTATTTTGGAAACTGAAAATGGCTCTTCTACAGTATATCACAGAAAAAAAAATGCAAGTATAGTTAACTCTTAAAAGTTACATATACTATAGCTTAGTGTTTAGCATTAAAAGCCTTTAGAATGTACATTTTTCTCTTCTGGAAAAACAGACCAAAAATATTAGCGACACGTCTTGCGCTCAGGGGCTTATCCAAACTATTGTCCGATCAAATACTTTTGAATGAGACCCACCAATTCCAGCTGTCATGAATCCATCACTTGTATAAAGTATACCGTCTCCTGCTTTGCTCCTGCAGGCGTCAAACCCTTTCAGTGTGAGACATGTCAAAGAAAGTTTTCACGCTCAGACCATCTTAAGACCCACACTCGGACTCATACAGGTAAAACAAGTGCGTAAGCCTTTTTTTCAGACTTCTCAAAAACTATTTATTGCATATGCATTGATTTGATTAGAGCGCACCAGTAAAATGTGTTTGTGTGTTTCCTCTCTGGTGGTTGTCAGGTGAGAAGCCGTTCACGTGCCGCTGGCCCAGCTGTCAGAAGAAGTTCTCCCGCTCAGATGAGCTGGTCAGACATCACAGTATGCATCAGAGAAACATGAGCAAACTCCAGTCTGCTGTTTGAGAAACTATACATACACTGTATATAAACACACACACACACACACACTGAAACACACTCAACAGTAAAGACCTGTCAGTCAGTGACCTGCGCTGCTGATCTGATAACATGAATCAAATCATCCCTGTAAGACATGGAACACTGCCTTTCGCTGAAGAATGTGTCTGCATCATTTTGGGTCATCTCATGTTGTAAATAAGTTAGCTTTTTTCCTTTGTAATAGTTATTTTTTATTTTTATTATTTACATATGGACAGTTGATTGCACTGGGTATACTTTTTACTTTTTTTTTTTAATTGGCAAGATGTGGTGGGTCACTTTCATTTCTTAATTTGGAAAATAAATTGTGGATGAGTGAGAAACGGCTAGTGTAAAAATCATACGCACTATAATGCCTTAGTATATATTTTTTAAGTGACAACAGTTGTTCCTAAAATGCCTCTTATATTAAATTACATCATACATTCTCAGGAAATGGATCAAGTTACTATACAAATAAATGTGTGTGTGTTTTAATGTATAATATACATTGAAAAGCATATGTGCATATATACATATGTGTACATATTAGCAAAAACAGATAACTGTTTTTACTCATTTTTTATAAATGTTTTTTTTGTGTTGTTTTTATAGATTTGTGTTAGTTAGCTGTATTTTTTAAGTTTTCATTATTTAATCAAAACAACCCAACTGCAGTTTGATTAATATTAATTGGAATGTAGAATAAAAAACATTTTTTAACATGTTTAAAAATATAGATTTATATAGTAAAAATTGCATACATACAGTAAAATAATATACAGTAAATTGCATACATACTGTACAGTGTACACACATCAGAAATTGTGTATATTATTCAGTGCACAAACCTAAAAAATTTGCATGAAATTGTTAATCAGTAAGACTCCTCATAGCCAATAATAATAATAAAAAATGTGTGTGTATATATAATGTTAAATAATATATAATAATAAATGACTTTAAAAAAGCAACACCTTACTTTTCAATAAACTAACAACTACTTTTTTATGAGCAAAAGTACACTGGAATCATTTCTCCCAAAATTTGGTTTGGAGCATTTATTAAAAACCGTGTACAAAAACAAAACTGCATACAAACGTACACCAATGTGAACACAAGCAAGCAAAGACCCCAGAAACCATTCCAGATCACATGGTCCGGGGTCGCATGGAATGCACCTCTATATACAGATCTAGTCCTCGTTCTGTTTAGCAAACACTGTATACCGTCATGGTTTGACTTCACTGCACAAAAACGGTTAATGATTGTCCTAAAATGAATGAGCACTGAACGCATGCATGGATCAGGAAGACGGTCCGGGCTTTCAACGGCCTTCAAGTTTCTATATACAAAAACACAAAATGCTACTGAGATTTGAACATTTGCATTATTTCTTATTGTCACTATGAAACACAGAAATCTTCAAAGCTTATAGGGTGTGGAACTTTTACTTGTTCTTGCAGAAAAAAAGAAAAAGAAAAGCAAGATCTCTTCAAGATCAAGGAATAAAAATGTAAAATCTTGCTCAGACACACAAATATATACATACACGTACATTCAAGCATCTAGAAATCAAATCGCATTTACGTAACATCAACATTACAAATGACAGCGAAGACTAGACTAAAGTGCGTTATTGTCCAGAAATACTTTGCCGTATCAGAAGGGTCTTCTCATCCTGAGGCAGCAGGTGTTGTCGAGAGGTCAGTGGGAGTGTTAATCGTTTTCAATCATGTAAAAATTACATTAGTCGTTCCGATCAAAAGGAACATCACTTCAGTCAGTATAGTTCCCACCATCAACCCTGATTTGCCGGTTAAGCTCCTCCCCTGCAGGAAGCAAGGACTTTCATTGGTTTGTTCAAGAAGGAGCTGATTGCTTGAGAGGTCTGGAGGATGGACCCTCTTTGGAGGAGTTCCTCACGCAGTCAACTTCATTCGTCCTATAAACGAAGAGAAAAATGTGATAAAGACGCAATCATGACTAATTCAAGAAGCTTTTCCAGTTTACAGGAAGTGCTGGACTTAAAGCATGTTGTTGCAATGGAAACCACAAAACTGAGCAACAACAAAAGAAGAAACCTTATTTTATATTTCACTTACTATCTTACTGCAACTTCTGCACACTATTTTTAACCATGTTTTGAAGTCTAGAAAGCTTGTCTTACGGTTCGGACAACAGGGGGGTTTAGTTAGTCATTTTGTTACTCATTCCTCATGAGAAACACTCGCTCTGCTGAGAAACCAAGTAAGCTGCATACATTATGGCATCATAGACAGATCATTTCTACACAAACACAACCTAATTATGCTGCCAGATAAAAACACGTTTTGGCGTTCACACCAAGATGAACATTCGGTGTGATAAACACTGTTTGAATTAATGTTATTGTATCCATTCAGACAGGGCATGCAGTTTTTTTTTAAAACTGTGATGTATTCTAATCTATTTTCTATTGCACTGAAAAGAATTGGCCAACCAATAAGATTTGGGGATTTGCTCACATGCACAGAGCCGATGTTGTTAGACAAAACGAAAACTGTTGGCGCTAACATATAGGGCTGTGCAAAAAAATCAAATGCGATTTTCATGCGCATCTCATCAGTAAAGGCGCTCCTGTGATTAGGAGTACATCTCCAGCACGTGCGTTCAGATCAGGGTTTTCAAAACAAATCCTGCCCACTTGCTTCTCAAAACTAGCCCAATCACGTTTCCAGGAGTTTCCCCGATAATAAATTGCGTCCCGGGGTTAAAATACACGTTTTTTGGGCAGGGTTGCCTTTGTAAAATTTGCATTTTGGGGCTAAACATCACGTTATTGGGATTGGGGTCGCTTTAACCCACGGACATGAAAAACAACTGTGGACTTGGCAACATTGGTTCAGGCGGAGCGGCATTTACTACACAGAGCCATAGTCCACCGACAACTAACACAAAATGCTTTTAAAATCAACAAAGAATCACCTGCGATTTTGAAATCAATTTTGTGTGGATTTTCTGTAAACTACGGCTCTGTGTAGTAAAGGCCAACCAGTGTTGCCAAGTCTGCGGTTGTTTTTCATGTCCGCGAGTCGAAGCGACCCCAATACCAATAATGTGATGTTTAGCCCCTAAAATGCTAATTTTACCAAGGCAGCCCCCGCCAAAAATTTTTTTTATTTTATCGCCCGGAACGAAACGCGATTGGGCTAGTTTTGAGAAGTAATTGGGCAGGTTTTGTTTTGAAAACCTAGCAATCCTGATCCGAACGCACGTGCTGGAGATATACTACTAATCACAGGAGTGACTTTACTGACCAGATGCGCATGAAAATCGCATTCGATTTTTTTGCACAGCCCTACTAACATATACATGTGTTTTGCTACGCCATCGTGAATGGCAGCGGAAGAATCTGGAGCCGAGCTCTGTTTTGTTTACCGCTGTATTTCTACTGTCCTATAAACACCACCTACTGTCAGAGAGTGAAACTGCATCAGTCTGAAAACAAAAATCACAAGCGAAAAGCTGACCGAATTTTCATCCTGAACCTTCATGTTGGTGTGAACATAACTGGTTCAAACACAAATGTTTGAATTATAGAATACAGTTACAAAATTCATTTCGTTTACAATGAATGTAGATAATTATATACATTTTGTGAGAACATACTGGTAATTCTGACCTCACGGTAAGCGTTCTGAAAAGTTTCCACTTATGCAAAATGAACTTGCTTCTGTATTACTCTCCATGAAAACCTCCAGTTTCACAGCATAGGAAACAACATTAATGGGGCAGTTCAGTTTTTTTTTGCGGATTTGAAATATTTAAATTTGAGTGTGGCAAGCAGTTTTGGGGATTTCAGAAATTCTTCATTTAAGTAGATGGACTTTGCTCTTGGATATCCAAGAGGCCTTGCAAATATGGCTGCAGAGTGAACTGATTCCCAAACTTGCGGTCTTTGCACTTGATCACTTAACTACTTATTAGGAATATGCTGGTATCAAATTTTCTTGTTGCGATTAAATGCTAATGCTTTTATCACGGTATACGTTACAGAAATTTTGTTAAAAAAGTGGAATACAGTATAACAGCTTTAATAACTTTCTTATAACAAAAAAACTATGCAATAACGCAATACAGAAAAATATATAAAGTTAAACGTTTTTCATGGATTAAAGTGCAAAAGAATGATAAAAACCATTTATCATATATCATTACCATGATATATCACATTACCGAATACCGGCACATCTATACTACTTATATGACATATTTCCTGTATTTGGCCCAAGTGTTCAAGTGAGGATGAAGACCACAAGTGTGTGTACAACTTTTCATTACCTGATGAGACTTTAATTTCTGGTGCTTCTAATTAAGTGATAAAAAGCTGTTGCAAATGATGTACAAAATAAATACGTGACCCTGGACCACAAACCAGTCTTAAGTCACTGGGGTAAATTTTTAGCAATAGCCAAAAATACACTGTATGGGTCAAAATTGGTCGCGTGCACACGCTCACTAGATTTTAGAACAAAGCTACTGCAATCAGTATTGAACTCATTTATCCTCACATGACAACAGTGAAATAACATTTGTCACAAAAATAAACATTACTCCGTCACCATCACAGTGCAGCCCAGCCAATCAAAAGCAGAGCTGTAGGTGAAGACATTAAACATCAAAATTATTTTCTCCACTCACTCACTCGCTCTCACACACACACACACACACACACACACACACACACACACACACACACACACACACACACACACACACACACAACACAGACAAACAGTGAATACAGTGCACAGTTGCAAAATCACAAGACAACATATAAATCAACTGGACAAATACAGTAAGCTTGTACAAGGCCAAACAAAACTTAAAAGACACAACAACAAAACAGCAGCTGAGGTCAACCTTTTACACACTCTTTCACACACAAAGCTTCCTGGGGTTAAAGGCGTTAGTGTTAGATGGGTGGGCGTTGACGAGATGACATGTGGGGCACCATGCCATGCTGAGCGGTTCATGCCAAGCGACCAACCACATTAAACCTCACCTACCTGCCCACCGTCCCCAACCAATGGGCTGCTTCTGTCTACCTGTCTATCTGGAAACCAACCAATTACAGCGTCACAATGCAATGAACAGACATCCCCTTCACATAGCGTGACCTGTACTCAACGCACTGTCAGATGCTATGATAATCAAGGCTGTGATTATGAGATTAAGGTATCATTATGTCAGATTATTTACAGAGTCTTATATAAGCAGGTATTTCTGTGTCATGTTGGTTGTTTCTCTGTCTGCTCACCTGTGGACAGCTGACTGTGGGACCTCCGGCGGGTTGTGGGGGTTTTAGAGTTGGAGGAGAGGGTTGAACCTGCGCTGCTGGCCCTTGAGATGGGGAGCGGCACGGGGGTCACGGGAGGAGAGTCCAGCTAAAGGAGAAAAAGATTCTTTTGAACATTTTATCCTGCATTTATAGAAGTTATTTTTTCCCCAAAATATTTTCTTTTTCTTTTTCGTTATACAATTTATTAAAAGTTTATAATCAAATGTATTTAATTTCCCCCAAATTCTATTTTATTTATCCCAAATTATGTTTTCCATTCAATTTTAATAATTAATCAGATTAATTAATAATTGTTAATTAATAGTGTTCCTGTGGCTCAAGTGGTAGAGCATTAGCAAGCGCAATGTTGGTGGTTCGAATCCCAGGGAACACATGATAGGAGAAAATTGTTAGCCTGAATGCAATGTAAGTCGCTTTGGATCCTTAAATTAAATTTTAATTTAATCTGTAATAATCAAAAAGCATGTCTAATTAATTGGAATTGTGCGACATCCAATTTTGCAATTTAGCAAAACTTATAATATAATATATATACTTATAACTTATAACTTGTAATTAATAGCTTAATTAACTTTTAATAACCAGAAAGCATGTTTAAAAAACTAAATTCTGGATTTATAATATATGATACACAGTTCATCATAAAAAACAGAAAAAAACATTTAAGTATTATAAAACTATTAAAACATTACATTTAACTGATTACTTTTTAAAATGTAAATTTGTGTTGTTCAAATTCTAATTCAAAGGGTTTTATTTAGACAATAAAACACCAGGTTCATATTTGTGTTGCCTATGCGAGAACCATACATTTTCCAAAGTAATTTCTCTCATTTTAAAACACAGAAAACACATAATAAAACATCAACAGGAGCTAAGGAATAATGAGTGTACTGATTAGTGTATTATTGAATGAGGCCACTGAAATCTAAAAGATACTACTGATCTAAGACCTGCACAATGATGTGTGTGTTTGTGATGTGTACCTCCACGCTGTCATGAGTTGGAGAGGAGGATGTTGAGGAGGTCTCTGCTTGGCGGCGCGAGGAAGACGAGGGTCCGATCTCAACAGTCCGAACACGCTGAGCGAACTTCAGAGAGCAAACCGACTCACTGATGTTACTCTCTAGAGGAGACACCTGAGATACAGAGAGAAGAGTCTCAGAGTTGTGAGAGCATCAGCATCAGAGGGAATACTGAACTAATGATGTAGGTAGAAAATTCGGTAAACTTGTGATGGGAATCATAATGAATTTAAGCACTGTGGTTCCAATTCAGAAACGACTTAGTTATGATTCCATTAATGATTAAATCTCAATCACACACACACACACACACACACACACACACACACACACACACACACACACACACACAAAACAAGGTGTGTTTATGTCAGAATCACTGTAATTACGTGGATCTGACTCTGAAAAAGCAATCACATCCTTGTAATTACAGCTTGTACAATTTTCTAAATGATCGAGACTTTGAGGCGTTATGTGGAAACACTCAAAATGACTATTTCTGTTCAATAAAACCAAGATTTGGTTACAGTCAATGCCTTATGATACAAAATTAAGACATACACTAGACCCACTATACAGTTTAATGTAGTGAGCACAGAACTGAAATGTCCCACTAAAATTTTTACATTAATTAATAAAGCATTGGCATGACTGTTACTTGTTGTATTGTGGTATTGTCTAGTGATTGCTCTAATGAAATAGATTCATTTTGGAGTTACAGTAACTGTGTTACCATATAAACACAGAATTCTGGGTAGAACATCCCAGGTTGTCATCTAGAAATTACGGTAATTAATCACATGTGGTGAACACAGCTATTGGTAAATTGTGCATAAAATGACCAGGCACATTTATTGGGAAATTAAATATGTTTTGATTTCATTTAATCACAACCGAGTTCTTCAGCATAAGAGGTGATTTCTGTAGCACAAACTGCTTAAAATCCCTGGTCTGCTCGTGCTGTACCAAGTACAGCCTTTATCCCTAAATCCACTCAAAATGTGTAGAGGTTTAAAGTAAGCCTCTGAGCCAGTGGTCCAGCGAGCGCTCACACACCTGCACCATCATGAGGGTCTTGCTGTCTCCACTGAGCGAGTCCTGCAGCAGGTACGTGAGACGCGAGTTCCTGAAGGGCACGTGCGAGTGTTTGGAGCGCAGGGCGTTGATGACGTCACCCAGCGCAGACAGTGATTTGTTGATGCACTGAGCCTCACGCAGACGGCTGCCCTCGGCACCAGATTTGGCAATCCGCTCGGAACCAGCCAGATCCACCAGATTGAGCTTACCTGCAAAAACGAGGACAAAAAGTGAAGGCTTCGTATTTGTATTTGAATGATTTCCTGTTTAAACGAACATTGTGTGTACCTGAGGTGCGGTGGCCCGTGGAAGAGTTGACACCTGCCACCGTGACGATCAGGAGGGCATGAGAGCGAGAGCTGTGCTCGTTTAGATTAGTGCACGCTGTCGCCCTGTTCATGTGACCCAGTTCAAACACCTGCAGGGTCAAAGGTCAGCGATTACAAACAATGAATTAAACTGAAATGGGTTGATGCTCGTCTATATGACAGACCTGGCATCAGAACACTGATTATTGAACACATCTGAACTACACTCACTAAATAACTTCAAAAATTTTACTTTTTTCACATTGTCTGTGTTATACTATAATTGTTCTTGTTATAATATAGTAATAACAGTAAATTATGCATAACAACAAGCAACTAACCTTAATCCCACAGTAAGTATATGATGCTTAGTAATATTACTCAGTGTTTAATTGCACTGATTACACTGTAACAAGGACACCTTAACCCTGTAATATCTGAAATAATACAAATATAATTTTTAAAATGTTTGAAAGGAAACACCTTCACAAAAGCTTGATGCATCGCGTTTGATACTCATGTTTTAACATGATTTTTGATAATAAAAAGCAAAGTTATGCTTACTTTCCATTTGCTTTACAAAAATCTTTAAGCCTGAAGGTACATAACTAAAATGCCTTTTGTTTGCTAAAAATATAAACAATCATGAAGGCATGTAGTAGAAGTTCTGATAATTCAGAGGCCTTAGAAATTTCCATATCCGATATGACACAACACATTTAAAATAAAGACCAAATATGTTTTTAATTATAAAGTATGAAGTATACTAGTAGTAAAAATGAACTTTTTAAAAAGTTTTCAGAGCAATGGATATGCTTTACTTTGTCTGGTCAGACAAAATAAGACAAATTGACCTGCTTTTTCCATTAAAATCTAATCTAAGGTGGTGATATACTGGTTCATTTGTGAAGTTCATGAAGCTGGCTCTAAAGCATGACAGCTAGCATAACTCTGGTTGGATGCTGTGAGCTTCACCTTGTTAATGTCCTCCACACTCTCCACGGTGAACTCTGTGAGTCCTGGCACGTACAGCTGTCCACTGCCATCTGGACACATCTTTATATCCAGCTTCTCACTGGGATTGTCACCCAACAGGTTCCTGTTGGAATCGGATAAAGAAAAATTGATTCATTTCATCAGTTGCCATTAAGGAATGCGCAAAACTTAAATTTCACAGGCGAGCTAAATAATAACCTATGCACATCTGTTTGAGTTACACGACACAGCAGGAGGCAGGACAGGGTTAGCGAATAGACAGTGCAGGGGGAAATGCGTGACGTGTGATCTGTTTGTGTCTTGCAGATGGCCCGAGAGATTTGAAATCTAATCTGCTTTTACATAACTGCTGACCGGCAGAATCTGTGGCAGGTTACACACACTTCACTGTCAACACATTGGGACAATTATATAAAGGAGTGCTGAATGCACTGCAGTGATGAGCAGATCACACTGAAACAGCTCCTGTAGAGCATTTGATGATCCTCATCCTCATCTTCATCATCTGTCCCTCCTGCTGTTACCGTGTAGCTCTGCTTGTGTCTGTGTTTCTCACCGAAGTGTCTCATTGTAGATTTCCACCATGCTGACGGTGATCTTATAGTCCCAGTCAGGCTTTTTCTCCGACACTTCAGAGAAGAGCAGCCGCAGAGCACGCTGGTTAATGCCAGGGTCTTCAGGGACACCCTGCATGAAACACGAGAGACTGACATGAAAATTACACAACCAACATGTTATGACTTATAAACAATAAATGGCTGATATTAAAATTCTATGCTTTTTTTAAGTAAATAAAACATGATGTTTAATAGTATGAATAATTGATATTCACTGATATATATGTTAAAAAAAGATTCGATTTAGAATGATGAAAGTACTGTTACAGTGTTAAAAAGAATAATAAAATATTGTTTTAATATAATAATACATTTTTTATACAAAGCAGCATAAATGACAATACAACAAAAATCTCTAAATATTAAATAATTCTATTAATTAATATAAATAATAAGATTAAATATTAATTAACATGCTCTATATAAATAGTTTAAATATATATTAATATTAATTATATAAATATGAATTAATTAGTAAGTAAATGCAATGCATCATTTTTTGCTACAGAATTCAAATACACAATTAAAAAAAATCTGAGGTCCTAATGGGCTTGTTTTCTTTTAAGACAATAGTTAGTTTGAGGGTGAAGTTTGGGAACATGTGGTATACCTCCATGGTATAGGTCTTCCCAGAGCCAGTCTGCCCATAGGCAAAGATGCATACGTTAAAGCCATCAATACAGGAAGTGACCAGAGACTGCACTTCCCGGAACACCTGTCCAATCACAAGAAAGGGTTTAATAACTGATATAGTAACAAGACTGTGATAGAATATCTGACATAGGAATAAAACAATATTTGAAAACTGATTCAGGCACTAACCTCCTCCTGAGTGGCCTGAGTGGGAAATACTTTGTCAAGTTCAAAGGTCATGAGCTTGCCCTTATTAGACAAGTAGAGAACAGCATCATCATCAGGGTCAAAGGTCACTATGTTTTTGGCGTCAGCAGCATCCGTTTCTCCAGCACAAATGGGACGTACTCTGCACAACACACGGATGTTTCCTGAAAAACAAGATCTTTATAATTAAAATGTCTAATTTCATAGAATCTAACTGCATATGAATCGAACACATTTCCCCAGAGATCTCTGCTGTCTCACCTTTGATGCGCACCAGTTCGTTGTGGCATTTCTTCCTCAGGTTCATCTCGCGCTTGTATTTGCGCAGCAGCTCTTGGTTTGCACTGCTCACCTCTCCAATCACCTGACAGATCTGGAATCACAGACGGACACGACTGATGAGCTGCGGTCAGGCTGATGTGTCGTCAGCTCGTATGCCGTGCTCTCACCTCCTGCTTCGCCTCGGTGATGGCTTTCTCCAGCATGTAAGGGAAGTCCTGCACCTGTCTCTTCAGACAGTTGTAATCACAGGTGAGGGTTCTCAGGGCCGGCTGCAGCGTCAGGAGGTTCATCCGCACACCTGTTGGACAACAATCAAAAGAGTATAATAAACTAATAAAATGAAAAATGTACAAACATATAAACTGAAGCCTTTTTTAGAAACCAGAATAGTTTGGAAACACTTTAATATAGGGACCAATTCTCACTATTAAAGGGTTAGTTCACCCAAAAATGAAAATTAGGCTGTGTTTTTTTATGGATGAGTTCTTTTTTTTGGACTGAAGCAATGCAACACCCGCTGACTGCAATGACATAGCTTGGAATAGCCAGGACAATTTTTAATATAACTCCTAATGGATTCGTCTGAAAGAAGAAAGTCATATACACCTAGGATGCCTTGGGGGTGAGTAAAACTAATTTTCACTTGGGTGAACTAACCCTTTAACTAGTTGCAGTTAGCATGCCTATTATTAACTTATTGGCGGTTTATTTGTGATTATAAAGCACATCCCCAATGCATAACAGGTAAAAGAAAAAAGGCAACAAAAACTATTTAAAGTTTTTTTTTTAATTCAATTTAGTAAAAAGATAATTACACTAATACAGTTGTACAATATTCAAATGAATAATAAATTATGGCATAATAACAATTACAATACAAAAGACAGTACAAATTGCATTATGATACGCTAAACACTTTGGTTTAAGTATATTTCCTGGTTGTTTTACTTTATGGTGTCCATGTTTTAAAATTAATTACACAAATAAGTATTGAGTAATATTCATTAACAACACAAACAATTAAAGGATTTGGTTTATTGTTCATTTCTTGTAACTGTGCATAATTTACTGTTATTACTGTGTGAATATGTTTAACAAGCACACTAAGGGTGTTACCTTTTTTTTTGTTTTGAAAAATGTAATAAGATTACGAGAGGAAAACATGAAAATCCGAATGGGTTTTGTTTAAAAACAATATAATCACTTAGGCCTATTTCTATTTTGACTTGAGGGGGAAACACGACCTGGAATCAAACACGCATCGTCTCACCTGCTAGGTTCTCGTGGACGGCCTTCATCTCGCTCTCTGCTCTGGTGAAAGCCTCCTCGATCACTCTGTTCTTCTCCTCCTCCAGACTCTGCATCTCTGCTTCCAGCTGACCCTGAGCTCTCTCCATCTCACCCTCATACACTAGGATCTGACACACACACACACACACACACACAGAGAGAGAGTACGGTCAACACATCTGACCCCAGTGCCAACAAAATCCTGTGTCACTGAGCTCATAAGTTCTATGCAAATAGTAAATGTTTTAAATGAAATATTACATAAGGTAACACAAAGGAGCTTTTATAATGACAGATTAAATCGCCAACACACTGTTTGATTTGTAGTTTGTACTCAAATGTTTCAAGATCACTGTCAGTGTAAACACCTGTCTACAGACACTGATTTTATCTTATTCAGATTTCATGAGAAAACCAGTTATTTAAACATCTGAAATGGCAAAATATACAATCAAACAGTGCTCAGCGTTGACTTCAAATCACTACAGTAGCATTACAGAACCAAGACTTTCTATATAAATTATAAATCGGTTTATTTCAAAAATGTTATTAAGTTCAGATATTATAATTTAAATAATTTAGTAAAATATATTTCTGAAGCTAAAGCAATGTGTAAATAAAATGTGCTGCAATTGTTATGCATGCATCATATACACAACAAGTCAAACATCTGATATCAGTGATATCATAGATCAGTGTTATATTGGTCATTATGCTTCCTAATATTTCAAAATACCATACCAGCTCACCACTACTTTCCACCTTAATGCTAAATCATCACAATACAATTTTAACACATCACAGATGAGCACAGAGAAATCCTGAGTTTCACCTTATTTGAATAAAATAGCGTTACTTCTGACCAACATAACACAAACCCAGTCATGACTACTAACCAGAGTCATTAGTTAGACTGATCTAATGCCCTTAGTTAAGTGTAAAAAGATCTGTGGGTGGCTGGAGGGCTGTTGGTCACACATGGGAAGGGCATCTGGGGTCACGCACAATCAATACATTTGAAGTACACAACGGGGGTGACGGTGACTATTTCACAGTACGTTACATGGGATCACTACTGCAGGTAGAATAAAGTGTATCCCTCAAGGGAACGTGAGCTAGTTACTCTGCAAAGTTTCAGGGTTTCACAGGTCAAAAATGAGCATGAGCCAACACGAATCTCCATTTTGGAATGGCACTTAAAATGGGACAGAGACACAGAAGTCTGCTCACTGTAAACCGCTTCTTATAATCACAGTTGGAATCTGACCCATGACACATTTTTGACCTTTGACCCCTGCAGAGTAATCTGGCCGACCTTGGCGAGTCTGTGGGTGACCTCGGTGTTACCCCCCCCCACAGCCTTGGAGAGCAGGCCATACAGACGGCCACGGTCCGTCCTCAGCTGAAAGGCAAGTGAAGAGAGAGCCGTTAACCTGCTCTGTCACAACACCGACATCAGACAGGCCTGAAACTAGAGCCTTGTGATTCCCACAGAGAGAATCCTGGAGTCCAGTCAGAAAACATGGAGTTTACAGAATAATGTGGAATGTTGGATGAAGAAATCAAAATTAGGGCTGAATAATCAATCAAATAACCTTATGGATTAGTGTCTCTGAAGAGGTTAAAGACTGCGATTTAAATATTAAGTCTGCATGTGCTAGCTTGAATTCTGTGCGAATGAGCGGCACAGTTTCATCTACTAAACATACTGAATCCTGTGTGATGCTTATGGAGTTATCAGCATCTGTTGTTTCACTATACGAGCACACAAACTTCATCTCCAGAGCTGCTCTGAGAGTCACTTCACCAGCATTTTACCATTTAATAAAAACTATAACCAGATACACAACTTCACTACAACCGGCCAAAATAAAAGTTAGGTTTAACTAAGTTATGACAGAATTATAGTAATACTGTACAACAGATAATATAAATACAATAACAATAACACAGTTTGTTAATTTTTTGAAGGAATATCACACAATATATGCGTTTTTCATTCATATTTTAAGCAAAAACTTCCTTTGCCAAAATTTCATTAAATTTGATTATGTAAGATTAAATAACTTTATCTTTATGCATTCATTTGATTACCACCATTTTTGATGATAAACGTGTATTATATAAAACACATTCTAGAAAAAAGAACAGATTTCTGAAAAAGCACTTCAGAGTATTATTGTTAACGTCTTAATTCGATATGAAATTGTTAAAGTCCTATTTAATTCATTTCATTTGAATTAAAATCCAGCCAATTTAAAAGTGAAACACAATTTTGGGGGGAAAATAGGAAGGATTTATAGGATTCTATTAAACTTACAGCAAGTGAAGAGAGAGCCGTTAACCTGCTCTGTCACAACACCGACATCAGACAGGCCTGAAACTAGAGCCTTGTGATTCCCACAGAGAGAATCCTGGAGTCCAGTCAGAAAACATGGAGTTTACAGAATAATGTGGAATGTTGGATGAAGAAATCAAAATTAGGGCTGAATAATCAATCAAATAACCTTATGGATTAGTGTCTCTGAAGAGGTTAAAGACTGCGATTTAAATATTAAGTCTGCATGTGCTAGCTTGAATTCTGTGCGAATGAGCGGCACAGTTTCATCTACTAAACATACTGAATCCTGTGTGATGCTTATGGAGTTATCAGCATCTGTTGTTTCACTATACGAGCACACAAACTTCATCTCCAGAGCTGCTCTGAGAGTCACTTCACCAGCATTTTACCATTTAATAAAAACTATAACCAGATACACAACTTCACTACAACCGGCCAAAATAAAAGTTAGGTTTAACTAAGTTATGACAGAATTATAGTAATACTGTACAACAGATAATATAAATACAATAACAATAACACAGTTTGTTAATTTTTTGAAGGAATATCACACAATATATGCGTTTTTCATTCATATTTTAAGCAAAAACTTCCTTTGCCAAAATTTCATTAAATTTGATTATGTAAGATTAAATAACTTTATCTTTATGCATTCATTTGATTACCACCATTTTTGATGATAAACGTGTATTATATAAAACACATTCTAGAAAAAAGAACAGATTTCTGAAAAAGCACTTCAGAGTATTATTGTTAACGTCTTAATTCGATATGAAATTGTTAAAGTCCTATTTAATTCATTTCATTTGAATTAAAATCCAGCCAATTTAAAAGTGAAACACAATTTTGGGGGGAAAATAGGAAGGATTTATAGGATTCTATTAAACTTACAGCAAACCACTCGGCCTTTGAGAAGACATGAGATCAGATATCAACAGGCCACCACAGACGGGGTCAGATCTGAGCAGCAGTTGGCCACATGAGAATTCAGTGGTGAGTGTGGTACCTGCTGGCGGAGCTGACTGCTGCTTCTCTGGGACTCGTGCAGCTGCTGCTCCAGCTCTCTGAGGAGCTGCCTCTGAACACTCAGCTGCTCCTGCAGAGCATGATTACGGCCCTGAGCCTCCATTAAAGCCTGCTTACACTGGGCCGACTCCACTTCAACCGTCTTGGTCACATACTGCAGGAAGAGTGAGAAACACATTAAATCACTTCAGCTGGGAGAAGTGCATCTTGTTTTTGGTCAGAGGCACAGAATCAATATATTTGGTGCATTCCTTAATGCAAGTGTCCTGTGACTTCTCAGAGTATTTGTTGTTGTAAATGTGAAGAGAGTATGCGCAGTCTGAAGTGGTAATAGAGGGGACTACACAATACACTGTACACAAACTGTGTTTGCTAATCTGGGGCCAATTTTGCACATCATCTTTTAATTAAAATAGATGTATATCGCTTTATTTACACTACCAGTCAAAAATTTGAAATAATTGAGATTTTTTTTTTTTTTTTTTTTTTTTAAGAAGTCTGTTTCGCTCAAAAAGTTTGCATTTCTATGATATAAAATATTATAAAAATAGTAAATTGGACACGATTACAACATTTAATGTTTGACTGTGAGTGAGTTGGTGATCATTACATATAGAGAAATTGTTTATTTGGAAAAATCTGTATTAGATTCATAACTTTTTGTATTATTTTTATTTATTTAAAACAAATGTTTTTGATTCTTACTGCTGTGATCCTTTAAATTAACTGCCTTAGATTACTCTTTTTAGGAACATTTTTTTCTATTTATTATTATTTTGTCTACTTTAAATTCGCTTTACTATTGTTTTCTTGACATTTTTGCCTTATTCAAAAAAAAAAAAAAAAAAGGATTTGTAAACTATTTTTAAAAAAAGAAAGAAGACAAAACTAATTTTCTGCAAAGAGTCTCTATAATAGCATTTCAAGATTACATTTTAATAAAACATATCTCAATATAATGTCAATATTCTGAAGCCAGAGGTCATATCTGTTAGGCTTAATCTACATTGGGATGTATCATTTAAGAAAAATTACCATTCCAATGCACGGTAAGAAAGAAATTACAGTAATCTGCGGCTCATGACGAATAACAGTCAATTATATATTATAGGTTATGTTTCTTAAATGAAACATCCTCAATGACATCAGCAGCTGACAAATGCAACCTCCGCGCAGAGCAGGCTTTGAAACGAGACACGACCACTGCTTCATTAGCACACTCTCACCTTGACCTGTGGTGTCAGAGCAGCCTGGCGAGACAGAGCCTCCTCAGCATCCTGAAGCCGTGAGGTCAGCTGCTCCTCGCTCTGGCTCCTGAGACGTGACGCTTCTTCCAGCTGCTGCTGGAGCTCCTGTCTGTGCTGTGCAGTCTCCTCCAGCCGCTGCTGCAGCTGAACCACTGCACCCGTCCTCTCCTGCACCTGCTGCTCCAGCGCTGCCAGTCGCCGCTCTCGCTCGCAGCACTCCTCGTCCTTACGACACAGCTCTCCACGCAGGACCTCCACATCCTGGGACAGCAGACAGAGAGAGGAGCGTTACAGGACAGCTGGGAAACACTACAACATTTATAACACCCAGTAATTATGATCTCAGTATGGATCGTATGTGAGGTTGAAGTGATTTCTGGCTGTGAGTACCTGTCTGTGTGGGCAGTGGCCAGCAGAGCAGCTGGTCTGGGTCTGACTGACCCTCAGCTCCTGTTTGAGCCGCTGGTTCTCAGTCTCCAGCACCTCGAGCTGTTTCTCCAGATCTGTCGCCCCCTAGACACACACATATACATTTACTTAGCTAAATGAGGACTTACTAGTGACTTCTAATAGTTTTGTATACTAACTATAGTTACTTTTGGCAAATTCTAACCCAAAGCCTCTGCATATCCCAGCAATCTTTATACTGGGGGGAAAACATAAAAAAAAAAAAAAAAAAATTTTTTTTAAAAGAATTTTCAATGTGTGATTAAATTTGGATCAGTTACTATGAGCAAATGTTCATTACAGTAATGACACTCAATAGTAAAAAATGTGCACTGCATATGCATTTTGAGTCATATTTTTGAAAAAGTATCTTATGCTCACCAAGGCCGCGTTTATTTGATCCTAAATACCATAAAACTGTCAAATATTTCAAAGTAACTGTTTTCTATTTGACTATATTTTAAAATGTAATTTATTTCTGAAACAGTTTATGATCAATGTTGAAAACAGACTTTGCTGCTTAACATTTTTGTGGAAACAGTGATACATTTTTTTAGGGAAAGAAAGTTAAGAAACAGCATTTATTTGAAGGAAATCTTTTGTAACATTAAGAATGTCTTTACAGTCACATTTGAGCAATTTAATGCGTCCTTGTTTTGTTTTTTTTAATGTGAAAGTTTTTTTGAACGATTGAGTAACTTAACAGTTATTTTTATTTTATGCATTAAATAAATGTTAATTATCTTTCCAAAATAAGGTGAGGTTTTATTATATTTGGCATTCTTTGGAAGTTGTACAGTACAGTTAAGTACACTTCAGTGCCAGTTGTAAATCTTCCAGGGCTGAAGGCTTGCAGTACAGTCCTCTGCTATCAACAAAACAAAACTAGATCACCATAAAACTAAATCTGGTCAGGTCTAATTAAACTACAGAAATGTGGTTCACACAAGTGTGGTGTCTTTAGCCCACCAGGATCAGGTGATTTCTACACTCTCCCCGTCCCTAATAATTCAGTCTCACCAGCTCAGAGCGCAGTCTCTCCACCTCCTGCGTCTGATCCACTAGTTTCTCCTCCAGCTCCTTGACCTACAAAACCACAAACCAACAGCATTATTCAGCCAAATCCCTTTACAAAAATGAGTCAGTAAGTGTCATACATCTGCCCTCATGTTGTATCGATCCATTTTAATCTAACCAGACAGAAACAATGAATATCAATGCATAAAAGGTCACAATACATGGTGGCTGAGGAATGTAAATGATCTGGTGGTGCTCTTGTGAGTCTGGCTGGAAAACTGAGCTCTATTCTGTGTGTGTGTGTGTTTAACGTACCTGTGTGCGCAGCCCTGTAATGAGAGCGAGTTGTTCTCCCGTGTCTTTTTGCAGTTGCTCCTGTGAGTGAACTTTACTCACTTGTACAGCGCTGGGAAAATCCACAGGCCTCCGTGTCAAAACACTAGAGCTCCTCACACCTACACACACACACACATACACACACACACACACACACACACACTTTATGACATGCAAGCAGCTTTTTCTAATTTTAGGTCACAAGATAAGTAAATAAATATATTTATAAAAAAAAAAATTAATGAAAATGTAAAGAAATATAAATTGTATAATTAAAATATTTATTAATAATGTATGCAATTATGTAACGTTTCCACAATCTGAAAAGCAATAATGAACTTGCTTTTTTTGAAGAAAAAAAAGACAACCTACTCATTTAATTTTAATCTCATATGACTTTTATTATTTGTTTTTTATATATAAATATAATTAAAAAAAATATATAATAGCTAATAATAATAAGGTAATACTTTGTTGAGGTTTATTTTATTGTTGCACTCTAATCCGAACCCTAACCATATAGTAAGTACATGTAGTTAATTAATATTACTCAGTACTTAAAAGGTATTATCACACTGTAACAAGGATACCTTAAAATAAAGTGTAACCAATAACAATAATGAAAAAAAAAAAAAGAAAAAAAATTTATATTATATATATATATATATATATATATATATATATGTGTGTGTATGCACACACACACACAAACACATATAAATAAAAACAATCTCATGTCAGGACTCTCTCTCTCTCTCTCACCTGTAGGTGACTCAGCTTGGTTGAGCTGGCCGTCCTGCAGTCTGAGCTGCTCTTGAGGTTCTTGGTTTATGGATGAATGATCCTCGTTCTGGTGGTTGTCTTGGTCGAGCTGGTGGTCGTGTGTCTGCAGTTGCTGTAGCAGGAGTCTTTTTGTGGCGTCCTCGCTGCGCAAACGTGCCTGGAACTCACAAACTCTCTCCTGCAGCGTCTGCACAAACATGAACAAGAAACCATGAATGCCAGCCCTGCTCACACAACCTCAACTATGAGGGAAAAACTACAATCTTTTAAAGAGGAAAGGGTAGGTCACACACAGGTTGATTTCTTTTTCTTTTTTTATAGCAGCAGCGTTCATGCAAAAAAAATTATAATAATAATAGTGAAAAAAAGCATAATTTACTCCTTTCTGTGTTGCTTTATGATTTTGCGGTAACACAAAGAACAACCAGGACCATCTACAAAAATGTGAGATCAACAGAATAAAAGAAAATCAAAACAAGTTTGGAATGAGAGTAAATGAAGACCAAATTTAACTAATCCTTCACAAGAAAGCTTGATGGGCAAGTGTCTATTCCTACTGGCACAAATTACCTTGGACACTCAAGATGACTACAAAACCTCTAATAGAGACATTTAAGCAAACAGGGTGGATCTATGAACATAAGAGACTTTACTGCTGTACAGTGTGCTTTGTAAAGATGACGTCAGAACGACACAAAGTAGCTCACAGCTAAGCACAAAGAAAGAATCAGAGGGAATTACGTAGGCAGACGTTCAGGAGCAGGACAAAGTAACCTTCTGTACAGGTGAAATGGTGAGAAGCCAGCACAGAGACACACAAATGAAAAAAAAGAGGGAAAAATGAGAAGAGAGAAGCAGGAAAACAAAAAGATCAGTGGTGTGACACTTATGGACAAATTCTGAAACGGCGAATCAAACAAATTAACTCTACCTCAAATATCAGGAATAATGAGCACAGACCAACCCACTGAGATGAAGCTATTGTTTATTTGAAGATTTGATGTCTTAAAATCCTTAGACTGGAAATCATTGCCGCTTCACAGGTAACACTGCCTGGTCAACACAGATAGATCTAGAGAAGCACATACACAAAGCTATCCCATGTCTAAACTATTGTTTGTATTGAGAAGAGTCGTCAATGCATTGAAAGGCTGCGGCTGGGGCACACCACACATGTGATCTCCAGCCAATCGGATCGCTCCTGTGCTCACGGTATGTTGAAAAGACTGAAAATTCCAGCGCACTCAAATCTCCCTCCAGATTCTTTTTCAGAGATGTTTATCCACCCTTGGAGAATAAAGAGAGGAGGACTGCACTCCTAATGCTTCACTAACTAACAGTGGATCGTGTTATGTAACTCCAGCCATATCTAGGGACCAGGGGCCGGTTTCACTTGCTGTGCGCAACTTAGCCTAGTTTTGACACAAAGGAGCACAAAGTTTCAGCTAATGCATTTACACAAGCCTCCGACCAGGAGTAATGGCTGGAATAAAACAAACTCTTCACTTGACAGACTTCAATGTTTACACTTGTTAATAAATGACTTTGTTAGTGACTCTTCAATGTGAACCCAATCTAAGCAGCAACCGTGTGTTCATCATTGTCCTTAAACAAAAAACAACAAAAATCTTAATATCTTACGTTTCTGTATCAGCATTTATTTATTGATCCTTATTAAGTTTTAAGTTTCAGAATTTTACTTGCATAAAAAAAAATAAACTTAAGCTATCCAAGTTATCTATGGAATATTACATAGTATCTCAAATGGAAACATTAATGTCGTTAGAATCAAAAAGGCCTATAGATTGAAATTCACAGCATAAATACAACTTTCGCTCACATATTTAAACGCTGCTATTGGATTATTGAGGGTACATGTCATATGTGACTACGAATTACAGAGTTTACGACCTACTAACTACATTCTGCCAATCTAATAAACCAACTGAAATGTGATTTGCCTGCAGATGTTGCTCTGAGGGAATCTTACACTGAAACACTCGGACCCAGTTTACAGAGAACCTGAGCAACCAGGTCCTCCGAGAAACCCAAAAGCTGATAACATTGTTTAAACACAGAGACAGCGCTGCCTGTTAGCTGTGACTTATTAACCCTGTGAAACCAATTACGCAAAGATCACACAGTTACAGAACAGACCAGTCACACAGAAACCAGCTCCTGAATGAATGATCTGGTGAACACTGTCTCACAGAAACAAAGACAGCTGAGAGTTTAATGTGTATATAGTACCATTTAAAGTTTGGATTGGTAGGATGTGTTAATGTTTCTGAAAAGAAGTCTCTTATGCTCACCAAGGCTACAATTCATTGACCATAAATACAGTAAAATTATTAAAACTGAAATATTTTTATACCTTGATAACGATTTCTATTTTAAAATATGTGACCTTGGACCACAAAACCAGTCTTAAGTCACTGGGGTATATTTGTAGCAATTGCCAAAAAAATTATAGATTTTTCTTTTATGCCAAAAATCATTAGGATATTAAATAATATGTTCCATGAAGATATTTGGTAAATTTCCTAATGTAAATATATCAAAACTTAATTTTTGATTAGTAATATGCATTGCTAAGGACTTAATTTGGACAAATTTAAAAGTTGATTTTCTCAGTATTTAGATTTTTTTTTCACCCTCAGATTCCAGATTTTCAAATAGTTGTATCTCGGCCAAATATTGTCCGATCCTAACAAACCAGACATCATTGGAAATGTATTCAGCTTTCACATGAATTTCAAAGAATTTACCCTTATAGCTGGTTTTGTGGTCCAGGGTCACATTTAAAAAAAATAATTTATTCCTGTGACGGTAAAGCTGAATTTTTATTCTTCAGTGTGGATGCATTTTTTCAGGATTCGTTGATGAAAGTAAAAAAAAAAAAATTTATTTGGAAGAAAAAAAACTTTTTAACATTATAAACTTTCAAATGGTAGTGTAAATATTCTACTACACATAATATGAAAATAATGTGTTGCAGTAAATCCCTAAACCCAGTTATAAGCAGTTGTAACAGTGATGCTTGCCTTAATGAAAACAACTAGACTAGTATTATAGGGTCACACCTGTATGAGCAGCTGCTGCTGTTCTGAGGTGGCTGTTTCAGAGAGGTCAGAGGTCAAACAGTGGCGCTGAAGGACAGAGTTGGGCAACGAGAGGAAGGAGCTTTCCTCCTCACCATCACTCATTAGGATATCCAGGGAACTCGCTGAAACTACAAAAAAGGGGAAAAAATTGAAAAAATATAGTCAAATATTAATATTATTAAAATGGACTTAACTAAAGTTGAGACACTAAAAAAAAAAAAAAAAAAAAAAAAAAACTAAAACTGAGGTTAAACAATACAAATGAAACAAATAGTAACATTAAAAATAGTAAAAATGACAAAAGCACAAAAAATTACTCAAATGTTACTAGACTAGAAATAAAAGCTAATTGAAAATATTATTAATTCTGTAATAGTGTAGAAATTGTTCACTTGTTGGACATGGACATTTCACTTCTCATGAACAAATCTAGAGCTAATGTCAAGATCTTCAGTTAACAATGGCTTCAATTTTAGTCTGTTTCTCACATGAAACCACTGTACAATTTCAGAAGATCTGAAATATCTTAATTTTTCAAAGAGGTCTGGATCGATTTGTGTTTCTGACCACTCTCACTGAATCATCTAAAGCAGCTTCAAAACACTTCAAAACAAAGAACGCAGAAAGTGGATATTCACAAAAGGCTTCTTTTTGAGAGGTGTTTTTATATCCTTTTTCTCCTCACATGCACTTAGAGTGACATATTTGTCCATTTCATAGATTTGTGCCATTTTTATTTTTTTATAACATGTCTGGACACTCCTTCATTCTGCTCAGGTGCACTGCTGCTCTCACTGATTGGTCCAAAGAGGGAGTTATAGAAATGCCTAATATTTAAATGAATGCTAGACAAACTCAAAATTCTCTCTTTTTTCCCTTTCTCAGAATTTAAGTAACATGAGCATATACACAATTTTTGAACCTTTTAGAAAAAAAAAAATCCACTCATGTAGCCCTGGTGTTGCAGACAATTTTAGTATTTTTCTGAAGCGTTTGTGCTCTTTTTGAATCTTCACAGCTCCTTAAATCAACATCACTGCATAAAACAGTTATTTACTTCTCTGTTTGCATTACTTGGCAGAAATAATGGTTTGGAACAACATGAAGATTGCATAAATAACGTCAGAATATTAAGTTTTGGGTACAGTGATCCTTGATAGCTGACTACGCAGAGAACACATCAATCTGGTAAAGGTCCTGCAGGTATAATAGAAACCATTGACTAATGATAAGATAACAACCAGCTGCGAGTGATGCATTAACCTGGACTTAAATGCAGCCCTGAACCTTATAAAAAAAACAACAATTACCGTTTTGTTTGTCAAACAGCTCTCTGTCACACTCACGGATGAGACGTGCAGCTCTCGCCGGTGCGGTTTACGATGACACAGCAGTTGAGCCGCTTTCGTAGAAGAGTGTCAGACTGAATGCAAACCTGTCACTGCATCACTGCAAAAACCAGCCACTAGACATTTCCCTGATTTTCCTCTTTGTTTGCTTCCCGTTTTAGTCCTATTTGTTCTTTGTTTCTCACACAATCGCTGTGCCTGTTGTTCTATGGTCCTGTGCAGCACAGAGCGCATTAGCATACGTACATATTTTCCCTGGCACAACCAATAGTCCTCGTGTTCAAGATGTACCCTTCTGTACCTGGAGAGAACTCACGGTGTTCTCCGTTTGGTCCGAAAACGTCTGACTGTGTTGCTCCTTGTCAGTGGGTAAGAACACATCCCTCGCTCTCTCCTGGATGACTGAGCTCTCTCT
This sequence comes from Carassius carassius, assembly GCF_963082965.1. NCBI lineage: Eukaryota > Metazoa > Chordata > Actinopteri > Cypriniformes > Cyprinidae > Carassius > Carassius carassius. Next base: position 4,520,819 of record NC_081777.1, read on the forward strand.
CACACACACACACACACACACACACCTACTCTGTGTCTCCAACCTCCTACATACACTCGAACATTCAAACTATCCTCAGAAGAATGTTGCCACACCAGTTTTGTGACACTGCTTACCATCCAATGAGAGGTCTTTGTTCCAGAGCTCCTGCAGACAGGGGGTGTGGCCGACGTCCCAGGTCTTTCGTGTGCCGTACATGACCGCAGGGCCGAGCAGACCACACCGCTGGACCGGCTGTAAACACAGACCACATCCAATAAACACCCAACTGATGAACATTTGAGACCTGAAAAAGCTGTTTATTTTTCATGGAGATTTTACAAAATAAAATTAATCATTAACCTTGTATTAACCCTTATATTATCATATAATAATAGTTATTAAAAAAAAAATATATATATATATATATAGACACACACACACACACACACACACACACGTGCATCTCAAATGAGAATGTCGTGGAAAAGTTCATTTCAGTAATTCAACTCAAATTGTGAAACTTGTGCATTAAATAAATTCAATGCACACAGACTGAAGTAGTTTAAGTCTTTGGTTCTTTTAATTGTGATGATTTTGGCTCACATTTAACAAAAACCAACCAATCCACTATCAACAAATTAGAATATGGTGACATGACAATCAGATAATCAACTCAAAACACCTGCAAAGGTTTCCTCAGCCTTCAAAATGGTCTCTCAGTTTGGTTCACTAGGCTACACATTCATGGAGAAGACTGCTTATCTGACAGTTGTCCAGAAGACAATCATTGACACCCTTCACAAGGAGGATTAGCCACAAACATTCATTGCCAAAGAAGCTGGCTGTTCACAGAGTGCTGTATCCAAGCATGTCAACAGATGAAGTTGAGTGGAAGGAAAAAGTGTGGAAGAAAAAGATGCACAACCAACCGAGAGAACTGCAGCCTTATGAGGAATGTCAAGCAAAATTTGAGTGAACTTCACAAAAAGCTCTGTAATTTTTTATTGAGGGCAGCATATACAAAAAAACACAACTCAATGATGACAGAGGTGAACAAAACAAACATTCCTCAAAAGCCTAATGTATAAATGATACATTTCAACATGATTTTTCAAAAAATTATATATGGATAATAGATTCGATTGTCATGCATGTCTCATAAGTAAAGCCGGTTCTGTGATTAGCGGTAAATGTCCATCAACTGCTTTCAAGTAGGGATGGGACGATAACCGGTTTTATTGATAACCGTGATAAAATGTGCTGAAGGTTAGTAATATCGTTTAAAAATGAATTATCATTAAAACAGTGTTTGATTATCGCGGTTTTAATAACTCACTATTAAATCATGTCCAGCCAGCAACAGTCTGACGCAAGCGCAGCGCACAATGTTTTTTTTGTTTTTTTTCGAGAAGGAATGGCGAAAGTCAGTGACTTTTCTATGCTTCTACATTTTCATTGTAAGGAAGGAAATGCCACAGAATTTAATCTTTCCTTAAATTAAGTGCATAGAGTTGCTTATTTTATTAGTTGTTTGTTGATTATTAAATATAAAACTTGCTGAAATGTTTTCAGTGTGAACATCAACTATTTTTGAACACTTTCATCTCGTTTCAACAAAACCGTGATAATATTGATAATCGTGATAATTTTAGTCACTATAATCGTGATATTAAATTTTCATACCGTCCCATCCCTACTTTCAAGTGGAGCGGCACTTAATATACGGAGTCGTAGTTCGCTGACAAGCTACGCAATATCACGTTCATAATCGCAGATGAATCGAATGCGATTAATCATGCAGCCCTAATGGATAATCAAGCAAACTTTCAGTCCAGTTAAGGCTGCATGATAAATCGAAATGGAATCGAAATCGCGATTCAATAGAAGCTGCGATTCGCTTGCGTATCTTTCAGTGAAGCACTGTTCTGTGATCAGCGGTAAATCTCCATCCCAAACGCTCTGAAGCTGAAACTCCTGATTTTGTTGTGTAACTTGTCAGTGAACTATGGATCGGTGTAGAAAAATGCTGCTCCACCTGAAACCACGCGATGATGATTTACTGCTGATTATAGAACCGGCTTTACTAACAAAATGCGCATGACAAATCGCATTCGATTAATCTGGAAGCCCTAAATACAATAAGTGCTCATTTTGAAATTACTAACAAATTTGTACACTTAAAAAAAATAAAAACCAACAAAGCTTTCACAGCAAAAAGACACTTCAATCAATCAGATCAATCAGATGACAGAAGACATGTAGCAAAGCGCAGTATAAAGTCCAAGACATCTACCATACTGCCCTGCACAACAAAAACAAAAAATGACAAGACTGTGACTAAAACAAACAGAAATACTGCAGTAATCTCAGCATGTCTCTCATGCAGTCACGCGACCAGACGCTTTCCAATCAACAAACTACAGGGTCACGAACAATCGGTGTAACAACAAATGAGATTAGAGTGATGGGCCACAGGTCGCACTGACAGACGAGGATTAAAAACCTGGACACTGAATAACTAACTGACTAACAGTGTCTTCTACAAAACAGACCTGACCTGCTTATAAAACATCTGCTACTAAAACTGCAAAATAAACGGGAGGATGGCAGTATTTACTAGTGTCTCATAATCTACAGTATTTCATCCAGCAAACAGTAACAGATTTAGAGAGCCACTGTCAGTGTTAAATTTGCTAGTATTTGCATAAACATGCAAACACAAATGTATCTGAATGAAAAGAACAACATGTAGCGGTCATATTTCATCCCAAAAATAGAAATGGGGAGCCTAAAAGCGAACAAAAACAAACGTTTAACGGCAGTACAATAAATGCTGTTCTTTTGAACAGCATGAAAAATAAAACATCAATAAATAAATAAGAAAGAAAGAACAGTTTTCAGCATTGATAAAAAAAACGCCAGCATATTAGAATGATTTTGAAGGATCGTGTGACACTTAAGACTGAAGTAATTATCTAAAAATACAGCTTTGCATCACAAGATAAATTATATTAAAACATGAAATAGACAACAGTTATTTTAAATTGTAATAATATTTCACAATATTACTGTTTTTCTAATACATTTTACATTGCTTTCACAAAATGACCGTTTCTGATCAAATATAGGCAGCAGCAACAGAATAAATAAAACATTCCATATGTACAGTGCTTAATTGCCATAAAAAAACATTTCAAATTTATGATGAAACGTATAGACATTAGCCACTCCAGCAAAGCAGCATGAAAAACAAAATCTTTTAACATGATAACTAGCTCTCTGAATATTTAGTCTGAGCTATTATGTAGTTCACAGAAAACCACTCTGTCACAGTACAAAGGGCCACTGGCTGATTTAACACAAGTCTGAGCCCCAAAAGAAAGTCAGAGGCTGAAATTGAGTGAACACTGCATAGCAGCACAAGCAATCAGTCTTGACCCAACAACAAACGCTAGTCACGCTGCATATCTAATCCTCCTAGAGCACAGAAACCCTTCTAAGACTACATAACCTCTATTCACGCTGGTCTGATCTCAACACACACACACACACACACACACACACAGTCCCACTGTACCATCAGTCCAGCTTTCCTGCAGTCCTGATGAAGCGGAGGGTGATCCCGGTCCAGCCAGCTCTTGTTAATGAGTGAACCCATCCAACCCAACATCTTTATCTTCTCCACTCAGAACACCCAAATAAGCTGCTCTTAACCACTTTACATCTTCTAAATGTTCATGTTGACCACATTGGAAGAATGTTTTTACTGTCAGGTCTGGGAAGACGTCCTGTGCCTCCACCTCTCTCTACAGAGACAGGGCAGCTTGCATCAAGTTCATTTCACCCATAATCCTTTAAGCAGATGACCTCTTTTCACCTTGATGGGAGGACAGACATTTTTGGACTGATCAATCCAGTCCCCACACCTGGCACCTTCACTTTCCCCTGATATGTTAGAAAATATTGACAACATTTGAGCTGCTTCATATTTTTTAATGCTTAAAAAAAGTTCAAAAGAACATTTACTTGAAATAGAAATCCTTTGTTACATTATTAAACGTCATTTTGAGAAATTCTTAATTCTTAAAAACAATTGCTATAACACACACTTAATTTCTGAATGTCACATTATAAAATATCAAAACGAGTTTCATTTAGTCAGTATAAGCACATTATTTTACAAAAAAAAAAAAAGTTATGATTTAAATAAAACCAAATACTGTTCAAAATATTGTGACGTGGTTTTCAAAGATTAATGTAATATGATCATACTACAGCTGTAGATAGCTCAAAGATAGCCCTTATTCCACCTGAGAAGAAACCTAAAAGCTATACTATGCAATTAGGGACAGAAAGCACGTCTCTCAAAGGTGTATTCTGGAATAAAGAAACATGTCTCCCTTTAATCATGGTGTTTTTATCAACTGACCACCAGAGGGAGCAGTGAACAACAGGATTTTGATGCGAGTCACTCTTTACCAATTACTGGATTTATTTTTCATGAGGGTCTACAGACAGATTTGACATGTATAAACAAATATAACCTCTAATAATCTAACATATGTGCCAGTAAACAAGAAAACATTACGGCATCTGAATTACCCCAGAGCAGTTCTCTCTCCCTCGCTCCCTTCCTCTAAGGTCAATTTACGCTCCGTCGACGGTAAAACAAGTCTTGGGTCCTTCTGATGTTTCAGCAGAGCTCACGGTGGTCTCCTGGGAGGATCTCACACAACAGACTGCACTAATGAAACATCTGATCCGCTTCTGTCCCCTCATGAAACCGCACACCACAGATACTCATTTCATCCAGTCCCACAGACTGGCATTTCATGAAACGCTGTTGAAATCGGCTGTTTAGTTGAGCGAGAGCCAGCTTTTTTCCATCACACTGACATGGATTTCATCTTCAGCTCATACTCACACACAGATGAGTGTGTGAATCTCATTAGCCTACTTCTTCCTCTCTCTTTGTCCCCTGTGTCTCATCTTCTATTTTAGCTCTGCTACCCACATCCACTGACAGACAAAAAATACAATAAACTGTGAAATCATGTACAAACCAAGCGCTGGTCTAGAGAGACTGCACTTAAACACACTACATACATCTGAATCCACCTGCGTGAGACGTTAAAGCCCTTAAAACACCTCAACACAACGTACCAACATCAAGTATAAGATTTATCCAACATGAACAAAATTAAATAAAATAAGATGCTAATGTATAATCTAGCTTTTTTCCAGATATTGCACTTGGGTCTTCCAGACTCAATCATGTTGATTAGAAAACAAAAATGTTACTAAAAAATATCCTATTAGTTACTGACCATTTCTTTACTCCAGCCTACAGCATCAATCATTCATACTGTATCAGTCGATGCATGGATGCACACACACACACACACACACAGTCTGCCACCACTGCACAGTTTCATGAATCCTGTGGTCCTACAGTCTGTCGCTGTCTGTCTGATTTCCCTGTATCGTTCATTCATCTGCAGTCACCCCCTGAGCGTCTCTCTCCATCTGTCTGACTCTGCACTGCTTTGTCTAAATCACTGTACAAACACAAGGAACACAAGCACATGCAACTTCTCTGCTATAAACAGGCCCAAGAAACATTCATCTGAATTCAGTTTTTACAGCTTCCCCATCCCCCATCATAAGAGTAAAATCACCCTCTCTTTCCCTCCCTCCGCTCCTGTAAATCCCTCCATAGAGCTCGGGCACAAACATCTGTCTGTGTGGCATTAAACGCTGCATGCAACCTCCGGCATCACCAGACCTGTGCATGCATGTCATGCCTCATGAAGGAGAATAATGCGTTACATTTCAGACACGAATGAAATCTGAATCTTAAAGCAAACTGGTCAAATAAAAACAGCAAAACAGTACATGTGGTTTAAGTAAAAGAATGCAGCATCCTCTCTGAACTCACCTCTGTCCCTGCAGTCTCCTGCCGTCGCTCATGCCTTCATTATTTATTTGGAGCACATACACACACACACACACACTCGTGTACACACACCACTGTCGATTTCTGTGCCGCTCTGCCACCAGCTAAACAGTCCCTCTCGCGCTCTCTTTGTGTCACACACTCGCGTCTGCACGCAGCTCCTCTCTTCACACACGCTCTCGTTCTGACATAAACGCCGTTCTTCCTGTCGCTGTTCCTTGGTAACTGTGGAATCTGAGCCGCATCACAGCCCCCCACGCTTCTTCCCTCCTTCCCCACCTATCCCACAGTTCCCTCCTCTCTCTGCCGCTCGCTTGGCCACAGAAATAAATATTTCAGCAAGCAAATGTAGCATGGTGCTGCTTCTCTCACCACCAATGTCTGTGTGCAAAGAAAAACAAAAACAAAAAAAGACAGACAGTCATGACTTTTTTTAAAGCCAGTCACAGGGGGTGAAATTGCTCACTCATTTGTGTGGACGGGACTCTCAGCAACTACACTAACACCATTCTTCTGCTCCCATGAGAGCAAACTCTTTCAGGCACTGCTAGGTAACTGGGTTACAAACGCAAACATGAACTAGTACAGTGAATGTGGCATACTTCAGGAACATGAATAACTGGCTGATAAACACTATAGATTAAAAGTTGACGCTCCTCAACAGAGCACAAATCATTTTATGGTCAAGTCAGCATTGTGAAACCCTTTCCAATATATTGTAAAACCAAGTAAAGCATAATAAAACTGCTGTTAGCGTTCTGTAATATATTATGTGCGTTAAAAGTTTACTAGTTAAGGTCCTAAAGTTCAGTGTCTGCTTTGATGACAAATCTGTGTCAGCTCAGGATTTTTCCATGTATTGACACGACAAGCCTGTTAATGATAATCCAATACTGCCATTCTAATCGCTGGTCGTGGGCACCCTGAAACTCACTGCTACTAACCTGACAGTTACACATGCTTTGGCATCTCTTTTTACTTTTAACACTTTAACTACACTGGAAAGACAACATAATTTAATAATGGCTAAAACATACCATGAAAAAGCATGTGGATGCAGCTTCTTGGCCAGCACATTAAAATTTTTCAGTCTTGCTGTGCTTCACCAAAAGTGGCTATAATTCCTTTCAAATATTCATTAAATTAAAACATGTTTTTCTGATAGCTAAACACACTAATAAGAAGATCAAGATAACATGCTGAGCAAAACTCTCAAAAAAGACATTACATTAAGACCGAAGTCCGGATCCAATATACTGTTACATATGCGCTTTCTCTCGCAACCGTTTACATTCCCTTAAGACATAAATGACTGTGTTTGAGGATTCTTGCATTTGGACGCATATAAGCGTTTATGCAATCGTTCGAAGCCAATAAAGTGGCAAAAATGCTCACAAGTCCTTTTAGCAGCTGATGTGTGGCTTACACACTCCTCTCACACAGAAACAGAGATAGCGCACGCATATAGCTCTGTTGTTTGTGTTTCAACTGACTAAAATCAGTTGTTTTAAACTGCAGTGCTTAAAATTGCATGCAAACATTACGTTTTCAGGACCACGCGCACAGCAACGTGACGTGAGTGCACGCACGCTGTTATTCACGCATCTGCCTGCATCCCGTGTAATGCATGTAAGACTGCCATCATTCAAATGAAAACGTATTGCCATAAACAATGTATTTTGCGGCACCATGAAATAAACGATAGAGCACAATATGAATCGATAGACTTAATTCCGTCCATCTGATTTATATCGTCACATTGCCCAGCCCTATATATGGTATATGTATATAAATCACAATAGCCGCATTTCCACTGTGGGGCCAGTGCGAGCCAGGGCTTGAAGAGGGCCGGGTGGGGCTAATAGTCTCAGGCCAGTAGCACCGAGGCCAGAATAGCGCAGGGTTTCCACAGTGGAGCCTGAAGCTCAGCAGCGCGTCACTAAAACACGCCCTTTACACGCCTCTCAGGAACAACGTCATGTAACCTCATTTCACCAACAAAGAGAAGTTATCAGTCACTGGAACATGCGTGATCACAAAATGAACATGATAAAAGCGGCCATTTGTTTGCATGCTTTGTTATATATTCAAATTCAAAAGCATCAATGTTTTAACTATAGAATAAGGGATACATTGATCATATTGATTTAATTTATCAGGACTCAAAATTAATCACACATAAATACACTTATTTCTATTTTATTTATACATTTTTAACGCTTATGAAAATAGCCTGCTTATTCAGTCGAGTTCGTTTCTGTTTATTTGTAGCCACAGTAGCCGTCACATTTAGAATGAATGATAATATCTCTATTTTTTTAAAAGCTCCCGAACAAAAACATTATTATATTTTTTTTATGATAGGCAACGTGAGCTAAACTCTCGAGACGAGGCTTGTGACAGATAATATAGGTTACTAAATAAATACACGATTGTGATAGAGAATAAGAAGCTGACGTCTGATTTCTTCAAGCGGTCATATTTACCATGTTTACTATGGTAACATGTTTAGCGTGCATAGTCTTTTGCATCGCTTATAAATATTTCTGCCTTGTTTACATGATTATAATCCACATTGGATCAAGTTATTTCAAACACTCGCTGCTAACTAAGAGTGAGTTTTGAGCTTGACTTATTTAAAAAAGTGTTTATTGCTGGTGTTAAAGCTGTTATCTTTCTGAAATGGTCCGCAGTGCATACTCTCCATTTTTATAAAAGCTCCCGAACAAAAATCATTATTATATTTTGATATGCAATGTGGAGCTAAACTCACGAAATGAGACGACAGATAAATTGTTACTTAAAAAATACACAATTGTGATAGAGAATAAGAAGCTGACATCTGATTTATCCAAGCGGTAATATTTACCATGTTTACTATGGTAATGTTAATTTTTTGCATGCATAGTCTTTTACATCGCTTATAAATATTAAGTGATTATAATCCACATCGGATCAAGTTATTTCAAACACTTGCTGCTAACTAAGAGTGAGTTTTGAGCTCAACTTATTATAAAAAGTCTTTAATACCGGTGTTAAAGCTGTTATCTTTCTGAAATTATACGCAGTGCTGAGCTCTCTAGACGCGGAGAAACTCCGCCTTTGTTCATAACCCCTCCTCTAGCCCCAGCTGGCCCGCTTTGGCCCAAGGTTTTCGTCGGGCCAAAAAACCCTGGCCGTTGGCCCCGAGGAAGCCCCGGCGAGGCATGATCAAGCCCCGGAAGTGACAGTGGAAATGCGACTGGCCCTGGCACGCACTAGCACGCCCGGTTTAAGCTCTATAGTGGAAACACGGCTAATCATCAAAAGAAAGTTTGAAAATGCACTCTTAAAAATAAAAGGTACTTTTATTGGCATCTGTTTCTATTAACAACCTTTTACACCCATTGAATGTTTTACCATTTCAGTGGAAAAATATTTCTTGGATTTTTCTTAAAGTTCTTTACACAGATAAAAAAGGTTATTTTAAGAATTCCCCATTCCTTCACAGAAAGGTTTTTTGGGGAACCCAAAATGGTTCTTTATTGCACTGCAGTGGAAACCCCCCTTTGGAACCTTTATTTTTAAGAGTTCAACATCAAAAAAAGCTGCAACCATTGAAGTTTTTTTCAAGAATTGATTCTACTGGTGGAATAAGCACTCTATCAAACAATTCCAGCAAGGAAAGATTTCTGCTGATCCAACAAGTGAAAGCAAACAAGATTAAGGAAAAGGAACAATGGTAGATTGAGCGCATACCCAATGAAATAAATTACGATTAAAGAGGACAGGGAGCTCTCTGATTAACCCACTGCTTACGTAACCACTCAGGATTTTATCCGCTAAAATGGTCCATCAGACAGCAGAGAACATTAGAAATGGGACAGTGTGATACATATTTTTCCAGGTACATGAAAATCCCCATGCACTGTACAGTACACTCTGTAAAAAGAACACGCTGATATTTACAAATCTTTCACTTTATGAATTACTAGTCTAAAAACAGCCGATTGCACAAAACAGCTGAGAACAATTGGATGAGCCACGGAGCGTCTTGAAACATATCCAACTGACTAAAATAGCTCTACTAGACATTCATCAGTGACGGAAATTTACACATTCTAACAGTCCAAAGAAACTGAGCCTAAACCTTCAACCAGCAAAGCGTCTGATGTTTCGCCAAATCAATAATACAACACTCATAAATAATGAGGAAAAATAAATGAATAAATAATTGCTTTTTTTTTTAAAGAGTTTTTCCAGCATCAACATAACGTGGTGAACCCCTTTCAGCTTCTGAACAGATCGATTAAAAACAATAATAACCTTAAATAAACCTAATTTGATAGTGACCAGCATGTATGTATCAGCAAAGTAAACAGACCTGAAGATCAACCTCAAACACACATTCCTACATTCACCTCTATTTTCAGTCTCACCTGTGCAATCTTCCTCCTCTCATGCACATTATCCAGGTGCACAGATCTTCTTTTACTTGCTCCGCTGGGTCCATCCAAGCATCTTTCAAAGTCATGCTCTCTAGACACTCTTGAGGTCTCTAGTGGTCCAGAACCTTCACGCAAGTGGTGCTTGTTCTTCTTCTTGCGATCCAGTTTGGTTACATCTGGTTTTTGTTGCTCGGGACCCTCGATAGCTTTGGGTTCAGAGGGTTCCTGGACCTTGGGTCTCTTAAACAGGTTGTGGAGAGACAGCAACACCAGTGTGCACAGCACATACATGGTGGCACTGACTAAGTGAGTCAAAAATAGGTCTAACAACACGTTCAGTCTCAAGAAAGAGATGGTGTATCCCTTAAAAGTAATTCTGGCTGATCCCGTTTCAGGGTCAGTGCAAGCAGAGAACCCTATCTTCTGGTTGAAGTTCCAGTCGTGATATCAGCTCTACTGCACTGCACTGTGTAATGGTGAGATTCAGTCTAACAAGTCAATAAAAGCAACCAAAAAGTTTGGAATAAAGTCCACCAACAATAGTTGCCTGCTTGCTTCTTTTCCCAACAGTTCTTCACCACGCTACATGTTCAGAACATGGACTCCCCAGAGCTCGTCTTCTTCTAATGCTCATTTAGGCTGATAATCTGTCCGTGATCTGATCAGCAAATGAGATGGCCGCTCTCATCTCCCATGGTAAAGGAGGATAAGGGAGGGCCGACTAACACACACCTGCTTTTAAACCCCACAAAGCCATTTTAACCTAACTGGACACATCTATAAAGACACACCCTGATAAACAAGCTCATGTAATCCAATGCAAACAGACGTAAACTTGTTGAATAATAGATGAATAGTTTGCTAATCAGAAATAGCTTCTGAATACGTCTCCATTCCTCCTCTTTGGAGAACTTTCAGATTACAGGTCTAGAGAAATCTGATCAACTGAGTAATCATGAATCACCAAAACAGAATCATAACCTCCACTGGCACAAGCTGATATCCAACAAGTCTTTGCCTCTTTTTGCGTCACTAATGGTTTATTGTATTTTTTTACAGTCTCTGGATTGCAGGAATAAAACTCTCATGGGTCAGTCCACTCCTTCTTTCATAACGCCTGGTATTGATAGTCCTTATCCCAGTTTGTGGTCCATACGACTGGGAAAACTCCAAACGGTCGCAGTCCAGCCGCTTCTGCGCTGCGGGTAAAGTCCCACACCTCTGCTGAAAGAGAAAATGCATTTCACTCTTTCTCCCTCCCTTTTCTCATGGTGTCCATCTGTCACTGCAGTACAGAGAGCTTAGCGTCTCTTAGCGATGATGTAACCACTGTTTGCATCTATGCAAAAAGAAGAAAATCAACTGAAAAATCTGTGGATAAAGAAGCCTGTCTCTGATTGGTCGTTGCCATAGTGATATGACCTTGTCGAACTGCGTCTTACAAACCCGTCCATCATGTTTCTGATAATAAACAGAAAATAATATAGAAGTGGGCACCTTAGGGAATGGCCCACAGCTGACAGTGTCGATCTTGAAGGCTGAATTATGATTTGTGGTCATAAAAGATCACAAGTCTTGTTCTGGAAAAAAATAATTGTGTCACGTTCTTAGGATGTGCGCAGACAAACAAAAGACCATCTTCTGGTTCATTACCCTTTTTAGGGGCCTGTCAGTCGCAGAACAATCAACAATAGTGCCTGTTCTAACCAAATTAACCAATGAAGTAGTCAGTGCTCAAAAGACTGAAGTGCATATTACACATTTTATTAAAAAACACTGTATAATGTGGGAAAAACTTTTCAAATAATTTCACTGCAGAGGAATGCATTTTTTTTTTTTTTAAAGAGAAAGTGCGTCCGATCTTGTTCCTGAAGGGCCAATACTCTCTAGAGTTAAGCCACAACACGGTTGCCTGAAAGTTTCTGGTGAGTCTGAAGACCTTGATTATTTTCGTTCAGGTGTGTTTAAGGGCTGGCCGATAAAACAATAATGATAATTATCACGATATAAGTTTCCTCAATAAAAGGATAACAAGTGTTCAATATAATGTTGAACCATGCCACATGGACCATTTATCTCTAGAGACACTGTGTGCAAAAATACAGCCAGAGGATTTTCAAATCTTAATCATTTACCATGGTTTTACTGTAGTAACACTAAATGCACTATGGTATTGTGGCAGCAATGTGGGATATTCATATCAAATTTTACTATATTATTAATGTAGACATGCAATAAATGTATTTAAGAGGTAATGAAATGTAATTACATATTTTTTTGTAATAATGCTTTAGTGTTTGTGCATTTATACTAAATATATAGACTACTGTTTTTCTTACAAATACCTAGAAACCATAAAACTATATTTTTACCATGGTATTGGAGGTGTTATATGTGTGGTTTATATAACTGTGGTTATCTTGATTTAAATCTATGGAAGACAAACTGTTAATTTTAATGAAACTCCAACATTCAGAATAATTTCATTTCACCATACAAAATTAGTTCAAATTTTTACAGATGTTACCGCTTTTAATAATGAACATTAACATTTGCATCCTAACTCAAGCTACTGTCAAATGTGCATTTAAAAAAAAAAAAAAAAGTAAATGTGTCGCGACACTTGCGTCTATGCACGAAGCACAAAGTAGTGGTCGACCGATATGTGTTTTTTTGACAGCCGATGCCGATGCCAATATCTTGGAAGGCAGGGAGTCGATAGCTGATATAAAGCAGATATGATTTTTAAAAATGATTATTATATTTAAGAAATTTCAAATAATTTGACAATGGATGAAAAAAATAAATGTGTAAAAATAATTTATACTTTAGATGAAAGTATTTCACACAAATATTTTTTTTTCAAATAAAAATATAATTAAAAGAAAGTAAACACTGTAACCAACAGGGGACTCCGTATTCTGGGAAGTTTGTGTGCATTGGGAATCATATATTTCAGTAAAGCCAAGGTAACCCTCATTTTACATACAGCACACAGTGAAAATGACACATATAATATTATATAATGAAGATAAAAGTGGGCAATTGCATAAAGTGCAGCATAATTTGAAATCATGTTTAAAGCATTCAATTAACAGACTGACCATTACACAGAGAACACGCGGTCATGCTGGATACACACTTCACAAGATCTCACAGCTGGATTCGACTAAGTTTGCAAGGCTTGTGAAATTAATTGTTCATTAGTCATTCAAAGATTTATTTAAATTATATAAATGTGAATTTACTTAATGCTGACGGCAAACAAGAAAGTATTATAATGTTTTCCTTTCTATTACTAATAGGCCTAATATAAAAGCAATCGTTATACTTTTATTATATAATACTATATTATTAGACAGACTTCTATCTGTAGACAGAACTGTTAACAATGAAAGTGAACAAGAGAGACAGTGTGAGCACTGTGTGCGCTCAGGCACACTGCCACTCTCAGCGCCGTCAAAATAAAAGTCCCGCCTTGAACACATCGGCCAAGCAGAAAAACATATTGGCCGTTGCCAATATTTTAAAAATCGGTAGCTATATCGGCCTTGGTGATATAACGGTCGACCACTACAACAAAAAAATGCAATGATGGTGTATCTAGGTGTGAGATGGGAACCAATGGTCAGAATATTATAGACAAAAGAATTATGATTGGCAGCAGTTCAGAGTCAAGTATCATGTTTGCAATACAAAAGAACCATTCTAGTCTTTAAGCGTGAAAGGCTTATAGTCTGAAAACATCGTACAGGTGCGGATATATCCGTGGCAGCTGAGCTATTTGACACAGTGTATTTAAGTTGCTAGTGACTAGGAGATGTTGTTTTCATACCTGACCTCCACTGAATGAGAAAAGAACCAAAAACAAAAAAAATAATTGCACATCAAAGAAAGTGGAAAACACACCAGAACACACCCACCGATCGTGTAATCGCCATGGACCAATGGTATCTCAAAGGTGTTTAGGAGCCAAAACAAACTACCCATGAAAGTTCGCTTTGGTCAGCTGTTTTGAAATGCTGAAACAAACTCAGTTTCGGCCTGATTTTGTTAAAAATGAAGTCATATCAGTCCGTTACACTACAGTATACTGTACATTAGAACTAGAGGTCTACCGATATTGGTTTTTCACTGGCCGATGCGGATATTTAGAAATCAGGGCAACCGATGGCCGATATATGATGGCACTTTTTTTTGTCAATATGTTTGGCTGATTTAAAAAAGAAAAGAAAAAAAAAAACATTTATTCATCTCGTAAAAGTGAGTTTGAGCAAATGATTTCAGGGTAAAAGATAGTAATAGTAGTAGTAGCCCATTTTAGAATAATAAAACATGGCTCAAAACTTAAGCACCTTCTCAAAACAATTCTGAAGCATGCTTTTTGTTTGTTTACTGACAGACAACCATGTATCCCACAGACTGCAAATTGCTTCTCTGCCAGCAGGAGGTGCTGTTGGAAGGGAGATATAGCGGTTTCCCCACTAATGGCTGTAATTAGGGCCGTGGTTGGGGCTAGGTGCAGGTTGTACCAGTGGGCCCTGTTTGAAATTGTTTACCGTATTTTCCGGACTATAAGTCACTTTTTTTTCATAGTTTGGCTGGTCCTGCGACTTATAGTCAGGTGCGACTTATCAAAATATTTGACATGAAATGAGAAATGAACCAAGAGAAAACATTACCGTCTACAGCCATGAGAGGGTGCTAATGTTTTTTCTTGGTTCTTGGTTCTAAATAAATGCGACTTATAGTCCAGTGCGACTTATGTTTTTTTTCCTCGTCATGACGTATTTTTGGACTGATGCTTCTTATACTTAGGTGCGACTTATAGTCCGAAAAATACGGTAATTTGTATGTTATCTCTATTTATTTATCTGTGCCATTTACACAATGTTTAAGCTTTTTCAAGTTTGTAGCTGTACAATACAGAAAACGAACAATAAAATATTTATACATATCACAGTTTTTTTGCTATAGTTTAGAAAAGGGTAATAAAATAGAACAAGTATGAAGAATGTGTGGGTATAATATAGGGCTGGATGATTAATCGAAAAGTAATCGAAACCGAAATTCAGAACCTCTAACCGACTTAATTTTCCCATGTCGGTTATTTCGGTTTTTTAATCCTGTTAATACTTCCCCCTTAAAAGCATACTACTGCGTGTGCAGCCACATGACTCTGCCCCGTCCAGTCAGTGCCAGTGGCATAAAAGCAAAACACGGAGGTGAACGCCGGTTCAACATATAGTGCGGGCGTGCGAGCGGTGAGCCTTGCGTCTTCACTAAACTTTGTCAGTTGTATTTGTTTTATGGTTTGGACATTCAAGCGATTAGACGGTCGGATGTGTATTATTATTATTATTTCGAGCTCCCATGTTCGCGCAGCTGCATTGTGGCACGAACACTCATATAAACAGTAGCTGTGAAGATCGCGCACACAGAGGAACGCAAAAACTAGTTGTCAGCACTGTCCTGTGATTTATTACTAAAGTAGCTTAGAATCTCAAAACTTATAGCATATTTTTCTACTTTTGAAGGAACTATGCTATTTACAACCCACAGCTTCACAATAATATAGAGACAGTATGACTAATTCACACGCAATCACTCGTACTGATACTGGGCTAATTTATCTTTATCTGATCTTTATTTATCTCTTACACAGAGCAATAATCTATAAGAAATGTTACGAAAATAGATAAAATAACTGCTGATAGTGAGCTATGATATCAGATCGTGCTTTCAATAGGAAAAAATATCCCACCTTTAATAGTCGATCTCAACCGTCTGGCTGAGGCCAGTCTAAAAAGACAGCTCAGGACAGTTGACAGAAAGCTGCTGCGTGTCGTCATGAAAGCGTATCATTTTCACGTGTTATTAAGCCTTGCCACTTGCCAATTTAACCATTCAAAAAACTTTAAAGCATTAAAACACAAGACGCGAAAAAGCTGAACTGAGCAGCTGGTTACTCGCGCTGTGCTCGGTGCGCACGCGGAGAGAGATCCGCGTCTCACAGACAGCAACACTGAACTGAGCTCTCCTTTGCGAAATTGCTAATGCAACCTTTTCACACCACAGATCTTTTCACAACACAAACTTGAAAAAACTTAAACGCTGTGTAAATAGCACAAACAAATAAACAGAACGACCATACAAATTAAACACTTTCAAACCGGGCCCACTGGTACAACCTGCACCGGGGCCCTGCTACCCCCAGCTACGGCCCTGTTTACAGTACAAACCTTGAAAATGAACTATGAGGGCAAAAAAACAAAACAGAAACAAAATAATCGTTCATTAATCGTAATCGAGGTAAAATGTTCAATTAATCGAGGTTTTGATTTTAGGCCATAATCATCCAGCCCTAGTATAATATGTCACAGTTCGATTTATTATGCTATACTCACTTACATAAATGAACTATAGTGTCCTGCACCCACTAATAAAAAAAAATAAAAAATGTCAAATATTATATCTGGTGAATGAATAATGTTCAGTTTGGCTATGGATTAATTCTTGTTAAAACTACAAAGTAATTCAGTCAAGAGTAGTAAGTGATTTTCTTTCTTTTTCATGGATTAACATTAAAATTAAAATTAGGTGCAGTCACTATACGAGACAATGTATCCATTATAATAATACACATCTGATTTCTTTCTCCACTGTTTTTCTGCATCTTGTGCTTGAATGCTTTAAACTCTTATGAATGTTTAAATTAGCAAGGCTTAAAGACACGTGAAAACGATAAGCTTTCGTGATGATGCGCAGCAGTGGCCCATCAGCTCTCTTGAGCATCTTTTTAGGGTGGCCTCACCCAGTTGGTTGAGACCGCCGTGGGCTCCCCCTCAGCCGTGGGACCCTATAATAGTCATCACCTTTCAACACAACTTGGATGACCCTGGCTGTAATCAAATAAGCGCTGCTCACAAATGCTACTTTATCGAAGACATTAAAGCTTTTCTGAAAACAGTCAAGCTTTTCAAAAATTCATTTATATAAAAACACCCGTGCTGCATTTTAATTTTGAAACGTGAAGCACAAATTTTATTTGACAAAGTATAAGCCTTTTGGAAAATCTGTTTGTGGTGGTCAGTTTTTAAATAGTGACGAGCCGTCACAAAAAACTCAATGTATAGGAAACACTGCTATATGTCAAATAGCCATAGTGATAACAAAAATAAAAGATTTCACACACATTACACAGCCTGCTGCTCATAACTGCTTAAGAGTGCACTGACCACGAGCGATGACATCGCGGAGGATATTGTTATATTCGATATTTGATTTTGGACGATAAGTTAATATGCAAGTTCAAATCAGCACAGAAGTTTCGTATGAATTGAACGTGTTTCTACTTTCACGTGCAAAGGATTGTTGCACTTATGAATGATAACTTTCCAGGGTAAAATGTAATTCTGAAATGGGCTGTGTTGCCTTGCCATTGGTTGAAGCTGTGTGTAAACAAGCTGCAGCTGCAGAGTGTGAGCTGCTTCGCCGATTAATAAAAAAAAAAAAAATGCCAAAAATCGGCCAATTAATCGGCCGGCCAATCAATTGGTCAACTTCTCATTAGAACAGCTTTGCATTAAAAAGTATACAGGCACTACTTCAGAATCTATGTACTAACAAATCTACGCAGAATTAGATTGCCAAATGATAAAGTTTGTTTTTATTCCAAAGAAGAAAGAGATTTCCACACAGATGTTATTATATATAACATGTAAACAATATGAAATATCTGCTATGTTGTGATTTAGTTTTTCCAAGATTCCAAATGTAAATTACTTTTAATGGATGATTGCATGGTATGTGAGCTGATAAAAAAGACAATAAACTTATATGACAGGTGAACACAAAGACTCTAGTGTTGCGAGGAAAAAAAAAATACAATTGCATAAGTTGGATATCAGAGTACAGCAGTATAAACAAATGGCCTCAGTGTCTTGACAATTCTTCACAATGATGTTCCAAATATGTTTGATTTTTTTTTTTGGAATCAAAAAACAATTCCAACTCCAGAATTGGATACTTAAAGGGTACCTATTATGCCCCTTTTTACTAGATGCAATATTGGTCTTGGTGTCCCCAGAATGTGTCTGGGAAGTTTCAGCTCAAAAAGCCCCACAGATCTTTTAGTATAACAGCTGGAAAATTTAATTTTTGGGGTATGTTTATAAAAAAAAAAAAAAGTAACCACAGATGTAGATCTTCACATACACATACTTTCAACAACTACTTTAGAAACTGTCAAAACACTTGTTTTTATTTAAAATAATTTATCTAGACCATGTTTTGCTGAAAGATGTACTTGTTTCTTTCGTTCCTTGATAAAAAAAGATAAAAAAACTCTAACTCTAGTACCTTGCACAAGACAAATATTTGCACAAAGCTTTCAATGGAATTTCACTGTTATCTCAATCTATCAATGAATTATACGGTGTATGGGTGTAGGTGCCACACGAACACCCAGGTATGCAACTTCTAGTTAAACCGAATATGACCATATCAGTTAATAAAATCCTTAATGCAATGCATTTTAATGTTCAAACACATTTCAACTGTAGGTCTTCAAATAAGACAAATATCTGCACATAACTTTCAGTGGAATCTCACTGATCTATCAATGAATTATAAAGTGTATGCGTGCAGGTGGCATGCAAACACATTTAGGTATGCAACTTCTAGTTAAGAGGCTAAACCGAACACGACCACCTCGGTTAAGCAGCTTACAGCAGAAATATTTCAGCAAAGTGAGCAGTGGGATTAGAAAAAGCTGACAGCTGCCACCACTCTCATTCAAACTCTTCCCAATTAATGCAACAAGACAGTGAGTTCAGAAAGGGAAAGTCAGCAGAGACTTGCACAAGCTTTCTGTGTTTCTCCAGGCAGCGATGAATTTAGTTTTGCTGTCACACAATGCCCTCAGTGTGTGCTATTTCTGAAGCAAATTACAGAGTAACAGAAAAGGGCGAGAAACCTCAAAATGACAGGCTTAATGTCCACTAATGTATGATGCAATACCTCAGCTTTTATCTTTTTGTTGGAGAAACAGCGTGTGCATACATTTTCAAGGAACTGGTTTCTTCGGAGAATACTGGTCTGGGCAGCAAGGGTCAGAAAAGTGAGGATCAGTGGGAACACTGGTTTGACCCGACCTACTGGCAATGATCAGTGACCTCATGAGTGAGTCAGAGTCTCCTTTGAGGCGTACAGGAAAATATGTACAAGCATGTGGTTAGACGGCCATGTTAAGGGTGTCTGACATCTGTTGCACACGTTGTGCTGCAGAAGCACCCAATAAAGTTTACTTCAGGCTGGAGGATAAAAAAATAAATAAAAAATTTCAAAGCCTCTTAACCAGAAAATGTTAAGACTCAAATGCATGGCCTATACGAAGAACATCCTAATTTTATTTGTTGAACTAATTCATCTTATTTTCTCACACACTCTCAGAAAACTTTCTTTGGCACATTGAAGATACCAGCCCATAAACACAGAGGGATTGCGGAGCACAGCTCCATCTGTTGGTCTGAGGTGTTTCTTGAATAGAGGACAGTCTCTGATTCAGTGCAGTTATGTAACATGAAGTCTTCCTTGTGTTGCCAGTATACAGAGGGTGTGACTGTGTCTCAGGGAATTCAGTTGTTTATGCAGTTTAACTAACGTATAATTAGGAAAAAGAAAATTATGGTTATACGCAACACAGAATATTCCTTAATTATACAACCACACAAAATGAAGGTGATACTGTTAGTACTGTTGCTCATTATCTTCTTAAAAACGTCATTTTAATAGTCAGTCATGCAATAATGATTGTTAGTTAATGTCAAGCAATGACAGCAGATTCTTAAAGTATGATGAGTATTCTTAATCTAAAAGTAACTTATTTTTGTAATTTGTCTTTTTATACACACAATTTACTGTATGAGCTCATATACATGGGACGCTGCATAGAATACTTGTGCATAAAAAAAAAAAAATTAACACTTCATACAACAAGAACTCCAAAAAAAAGCTATCATGCCAATCTCAAACATTTTAATAAATTTAGAATGATCTCTAGGAGTGTAACGGTACTCAAAAATGAGCGTTCATTATGTCCTGTAAATCAATTTGAGTTCACAGTTCAGTACAGCAAGAGAAAGAAAAAAAAAACATGCAGACTGAACTGAAACACCTGTAAGCAATTTTCTTTTTCAGTAGAAATGTGTGAACCCTTACACCCCTTGTGGACACATTTGATAAATCATTTTGATACAGACTAATGAATCTTTCAATTTTCAATTCTAGTCAAAAGATTCTCTCACATAATGGTTTTGTTGTATATTTCTCTCTACACAACTGCAGTATTGGAATAACCTCGATCAGTTTCATTTGCCTGAAGACATGACAGACATCAAGTCTGACAGCAAACAAGTGACAGTTCATGTGTTTCTACCTCAACAAACACACACACAGCTCTAGGATGAAAAGTGTCAGTGCCATAGTCTGTTCTCACTGACTCTGCACTGAGGAATGTACTTAAGGGCATATTCGGGAATCATAGAATACAAACTGGACAAGGCAGCCCAACATGTCTACCTATGTCAGTTTCACACCCCATCAAACAAAGAAGAAATACGTACGAAGAGCGCGGTCTACAATGCACTGTAATGGAAGTTGTGCAATTCTAGCATGTATAGCTTCATTGGTTATCATAAAAAGTCTCTTTGTAGAGCAGAGATATCCAAACCAGGGTATGCAGACCAAAGTTGGCCCATGATTACCTTTGCTTTGGCCCACAAAAAAAAAGGGCAATATTTTTATTTTTTTTGCACTGAAATGCAAATTTGCATTGAAAAAATTGATACTATTTTTAATTTATACAAACAGTAATTTATATTTATTAGAAAAAATTAGAAATCTCATACATTTTAATATAATATGGACATAATGCAACATTTATGTTTATCTTTTGGCCCCTCAATCAAGTTGTCCATTTGTATTCAAAAGTTTAGGCACCTCTGTTAGAGGGTGACTGAATATGATGCATTCTTCAGAAATGGTCATGGTGCAAGCTGCAATTAATATTATTTTTTTGGTCACATGCAGTGTAGAGGAGCATTTAGAGAGGCAATCCTACATTCAGTTTATTCTTAAAAAAAACCAAAAAAAAAAAACCAAAGCACCACAAATCACACCTGCTATTTTTCCAATTCTTCTGAAGCCACATAAGATTAAAAATAAATGTAAATCTTTTGAGCTGTAAACTGGAGTAGGTGGTAAAAACAACAACAACTAAAAAGATTGATTAAAGAATTTTAACTTTTTTGCCTTTTAATTAAATCACCCAATTCATTGATCTGATTTAAGCGAATCTACATTCATGAAATGCACACTGGACCTTCTCATGAACATTCATAGTTACAGTGAGATCAAGATTATGAGGGAATAACTTCCATTTCGGTCCAAAATCCATTGAATGGCTTCAGAAGAAACTTAATAAAAACGTCTGAGGTTTAACAACATGATATGAGTAAATGACATCCAAATTAACTTTTTTGGGTTGGGCTGGACCGGTTTTACAAACACACTGTCCTCCTGTCAGATTCATCAGATCAGTATTCACGTGATAACGTTTAATCAACAACTTCAGCCACTATCTAACCAAAGAAGTGAAGCACTCAAAGCGTCCCACTGCCTATTCTTTGTTTTTTTACAAACCAGGGACATGATGACTAGTTCACTGAACATCCGCTGGATCTGCACAGGGCACACCCGGACTCTGATCCACCCAAAATACTGCTGTAGAAACCGAGAATTATTCACTCGAGGAAAACATAGTTTAGTTTATATTTTAATTGAATTATCATAATTTAGATGAGAGAAAATACAGCTGACTTCTTTCAAGTCATTCACCGCCTCTCATTCGAGAAAACGCAAGAACAATATTTTAATTTTAATCAGAGAAACAGGATGTTTAGTTTATGATTCAGGATGTTCTAAAACATATATTGACTTTATTAAACTAGTTTGCATTACTGTAAAATAAAAAATAAAATAAAAAAATAATTGCCTATAACTGCGACAGTTGCACGAGTCTTGCACTTTATAAACTCGTCATGGTTTCGCGGATTAATAGAGTATAAAGTATAAAGCATGTGCGATTTATAAGTGAAAGAATGTGCTTACGTCTCAGGCCAGCACGCCAAACTCCTTCCTCCGCCCTGTTTCCTTCTTACGCCGCTTGCTTCCTAATTTTATTCCACTCTTCTTCTATGCGCCTGTTGAAAGCGGTGTTTTAACTCACAGTTGGACGAGTTTAAAGTGTTGTAGTCTCTGGTGAAGATAAACACGCGCGAGTGAAACATGCAGCACGAGACGCGCGCGCTCGCACAGCTGACTGCAGTGACGCAAACGCTCCTCCTGTTCAAGCGAAGGACAAATGAACGCCAGGCCACTGTTCAGCCCTCATTAAATCAAACTCTCAGTCAGCCCTCCTGATGGTAAGAAGACGTGTAATAATACACACTACAAGAACTTTCATTTCTGGTTAGGATAAATGTTTTTTATTTAGAACCTAGAACTAAAAAATTGGTCAAAGATGTTATGTTTTACACAACATGTATTTGGATAAATTTTAAAGAGGCATGTTGGTGGACACCATTTGTTACAATAGATGACAGCTTGTGCTTTTACACCCACGCTGCTTTAATAAGATTCCTGTAAATGCACAATGCATGGGGTAAACATCTGAGACTGTAAAAAAAAAAAACTCCCTGACTTTCAGAGTGTACTCTAATTTAAACCTAAAAATAAAGAGTTTTTAGTGATTTCAAAACTAGTAGAGTAAAGTTATGATTTAAAATACATATTTAAGATTCTGCACTTCCAGGTCACTAATCCAAAAAGCAAATGTTGGTCTGATGAATGGAAAAGAAGCCATCCTTAACACAACATCCTTAATCTATCTATCTATCTATCTATCTATCTATCTATCTATCTATCTATCTATCTATCTATCTATCTATCTATCTATCTATCTATCTATCTATCTATCTATCTATCTATCTATCTATCTATCTATCTATCACTGGTTCTCTGACTTTTGGACCTTATTGTAGAACAATAAGGATCAATAAACATGTATACTAATTATTTAGTGTATTGTAATAGCAATTATCTTCATTTTCACAAGTGCCTACTACTCCACTTTAAAGAGTGTTCTTATGGGTTTAAACTGAACTGTACTCCATTAAAAATCATTAACAATGAAAGATCAATCTCATAATACATTCAATAATTATAGAAACATTTGAATAATCAAATCTTCGGGATAAGTAGATGTTTTCAGACGGTAATCTTATATAAGATTGACTCATCATATCACTAATCCATTAGTGAAAACCTCAATTAATCATAATCATCATACCTGATTTATGACAGAAATTAGTTTTAGCTGCGAGATGATAAGCTTATATAACATACGCTTTGCTGATCATTGAATTCACTAGTTTACATACAAATGGAAACATTTTAAAGAAATCATTCGCCTGACAAAGAAAAATCTGCCGTCAATTACTGGCCCTCATGTTGTTTCAAAACTGCTCGACTCTTTCTGCAGACAATATTTGAAAGAATGTTTCAAATGTTTTTGTCCGTACAATGAAAGTCAAACACTATTAACTTCAACTGAAGAGTGTGAGGAAACAGAATTTTCTTTTTAAGCTGGACTACCCCTTCAACAGCCCCTTAATGTAAAGTGTGTTTGCAGTCAGTTTAGCAAAATCTCGATCCGGGAATCCGATTTCCTGCCTCTGGTTTTCTGAAGCAAGAAAGGAACAATGAAAAACTGCTCATTCTTCCTGTGCTCTTCCTGTCAGTGTGTATATGTCTGAGTCTTTTTTGGACAAGTGATTTCCAGGAGCATTTAGACCACTTAGTCATTTAGAGCATTTTTATGATTTTTTTTTTCTCATATACCCAGGGCTTAGTTTAAATTCACAGCACCTGGGATGAAATCTTTATGGGCAGGCCTCCTCCCCTGAGACCAAAAAGTAAGAGTAGTTTGTGGGCCTCGTCACAGGGCTCAAGCTATCATGCTTGCATTTCCATATACGAAAATAGCACAGCTATTACATGCAATCAACCTAATTCCTGCCCATTCTTCGAACCTTTTATGAAAAAAACTGAGGGCTGTCTGAGACACGAATGAATGTGTCTCAACAAATACAAATTAAAAGTAAGCAGTAACTTTCCATTTATAGATTCTTTGGTGCCTGTTCACACTAGGAGTTCAGCACAAACTGACCTGGAAACACTGAAAAATCATTCAACAATTGATTAGTACTCGTAGTACTTATCAAAACACATGGAAATATCAGTGGGGTATTTTCACCATGTGTCTTTTCGTGAGTCGTTTGAATCAAATTAGCTTTCTAGACTTAACTTCTAAAATAAATGTAACAGTTATATATCCAATAAAGCATGAACATTGCCTTCACATGGTAATGCATCACAATATTACTTTGTAACATCACAACTCATACAAGTGTATTTAATGCAACTAGACAGGGATAATTCACGCAAAAATAAATGTTCTGCCATTATTATCCATCCAAGCTGATTTGGTGACTACTGACTTCCACTGTAAGGAAAAACATACAAATGAAAATTAATTAAAAATGTTTTATTATCAAATAATTGTCATATTTAAATCTACAGAAAGTTAAACAGGTTTGGAACATCACAGAATTTTCATTTTTGGGTGAACTATCCCTTTAAGATGTATAGTTTGAGTAGAAATAATTGTACAATGTCATTGTAACATGCTTGTGTGTGTGTAAAAAGTGTGTACAGAGGGAATCTGCTAAGGCAGTAACAGACAGGATGTTGGAATAACATGCAGCGCAACAGGCAGTCTTGGAATTAGAGCAGCGTGTGCTGTGGAAAATAGTTTACTTTCCATTACACAGAGAGTTCTGCTGACCCTAATGGTCCTTCAGTCCTAAACAGGCGTTAAAGGGAAGTTGAGGTGAAGTATATATATTTTTTCAATGTTAGAATATTTTACTTAGCCCAGCATAAAATACAGTGACAACTATAGGTGAGCCAACAGGTTGATTCCATTGAAAGATGTAAACACTGTGATGCTAGCAGAACATTACTCTCTCAGCAACACTGCCTCAACCAATGGTGTGAGTTTGGGGTGGGGCTAGCCGTTTATCTGGCCAATGGCAGCTGGCGGAGTGTTCAGGAAATGTTGTGGCTCGGGGGGTATTCCAGAAAACAGGTTATGCCACACACCCGGGTAAGTTTATTGATAAGTAAACAGATAACCTCCACTTTCGGTTCCAAAAACCGAGATAACCTTCATGGAATTTAAGTAGTCATAGCAAGTCATTCGTTGAACATTCAGTATATATGTTCCCTAATACGGAGTTTTCAGCGTGAGTGAAAGGTTTTACACAAAGTTATATATAGTGCTGTCAAATGATTAATCGCGATTAATCGCATCCAAAATAAAAGTTTTTGTTTACATGATATATGTGTGTGTGCTGTGTAAACTTATTATGCATATATAAAGATCCAAACATATAGCTTATATTTTGAAAATATTTACATGGATTTACATGTATATATTTATATTAATATAAATTAAATCATTTATAAATATATTTAAACATAAAACAACATATTTTTCTTAAAATATACATGCATGTGTGTGTTTTTATATATACATAATAAATATACACAGTACACGTAAATGAAAACATTTATTTTGGATGTGATAAATCACGATTAATCATTTGACAGCACTAGTTATATATATATAGTCATCTTTTTTTTTGTAAAGCAATATGATAACATAAAGCAATGTGTGATCTAACAAATGTGGAAGCAAAATAAATTCATATAGCCATATTATTTTTGCAAGCACTGGCTATTTCTAGTTGAGTCAGTTTTTCTTAATTTATTATCAAACCAACAGTATAATTATTGTTCACAGTGATAAAAAAAACAATTAAGGATAAGATGACTGCAAAACCTCCCATAGGTTAGGCAATATAGGAGGTGATATGCACTACCAATATAATTAGTCATTAAACAAAAAAGTATGGTGTACTACTTAGCATGTGTTGTATCTGAATTTTAGCATCTGAATGTCTTTGTGTGTTCAGCGTGAACATACTCCGAATTGACTGAACTCACTCCCGGTTATTGGAACTGATAACCAGAAGAAAGATTTGGGGTTTAAATGACAGTGGGTTATACCTATCAGAAGCTCACTTCACTTTCTAATAATATTTAGGGCATGTTCACACTTGGCAGATTTGGTTTTGTTAAAAGAAAATTGGATGCAATTGCTCTGTTTGTGCAGTTCATTTGAATAAGTGTGAATGCTGACACTCGAACCTTGGTGCACACCAAACAAGCAGACTGAGACCCCATGAAAAGGCAGGTCTTGTTCTTCTTTTAAAAAAAACTTTGGTGCGGTTTGACTGAAAAATATGAAAGCAATACGGACCAAAGACTTCTAAATGACATCTAAACAGTGCAATCCAGGGCTAAATGTATCATTTACTTTTTCAACCAGACCAAAATAGCCAAGAGAATCGAACTATAAGTTTCAACACACCCTTATACAGCAGTGCCACTGTAAAAATGTAATACTTTTCACCTCTTGAGAACCTCTAGGCAAATGAAAGTCCTTTAGTAATCGTGTATCATCTTGTATTGTGTAAAAACGCTGTCTTATGATGAGCTTACTAGAAAAACCACTGGAAGACTAGAGTTCTTGCAGGAACTTACAGTATGGGTCTTTTCTGAAAAGGTGCCTAGATGTTCTCCAAAGAGTCTTGAAGAGCTGTTTGCTTTGACCTGGTTGAAAAGCATGTTTAGGAATTTCACCATCATGCTAAAACAGAAATCTTGATGAGGGCTGTATGCATTGGGCTTTTCTTCAGGCTATCTTCCCCATCCCTACTCTGGTTTTTGTCCTTGCCCTCATCCTTTCTCTCACTAGTCTTCAGATTTGTTCAGCTCTTCTTCCTCCAATCCCTCTCCTGGACTGACTTCCACGGTGAGAATCTCCTCTCCCTCAACGCGGGGAGTCATGCGGATGATCATGGTGCTGTCGGTGGTCTCTGATACCGTGTCATCTTCATCCGGGACACGAGGCCGGGGAATGGGTGAACGGCGGTGCATTGGGGAGGGAGGAGGCACTGGAGCTGTGGAGGTCCTGCCAGAGACAGGAGTGTATGGCTGAGGGAGAGAGAGAACAAATTAAAGAAGTAAGGGGCCTGACTGGACAAATGTCAACACACTGCACTATGTTAGACATTAAGAACTTTACCTGTACAAGAACAGAGCACTGTTATCATCAATTATCAAAAGTGACTCCTTTATCGGTTTCAAGTATAGTTACATACTAACTATTAATGTTAAATGAAAGTAATACTGTTTGTAGGTGCTATATAACATGGCCCAAACAGGGTGTGGGATTGTTTTGCACACAGTTTTAAAAGTTCCTGAAGGTTCTGGTGTCACAACACAGTAATTCCCACACACTTCTAAACTAAACAGCACACGTAACAACTCCAATACATTCGGAGAAAGCACATCATTTGTGCTCAAAATTAGCCTAAAATGTCTAATTAGTGATAAGCAAAGATCCATTTCCAAAAGCACAAACATAAAATAACACTGAAAAGTTTAAAATTAATGTATACAGTATATTCACAGTTTATGAAAGTGGAAAAATGTAATATCATTTAAGAAAGGTTGAAAATAATTGTTAAAAACATTTTGTATTATTATTTATGTATTTTGTCTATTTGTAAAGCCACGTCTTTGTCGTAAAATAATACTGTTTTGATCTGTTTGCTATTCTTCATACCGTTTTAAAACCATTCAGGGTCAGTTTGACCTGCAAACATCATAATAATTATGGATTATAACAGTAGTATGTGAAACCAAAAACAATTAAAGAACAAAATCTTACAAAAATGTATTGTCCCCATTTTTAATTCACATAATAACGCGCAAGATGAGGATATGATGTTTATCATATGTATGATATTCTGACTACTGAACTGATTTAGTCACCTTCTATGGTCAGTTTTCTCTTTTCAAGCCAATTACTGTCAAGGTGAAGCAAATGTTTGAAGAACATGTTGCTAACCACGGTTAAATCAGCAAAGGTTATCATCATATATTCAAGTCTTAAGTTGAAATTTAAGTAATTACCTGAAAATCTATCAAATGCCATATATGCCAAATGCATAAATGTAAATTATGGTAAGATGCATCACTTCAAGTTCACTGTAAATGCTGTTTGGTCTCAAGACACATTAGGACCAATGACATTTATAAATATAATTTATTTATAACAATGCAATACAAAACAAAGGTTTTTGGCCTAAAGCATCACACTGTAACAGGGGATATAAATACCTCTAGAGTTGCTCCCCTATATGTCTCCTTCAGCTTGGCAAAAGTCTCTCCTGTGCCAACCTCCAGTGCAGCCTTGTATAGTTTGGGTGTCTCCGGCCGCTGCGGGATGACCTCACCCGTCTCTGTAGCCTGGCCTTTCTCATCTGCATGCCTCTTATCTTTGGTCAACATTTTCCTATGGAAGAAGACAAACTCATTAGTATGACAGAAAGTTGAGTTGTAAGCTAACATGTGCATGGCTGAGACTCACAGGAAGCAGACCTAAGCAGACCTAAGTAGGATTTGAGATGACATCAGACAACAGGATCTCAAGCACTTACATAACATCATTCACCACACACACACACACACACACACACACACACACACACACACACACACAGTAAACTGGTCTCACGGGTCAGTGCATCATGCGACTCTAATTACATTCACCTTCTTTATATCTCGATTTAAAAAACAAAACACTAATCTCCCAAGTTCCTCCGTGCATTACAGAGAAAGTAGGGGGAAAGAAGGATCTAGAGAGAAACATGTTTGGCAAACATGGCTAATCTACAGTATAGAGATCTGTGAGTGTGATACAGAGCTGTAAATGGCTCAAACCACTGCGCTGGATAAAGTGTGTGTGTGTGTATAAGGATTGCTGGGGCTCTCGGTTGAGGTTCGAGCTCTGATCCCGCTCACTTGGCCTTCTTGCGCAGCAGTTTCTGGGAGTCGGGGTAATGCACTAAGATCTCCGCCAGGTCCTTCTTATCTAGGATGAAGAGGTTATCAAAATCTTACACGTTTATACGATTATACAGGAACAACATAACTTTTTTAGGTCAAGTTGAGTACATTGCATTGTGGGATATAGTATATTTTGGCAAATGTTGTAGGTAATGCTGTTGCATAATACAAAAAATAATAGTATAGGTAGTAAATTTCCTATTAGATCACATGCAATTTTATTCAACCCTCATAATATATTTTAAGCTGTCCTGATTACATGAGGTATGAAAGTTGCATCTTCAAAAATGATCACTCACCTGATTTCCCCAAACACAGAGCCAGCTCTCAGAGTCACAAACACCGTCGCCCCATCAGGCCCTCCAACCACCTGCACCTCTCCAGCTTTGATGATGTACATCTCTCGGCCGATCTCACCCTGACCGGCAGAGCCAAGCTGGACTAGAGTCAGTTCAAAATGCTAACAGATAAAAGGCTCTTTCATGGCGGCTGTTTGATGTGACCTTTACTGAGACAACTGTCAAATATATTGAACATATACTGAGATTATCTACTGGAGGTTTGAATATATTGTTGCAATGCAGTAGCAAAGCATGTGCTGTAAATCACAAAAATAGTGAATGACATATTGCTCCCTTTTAAATATATATATATTTTTTTACAAACAAAGTCTCCAGGAAGTGTTTGTCAAAGCCCTGGAATGAACAAGAGACAAAGACTTCTCAACGGCTTTCACAACCCATCACTGTATCATCATGTGACATTTTAAACAGATGAACCAGGACATTCAAAGAGTTATTGGGAAGTAATTGGATGGTGAAAAGTGATCTCTCTCTATGTGATAGATATTTAGACAGGAGGTATTCAAAAAATAATAATAGCGCTGTACCATGTCAGGAAAGCTGTTTCAGAGGCAAGCAAGCAAGATATTAGATTTTGATGATAAATTACAGATAACTTTTTTTTTTACAATGAATTAATGGAAGAACACAGATTGTACATTTTACTCAATCATATTATTTGTGATTACTTAAAAGAACATGGTCAAGTACTCGAAAGGATTTTTGTAATTCCCAACCAATTTTTTTTTTTAAATGAAGTATTATTTATTAGTAGACTTGACTTAGTGTTTAATGTATAATTATGTTGGGATTTAGAACCATTTCCATTAAACTGGGTTACCAGTTACCTAAACATATTATTTTACTGATCCATGTTAAATTAAATCACGATTCATGTGGATTAAATCATGTAATCACACTTTTTTTTAGTGTATGGCCTTAAATAACCCTTTCCCTTTGAATGTTTTTTTTTATTGATTTAATAAATCACTATGTAAGGTTTGAACCACACCATAAGTATAATTAGAGAAAAACGAATACATTTGTCTGTATTTTTTAAGATGTTACAAAATATCTTTATTTTTTATTTTTTATATGGATCGATGCATTCATTAAAGGAATAATGGTATTATGTATCAATGCAACACACACATAAAAAATTTACATATATTTTTTATATTTATGCTCCTTCCCCCCCTCAATATTATTTATAAGCTTAAGAAATTTTTGTTGTTGTAGATGTCCCAATTTAAATTTGGAGATTACAGCGAGATAATTAAATGTTCATGTTATATTTTGGTTGTCTTTGTGAGATGTGTAACTGGTTGTGTAAATTAATATCGGCAAATAATACTGTAATATTGGTCATAGGCTCTTTGCCATTTTAGCATTTTACTTTGAGAGGACAGTGGAGATATTACAGGAAGCGAGTGTCACGATCTGTTACTGTGAGGAGCACGGAGTGAGGAACGAGGAAACACAGAGTCCAATTTAAACATAAAGTCTTTAATAGCATCCAGGGAAACAGGAAGACCCACGTAGCAAAGGTTAACATCAACAATTCCAGAGAAGGGAAAACAGAATGGGTTAGGACTAAATAGGGTAGATAACTAGGGGCAAACAAGTGAGGAAGATAACTAATAAAAAGGAACAACTGGAACTAATAGAACTAAATGGGGAGAGGAACTGGAAGGACCAAATAAGGACAAACAGGAACTTACACGTGACGTTACTCCCCCCTCCCAGAAGTTCCACCGGGGGGTGGGGTGCCCTGGAGGCAGGTGCAGGACAGGAACATGGAAGACCGCAGGGGCAGATCGGGGAACTCCGGGAGCCAGAAGGTGAACCAACTCCAGGGTAAGACTAAACACACCCAAATCTATTAAATACAAACATCATGCCTTTTTAGGCAAGCGCCAGACATGGGTGCTATGTACAGTAGGCTGAAAAAATGTGTTTAATGGGACTTAATTTGTATTTAACGTGATTACAATTTAATTAAAATTATACATATATTATTATATTACATTATTATTAATATATTATATTTCCTTTCCACGGTTATCCAAATGGTGAATAAAATACATAGCCTACAGAAAGTGACATTACCACTAACTTTGATCTATCACAAGCTTAAGCACTCTCTCTCTCTAAAAAAAAAAAACAACCTCTCCTTATAATCACTGAAGCTGTCTACACACTGCGAAATTATTCTCTTATTTACATTGTATGTACATGTGCGTTTTGCTGTTTATGATAAGAGAATTCGCAAGTGTGCGGATTTCAGTCAGCGAATGCGTTTCAGCGATGACTCATCTGAACGCCTCTGAGTGGCCATTGCATAAGACCCCGTGACCAGGAGTCGGAGGAGGCTGCAGACCTGGAGCAGGCAGATCTACGGCCCCAGACAGTTTCATGGCCCAGGCATTTTTACGCTCCTGTTGTTCCTGATACATCCAGTAGGGGGATGAACAGAAGCGACACGAATAAGAGATATGTTAAATAATCGCTAAAGTTATTATTGTTCAGCAATTGTGCAACTTTGCAACATTTAAAATTAAGTGATTAGCTAACAGTCGATGTCAATTAAATGTTCACACAACAACTCTTTAAAAGCAACAACCTGAAGGATACAGTAGAAAACAATAGAGAAGCATTAACCCTTTAAGGTACTACTCAACCATTTGGTAGACCACACTTTAAGTCACTATATTTCACTGAAAAATGCATCAAGCTTATCTCCACCTGAATGAGCCATCTCTACCGTTTGGTGTAGTTGTGTAATGCTAAAAAAATCCACTAGATGGGACTGTGTCTGTGAGCAGCATGCCTTTTCCGCATTCCTTCAAACCGGAAGTGACACAGCGCCAATTCACTCATCCTTTGATGACGCATATCGGCGGGACTTTTAAAGGTAAGGCTATTTTGTTGACATATTATCATTTCAGAGGAGTTGTTAAACATAATTATGTAACTTAATTCAACAAAAATAAGTATTATAAGGGTCAAATAATTTTTTCAAAACATGCTCTACCAAACGGTTGAGATGTCATTTTATAGTAGAGAAGCTAGCTAATGTTGCTAAAATGAGCTAATGTTTCCTACCTATTTACAATGAACTATTTACAATGAACAAAAGGGTTAGTGTTGTTAAAATTATTAATTTAATATTATTAAATTACATATTTGATGAAAAATATTTTATCAATATAATTTTTTCACCATTTCTGTACTGTATATGGTAAATATCAAGAATAAAATTGAAGAATTAACACCAATTCTGGTGTTACTATTAATTTCCTAATTTAAAATTGTCTATGTTTGTGTATTACTAGATGACTAATATTGTAAGAGTACATGGTTTGTAATACAAATTGTTTTCTTTATGTTTTAGACATAATAGATGGACGTCAAATCATTTTACAGTTCGAGACCACGCACTTTTCTGGCCCTAGTGCCAGAAAATCCTGAGGACTCAGATGCGGATCTGAGTGATGATGACCCTGTAGAGGATCCAGATTATCTGCCCACACCAGCAGAAGAGAGTGGGGACACTTCTTTTGATTCAGTGAATGAGGAGGAGGTTGCCTCAACAAGTTCATCCCCTAAACCACCATCCAAAAAGAAGAGGAGAATGGGGAAAAACTCCCTGAAAACTGTTTCTTTGGCAGAGCTACAGGACACACCTGAACCATCACCCCCAGATGAAAAGGAAGGCAGAAGAAGATTGTGGCGACATGAAGATATTGAGACATTCCAGGTTCCAGACTCAAGTTTTAACCACCCTGATGCTGTAAAGACACCCTTTCATTATTTTAAAATGCTCTTCACAGATGAGATGATTACACATATCTCTGAGCAAACCAATCTCTACGCTGCCCAGGAGCTGGGAGATCCAATCAGCACCAGTCCTGAAGAGATTGAAAAATTCCTGGCAATGCTTCTCTTCATGGGTGTTTTCAGTTTCCCAGCCATCGATGACTACTGGTGCATTGAGTCACGGTTCGGTGTGATAGCCGATATTATGCCAAGGAGAAGATTCAAGCTGTTACGCCGGTACCTTCATTTTAATGACAATCAGCAGTGCGATGGCAGTCCAGATCGGTTCTACAAAATCCGCCCCCTTTTTGACATGCTTCGTCAGCAGTGTCTTCTGATCTCATCCACTTACCAGCACAGTGTGGATGAGGTCATGGTGGCGTATAAAGGCACAAGGGCTGGCTCTCTCCGCCAGTATATTGCCAACAAGCCAGACAAGTGGGGCTTTAAATTGTTCTGCCGGGCCAGCTCATCTGGCATCATTCATGACTTTCTGCTTTATCAGGGG
Source organism: Carassius carassius (assembly GCF_963082965.1). Classification (NCBI taxonomy): domain Eukaryota; kingdom Metazoa; phylum Chordata; class Actinopteri; order Cypriniformes; family Cyprinidae; genus Carassius; species Carassius carassius. The sequence continues at coordinate 4,555,016 of NC_081777.1, forward strand.
GCATCCACATTCTTCAACGTTGCCCTAACTGAGCAGGAGGAGGCACTGCTTCTAGGGGCCAAACTTGTGACAACACTCTGCAAAACCATCACACTGCCAAGACTTTCAGTCGTCTTCTGTGACAACTTCTTCACCAGTTTCGACTTGGTCCAGAACCTGCAAGAGAACCTGGGCATCAGGTGCATTGGCACTGTCCGACCAAACCGCATGGGTGGAGCAACCTTAAAGACGGACAAAGAGCTGATGAAGGAAGGACGTGGAGCTTTTGACTTCATGTCTGCTGAAGGGCTGCTCGCAGTGAAATGGTTCGATAATAAATGTGTGAGCTTTCTTAGCAGTGCCAGTGGGATCACACCTCTTTCCTCTGTCAAACGGTGGAGCAAAGAGGCCAAAGCAAAGGTCGCTGTCGCATGCCCTTCACTCATCCCTGCCTACAATCAGCATATGGGAGGCATTGATCTGTCTGACATGCTGGTACACATGTACAAGACCCCGGCGAAATCCAGGCGATGGTACCTTCCGCTGTTTGGATACATCCTAGACCTCTGCATCTCAAATGCCTGGCTCGTCTACAAGCGGGACTGCAGCTTCCTGAAAGAAACACCACTGCCTCTCAAAAAGTTCCGACTGGCAGTCGCACACACTATGGCTCAAGTCAACAAGCCAGCATCCAAAGTTGGCCGACCTTCATCATCCTCTCCACCACAGATGTGGTCAAAGAAAAAGTCCAATACCCCAAGACCCTCCCACCCACAACCAGATGTACAGTATGATAATTTCGGACATTTGCCACTTCACTCAAACAAGCGGGGGCGATGCAACCTCTGTCCAAAGGGAGTGTCGAGATGGAAGTGCCAGAAATGTAATGTATTCCTGTGCATTAATGCAAAGAAGGAATGCTTTGCAGCATACCATCTCAAATGAATGGCCAAAGGCAAAATAAGTGCTGTTGCACCCCTGTGCTGTTGCATGACAAAAATATTTGTTGTATTTATTTTATATCGTCTATGTAACTGTGTAATGGAACATTATCCATTGTATCAATAAGTCCACCAGTATTTGTTTCACTGACGATAGTTATTTATTCCGTGTTTTGAACAATGAGACCTGTGTTATGTTACACTGTATATAGTTAAATGAGTATCATAAATGTGTGTCAGCTAGGTGACTATTGGCTTTATCTAGCTACCATTCTTTAGTCGGGGTAGCCCTAATTCCTACAGTAATCGTGAATCACATCTCAATTGCAATATCCCTCAAAATACTAAATATGTTTTTACCACATTGTTCAGCCCTTACTGCACAGTGGAGGCTTTCTTTTTCTCCCACTGACATTAAAATCAAATCAAATATAATCAAATCTTGTGTGAAGTTTTGCACCAGCACACACACACGCATGCACGCGTGCGCGCACACACACACACACACACACACACAGACACAACACACACACACACACACTCTCACTTGATGTGTTTGGAGCCATCAATAGCAGTCATCAGATTTTTTATTGGCCAAGAACTTGCACTTAATATGACTTGTCCTGAATGTTGTTCTTGTATTATGAACAGACATCTCAACCGTTTGGTAGAGGACTGTATCTAAAATACTGTTGGGTCTCATTTAAAAAAAAATACTGATTGTTGTTATTGTTATCATAATTGAATAATAAATGCAAAGAAATAATTTTTCCTTTGCTTTTTTCATAGTGCGTACCTTAAAGGGTTAAGATCTCACCTCAAGGAAAAGCAGTTATAGTGTTTTCATTTTATTACGTGTTTTCATTTACCCCATCATTTAAAGCGCTAAAACCAGCTGTCAGATGTTTTCGCGCCACTCCCGGTTGCTGAGCAGCTGAGTTTGACAGCTGCCTGTCAGAGTGACTCAGTCGTTTTTTAGGATTGTAAATCTAGTAAAAGAAATGGACAAATACAAGCAGTGTGTGGACAGTGCACAGTAAAAGTGTACAGCGTGCGCGCAGCTTTCATAATAGGATACATACATTTAATTAAAAATTTTTTTTTAATTCTGCAATTTTGCGTCCCGTCCAGCAGATGGCGCCCCAGGCGGCACATCTATGAAGAGGTTTGAGCACTTGTATAAATTTTCTTCAGATTATTGTATATCAGCTGTAGTTTATTTGAGACTTTTTAGAGAGTTTCTTCATTTCATATTTGAATGGGATTTGGTAGTCTGTTTGATTTTTCCTTTTACTCTCACAGGGCAAAGACATGTTATTGCCACAATCCCCTGGCCCACTTCTCCAGTGAGTATTGAATGCATAAATCATACTATTTGACATCTACCATAAGTTAGAAGTAAAATAAAAGGTATTATTTATTGGTCTTATTTATGTGTTTTTTAGGATAATGCTTTCATGAAGGATGCCCTTGTGTTCTCTGCATGAACACAAGCCACTGGCCCAGATCATTATCTGTTATGTGTAAGATTTTACATGATTTAGGTTTAATGGAGGTTAATTTTACCCCAATATCATAAGACAAAGATAATGCAAATGTGAAATAGATCGTCATAACACTTTTATATGCATCCCTACAGAAGCCACTCTTAAGAGAGATCCTCCTTCTAGTCTTCCTGTATAGTAATCAAAGCTTGGTTTTGGAGATGACCAGCACAGAGACATCTTCAGGTCCACAGCTAAGAGACGAGACGATTGCCACGTTCCTATGGCATATAGCATCGACAGTATGCTCTCTTCACTGGCCTCATGTGTTAGCTGTGCTCTACATGATGTCAGATTCACATTGTTTTAAATGTCAAATAGTTTAGCCATAATGTGAGACCGTTTTTTGTGTTATTATAGAAGAGACACTTTTCATTTTGTTGGAAAACGCTAAACATGTGAAATGATAATTGGCTGCTTGGGGTGTGTGATCAATCTCAATTCTTTTTCTGGTAGTCCATTAACTGTTCCCTGGCTTTTGTGGAAAATCTGTCCATCCTAAAGGCTAAGAAGACATTTCTGCGAGGACCTGTCATTTACATAAGGTACTGTAAGAATGCCATAAAGGAAAACATGGTCAAACATGACATCCCTGAGTAATTTATGACAGAATTTTAATTTTGGGGGGAACTATCCCTTTAACGTTTTATTCTTATGTTTGAATATCAAGTTGTTGTTTTTTTTGTATTAAATTATAAAAATTAAAACACAGAATTTCTAAACACACACTCATGGACTGTTTTTGTTTCTTGGTTTCAGTAGACTGTCTTTTTGAATTAGGGAACATTTTCAAAACAAAACAAAAAATCTTTTATTTAAAAATAAATAAATAAATCATATCAACTTCTAGGACACTTTTAATAAGGTAGAGCTGGTGCCTGATCTGAGACCTCAGACTCGTGTGAGTGCGAGTGCTCCGCTGAGCAGACATCCACCAGGCTCCTGAAAAACGGGTTTGAGCAGAAGTCTAGTCATGACATCACAGATGTTAAGAGGCTCATTAGCCACCAATCAGATCTGTCAGTGTTGACCAGATAAAAGTTACTGGATTATCAAAATTCTGACTAACAATCACTTTTGTACTCACCTGAATGGATGTTTTTAGATCCAGGTGCAGTGAAAATGGATTTATGATGTTATTTAGGATCTTTCATAAAGAGATTACAGTTTAAGGAAAGTGTGCTTACTCTCAGGCCATCCAAGGCAAATCCAAATCATCAGAAAAACTTTGGAGAAATGCGGCTTTACATCCCTTGCTCAGCACAGCAGTGGATCCTCTGCAGTGAATGGGTGCCGTCAGAATAAGAGACCAAACAGCTGATAAAAACATCATAATAATCCACAAGCGATCCACACAACTCCAGTAAAAGAGAAACTTTTTGAACCTTAAAGTTTTGCTCCCAACTAAAATACGAGTCCTCTAAATAATATTACTTTCTCGGGAGAAAAAGTCATCTCGTCTGAATCAGAAGAGAAATCTGCACACAACAAAATACGTTGGTGTGTTTTGATGTGAGAGACAACAGGAGATGGACTTTACACTGGAGGAAGCGCTACTATGGATCGTATTTTGGCCAGAAACTTCTGTTTAAAGTTAAAATGCCTTAATGATGGATTGACACCATCATTTCACTAGACATTCATTGATGGGCTGGAGTGGTGTGAATTTCTTGTGTGTTAATTGTGATGCTTTTATCAGCTGTTCGGACTAGGGTTGCAAAAAGGTGGGACATTTTCAGCAAATTTCAGAAATATTGCAGATTTTTTTTATTGTTATTATTTTTATTTATTTTTTATATTCCAAGGATTTTATTAAATTTCCCCTGAAATTTTCCACCCCTTTGCAACCCTGGTTTGGACTAGTTCTGACGACACCCATTCACTGCAGAGGATCCATTGGTGATCAAAAGATGTAATGCTACATTTCTCAGGTGAAGAAACAAATTCATCTACATCTAGAATGGCCTGAGGGTGAGTAAATGTTCTGCAAATTCTCATTTTTTCTCCTAAGGACTACCAGCAAATGCAACAAACTGTATGATGGTGACAATGGTGGTCTTGAAGGCACTGCAACTTTTGTGTTCCTTTCACCTACAGCATGTTTGCTTGTAAATAATAAAGAGAGTGGTAATACATCCTCTGGTACTAAAAGTAGCAATGCTACTAATTCAATTTTTCACAGCCTAGCTGTGGGGTAGCATAACAAAAGTCTACTCGTAAATACTTCTTGTGGCATGTGTTAGATAGTTATAGTAGCTATAGTAGTTATAGACGAGTAGCATAAGGTATAATGTAGGAAAAATCTGCTTAATAATCACAAACTAATGTAGGCCAGTCTAACATACCTTTTCATCTCACCACTGTTAACGGGCACTGTTATTCTAGAGCCCTTAACCCCGACCCAATACCTAAACTTAACAACTACCTTACTAACTATTAATAAGCAGCAAATTAGGAGTTTCTTAAGGGAAAACTCTTAGTTAATGGTGAATATATGTTCCCTATTCTAAAGTGTTACCAAATTTGGTTAATGAAACATATACAGTATGTCCTCAAGCACTCAAACTTACTGAAACCTACAGAATGTATTTTAAAAATTAATGGAATCATTTTAGCTGCAGTAGTGCTTCTTCCACATACAATTTTTAGTATTTTACACATTTCTGCTCTTACCACATGACAAACAATCTGCTTTTTGAAATAATTTATTTATTATTGATTTCATACAGCAGACAAAGTAAGATAGCTACCTGTGTTGTTAGCAATAGCTCTTCACTATAAAACATAAACATAAATAACATCCAGTGTTCAACCTTGCTGTAGTGAAGCCTGATATTGATGAATCATGAACAGTGATTTGCTAACATCCTTTGCATTGTGAAACAGCTCACAGGTTTTGTTTTTTCAAAGCATTTAGACTAACTCTTGCGTTTTATAGCAGGCAATGTAGATATTGGCAAACTCATTTAGGGGCATGGGGATTTACAGTATTTTTTTTTTTATGGCAGCAATATTGCATATTATTGTGCTCCTTTACACTGCAAAAATTATTTTCTTACTCAGGATTTTTGTCTTGTTTTCCAGTACAAATCTTCTGAATTCAAGATACCTTTACTTAAGAAGCAACATTATTATCTCAAGTTGTGCTTTCTGAAAGATGTATCAAAATGAAGTTTATGCTTAAAACAAGGACAAATATATATTTCCATGGGGTAAAAAAGTGCTTGCTTTTGAATTACATTTTTTCTTACCCATTTGACAGATTTTTTTTTCTTATTTTAATCTGATTTTTTTTATCTTTTTCTTTATTTTTTTATTATTTACATTTTTATTTTTTTAAATCAAGAATATGTAATTTTGCTTGTGTCTTGATTAAAGAATGTTTAGGTATTTATACTGGAAAACAGGAGGAGGAAAATACAGAGTAAAATAAACATAGAAAAAATCTTCCACCACTGCTTTTAATGTAAATTTTTCTCCTATCCTGGTTGAATATTCATAGACAAAAGTTGATTTCCTCTAAACATGTGAAAACTCTGGCTCTGTATTGCTGTATTGCATTTTTGGAACCATTCTCACCCATAAAGCCCTTTGCATCGCAGGTGATCCCACCCACCCATCACACAGCTTTTTCAGTCTGCTGTCATCAGAGAGGAGACTGCGGAGTCTCCAGGCCAGAACCAGCAGACTGAAGGACAGCTTCATTCATCGGGATGTCAGGAAGCTGAACTCCCTCCCTCCTGTATGTATGTACTGTACATGTGGAATAATTGACAATAGAGCAGACTTGACTTGACATTCTGAGCAATCAAAGGTGGAAATGTTTAATGTTTAGTGATGCTGATGGCGCAAATGTACGTAGACCGTATATAAGCAGTAAATGAGATTGTAAACTCTGACTGGGCCACTGTATGTTTACTGCATGTCTGTGAGGTATCCTAATCATCAAAGCACTAAACAATCATCACAATTAACAAGACAGCATACTGATCTGTAACAAAGTCAACAGAAATCAACAAGGAAGATGAAAAACCACTGCTACAAATGTTCATATCTGATGTAGCTGTATGGAACTAGAGGATATTAATATGTAAATCCGTCTGAACGTCTCTCGCTGTATCTGGGTGGAATTAATGACTTTCCCAGTCATCTTCTCCTTATGTTTTGGGGGCTTTAATGACCATCTCCCCTGAAACAGAAGGAGAAGAGGAGCTGAGTTAACACCTCCACATACAAGCAGTGGGAGAATAGCAGTGCCTCTGATATATTCAAATATATAATCTTGGGGAATAAAACACCCTACTTGCAAAGCTTTCTGCAGTCATTATATCTATGCATGTAAATATGTGTAAACAAAAAATCATACCGTTTTGAATGATGTCAGAGCTGTCCTGCAAATAAACACAAAGGAAATAGGTAAATACTAGCAGTGAAATCTTTCTTACATTTTTACACACAGTGTGCTTACAGCTTACCTCTTTTGGTTTCTGTACTGGTTGTGGTATGATGCGTCCGAGCCCTTGTACTATCCAGCCAACCATACTTGAAAACAAGTTAAATATTATGCATGTCATTAGACTTAATCTATATGTAAAAACATTTGACATAAATTTGTGTCACAGTGTCTGGGTTGTGTCCCTGGGTGTCCACTAGATGTCCTCCTTCTCACGGTGTCTATCACCTTATCACTTTCTGTCTCCTTATTTGGTCACCTTCCTCCTTGTTTAGGTAATTGATTGTGTTCCCCACCTGTCTCCTGTTTCCCCATCATCCTTGTGTGTATTTATACCTGGTCTGTCTGAGTCTCAGTCACGGAGTCCTTGTTGAATGTTGAACGTTAATTCTTGTCCGTCATCTTGCCTTGCCTTGCCGTCGTGTTTGTTTATGTTTGGATTGCTCTTCTGGTTTTCGACTCACGCCTGGACTGTTTATTCTCTGTGGATTAACCCCTAATAAAAGACATACTCGCTATTGGTTCTCTCTCCTGTGTGTTCAGTAACACCGCTACGTGACAGAAGGACTCCGTCACTTTGAGATCCAGCGGTATGTCGAGTTACGCTTCTTCCCCAGCCACCGAGCGGGAGAGAGGCACTCAGTTTGAGGGAACCCGCCTGGTCGTGTTTCGCGGGACCAGGGGAGGGCGCCGAGGGGGAGGTGGGCGAGAGGAAGCCCAGCATCGCTCTCCACCATGGCTCCCCTTTGACTCTGGGCTCACGTGGGAGGGACCAGAGCCGCCGTCTCACCAGGGCAGAAGGAGAAAGCCAGCGACACTGCCCATGATGAACGCGGGTCCAGCACCACAGCACAAGATGGCCACCAGCCCAGCGCCACGGTGCAAGATGGCTGCCAGCTCAGCGCCAACGCCCAAGAGGGCCGCTGACTCCTTCTTGGATTATTTCGCTACGCTGTCCAAGATCCTAGAGATTCCCAAGACGGTTAATGTCATGGCTGCTGAGCCAGCGCCACAGCACAAAATGGCCGCCAGCCCAGAGCCACAGCACGAGATGGCCGCCAGCCCAGAGCCACAGCACAAGATGGCCACCAGCCCAGCGCCACAGCACAAGATGGCCGCCAGCCCAGCGCCACAGCACGAGATGGCCGCCAGCCCAGCGCCACAGCACAGGATGGCCGACTCAACGCCTGAGTCTCCAGACAAGGTGTCACCGACTCGCCAACATAGAGGACGGAGGAGGAGGAGACAGGCGTCTACCGTTCCTCAAAGCCCAGAGGACGTTCCCGAGGCGGTGCCCGATGCTGTTCCGGAGGCTGAGGCGGTGCCCGATGCTGTTCCGGAGGCCGATGCCGAGGCGGTGCTCGATGCCGTTCCGGAGGCCGAGGCGGTGCCCGATGCTGTTCCCGAGACCGAGGCGGTGCCCGATGCTGTTCCGGAGGCTGAGGCGGTGCCCGATGCTGTTCCGGAGGCTGAGGCGGTGCCCGATGCTGTTCCGGAGGCCGATGCCGAGGCGGTGCTCGATGCCGTTCCGGAGGCCGAGGCGGTGCCCGATGCTGTTCCCGAGACCGAGGCGGTGCCCGATGCTGTTCCCGAGACCGAGGCGGTGCCCGAGGCTGTTCCCGAGGCCGAGGCGGTGCCCGAGGCTGTTCCCGAGGCCGAGGCGGTGCCCGATGCCGAGGCGGTGCCCGAGGCTGTTCCCGAGGCCGAGGCGGTGCCCGAGGCTGTTCCCGAGGCCGATGCGGTGCCCGAGGCCGAGGCGGTGCCCGATGCCGAGGCGGTGCCCGATGCTGTTCCGGAGGGCGAGGCGGTGCCCGATGCTGTTCCGGAGGCCGAGGCGGTGTCCGATGCGGAGGCGGTGCCCGACGCTGTTCCGGAGGCCGAGGCGGTGCCCGATGCTGTTCCCGAGGCCGAGGCGGTGCCCGAGGCTGTTCCCGAGGCCGAGGCGGTGCCCGATGCCGAGGCGGGGCCCGATGCTGTTCCGGAGGCCGAGGCGGTGCCCGAGGCTGTTCCCGAGGCCGAGGCGGTGCCCGATGCCGAGGCGGTGCCCGATGCTGTTCCGGAGGCCGAGGCGGTGCCCGATGCTGTTCCGGAGGCCGAGGCGGTGCCCGATGCTGTTCCGGAGGCTGAGGCGGTGCCCGATGCTGTTCCGGAGGCCGATGCCGAGGCGGTGCCCGATGCTGTTCCGGAGGCCGATGCCGAGGCGGTGCCCGAGGCGGTGTCCGATGCGGAGGCGGTGCCCGATGCTGTTCCGGAGGCCGGGGCGGTGCCTGATGCTGTTCCCGAGGCCGAGGCGGTGCCCGAGGCTGTTCCCGAGGCCGATGCGGTGCCCGAGGCCGAGGCGGTGCCCGATGCCGAGGCGGTGCCCGATGCTGTTCCGGAGGCCGATGCCGAGGCGGTGCCCGAGGCGGTGTCCGATGCGGAGGCGGTGCCCGATGCTGTTCCGGAGGCCGAGGCGGTGCCCGAGGCTGTTCCCGAGGCCGAGGCGGTGCCCGAGGCTGTTCCCGAGGCCGATGCGGTGCCCGAGGCCGAGGCGGTGCCCGATGCCGAGGCGGTGCCCGATGCTGTTCCGGAGGGCGAGGCGGTGCCCGATGCTGTTCCGGAGGCCGAGGCGGTGTCCGATGCGGAGGCGGTGCCCGACGCTGTTCCGGAGGCCGAGGCGGTGCCTGATGCTGTTCCCGAGGCCGAGGCGGTGCCCGAGGCTGTTCCCGAGGCCGAGGCGGTGCCCGAGGCTGTTCCCGAGGCCGAGGCGGTGCCCGATGCCGAGGCGGGGCCCGATGCTGTTCCGGAGGCCGAGGCGGTGCCCGATGCTGTTCCCGAGACCGAGGCGGTGCCCGATGCCGTTCCCGATTCGGTGCCCGTGCCTGAGGCCGTTCCCGATTCGGTGCCCAAGACCGGTCTAGAGTCAGGACCAGCCACTGATGACCTTCCAGAGTCAGGGCGGGTCACCGTGGGACGTTCGGAGTCAAGTCAAGTCACTGGGTGGGCTGCTGCTCGGGCCGGTTGGACTCCGGCATCGGCCACAGGGGGGTGGTGGTCATCCGCTCCGCCCTGGGGGACTCTGGCGTCGACCACGAGGACGTGGTGGTCCTCCGCTCCACCCTGGGGGCTTCCGCTCTGACCACGAGGACGTGGTGGTCTTCGGCTCCACCCTGGGGGGCTTTTGCTTTGACCACACGGACATGGTGGTCTCCTGCCCCGCCCTGGGGGGGCTTCATGTGGTTTTTTGTCGGTTGTTTTTGTATTTACTCCTGTCCCTGTTCCTCTCTGTAGTCTGGCCCTCCATCCCTCCCCCTGTACCTCCTCCAGTCCTCCTCCCTCCTGGTCTTCCTGTTTTGTGTTTACTGTCTGGTGCCTGTTTCCAATGTCTTTCTTTTCTGGCCCTCCGTCCCTCCCCCTGAGCCTCCACCTGTCCGCCTCCCTCCTGGTCTGTCTTGTGTCTGTCGTGGAGCGTCTGGGAGCCGCTCCGTAGAGGGGGGGTTCTGTCACAGTGTCTGGGTTGTGTCCCTGGGTGTCCACTAGATGTCCTCCTTCTCACGGTGTCTATCACCTTATCACTTTCTGTCTCCTTATTTGGTCACCTTCCTCCTTGTTTAGGTAATTGATTGTGTTCCCCACCTGTCTCCTGTTTCCCCATCATCCTTGTGTGTATTTATACCTGGTCTGTCTGAGTCTCAGTCACGGAGTCCTTGTTGAATGTTGAACGTTAATTCTTGTCCGTCATCTTGCCTTGCCTTGCCGTCGTGTTTGTTTATGTTTGGATTGCTCTTCTGGTTTTCGACTCACGCCTGGACTGTTTATTCTCTGTGGATTAACCCCTAATAAAAGACATACTCGCTATTGGTTCTCTCTCCTGTGTGTTCAGTAACACCGCTACGTGACAATTTGACATCCAAAAAATAAAAGGTTTCAGACACATGGTATGTTCAGAAAACAAGACAAAAATAGAAGAAAACAAACAAAACCAAACAAAATGAAACTTAAAAAAAAAAAAAAAAAAAAAAAAAAAAAAACAAGCAAGCTAAAAAAAAAAACTGAAAAAAAAACAAACCAAAAAAGCAAACAAATAAAACAAACAAAAATGAAACCAACAACAACAAACAAACAACCACAAAAGAAAAATCAACAATACAAAAGAAAAAAAAGAAAAAAAATGCAAAACAAACAAGACACAAAACCAAAAACAAATTAACAAAAAAACAACAACAACAAACAAAACAGAAAAAAACTCATCAAATTAAACAAAACAAACACAAAACAAAAACAAAAGAAAAACCAAAAACAAAGAAACAAACAAAACAAACAAACAAACCAAAAACTAAACAATTTACATTTAATCAAGGAGTGAAAGCTTGGTTGGTTAACATAACCGAGCCAAGTCTCATGAAAATGTGTATAAATAGTATGCTTAATTAAAATAAAAACTTGTGGTATTGATACGCTAAAATTTACTTCGGTGTGTATATGCTAGGCACGTGTTTGGTGTGTATACAATACACAGTTTTTGCATGCATACGATACGAAATTTGGTGGCATGCATATGATACGTAGTTTTTGCATACATATGATACACATCTACCCCACAACCCTAATCCTACCCATTACGTAGCATATACACACCAAAGTAACTTTTTCATATCAATACCACATTTTTTTTTTTTTGGCATATTATTTATATATGCAATTTCATGAAATCGGGTTGGAGCATAACCATAGACATTTTAAGGGAAGCAGATGGACACTCACTTCATGCTTTTGGAATCCTCAGCTACTTTAGGTTGCTTGGGAGCTGCTGGTGCTGGTGCAGGTGGAGGTGCAGACGGGGCTGCAGGTGCAGGTGGAGGTGCTGGTGCAGATGCAGGTGGAGGTGGAGGTGCAGGAGCAGGTGTTGGTGCAGGTGCAGGTGCAGGTGCTAAATAGAAAAACAAAAGTCACATGCAGACCATTCTGTCACCAAGAAAGCCTAACATTCTTCTTTTTTTTTTTTTTACTGTTTATTTTCATATTTTCTTACCATATACAGAAAAATGAACAAGAGAACATATAATAAAAAAAAAAATAAATAAATAAAAAATAAAATAAAAAAATAAACAAAAAAAACTTCAATCCATATAAATACATGTTATTGCCCAACATTCTTGATTTTTAAACTGTTACCTGGCTCTTGTTTGCAGGGAGTCACAGGTGCAGAAGCAACCTTCTGGGTGGGTGCATCTGTGCCAGCGGGAGGACGAAGATGGACAGGAGACTGAGGAACTACTTTCTCAAAACCATGCTTAATCCATTCTATGACCCTGAAAAACAAAGAAACAGATAGGTTAAAGATTTTCAGCGAGAATGGAGTTCAGATTAGTTTCTGACAGCTGATATATACAGATGTATCTCAACAAATTAGAATGTCGTGGAAAAGTTCATTTATTTCAGTAATTCAACTCAAATTGTGAAACTTGTGTATTAAATAAATTCAATTCACACAGACTGAAGTAGTTTAAGTCTTTGGTTCTTTTAATTGTGATGATTTTGGCTCACATTTCAACAAATTAGAATAGTTCATAAGACCAATAAAAAAACATTTTTAGTGAATTGTTGGCCTTCTGGAAAGGATGGATCAACACCAGCAGATGACATGGCACCCCAAATCATCACAGACTGTGGAAACTTAACACTAGACTTCAAGCAACTTGAGCTATGAGCTTCTCCACCTTTCCTCCAGACTCTAGGACCTTGGTTTCCAAATGAAATACAAAACTTATTCTTAAATGAAAAGAGGACTTTGGACCACTGGGCAACAGTCCAGTTCTTCTTTTCCTTAGCCCAGGTAAGACGCCTCTGACGTTGTCTGTGGTTTAGGAGTGGCTTAACAAGAGGAATACGACAACTGTAGCCAAATTCCTTAACACGTCTGTATGCCTTGATTACAGCCTCAGTCCATTCCTTGTGAAGTTCACTCAAATTCTTGAATCGATTTTGCTTGACAATCCTCACTAGGCTGCAGTTCTCTCTGTTGGTTGTGTATCTTTCTTTCCACACTTTTTCCTTCCACTCAACTTTCTGTTAACATGCTTGGATACAGCACTCTGAACAGCCAGCTTCTTTGGCAATGAATGTTTGTGGCTTACCCTCCTTGTGAAGGGTGTCAGTGATTGTCTTTTGGACAACTGTCAGTTCAGCAGTCTTCCTCATGATTGTGTAGCCTAGTGAACCAAACTGAGAGACCATTAGTGATGGGATTTATGGCTCTTTGAGGGGATCCGGATCTTCGCGATCCGTTCATTTCAAAAGAACGGCTCTTTTGGCTCTTTTAAATATTTAGTCAGTTTTAAGAAGCCAGCTTGGAGCCATCTCAGTTTATCCTGGAAATAATCACTGGGAAGAATGATGAGGTGAGATTTGTAGTCAAATAATTAAAACTCAGATATCACATACCAATATCTGAGTTTGAATTATTCTGAAATATTGATTATTACCTCATTTGTCATGTGTGGACTATATTCCATAGGGTTGTACAAATCCCTCTGCTTAGACAGTGACATCACTATTTTGGATTTACCTTTAGTACAAAGTGTGTGTGTGTAAAGCTACGTTGACTTATGTTATTCATACAATACCTACTCACGAATAAACATCAAAAAGAAAGCCGGCTGCAATGAATTTCTGTGCAAAACAGCTTTTACTACAAACACTTCCACACAAGAACATTGTTATCACACAAGAACATTTTGATAGAAAACAAAAAATATTTAAAGTTAGAATAAATAAAATGGAAATGTCTACATACAATTACTACTGTAAACTTTGCAAACATCAGCCCCTTCAAGTCAATGAACAATAACAAAGTGGGCTGCAATAAATGTCTGTGCAAAACAGCTTTTTTTTCAACGCTCCTACCCAATGACAGAGGCACGCAGGATGTGAAGGACGTGAAGGATGCATGCACAACTAATAACTAATATCATCACGCTATAAAGGGTTGGCCTGCGCTGGGTGCGCCCCTCCCCCTACAACTGTTCTGTCTCGCGGAGGAGCTCATTTGTGTGCATCTGTGTGAAACACGCATAGGATAAAAGAACGACAGAAAGAACGGCTCCCCTCCAGCCGCGACTCGGCTCCCATCGTTCATGTTAATGAGCCGTTCAAAAGAATCGGTTCGTTCGCGAACGTCACAACTCTAGAGACCATTGTGAAGCCTCAGGAAACCTTTGCAGGTGTTTTAAATTGATTAGCTGATTGGCATGTCACCATATTCTAATTTGTTGAGATAGTGAAATGGTGGGTTTTTGTTAAATGTGAGCCAAAATCATCACAATTAAAAGAACCAAAGACTTAAACTACTTCAGTCTGTGTACATTGAATTTATTTAATACACAAGTTTCATTAATTAACAAGTTTAATTACTGAAATAAATTAACTTTTCTTTGACATTCTAATTTATTGAGCTGCACCTGTACACATACCTGGGAGAGAAGGGCAAGTTGGCAGTGTCTGTCTCCTCATCAGACACAACCTCCACCACAGGAATATGAGGCTTTGGCTCAGCATCTGGTGAGAGTGAGAATCATGTCACGTGTGTTGTGTCCTCTCTCACTGGCCCTTTGCAATGAAAATTCAAAAAGCCAAAGTTTATACTGTTCTATATGATGTGCCGATTAAGAGGCTGAACTCACCACGAACGTGCTTGACCTCTTGCACCTGTAAAGAAATGAGAAACACAAAGAACACTTACTGCATTAGTTCTTGATTTAATATTGTTGTGAAAATGAAAGGGCTCGGTGATTGGCTTGTATTTTAGTTTGTACCTGTTTATGTTAATTCAAGTGTCATTCATTTATGAAAGTGTTTGCAAAAGGGTATAAGGATATAACGTTGTTTCTTCAACTTCAGGCACATTTGGCTCTGTAAACTTGGAAACTGTCAAATATAAACTCTTTTAAAATACACTTTTAATGCTCTTGCTAGATGTTTGTTTATTTATTATTTATATTTTTTACTTATATATAAACATGTGTCTATTTTATTTCACAATCGTCAGACATAATTTGTGTATATTTTGTAACCAATTTTGTTGAAAACCTTTTCACACACAAAGTATTGAAATAGTTACTTGAGTATTTCACTCATTATTTTACATGGTTTTTATTTTTATGTTTATGTTTTTATTTATAACATTTTAAAGTTGAATGTCTGTGATGAGTCAAACAAGCATTTGAAAAATAGTCATAAATAAATAAATACAATTTTATTTGATCTTCATTTAACACCACGTTAATTCTGATAACGGTTACAGTTTTTAGAAACACCACACATGTAAGCAAGCGTGCCCGTTTTAAGCTGCTATGCAAGCATCTGATGTTTTTGATGCAGCAAGGTCCATAGTTATAGCAGGATAGTTATAGAATATAGCAAGAAACAATGATATTTGAAAGGCAATGAAGCTCAAATTATGAGTATTTCATGACAAGAGGGATTTGTTTTGAAGACTCAATCTATAACTGTCTAAAGCAGTCCTGAAAAGCTCATCAGCTTGTGTTTACAACCTTAATTTGTTGTAATGTTATATACTGTGATGATAACATAGCTGTAAGGAATTAAATAGAACTAAGTTATTAATATTCAGCAGTTTGGACTGGTTGTTATAAATGGTTCTTATTTACTTGTATGTAAACTGGCTGATTACTGTCAGCAGACAGAAACACTCAAAGAAAGGAGCTTGAATTTTGATGGAATCCACACTTGTGGTGGAGTTTGTAGACCAAATAACTGCAATGAATGTCTCTGTATATCACCTCGTACTTAAAAGGGACATATGATCATTCAGAATTAAAATACACAGACAATTTACTATAACTGAACAGCAAATTTTGATGAACCAATGGTAACACTGGACCACCTAAATTTATATATCAGCATCTATTCATCAACTTATTCATCACCCTAATGATGTGATGAAGAAAAGTTTAGAATACGGCCCCTTCAAACACTGTGGAGGATCCACTTTAACCACTGGAACTGCAGGCAATGAAACTCTCACATACGTTTCTAGAAAACGTCTCTGGTTATGACTGTAACCCTTGTTCCCTGAGAAAGGGAACGAGAACTGCGTCGAATGACACTTTGGGGGAAATACCCCTCAGCGTAGTGCCTCTGAAGTATGAATGAAACTAAGCCAATCCTGATTGGTGTTGCGTCATGACATAAAGTGTGATGGCATATGCGGAAGCTATAAAAGGACGCCGCCACACAACAGAGATAGCTTCTGTCATTAAGCAAGCGCTCCCAGGCAGGGGGAAGGCGAAGGGACGCAGTTCTCGTTCCCTTTCTCAGGGAACAAGGGTTACAGTCATAACCCGAGACGTTCCCCTTCGAGGGCACACTTAGGATGAGAGCACAAGGGTGCCAGGTGTCGATGGAATGTCCAGGTTGTAAAATCTAATAAAAGTGTGAGGGGTGGCCCATCCTGTTGCCTCGCAGACCTCCTGGATTGGGGCCCCTGAAAGGAAGGCTCTAGAGGATGCCATGCCTCTGGTAGAGTGAGCCCTCATGGCCAGAGGTGAAGGCAAATTGCACACCTGGTAGGCCATAGATATAGCTTGGACAATCCAGTTGCTAATGGTCTGTTTGGAAGCAGAAAGCCCCTTCTTGGGTGACCCAAAACACACTAACAACTGGTCTGACTTCCGCCATGAGGAGGACCTCTGGATATATATTTTGAGAGCTCTGACAGGGCAAAGCAGGTGAAGTCTTTTCTCATTCACATTAGATGGCACCTTGGGCAAATAACCGGCCTAGGATGTAGGATGGCTTTGATGTCGCCTGGAGCAAACTCCAGGCACCCGTTAGATATAGAGAGCGCCTGGAGATCTCCTACCCTCCTCAGAGAGGTAATGGCCAACAAGAAAGCCACCTTTAGGGAAAGGTTCTTGGTCTCAGTCAACTAGAGCGGTTCGAAGGGGGCCTCAACCAACCCTTCGAGAACCACCGCCAGGTCCCAAAAGGGAACCCTGGTATGAGCTGCAGGTATCATCCTCCAAGCCCCACAGAGGAAACGTATGACCAACGGCTGTCTCCCAAGAGGCCCATCACTCAGAGGAGCATGGAAAGCCAAAATGGCAACCACGTACACCTTGAGAGTGGATGGGATAAGACCAGCCGCGAAGCGATCTTGGAGGAATTCCAGCACTGAAGCCACTGGGCTGTTAACTGGGTCCACCTCATGCTCTCTGCACCAAACGGTGAAAACATTCCATATTAGGCCATACAATTTCTTCGTGGAGGGAGCTCTAGAGCTGAGTATGGTCTCCACTACTCCTGCTGACAGGCCGAACTCTCAATACTGTGCCCCCTCAGGGGCCAGACCCACAGTTTCCATAGTTTGGGCCGAGGGTGAAATATTTAGTCCTCTGTCTGTGTCAGCAGGTCCCTCCTGATGGGAAGCTCCCATGGAGGGCCATCCAGGAGTAATATTATGTCTGAGAACCATTCTCGGGCCGTCCACAATGGGCAAATCGTGACAAACCCTCTCTAGAACCGGGACAGAGCGATCGGGGGAAAAGCATACAGACGCAAATAGATCCACTTCCACTGGGCCGAACCTCTGACATATTGACTCCACCACCTCGGGATGGAGTCTCAATTCCCCGGGCCTCAGCCCCTGCCTCGACAGGATGTCTGCTCCCTGATTCTGATTCCCTGGGATGTATGTTGCTCTGAGAGACAACAATTTCCCCTGAGACCACAGGAGAATCTTGATGTGCCAGTCTGCATAGAGGGAGAGACATCAGACCCCCTTGATGGTATAAAAAGGCCAGCACTGACATATTGTCTGTCCTCACAAGGACGTGATGACCCTTGAGATCTGGCAGAAAGCTTTCCAGAGCTCGGAATACTGCCAACATTTCCAGGCAGTTTATAGGCCAGGAGGAATGACGGTCTTGCCATAGACCTCTCGTAAAGCGGCCGTCCATGACCGTGCCCCAGCCCGTGATGGAGGCGTCTGTCGAAACGGCTTTCTGGTGACATGAGCCTCCCAGCATGGGACCTTGGGACAGAAACCAAGCTCCCTTTCACATAGATAGGGAACGAAGGCATCTGCACGTAACCCTGATCATGCAAAATGGGTTTCCACTCATTGCAAGGGCAATGTGCAGGAGACCTAATGGAATGATATTGGATGCTGGTGCCATGAGACCTAACACTCTAAATGTTTTACAGTGATGGCCTGGCCTAGCTTTATCCTGGTCACCGTGGCCAGGATGGATTCAATCCGTGTAGGAGACAATTGTGCCCACATCGTGACTGAATCCTACACCACTCCCAGGAACGTGGTTCTGCTGGACCCGGACCTGTGTAGATCCGAGAAATGCCTAACCGGACCCGACCCGGACCCGTCTATTATTTGAAAGCTGGACCTGAACCCGCCGGGAAGACACAGACCTGACTGGACCCAATTGTCACATATTCCACATTAAAATTGCTATTACAAGTCAATAAACCTGTTGCAAAAAGTATAACTTTTTTATGCTTTTTGTCTTACCTAATTTAAGGAGCCGTAGTCTCTCTTCCTTGTACCTGACTGCCTGTGATGCATTACAATCCTCTGACAAGAAAGTTATCCATGTTTTTCCTCTCGTTATTCCAAGTACATTATTTCAGCTTCAAAAGTCCACTTGATGTCACGGTGACGAATGACAAATGCAACTGTGCATAACTTGCATAATAACGTCTGTTTGCCCTTTTGAACTATATTAACGATCGCTCGTGCAATGCCATGGCCGCTGACGTTATTTATTTGCTATCATCTCTGTGGTCTCTGCTCTGCATTGAGTCTGAATCTGACCACTAAACCTTTAAGATTAAACAGTTCATTTATATTATTATAAAAATGGGAGAAAATGTAAAGCATGGTTTGTCCCTCACTGGTTGCCATAGAACCATGACACGCACTCGAGACTGAACGAGAGACCGGCTCCACCAGCTCCTCATATGCGGGGACATGGGGTGGCGAGTCATCCCCGAAATCCCCGCCTTCGATGCTGAGCACGTCTACTTCCTCGGAAGCAGAAAGCTCAAGCATCGGGCTCTCCACACGTGCGGAAGAAGCTGCGGGGCGGGCTTACGCACGAGGCGGGACCGCATCGGAACTGGCGGATGAATCACGAGAGCGTGCCTCGCTAGTCTCGGGATCCCTGCCACATCCATCTGCGAGCCCCATGAAGAGCGTTACCGTGCCGCACCACGGGGCTCAGGAGCCTGGCCATCCTCATTGAAAACGGCCAGGCGGGAGCGCAGCACATGGATTGGTAATCTCTCACAATCAAAGTCAAAGTCAAAGTCACCTTTATTTATATAGCGCTTTAAACAAAATACATTGCGTCAAAGCAACTGAACAACATTCATTAGGAAAACAGTGTCAATAATGCAAAAATGATAGTTAAAGGCAGTTCATCATTGGATTCAGTTATGTCATCTCTGTTCAGTTAAATAGTGTCTGTGCATTTATTTGCAATCAAGTCAACGATATCGCTGTAGATGAAGTGTCCCCAACTAAGCAAGCCAGAGGCGACAGCGGCAAGGAACCGAAACTCCATCGGTGACAGAATGGAGAAAAAAAACCTTGGGAGAAACCAGGCTCTGTTGGGCGGCCAGTTCTCCTCTGACCAGATGAAACCAGTAGTTCAATTCCAGGCTGCAGCAAAGTCAGATTGTGCAGAAGAATCATCTGTTTCCTGTGGTCTTTTCCTGGTGCTCCTCTGAGACAAGGTCTTTACAGGGGATCTGTATCTGGGGCTCTAGTTGTCCTGGTCTCCACTGTCTTTCAGGGATGTAGAGGTCCTTTCTAGGTGCTGATCCAGCATCTGGTCTGGATACGTACTGGATCCGGGTGACTGCAGTGACCCTCTGATCTGGACACAGACTGGATCTGGTGGCCACGGTGACCTCGGAACAAGAGAAAAACAGACAAATATTAGCGTAGATGCCATTCTTCTAATGATGTAGCAAGTACATAGGGTGTTATGGGAAGTGTTTCCGGTTCCGGTTTACCTAATTAATGCAGCCTAAAAATCCTTTAACGGATTTGGATAATAAAAGCATATTAGTATGTTATGTGTATGCCAGGTTAAAGAGATGGGTCTTTAATCTAGATTTAAACTGCAAGAGTGTGTCTGCCTCCCGAACAATGTTAGGTAGGTTATTCCAGAGTTTGGGCGCCAAATAGGAAAAGGATCTGCAGCCTGCAGTTGATTTTGATATTCTAGGTATTATCAAATTGCCTGAGTTTTGAGAACCTGGCGGACGTAGAGGATTATAATGTAAAAGGAGCTCATTCAAATACTGAGGTGCTAAACCATTCAGGGCTTTATAAGTAATAAGCAATATTTTAAAATCTATGCGATGCTTGATAGGGAGCTAGTGCAGTGTTGACAGGACCGGGCTAATATGGTCATACTTCCTGGTTCTAGTAAGAACTCTTGCTGCTGCATTTTGGACTAGCTGTAGTTTGTTTACTAAGCGTGCAGAACAACCACCCAATAAAGCATTACAATAATCTAACCTTGAGGTCATAAATGCATGGATTAACATTTCTGCATTTGACATTGAGAGCATAGGCCGTAATTTAGATATATTTTTGAGATGGAAAAATGCAGTTTTACAAATGCTAGAAACGTGGCTTTCTAAGGAAAGATTGCGATCAAATAGCATACCTAGGTTCCTAACTGATGACGAAGAATTGACAGAGCAACCATCAAGTCTTAGACAGTGTTCTAGGTTATTACAAGCAGAGTTTTTAGGTCCTATAATTAACACCTCTGTTTTTTCAGAATTTAGCAGTAAGAAATTACTAGTCATCCAGTTTTTTATATCGACTATGCAATCCATTAGTTTTTCAAATTGGTGTGTTTCACCGGGCTGCGAAGAAATATAGAGCTGAGTATCATCAGCATAACAGTGAAAGCTAACACCATGTTTCCTGATGATATCTCCCAAGGGTACCATATAAAGCGTGAAGAGTAGCGGCCCTAGTACTGAGCCTTGAGGTACTCCATACTGCACTTGTGATCGATAGGATACATCTTCATTCACTGCTACGAACTGATGGCGGTCATATAAGTACGATTTAAACCATGCTAATGCACTTCCATTGATGCCAACAAAGTGTTCAAGTCTATGCAAAAGAATGTTGTGGTCAATTGTGTCAAACGCAGCACTAAGATCCAATAAAACTAATAGAGAGATACACCCAAGATCAGATGATAAGAGCAGATCATTTGTAACTCTAATGAGAGCAGTCTCAGTACTATGATACGGTCTAAATCCTGACTGGAAATCCTCACATATACCATTTTTCTCTAAGAAGGAATATAATTGTGTGGATACCACCTTTTCTAGTATCTTGGACAGAAAAGGGAGATTCGAGATGGGTCTATAATTAACTAGTTCTTTGGGGTCAAGTTGTGGTTTTTTGATGAGAGGCTTAATAACAGCCAGTTTGAAGGTTTTGGGGACATATCCTAATGACAATGAGGAATTAATAATAGTCAGAAGAGGATCTATGACTTCTGGAAGCACCTCTTTTAGGAGCTTAGATGGTATAGGGTCTAACATACATGTTGTTGGTTTAGATGATTTAACAAGTTTATACAATTCTTCCTCTCCTATGGTAGAGAATGAGTGGAACTGTTCCTCAGGGGGTCTATAGTGCACTGTCTGATGTGATACTGTAGCTGACGGCTGAATGGTTGCAATTTTATCTCTAATAGTATCGATTTTAGAAGTAAAGTAGTTCATAAAGTCATTACTGCTGTGGTGTTGGGAAATGTCAACACTTGTTGAGGCTTTATTTTTCGTTAATTTAGTCACTGTATTGAATAAATACCTGGGGTTATGTTTGTTTTCTTCTAAAAGAGAAGAAAAGTAATCGGATCTAGCAGTTTTTAATGCTTTTCTGTAGGATATGTTACTTTCCCGCCAAGCAATACGAAATACCTCTAGTTTTGTTTTCCTCCAGCTGCGCTCCATTTTTCGGGCTGCTCTCTTTAGGGTGCGAGTATGCTCATTATACCATGGTGTCAAACTGTTTACCTTCCTTAAGCGTAAAGGAGCAACTTTATTTAAAGTGCTAGAAAAGAGAGAGTCCATAGTTTCTGTTACATCATCAAGTTGTTCTGAGGTTTTGGATATGCTAAGGAATTTGGATACATCAGGAAGATAACTTAAAAAGCAGTCTTTTGTGTTAGAAGTGATGGTTCTTCCATACTTGTAACAAGAAGTAGAATTTACAATTTTGGCTATATGAATTTTGCAAAGAACTAAATAATGATCTGAGATATCATCACTTGGCTGAATAATTTCAACACCATCAACATCAATTCCATGTGACAGTATTAAATCTAGAGTATGATTTCGACAATGAGTAGGTCCTGAAACGTGTTGTCTAACACCAATAGAGTTCAGAATGTCTATAAATGCTGATCCCAATGCATCGTTTTCATTATCAACATGGATATTAAAATCACCAACTATTAAAACTTTATCTGCAGCCAGAACTAACTCGGATGTAAAATCACCAAACTCTTTAATAAAGTCTGTATGGTGCCCTGGTGGCCTGTATACAGTAGCCAGTACAAACATAACAGGGGATTTATCATTAACATTTGTTTCTCTGGATAATGTTATATGAAGCACCATTACTTCAAACGAGTTATACTTGTAGCCTGCCCTCTGAGAAATCCTGAAAACGTTGTTATAAATTGAAGCAACACCTCCACCTTTGCCTTTTAGACGTGGCTCATGTTTATAACAGTAATCTTGGGGGGTGGACTCATTTAAAATAATGTAATCATCAGGTTTTAACCAGGTTTCTGTCAAACAGAGTACATCTATATTATGATCAGTGATCGTATTATTTACAAAAAGTGTTTTCGTAGAAAGGGATCTGATATTCAATAAGCCAAGCTTTATCATTTGTTTATCCATATTGCTTCTGTTTTTTATTTGTTGAACCTCAAGTAAATTGTTAATCTTAACTTGTTTTGGACGTTTTTTTTTTTTTTTTCACAATCCTCGCAAGCAGCCCCCTCAAGAGCTTCCCACGCGTGCTTCGCTCCCAAACAGTATACACACATACAATGTGTGTCCCCACCCATGATATAACGTGGGCAGGGATGCGCACACCTCGTGTAACTGCTTGTGCTCGCCATGCTTATAATATATGCTTGTGACTGTTAGACAATGCAACACCAAATAAGACAGACAAGAGAAAGAGAGCACTTTGCTGAAGAACAGAAAGCTATCTCTGTTGTGTGCCAGCGTCCTTTTGAAGCTTCCGCATATGCCGTTACATTTTACGTCATGACGCAACACCAATCAGGATTGGCTTAGTTTCATTCAAACTTCAGAGGCACTACGCTGAGGGGCATTTTCCCCAAATTGTCATTCGACGCAGGTTCGAAGTTCCCTCGAAGGGGAACCTAAAGACACCTTTGAGACTGAAATGCTCCATTAACGTTAACTCTAAAAATGAACTCCATTAACTCTAGAATGTTATCTAAAGTAAGTAAATAGTAAACTAATATATATATATATATATATATATATATACTCTACTGTGTAGAGTAATTCTTCAAGTTTTTATCAAATAACAAATAGAAACTTTCTCAGTAAAAACAGTAAATAAATTGTTTTGTTTCTTTGCTGAAATTTTCTTTTTCTTTTTTTTTAATCATTTTTGTGGAGTCATTCTTCCTCAATTTTAATCTTATAAAATAATTGTACTTTTTTGTTAATAACAATGCTTTTTTTTTGGTAAATGTAAATCTTGTTTTCATAATTTACATTTTAAAATAACAAATAATAATAATAATAATATTAGACATAGTATATATATAGTTTCAAAATTGTATACTAAAAAAAAATGCAAAGTAAAAAAATTAGTCATTAATTTGATTCACAAATTCTAACATGACTAACTAATAAGCTTATGTAGTAAACTGCAGCAAATCCGGTAAACATGTAGGAGGAAATATTATAAAAATAAGCAAATAAGCAATCGGAGTGCACAAAGCTTCAGTGTCTTATGGGATTAGTGATTGTGTGCAGTGTGTCTATACCTCAGTGACCTCCTCCGGCTCTGTGTGACCCTTGTATTTCTCATCTGGCTGTGGAACTACTTTTCCCAGTCCCTGCACAATCCAGCCTATCATTCCAGCTCTGGAGGAAGAGGAGATACAGTAAAGTCCATCAGCTGCTCTGGGTATATAGGTGAGGATGTGAATGCATGCAAATAAGCTGCTTCGCTATAAAACAACTCTAGATGGCAGCAGGACACAGTAAAAATAAACAGGTTTGCCCAGTGGGTCTCAGTAAAGCAGTAGCCGATGCTAAAGAAAAATTCTAATTCCGTATTGTTCTTGTAGATGAATATATATATATATATATATATATATATATATATATATATATATATGCTCTAGGGAAGCCAGTCTGCATATTACAATGCTTTAGTTTATGTCTGTTCAGCATGAGGGTCTTTTGCCTTGAGCTGTTAATATGGAAATACAGCTCAGTGCAATAAAGTATTTTCCGTGTGTAGCATGCAAAAACTCTCCATGCTGGTCTGCAGCAAAGCTCTGCATGTTTGGGCATGACCTAATATCTGCTATAAGCTACTCACTGGTCCGATGTGTTACTGCCGTCCATGATACAGTGATGGAAAAATGTGTGATACTCATCAAAACATTCATTTAATTCATTTAAAACAGGCATACACACAGATACAGATGTTAACAAATATTCTCACATAACTACATGAAGATGAGGCAAACAGCATACACATACAAAATAAAATTGAATCTGTATGATTGAAACTATACCTGCTGCTCACTGTATTTCCCTCATGCTATTCAATACAAGATAAACAAAAAGAGAAAATGTTCAAGAATAAATCACAACTGGTCAATATGCATTACAAGCCTTTCGTATATTAGAAAGCATGGTAAATTGCTTGAAATTTGTTCACAACTAAAAAAATATAAATTGATTCTATTTTTAATTTAATTTAAAAAAAGGAGAGAAAAATATATTTTATGTATTTAAAAAAGGTACTGATTAAATAAATAAATTAAAGAGAATTTCTCATCAACGTAACTTTAAAATAGTTTTACAGTTATATAAAGGAACCTGTTTCTCTCTTTGTTTTTTTTATGTATGTTGTAAAGCTTCAGGACACAACACACCAGATGTTAAACTGAAACATCTGCCTTGAAACTTGCCATCTGAATGTTAAACATAGTTGTTTTTGACACTTTTACTGTTTACACCAGTTAAATTAATCTTCAGCAATGTCTAAAATTAATTGGTATTACTTTTTATCTCAAAGTTATGATTACTAAAGGTGTCTGCACATAATGACAAATGATCATATTTGTGTTTTTAACACCAAATGTTTTAGTAAAATTTTGTAACACCAAAAATTTGAATTTCTCTCCTCATTAAAATGGACAAAACAGTTAAAATGTAAGTCACAATGACATGTAAAATATGTACTTTGCACACTGGTGATCTAAATTTTTTTTCTTTTTGCTTTGCAAATATAACTGAGTAAAGTTAGTCGCACACAGAGTCTAAAATTTTGTATGTGTTTTTTTTTCTTGTTTTCGTCATCCTTTCCTGTCAAAATGCTTGTTACGGATGTGAAAACACAGAAAATCGAACCTGGTCCAAAATTTTTTTAATGACGGCAGTGTGAAAACATAATTGACACAACGTGAGGTCATATTTATTTTTTAATGTGCGAAGATTTCGGATGAGAATTTCACACTCAGTCTGCAATGACCTCCTGTTTAAAATTTTCAATCTCAGCACAAAAAAAAAAAAGGTCTCAAGTTTAGTAATAAAGTACAATTACTCAAGACCTCTAAGCTAAATTTTCTGCTATCAGTTATTTAAATTTTAAAAGTGAAAAAATTAAAATATGATTCACCGTTTTGTGTCCCTGTGCTATGTGCCAACTCCATCCATCCATCCATCTTCTACCGCTTATCCGGGGCCGGGTTGCGGGGGCAGCAGTCTAAGCAGAGAACCCCAGACTTCCCTCTCCCTAGACACTTCCTCCAGCTCTTCTGGGGGGACACCGAGGCGTTCCCAGGCCAGCCGGGAGACATAGTCTCTCCAGCGTGTCCTAGGTCTCCCCCGGGGTCTCCTCCCAGTGGGGCGCGCCCGGAACATCTTCCCGGGAAGGCGTCCAGCAGGCATCCGGAACAGATGCCCGAGCCACCTCAGCTGACCCCTCTCGATGTGGAGGAGCAGCGGCTCTACTCTGAGCTCCTCCCGGGTGACTGAGCTTCTCACCCTATCTCTAAGGGATCGACCCAGCCACCCTGCGGAGAAAGCACATTTCGGCCGCCTGTATCCGGGATCTTGTCCTTTCGGTCATGACCCAAAGCTCATGACCATAGGTGAGAGTAGGAACGTAGATTGACCGGTAAATCGAGAGCTTCGCCTTGCGGCTCAGCTCTTTCTTCACCACGACAGACCGGTACATCGACCGCATTACTGCAGAAGCTGCACCGATCCGTCTGTCAATCTCCCGTTCCATCCTTCCCTCACTCGTGAACAAGACCCCAAGATATTTAAACTCCTCCAGTTGAGGCAGGAACTCTCCACCAACCTGAAGTGGGCAAGCCACCCTTTTCCGACTGAGGACCATGGCCTCGGATTTGGAGGTGCTGATTCTCATCCCAGCCGCTTCACACTCGGCTGCAAACCGTCCCAGTGCATGCTGAAGGTCCTGGCCTGATGAGGCCAACACGACAACATCATCCGCAAAGAGCAGAGACGAAATCGTGTTGTATATAGGGTATGGAGCTGGTCCAGTGTTCCACGGCCTGGACGAAAACCACACTGTTCCTCCTGAATCCGAGGTTCTACTATCGGCCGGATTCTCCTCTCCAGTACCCTGGCATAGACTTTCCCAGGGAGGCTGAGAAGTGTGATCCCCCTGTAGTTGGAACACACCCTCCGGTCCCCCTTCTTAAAAAGAGGGACCACCACCCCGGTCTGCCATCCCAGAGGCACCGTCCCCGACTGCCACGCGATGCTGCAGAGGCGTGTCAGCCAAGACAGCCCCACAACATCCAGAGACTTGAGGTACTCAGGGCGGATCTCATCCACCCCCGGTGCCTTGCCACCGAGGAGTTTCTTGACTACCTCGGTGACTTCAGCTTGGGTGATGGACGAGTCCACATCTGAGCCCTCAGCCTCTGCTTCCTCAATGGAAGACGTGACAGCGGGATTGAGGAGATCCTCGAAGTATTCCTTCCACCGTCCAACGACATCCCCAGTTGAGGTCAACAGCTCCCCACCTCTACTGTAAACAGCGTTGGTAGGGCACTGCTTCCCTCTCCTGAGGCGCCGGACGGTTTGCCAGAATCTCTTCGAGGCTGACTGATAGTCCTTCTCCATGGCCTCACCGAACTCCTCTCAGGCCCGAGTTTTTGCCTCCACAACCACCCGGGCTGTAGTCTGCTTGGCCTGCCGGTACCTGTCAGTTGCCTCTGGAGTCCCACAAGCCAACCAGGCCCGATAGGACTCCTTCTTCAGCTTGATGGCATCCCTTACTTCCGGTGTCCACCACCGGGTTCGGGGATTGCCGCCTCGACAGGCACCAGAAACCTTACGGCCACAGCTCCAAGCGGCCGCTTCGACAATGGAGGTGGAGAACATGGTCCACTCGGACTCAATATCTCCAGCCTCCCTCGGGATCCGGTCGAAGCTCTGCCGGAGGTGGGAGTTGAAGATCTCTCTGACAGAAGACTCGGCCAAACGTTCCCAGCAGACCCTAACAGTACGTTTGGGTCTGCCGAGTCTGTCCCGCTTCCTCCCCCGCCATCGGATCCAACTCACCACCAGGTGGTGATCGGTTGACAGTTCCGCCCCTGTCTTTACCCGAGTGTCCAAGACATACGGCCGGAGGTCGGATGAAACGACCACAAAGTCGATCATCGACCTACGGCCTAGGGTGTTCTGGTGCCACGTGTACTGATGGACACCCTTATGCTTGAACATGGTGTTCGTTATGGACAAGCTGTAACTAGCACAGAAGTCTAATAACTGAACACCGCTCGGGTTCAGATCAGGGGGGCCGTTCCTCCCAATCACGCCCCTCCAGGTGTCACTGTCGTTGCCCACGTGGGCGTTGAAGTCCCCCAGTAAAACGACGGAGTCCCCAGTCGGAGCACTTTCCAGCACCCCTCCCAGAGACTCCAAGAAGGCTGGGTACTCTGCACTGCCGTTTGGCCCGTAGGCACAAACGACAGTGAGAGACCTATCCCCGACCCGAAGGCGCAGGGAAGCGACCCTCTCGTTCACCGGGGTAAACTCCAACACATGGCAGCTGAGCTGGAGGGCTATAAGCAAACCCACACCAGCCCGCCGCCTCTCACCATGGGCAACTCCAGAGTGGTGAAGAGTCCATCCTCTCTCGAGGAGTGTGGTTCCAGAGCCCAAGCTGTGCGTAGAGGTGAGCCCGACTATCGCTAGTCGGAACCTCTCTACCTCACGCACAATCTCGGGCTCCTTCCCCGCCAGTGAGGTGACGTTCCACGTCCCTAGAGCTAGTTTCCGTGTCCAGGGATCGGGCTGTCGAGGCCCCCGCCTTCGATTGCCACCCGATTGTCTAAGCACCGGCCCCTTACGGTCCCTCCTGTAGGTGGTGAGCCCACGGGAAGGCGGCCCCACGTCGCTCCTTCGGGCTGAGCCCGGCCAGACCCCGTGGGGGGAGGCCCGGCCACCAGGCGCTCGCATACGAGCCCCAACCCCGGGCCTGGCTCCAGGGTGGGGCCCCGGCTGCGCCATACCGGGCGACGTCACGGTCCTTTGATTTATTCTTCTCATAAGGGGGTTCTGAACCGCTCTTAGTCTGACCCGTCGCCTAGGACCTGTTTGCCTTGGGAGACCCTACCAGGGGCATATAGCCCCGGACAACATAGCTCCTAGGGTCATTCGGGTACTCAAACCCCTCCACCACGTTAAGGTGGCAGTTCAAGGAGGGGTGCCAACTCAGTTCTGTAAGAATCATTGATTTACCCGTTTAATCTGGATATTGTCACCTTAGGTCGTTCATTCCTTTTAAAACTCATTGTTTTTTTGTAAACAAAAATATAGCTAATATTTAAGTCTAATGGAACTAAGAAATAGTTGTAACAATCGAAATAGTTGTAAATTATAAAGATTATAAAATAGTCAGACTACTTAGTTTAATTAATTAAAATTAAATTGAAAAAACGCATCCTTTCAGTAAGTTTTTCTTTATGCATTATGCAATTTCACAAGCTAGGCATTTTTTTTTTTTAGTGTACAAACACTATTAGCCTATTAAGATTTCAGCCTTATTATGTATATGTATGAGAACGAAGTCATGAAAATACCTTAACTTCACTGCTGGCCAGTTTAGAGGAGTTTACTGGCTGAGGGAGAGCACTGCTGAACCCATGAGAGAGCCAACTCAAAACTCCACTCTGAGAGCTGGAGAGAGAGAGAGAGAGAGAGAGGAGAGAGAGAGAGAGAGAGAGAGAGAGAGAGAGAGAGAGAGAGAGAGAGAGAGAGAGAGAGAGCGCAGTAATTAGGTCTGGCAGGATTTACTGCATCTAGAGACACTGAACACACATGTCCCCCACACATACAAACACAAACATAACACCACCTGTTTTCCTCTTCCGTTGGCTTGGAAGGTTCTGTAAAATAACACCATGAAAAATGAATGAACAATATTCTCAGGTCTGTATTTCTTTTCTGTGATTTAGTGTTTGTCATTGATCAAAACCTCTGTCAAATTTGTCACCTTGTTTTACTTCCTCTTTTTTCGTCACATCCTAAAGAACAGAGCAGAGGCGGTGAGGACATGCTTAAACAGTGAATGGTGACTCAATGTACATGTTCACAAACTCACAGTCGCAGGCGCTGCAGTGGAAGCATTGGTCTGGTCCTCCTCTGCCAGCTTCCCAGGAGATGCTGGAGGCTGGGGAACAACCTTTATCACCCAGCTAAACATGCTGTGAGACATACAGACCAACACAGCAAGAGTCAATGTCAAATAAAGATGTCCACATAACTGTCCATCTAAAGCAGTGTTGGGGAGAAACTCACTGAACTCCACTACCTTATATACATAGTTTCAAGCAGAACAGATGTTGCTTTTTCAGTTTGAGCTGTTTTAAAGCCTGAACTCAGGTAATAATCAAACACGTTCACATAAACAGTCATCCCTGCCATACCTATAGCAGAGAAAGTCAGATTCATTAAAGCGAATCGGTTCATCCAGATCAGCCCTTTCTCTTATCCACCTCTGCAACACGGAACTAGGCCTTGTATCTGTGAATGGCCGAGACTTACGATTCATTAGCCTATATGTAACTAGAGCAGTAAACGGAAAATTTTCGCTACAAACCATTATAATTGCAATAATACATTAAAGTAACATGACAAGAAATACCAGTAAGTTAAAAACAAGTATGATTCATTCTAGTAAATCGGTTTGTGCTAAACATTCCTATCGCCCATTCTAGTGTTTTGGTGCATTTGGGTGGTTCATATTAAAATTATTCATCGACTCAAGTCTCTTTATTGTGTCATTTTTATCCATCTGCAAGTTGCATTTAGTGTAGGTTTACCAGTTCAAGTTGTATACACACCTTTATTTATTTAACGCTTTGTTTAAAAAAGCAGTGATAAACAAGAAACTAGTTATTCAGTGCTGCAAACAAAATTCAATTCTAAAGCAGCTCTAAAAAGACAATAGTATACAGTGATTATACAGTTCACTGAAGATTCAGTTCGCTAATGGAATTAGTTTAATTCATTTAGCCTATAAAGCAGCTCTCTCTCCAATTAGACAATTTTACATTTAGCCTACAAAAATATCAAAATATGATGTTCTTTGTTTAATAAAACTCATTTTGAATGCCATGTCATTTTCATCAAATGTAAATACATACACAGCCACAGTGACCAGTGTGACATAAGGTGAATCACATGAATACTGAGTAAATATAAATACATTTTATAATCATAGTTCTGTCATGACAACTCTCGGAGGGATTGGCGTGTTAATGTACATGACAGTGTTAATGTTTTTGTCCTTGGTGGAATTGATCTGCTAGCTGCTGCTGCTGTAGAGCAAGTACAGAGATTTGCTACTGCTGATATGTCCAAAACATGCGGCAGTGAGCATGTAAGAATTATTGCTTCTTCAAATATAACATACATTAAATAACCCCCATATATAATACATGAATCACCTCGTAGCAGATCTACACAGGTGGAGCTGGGGAAGGTGGAGGATTTCTGAAGCAAGCTGCAACTGCTACTGCAAGCACTAGTCATATATTTGAATGTTAAGCAGCGATACAGGAGAGAACCAATTAGCTGCGCCATGTGATGTTTCAGATTGAGTTAGACCTATCGGACAGTGCCATGTAGAGTTTCATGCCAGAATTCTGTATTTCTGCTAGACTGCAAAACTATAGTTTAGATATAACTGAAAGTAAATTCAATACTTCAAGAAGCACAATGCCAGCTACTATCATTGCATGATGCTTGCAAGATGATTATCTTCTGAAGGGCTTTTGAATGTATTAAACAGACTGTCAATAATTTTGCACATTTGAGTTTGCTGAAGTTTTAGACAGAAGGTGTTTAAATAAAGTTAACACAAATAAGCTGAAATTGCTTACAGCAGCCATAGTTTAAAAGCAATTGACATGACGAATGTAACATAAATTGGACTGTTTCTCACTCTTGGTCACATGGGTTTTGCTCCAGTGAGATCATGGCGGTTTGTGTGGGCTCCTGTCACTGTTAATCACTAAGAAATGCATCTGACCCTAATCTCTCCTGGCTTAAACACCTGTGGAAACAGAGCAGGCCAGCTTTACCTGTCTGCCCACACTGCTCCGCTTTACATCTGAGCAGAGAAAGATGGACTTTGTTTTGTGTCACTGGTGGGATCTGTTTTTTGCTCACTCTCCATTCCATGTCAGACACTGCACTGTATATCATCAGTCATGCGATCTGCTTTGAATGCATTCGAACAAAGACTATACACTTCCACAACTGCAGATTTTAATTCGTGATTCACTGAAAACCCCTCCAACCCTGTTTGGTTGAGTGATCAGATTCTGATTTAGCAGCAGACCACCAATAGAAACACAACTTCACAAATAACACTGAACCAAACTGAGAAGAACAGTTGTGTGATTATGAGTGAAATGCAGAATGCAGAAGGGTCTCGGAGCAGATGGGTGAAGATGCTGAACCATGGAGGAGATTCATGGACTGGTGATTTACTGCTAGTCAAACCAGCTGTCAGGAGATTCATATGGGTTGACATTTGAGGATGGGTGAAGAAATGAGCTGTGTCCAACTTCAACTCAAGTATCCTCGAAAAACTGAGTTCAAGTTCTGTATATTTATATGCATGGAAATCCAGCTGACACCAGTTCTGATAAATATTTTGATATTGAATCTGAAATGTAAAATTGTATTTTATCATATTTTCAATGAATAGAAAATGCTTTAGAATTATTGTTTACATTTGTTACCATGAACTAACAATTAAAATACTTATAAGGCTTTCATTAATTTTGTTAATGTAAATTTAAACATTTTCTAATATATTATTAAAATCAAAAATCGTTTGTGTTAATATTATTGAATGTGTCTGAGCCAACATGGATTTACAATAAACTAATGTTAACAATAATTAAAATATATCCTGTAAAAAAATACTGTAATGCTCATTGTTAGTTAACATTAATTGTTGCAATAATAAATGTTAACCAATGGGACTTTTTGGAAAGCTTTACCAAAATAATTGGTCCTTCTTTACCTTAACTTTTACAAAAACTGGCCTGGTTGTTATGAAACCCCCCCCCCCCCCAAAAAAGATTGGTGTAGAACCGATTTTCACTTATACATTTTTTAGTACATTTTACAATTAATTACAAAGAAATGGCAAGTAATACATTAAATTCAGCTTTAAATTGGAAGTAAAAATACTGAAATAATACATTCTTGTAAAACATAATCTAATAATCTTTTATTTATAAAATGTAAAATTGTAGAGAAAAATCAACCAAAAGACACTATACAAAACCTAATACTAAAAAAACAACATTAATTACAAAATAAAAATGTGTGCGCATTAAATGGTCTTGCTTGTTAAATATTGGCAGACTCAGTATTTACCTGCAGTGTTCAGCAGAAGATGGTCATCCCAGAGAGAGGCTGAGGCTGAAGGACAGTCAGGTGGGAAGTGGAGGGATTATCCATGAGAAAGCACAGCTAACGGGATTAGGCTTCCTCTGGGATGGATGGAGAGGGAGGACTTGGACTTGGACCCCATTAGCTTCACACAATCTTTCTTGGAGCTCGGACCGTATAGGACCAGAGGGGTCCAGAACAGAGACTGGGACAGAGAAACCCCTCAAATTGTAACCAATGTAGTGCAAATATAAATTGTACAGTATAGATTGTCCTGCTGGTTTGGTTGCCGCATTACTATTATTAACATTTTCAAACAACTACAATGTGAGTAAATCACTTGCATATATGATTTTGCATCAGGCTAACCAGAAAAATATTCAGAATAATAGTCTTCAGCCAATATTAAATTATTATATTTTACTTGCCAGTGATAAATTAATAGTAGCAGTAGTACTAGTATTTTATTAGTATTGTTAAAAATATTAAATAACTAATAATGTCTCATGCATCATAATTCAGATTTTAGTTTCTAATTAGTATAAATCGTAATGCTTTTAAATTATATGACACATGAATATATCTTCATATTATAATATAATATAATATAATATAATATAATATAATATAATATAATATAATATAATATAATATAATATAATATAATATAATATAAAATAATATAATATAATATAATATAATATAATATAATATAATATAATATAATATAGTTTAATATAATATAATATAATATAATATAATATAATATAATATAATATAATATAATATAATATAATATAATATAATATAATCACCAAAAAAAATGTCAGTAACATACACCAATAAACTTTGTTTTTAAAAAAAATAGTTTTTTACAGTGTTCCATTTCTTTGTGGAATACCATTTCTTTCTGAGGTAAAGCATTATTAAAAAGCTACTTTAGCTGTAATCATGCTCACATGTTTACTTGCATATTTTCAATGTAAATTGTTCAATTTGTCATGGCTCAGCTTACCCCTGACATAAAGTAAATTGTGTTACTAGTTTTGATTGTAAAAATTTTTTTTGACTTTGTTTTAATTGTAGTTAGATTTGAGTAATTTTGTTGCATGTTTTTGTCCTTTTTTATTAATATATATATATATATATATATATATATATATATATATATATATATATATATATATATATATATATATATATATATATATATATACAGTACAGACCAAAAGTTTGGACACACCTTCTCATTCTAAGAGTTTTCTTTATTTTCATGACTATGAAAATTGTAGATTCACACTGAAGGCATCAAAACTATGAATTAACACATGTGGAATTATATATGGAATTATATACATAACAAAAAAGTGTGAAACAACTGAAAATATGTCATATTGTAGGTTCTTCAAAGTAGCCACCTTTTGCTTTGATTACTGCTTTGCACACTCTTGGCATTCTCTTGATGAGCTTCAAGAGGTGGTCACCTGAAATGGTCTTCCAACAGCCTTGAAGGAGTTCCCCGAGAGAGGCTTAGCACTTGTTGGCCCTTTTGCCTTCTGTCCGTGGTCCAGCTCACCCCTAAACCATCTCGATTGGGTTCAGGTCCGGTGACTGTGGAGTCCAGGTCATCTGGCGCAGCACCCCATCACTCTCCTTCTTGATCAAATAGCCCTTGATGCCTTCAGTGTGACTCTACAATTTTCATAGTCATGAAAATAAAGAAAACTCTTTGAATGAGAAGGTGTGTCCAAACTTTTGGTCTGTACTAATATATATATATATTATATTTCATTTCAGTTAATGCTTATTTTAAGTAATTTAAATGTTCTTTATTAGTTTACTTAATGATAATAACACAGCCTTTATTTCTTTTCTCATGGCCTAAAGGACAACCTGTGAAAACTGTCTTATTTCACCTCAATCTCCCCGATGAGATTCATTTCATGGATGCAGTTATGGTTTAATGTGTTTGAAAGGTTCAGTTTGTGAGCATGATTCTGTGAGATATTATTGCTCCGGGAAGACGTATGGTCATAACACAAAATAATAATGTCTTAATTTATTCGGTCTTTGGGGGCACTAAAAAAAACCTTTAGAAATGAGCTCTGATATCATGAACGATTCCAGTGTGTTTGCCGCTGCCCTTCATGTGCGGTAACTGTCTCAGTCTGTTGCCATCGCCTCCCAGTTTACCATCTGGCACATATTCATCAGTGAGATAAGATGCCGTCTCTTGGCTCATGTTTAAAAATTCCCAAAGCCTGAGATGAGTCACTTTCACCTCTGCTCACAGCCCTCTCGAGTCTGCTTCATGCCTCCTTCCCATATGTCAGCCACCCTGCCACTTATTACAACTGCCACATCACATCTCTGAGCACAACGAAGCTGATTATCTGTCCATCATTTACGACAACCAAAAACTAAAGAATTTTGGAAAAACAACTTTCATTAATAATTCACTGGAAAAGACAATTAAAGGAACATTTAACCCCAAAATGAAAGTTAAAAACTATATTATATTATATTATATTATATTATATTATATTATATTATATTATATTATATTATATTATATTATATTATATTATATTATATTATATTATATTATAATATGAAGATATATTCACGTGTCATATAATTTAAAAGCATTACGATTTATACTAATTAGAAACTAAAGAATTTTGGAAAAACAACTTTCATTAATAATTCACTGGAAAAGACAATTAAAGGAACATTTAACCCCAAAATGAAAGTTTGCTGCATCTTCTCACCCTCAGACCATCCAAGATGAGTTTTAATTTGGAGAGATGTAGCTTTACATCATTTACTCACCAATGGATCCTCTGCATTGAATGGGTGCCGTCAGAATGAGAGTCCGAACAACTGATTAAAACATCACAATAATCCACACCACTCCAGTCCATCAGTTAATTACAAATCTTTTACATGTCATTTTTAACCATTCTTCCTATGTATTTTAGATGCTTTAACCCTACCTCTAAAATGAGTCAATGACACATAACTGGCAAAAAAAGTTTCAATTTTCTGTTAAATAGGTATTTTTGAGCCACTAATCACCCCTCAAACAAACACAATTTACATTTGAAATGTAGTTATTATTTCACGATTGCAAGGTTTATTGTCTATACATAAATATGTGTGGTAAAACCACACTTTACATAGTGTTAGGTAACTCCTAATAATGGCAGAGAGAACAAATGTAATCAGAGACCGTAATCATTTTTGCTATTTTTTTTTGACACTTAATGTTTTGATGCCAAATGTACCTGTGCAGGTGTGTGACAGTCCGACACGCACAGGTGTGTGTGATTGGCAGGTTAAAGTGCATGCAGCGTCTCTATGGTCTGAGGGATTATGTGTTAGTTTGGCTAGCAGGGCAAACCGCATTGAAATTCAGCATCAGCAAAATAGAGGATGGATCATCCCTGTGTACTGACAGCTCTGACACAGTGTTCTCAATATTCTCTGCCGTCTCTTGGTCTCTGTGTGCTTCAGGAACCTCAGAGGATTCATAGCGCAGCACTTTTTAATAGTAAAGCTAACATAACTAATTTAAACCAAATGTTTCCAGCTGTCAGTTTTAAGGGATAGTTCACCCAGAAATGAAAGTTGTGTCATTGTTTAATCATCCTCATGTCATGCCAAACCTGAATGACATTCTTTTCTCTGTGCACAAGCTGTTCTATTCCAGCAACTCTTTTTCCACTTCTTTTGCACCATGTAGAAAAATAGCAGCTTGGCCATTTTGTTTTGTGTTCAAAAGGAATAAGAAAAGTCATTTGGGGTTGGAACAACATGAAAACAAATAATTGATTTTTTTGTAAAGAAAGTGGCAAGATTAAATTGACATTTGTTTTTGCAAATTTCAGATATTTGTTTTCCTCATGTGAGACTCTTAGAAGAGTTTCTTCCACTCCTCTGCAAATGAACACACGCACAATCTCCTTAAGTGATCAGAGGCTGTAATCCAAACAGATTTAAGCCTGTGAGAAGGGGAATAGATACTGTACATCTGAAATGGGTCCCTTAAAAAGAAGGAAGTGAGCAGGAGAAATGAGGAGAGTGTCAGGAAATCATGAAGCAGCAGGAGAGCCGCTGTCAGAAGAGTCCATTCGGAAATGATCATGTCAACAGCATGTGTTATTCCCTCTGACAGCTTCACACAGATTTGAAGGGTAAAGGTTCAACAGGTAACTCAAGCGTGTACAAGTAAACACATGTTCATTGTGAAATTAATGCTGCAAAGCGTTTGCAAATACTTAGTCCACTAAAAAAAGTATCATCATTTACTCACCCTCATGTAATTCATAAAATGGAATAAGATTGTGTCTTTCAATTTTTAATTGAATGTTTTGTTGAAACTTTAGAGAAAAAAAGAAATAAATAAATACTGTGTGTGTGTTTAGTTAATTATATTCAATACATCAGGCTTTTATAGCACATGTAGTGTGAACATATGGATATGGTGGAGCTTAAGGATAAAACCACAAACTGAGCAAAAATATGCAATTTAGTGCAGATGCTAATGTTTATACATGGTCAAAAAGTTATATCATTCTGATAGTTTGTAATGTATGTGTTTTTATGTATGAGATTGTTTTATTTAAACAGTAAGTGTTCATCTTTGAATATTAGAAACCATATAAAAGTTATTCTTAATTTTACTTTATAGGAATCATTAAAGATTTCACAAAAAAAGACATGTGAACCACGACCCAAAGATATTTTCAGATTTATAATAAAATTGTACTTTTACTTGCTAAAAGATGTAAACTATTACTTAGATGACAAGAGATACAAAAAGTACACTGAACGCAGCATGCTTTTTCAATTTTGATTATGTTGATAATTCTGCATAAGCATATTATAGATCCCTTAACTTGACACGATACATGAACTTAACTACTACAACAACTTTACTTATTTACTTGCTCCTGAAATTAGCAAAAGAAACAAATCATTAAAAGAATAAACAAACCAGGTCTCCTAATAACTCCCAGCCCTGGAAATTAAAGGGCTATGATCATGTAATTCAGCTCTAATACATATTCCTCCAGGAAATCAGGGATGAACTCGCTTTGAAGGCCAAAACTCACTATTAATGAAACAGAAGCTACACTTTTTAACAATCTGGACCACAGCTGTGGGAGACGCTGAGCAACAGCCAGCAGTAAGAGACAAACATTGAGATGCCTCAGACTGAAGGCTGTTATTTTGATCTCTATTAGGGCTGTGCAAAAAAATCTAATGGTTTTCACAACAAATCCTGACCAGTTGCTTCTCAAAACTAGTCCAAAAATGCGAATTTTACCAAGGCAACCCTGCCAAAATGTATTTAGCGGGGAACCTTCTGGAAACGCGATTTGACTAGTTTTGAGAAGCAACTGGGCAGGATTTGTTGTGAAAACCTGGCAACCCTGATCTGAACGCACATGCTGGAGATATACTACTAATTACAGGAGCGTCTTTACTGATGAGATGCGCATGAAAATCACATTCGATTTTTTGCACAGCCCTAATCTCTAAGTTAACACATAGTTAGCTGTTAAATGTAGCAACAGTTATCAGAGATGTCATTCAAACCTGTAATTTTATTAGTGATAAAGCTTTCAAAAAAATAAAAAGACAATCGAGAGAGCTATGTGTAAAATTATTTATAATGCTGTAGTAATCCACAGGTCCATGACAGTAATGTGATGTTATCCACAAAAAAGTAACCCACAAAAACATTACAGTAATCCACATGACTCTAATCCACCAAATAATGTCCTAAGAAATGTCTCGGTTACGTATGGTAACCCTCGTTCCCTAAAGGAGGGAATGGAGACATCACGTCGGTGATCATCGAATTGGGATATCGCTTCGATAGGCCAATCTACTTCAAGTGTAAATTAAACAAACCAATGCACATTGGCATGCTATTATTGCATCCAGCTGCCGCTGATCACAGTGTGTGTATAAGCAGACAGCAGGTGCAATGCATACCAGGTTTTCGCTGAGGAGCCGAGCCCGAGACCCGGTGTTGTGCCCAATTTTGACCCCCTGCCAAATTATTACCCCCCTCGTTCAAATCGCTACCTGATAGCCTAATCCTAACCCCACCCTTAATCCTAACCCCTCCCCCAAACCTCCTAAACCTACCAATACTACGGGGGTAATAATTTGGCAGGGGGTCAGAATTAAGCACAACACCGGCAGCTCAGCAGCGGTAAAGCAACCGTGGTGATGAGACATGATGTCTTCATTCCCTCCTTTATGGAACGAGGGTTACCATAACCAAGACGTTCCCTTTCAGTTGGTCACTCTCGACGTCATGTTTATATGGAGAAATTTGAGGTGATTAAAACCCTCTTGGAAAGGCAGAAGTCTGCCGGGGGAAACACGGGCTCCAAGTCTATACCGTGGACTATACACATACGAGTACCACTTAGGTCTCAATATGTAGCCCAGCCTTCCATGGTTTTCAAGGATTCATAATGAAGGCCTGGAGCCAGACATTCCGCTACGTCCAGCTGCCTAGGGTGATGGAGGATCTCAACAGGGTCTACAGTATGGACACTCTGGAGCAGTTTAAGCAAGCCGACACTAACCGGGGCCTCTCGGTGCCACTACCCGTTTGAGGTGAGAACACAGGAGGATACCGGCTCTTCATGCCAGGAGGAGGTGGACACAATTGTATCGCTACCGCACGCTCCACCAGCAGGGTTGCCAAATACCCCTTCACTGCACCGCCATCGAGGGTGGTGAGGGAGAAGGAGCTCACTGGCTGGTTTCTGTCAGTAAAAGGTGCCTTCCATGACTTGGTGAGCTCATCATGCACTTCCGGGAAGAGAACCAGCGTGAGCTGCCCCGAGAAACCAATCATCCTGCCGGGATGGCTCAAGGACTATATATTTAGAACTGTTTTGCACAGTACATGGTGCTTGATCTGTGCATATCTGTGACTTTTTGACTGGAGAAAGCAATATTATAGAGGATTTATGTTTTGGCCAAAAGCAGCGATTTAAAGTTAAACATGCCTTATGGATTTGCTAATTACAAACATGCAGCTTTTGGTTCCACAAGATGTTAAGTGATGAACTGGAGTGGTGTGGATTACTCGTGGTTTATTGTGATGCTTTTATCAGCTGTTTGGACTCTCATCCTGACGGCACCCATTCACTGCAGAGGATCCATTGGTGAACAAGTGATGTAATACTTAATTTCTCCAAACCTGATCTGATTAAGAAATAAACTCTTGGATGGCCTGAGGGTGAGTAAATATTTTAGCAAATTTTCATTTTTGGGTGAACACTTCCTTTAAATCGTTTTTTGAACCTCAAGCATCACAGAACCCCTTTAAAATGTAGTTTTTGGAGTTCTGACTATATTACTGAGTTTATCAATTCCCCATGCCGAAACCACCCTCAGTCTCTGTTTTCCTCATTCACTCCATCATACACTCCAAATCAGATCATCAGCCGCTGCTTTCCTGTCATATATCTCATTACCTGTAGCTCACATAGTAAATAGCCTTGTGCCACCTTCAATTTTTTTATTAATCTACTCCCCATCTACATTTTCCACCCACATTCTCCATCTCAGGGTGAATTTAGTGCGCTATTTGCCTTTAGGCTTGTGGTGTGGCTGTAATGAGAGATTGTTAGGTAGAGTTATGCTATACAGCTTCTTGTTACAGTAGGTAGAATGTGATTTGTAATGGCTACAAAATGACTATGTTTTATAACTCCTTACTTTTTTATGCAAACGCCTCCAGAGCTTCCTCAAACATTAATACTTCATATATGCTATGTTCTTCCTTTGCAAGGACACTTCAGGCGGTAGGAAGATATAAATGTGTGGAGAATAATAATTGACCAGAAGCCCTTGCAAGTCTTCTACTTTATGTTTTGAGTGACAGGAACTTGCTGGTGTTCCTCACACTATTCAGTAACACTTTATTTTAAGGTCCAGTTCTCACTATTAACTAGCATGTGTATTACTAGCATATTAGCTGTAACAAAGCACATATTAATGCCTTATTATGTATGAGCATATATTAGATTCCCTAATCGACCCCATACCTGAAAATAACAACTAATAACTAATGATTAATAAGCAGCAAATTAGGAGTTTATTGAGGCAAAAGTTGTAGTTTATGGGAATTGGACCTTAAAATAACATAAAATAAATCCTGCCGATCATCTCCTTGTGTGTTCCACATAAGAAAAACAGCCCTACAGGTTTTTGGAACGACATGAGGAAGAGTGAATTAATTTTGGCTGAAATATTTTTTCAAATGCAAGTCCTATGAGAACAGATCTTGATGTGTCAAACAACTTCATATAAAGCAGAAATGCCTGTCTTGGCTATTTTCACAAGGTGCCTATGTAATGCTAATGAGCGACCAAGGCTGTGAAACACTAACATGTCTAATTAAGATGCAGCACTAATGCACCTTTTTTCTGGGTGCTAAATGCACTAAAATTAGACAGCAGAAACTTTCAAAGACAACCGGAATCATCTTCCTATTACATGGGTGGGATTTAAATGAGAGTTTCATATAATCCAATTAACACCGAAATTAATTTGTTCACAAATGCCCAAGTGCTAGAGGTGTATATGCGTGGATACTGATCTTAATGAGCTTTCCCATTTATGGTATATCTCTTTTGATTAGATGAGATTAGTATGGGATTTAATTCCTCTTCCAGTAACACTACATAAACACACTAATGGAAAAGTGGAGTAACATTCAGCCAAGTATGGTGACCCATACTCA
Source organism: Carassius carassius (assembly GCF_963082965.1). Lineage (NCBI taxonomy): Eukaryota > Metazoa > Chordata > Actinopteri > Cypriniformes > Cyprinidae > Carassius > Carassius carassius. Next base: position 4,596,965 of record NC_081777.1, read on the forward strand.
GAATTGGTGCTCTGCATTTAACCCATCCAAAGGGCACACACACAGCAGTGAACACACACACACTTTGAACACACACCTGGAGCAGTTGGCAGCCATTTATGCTGCGGTGCCCGGGGAGCAGTTTGGGGGTTCGATGCCTTGCTTAAGGGCACCTAAGTCGTGGTATTGCCGGCCCGAGATTCAAACCCAAAACCCTAGGGTTAGGAGTCAAACTCTCTAACGCCATGACTCCCTTATTCTTTCTTCTCTAGACCCCCGCAATTTCAGTGACTTTGCAGAACACTTTTTTTGGCATTCACTCTAAACTTGAAAGTGTTCCTGAGCTTGTGCTCCCACGTTTGCTGTGTTCGGAAACATTGTTCCATTGTTTCTATTGCAGTAGTTTTCAGTCCTGGTTCTGGGTACCCACACTCCGGCTGCATCTACACTAATCCGGAAACATATGAAAACACATCTTTTTCTCTGCATTTTAGCATTACGTCTAATCTGAGACAGCATTTTTGTCATGCAAAACTGAGCTTTTTGAAGACATACCCCAAATGGATATATTAAAAAACATTAGTGTGGTAGGTTTTCAAAAACAACGGCGCATGTTTATTCATGTAACACACATTGTATCGAAATCTACAGTATGTTGCTAAAAAGATACAGTATGTGTTACGTTACATTCTTGCAAAGATGACAGAAGATGTACACGCAGTTGTATGCATGAGGATGCATCATTGAAGATATAGTGCAAACACTGCAAGTCTGGAATAAACTGTGTATTATTGTCAATTGAAAGTGTTTTTAATCACTCCTCTCAAGCACAATTCTGGCCTTTTCAGTTCCTTATGTCTGGCCATCGCTTGACTGATTCTGTGCGACAAAAACCTCATTTTAAAAGAACACACTCCTCGCTTATAATAAATATAAATTATATAAGATTTCTGTCCTCTCCACTTAGATTAGTTTTCTTCTTTTTTCCACACATATTCCTGTCAGGAGCACCGCAGAATTATAGGTGCAGTGGTATTGAAACTGAAGAGTATGGCTGGAACTTGAACCCAGCATTATTGGGATTCTATATGAACAACTATCAACCTATTTTGGAGAGAATTTATCCAGCTTTCTTACATAACAGACTCAACCCAGCATTTGAGTTGAAAAAAAAACCACAATATATATAAGTAATGGTAATAAAGTCCCCACAATTCACAGAACACACACACACACACACATACAAAACCCGTCCCCCAAAATGTCAGAAATTTCAGGTTTTACTATCCTTGTGGGGACATTTGTCCCATCAATGTACAGTAGCATAAACAAGTACACACACACACACACACACACACACACACACACACACACACACACACACACACACACACACACACACACACACACACGCTCAGGTAAAGGCCATCCTCCAGATCTGCTGAGCTGTTTTTCTTTTATTTAGCCTGTCTTTATTGTTTTCACTTACTCTTCCTGACCACAACATTTATCATGACTATCTCCTGTTCCCAAGAGAATGCTGTCATGTTGCTTCAACTGTTATTTCTCTTTCTCCCTCCTCCTCCTCTCTCTCTCTCTCTCTCTCTCTCTCTCCCTCTCTCTAAAACCAAAGCATAGCCTTGACTGAGCCTTTTTAAAAAAAAATCATCTCCATGATATTTTTAGAGGCCTGTGCAAGAGTATGCTTAGTCTGTATTTTGACAACATTTCTGCAATTTAAAATTACGTTGCTTCTTGGAATTTTGTCACACTTTCAAAGTGAGTGAAGCTAAAAGCATGTTCAGTGTATCTGACACAGATAAAAGTAAATCTGGCAACATTTTATTACATTGGTTGTTGTACATACCATCCCAGCTCATAAAGGAAATGTTGGTGAGTGGCACTAAAAGTTTAATGAAAACGTGTTTAAAAAAGTATATGTATCACCTACAATAAGCTTGACCCTAAACCTAACTGATAGTGTTAAAAAAGTGCAAATGTGTGTGTTAGAGAGAGAAAAACATGGCATTTTAGCTTGCTTCTACAAGTCTTTGAGATCTTATCATGACTTGTGTTTCACAGGACTTGAACCTGAGCTGTTCATATCACAAGTACAATGCTGTACCAGGTATGCTAACGAGCAATCTTAATTGATATTCTGCCCTGTATTCATCATGAAAAAGTGGGAACAAATTGTGTTTTACTGCTTTTAGTGGTCATTTCAGCCATTTTAATGTAGAAAAAAATGTAGATTAAGACATTTTTTGGCACATTATTCCAATAATCCTGGGTTGCAAATATCTGAGTTATCAAGAAGTTATAGTATATCTCATTAAAGTGACTTTTGTAACTCAACCTTTAGCACAAGTATGTACACAGGCATATTAGACGACCTCATAACAAACAAACATGGGCTAAATGTTTTTTATGAAGTGCTCATTTGTAGTGCCTGGGGTCCGTAACTGTGGACGAAAGCTAATACAGACAGCAATCTGAGTTGTTAAAACAGAACAAAAATAACAACCATTCTGTTATCACTGAATTCCACTTTTCAGCCGTTTTTGTGAGAAAGCACCTGACCGCAATCTTCCTCTCTTCCCTCCGCTCTCCTCACCAAATCAGATGAATTATTAAAAGTTACGGTTCATTCAGGCGAGCAATGGCATGGTATTCTGCATGAGTGAGAGTGATGGGTGGTGTGTGTGTGTGTTTAATGCAGCGTCGGTACACAGGGGGCACCAGCAGCCAGGGAATGAAGCTCAGATGAAACCGCTCGCCTCTGCAGCTTCCCTGTCAACACTGCCAAACTGCTTCAAACAAATGCAGTCAGCACACTGTCATGAGAGAGATAAAGCATCAAACAATATCAGAACTGCCTGTCTGTCAACACAGAGCTACTTTACCTCACACAGTCCTGCCCGGTACTGAGCAAACCGGCAGTGAACTACACAGAGATAACCATTAGAAACAGAGATAAGTGCGGGAAAAACATCAAATAGTAGGTTTTTTTTTCTTTAGTGAAAATGAATGGTGACAGGTAAGCTAATCTTTTGCCACTGACTTTTGGTTTTAATACAACTCTAAATTATGCCATTATTTACTCAATATAAAAATAAAAAGATGGTGCTTAATTATGAATGATAACGAATGTGAACATGTGGTCACTATAAATGGTTGTTGGAAAAGAGCTGCATTATGATTCTTCCAAAAATGTATTTTGTTTACCACAGGAAAAATATAAATTATAGTATTTTGTTTGGAATGAAGGTTGTGATTTAATTTAATTTGGAATACATTTTTATAATTTCTTTAAAATATGTTTTTGTGTGTGTGTATGTGTGTGTGTGTGCATTCCTCATAAAACCACAGTTTTGTGTACTTATATGTTATGTGTTATTTGCAGTGTTGGGAAGGTTACTTTGAAAATGTAATAGGTTACAGATTACAAGTTACCCTGTTTAAAATGTAATAGTAGTGTAACTTTTTCAATTACTTTATTAAAGTAATGTAACTAATTACTTTTGAGTACTTTTTGATTACTTTTCATTTGTGAAAATTAAAGAATAATAAATAAAAGCATATACATCAACTCAAATACAGTTATCTAATAAGCATGTGACGTATTCTGTGTACTAAACTCCTTAAACATTGGTGTGTTTTTTAAACTGCTGTCTCTTTGTATATGATATGATGATAGTTTTCTCAAAATAAGTAAAATGCACATGAAGTGACAGAGAACAGTTCTAGATATTATGTTTATGTGCTCGTGTACTCCTATATTGAGATGGCAGAGGTTGAAAACACTGCGAGCTTCAGTAGGCCTATATATGTGTAGTAAATGAAACCATGTCTTTGCCATTAATTTACAGGAGGGGCGGACTGGGAAAAAAAATCAGACTGGAAAATTCAAACTCATACAAACAAATTCACTGACAAAACTATTTTTGGTATGGACCTGACATAAAAAATGTTTAAATCTTTAATTTGGGGACATGCTAAATAATTAAAAGTTCTCTCCTGAACTGCACCTTCACTTCCATTTTTCTCTTCAGTCTCTTTATTTTGCCCTGTTATCCATCTCTCTCATGACTTTAATACTCAAGATTGAACAAAACTATACTTTACAATACAATACTCTACAATACTGCAATATCTTTATAGAAAAATCCTAATACTGTACACGAGTCATGTTTTCCTTACAAAAATTTACCATGCTTTTTTTAGCCTATATATACATTTACATTTATCCATTTAGCTGACGCTTTTATCCAAAGCGACTTACAATTGCTATATATGTCAGAGGTCGCACGCCTCTGGAGCATCTAGGGGTTAAGTGTCTTGCTCAGGGACACATTGGTGTCTCACAGTGGATTCAAACCCGGGTCTCTCACACCAAAGACGTGTGTCGTATCCACTTCGCCAACACCACCATATACAATAACCTTGTTTTGTTTTGTTTTTTGCAAATGGATTTGTATTTATTTTTAAATAACTCAATTTGTAAAAATCATTTTAAATTTTTGGTTATCACAGTTAAACAATAGTAATTATTTTCTCTGGATTTATAAAAAAATATTAATAAAACATTAATTTTCGTAAGGGTTGTGTTGTTGTCTGTCATAGCTCCCCCTAAACCTATAAAAAATCTGATCTGTTTTTCAGCTAAATTACTACTGTAACATTACAACAGATAATAATGATGTCCTTTATATAGTATTTTGAGTGATGACTGATGAGCAACATGCTGCTGCTTGATTAAATAAATAAAAAAACAAAGACAAAAAAGCATCTTTACAGATGAAACTGACCTGAAACCCTGAACACTAGTTCTGCTTCTCTGCTCCAGCTGTGCGCTTCCACACTCCACTCTATTCTCTCTCTCTCTCTCTCTCTCTCTCGCATTGATTACTTTGAGTCTGATCCAAACCGTTTGGCGGAGGCGCAGAGAGCGCGCGAGTCACGACTAACACTTCATGACTTATTAGAGATTTAATTATCAAACGGCGGATTCGCAAATGATCGCTTTAGTACATTCGGCAGGCAATTATACAGTAATGATATTAAAATAGCGGGCAAAATCGGCTGCCAGGCCACAGGGAATTGTCCCGGTTCTCCCGGTGTCCAGTCCGCGCCTGATTTCCACAGACACGCAGAATGTGCAAGTCATATATTGCATTTTTGGGGCTTTATATTCACAGACACTAGTCCATGTCATGTTTTGATTCAAGTGTACTGACCTACTTTTGATTTAGTCATCCAAAATGTGGCATATTCCGTCCGCGTTAGGCATTTCGTTTTTATGACTGGATTCTACGAACCAGACTGTATTTCCGCATCCCGGAAATTATTAGGGCGGTATGTCTCAGAATAGTCAGTGCAATTTGGGAAATAAATCAGTTAAATCTGTATGTGAATGTGTGTAAATATTCAAATGTAATCCCCTTTGTAATCGTTAAAAATTTCATAAGTAACTGTAATTTAATTACTAATTTTTTCTTAGTAACTGTAACTAATTACAGTTACATTAATTTTGTAATTAAATTACGTAACGCCGTTACATGTAACTAGTTACTCCCCAACACTGGTTATTTGTATATGTAGCATATACATACATACATACATACATAATAAACAATAATAGCACTAATTAATAATACAACTGATATATTTTACCTAAAATAAGGACAAGAAAAATATTAAATTAAATGCAAAAAGTTAAGAGTGTTACAATTGCCCATTGTTTGGGGCCAATTGTAACACTGAAAAATTATATTAACCCATTGTATCTCAAATAAAAGCCTACCTCAAAGTGAACACTTTACTGCAATATATATAGCAGTATTATAAGTATATTAGTATATAAGTATTATAAGTATAAGTATAAGTATATAAGCATGTCATATATATATATATATACACATATATGTATATATATATATATATATATATATATAGAGAGAGAGAGAGAGAGAGAGAGAGAGAGAGAGAGATATCTATCTATATAAGACATGCTTTCGGATTATTAATTAAAAAGCATGTCTAATATTATTTCAAGTAACATTTTTATTTATTTATTTGATGGTTTCGTTTAACCCTGATTTACTAGCCTACATTACACTTGCACAGAAAAATGTATATGCATGTTCTCAGAAAAAAAACAAAAAAAAAAACCTTCATTAAATGTAAACACATTTTTGCTTTTACAAACTAAGGGAGTTGAAATTATTTTCTAATCTAATCGACAGTACGTCACAGATACTGTCGATGGAGTTGTTTTGAACTTGGCATGTTCCTTGTAATCACTGCAGTAGAAATAATTTCTCAGCGAGCGTCGTGCATGATGATAACTCCCTTCCAGCTCTGGAATTTGGGGAATTCTCACTTCTGCCTTAGTCTGCAGATTCACTGTATTGTTTTGCTTTTTTTAACATTTGTCAGATGCATAATTGAACATCCAGAGCTACAGAAAGATCAGATTAAAGGGGCTCATCGATCACACTTTCACTGACGAATGACTCACTAATTCTCTTTGATTTCTCTCGCTCTCTTTCTCTCTCTCCTCATTCTCTCCATCTCTCAGCAGATTCAATTAAAGCTTTACCTGTCTGTTTCAGGGATTATGTGTATTTAGAGAAATAACAAGGTATGTGTGTGAAAGGAGCTTTATGGGAGACTCAACTGTTTGGATAAGAGCTGAGTTTAATCAGAGCAGCCTGACAGCGAGAAAAGAGGCTGTAAAAAATAGGATTGTGGGATACTATTCTGAAATTACCAAGCCCAAGTGTCTTATTAAATGTGATGTTGACCACAACCTTAATTTTATTTATATCCCGCCATTACATTTCAAGCCCACACCAGTTTTATTGTCAAAACTGCTACTAATATGGACCTATGAAATCCAGTTTATGGTGGATTTTTATCATTAGGATGGATGTGCACACACTGCCAACACACATTTATGTTCAAACAACTTGTAAAGTTAATTTTGAATTCGATGACCCCTTTAATATTCACAGACATATATCCATACTGTGATTACATGTAGAACCCCAGTTTTCATTTATTCAACGAAAATTTGGCAAATCCATTTAGTTAACCATAGAGATGCTGGAATTCTTCAGCTTGTTTTCCCCATACCCGTATTGATTCTTGCAATGCCTTTTTAAATACCTTCCAAAACTCAGCATACATGACTGTTCTTCCAGAATCAATACTTTTATAAAATAAGCCTTTGAACCAGGGACCCGTCATAATTCACGAATGCTCAACAGACACACCATGAAGTTAGCCATTAAAAAACCTTTTCAAAGAATATTTATGTAATCTATATCTTACAAAGATCCTTATGTTTTAAAATTAAATCTTCTGGACTGACTCATCAGGATGACTGTAGAGCCTTGAGCCAGAACAGCCTGAGGCTAAAGAAAGATAGAAAGTCCTCAAGAGAGACAGTGGATAAATATATAGATGGAGAGAAAGCGAATGAGTGTGTTTTTCATGCCCAAATGGAGAGTCGGAGGCTGCCGGAGTATTATTGCTGGGTCTCAAATCTTCCAAATGCTAAACACTATCAAGTCTAATCGGCAGGAGATTTGGCAAATAAAAACGAAGAGCACAACAAATCAAAGCCTATTTGAGGAAACAATGCCTCCCCCTCGTCACCATAACACAAAGTCAATATGTACTATTGCTCCCAAACTACTGACAAACAAGTGTGGACTGGATGAGAAACGCAGAGCAGTTATTCGGCCATTATTGTGGCAGGTTAGACTCTCTCTTGTGGTAATAATGAACTCCATCAATCCCCATCCATTACCCACAGAGTGGCTGGCACTCTCTAGATGACAGCTCTGTGATGCCCATTAATCACAGAGAGGGTATCCTAACAGAGGCCAGTTACAATATATTTAGTGACAAGATGTAAATATCCCTCTAGAAAACCATGATATCATATTGCATTGGTACTCCAGTGTTTTAGGGTATGTTTACATGACAACAATGTACTAAAAATATAAAAGTTTGTCCTTTGCATTTTTGAAAAGATTTGTGTACAGACAGCAGTGTTGTCAAAATGATCAGGGATCACGAATCACATGGATCCATGAAAATGACTAAAACACTGTATTATGCATGCCAGCCCAGTAGTTGGCGATGCCACATTGTAAAGAAACAATAAGCAACTCTGCACATATCTATAGACTGAACATGTAATATGCATGTGCATGACATCACTGTTTTCACAAATTTGTGCTGGAAAATGAAACATGTTCTGATTTGAACAATCTCTTAGATTAACTGTTGTATTATTGTGATGTCCTATGCAAGTCCAACAAGATTTTTAAGGGTAGAAAAATAGTGCATATTGCAGGAATGTCCAGAAATGTCCAGAAACAGACGATGAACACTATTAACAGCAATTATTGTATGATGCAATCACACTTATTGTCATGACTTCGGTCTGATCAGCAGGTTTTTGTTGTGTTTGACAGTTCACCATGTGCTCGTTGTCTTTGCCACTCCCTCCCCATCGTTATCCTAATTTCTACCTCAGCTGCTGTCACACCTGTGACTTGTTTATTCCCTAACTCTCCCTCTTTTTAAGCTCCCCTCGTGTGCAGTCTGGTGTCTGACCGTTGTGGTGTAATGAGCTACACTTTGTGACCTATTGTTAGTCGTGTCGTGTCGTGTCGTGTCGTGTCGTGTCGTGTCGTGTCTTGTCTTGTCTTGTGTTTTCTTAGGCTCCAAGTTCAGTCTAGTGATTTCTGTTCACCTTCTCTGCTGCTTGCTCTCAGCCTCCTGTTTCAGCAATCTTCTGTTCCCTAGTTCCTGCCCTGATATCGCCAGAATACTCAGTGCCCTACAAGAGACTTTCAGCTCCGACGTTGTGTCAGTACCGACGCTTGGACCCTTTGTGCTGTACTCCATCTGACGTTGCGTCGGCTCTGACGCTGGGACTGTGTGTCCTGGTCCTCATCAATTACCTTGCCTGGTGGAGGGGCTGGAGGCTCATGTGACTGAACCCCTTATCCTTTCCCTAATCTTGGCCTCAGCTGAGGGGTGCTTGAGACTCTAATAAATTTGAGTTGTTCCTGCAAATTGAATCCGTTTGTTTCCCTGACAGAACGGTCAGACCCCAAGGATGGATTCAGCAGGAGTAGACCAAGTCAGGACTGCAGTGACTCAACAGGGCATTCTCCTTGGCCAACATTCCTCCCAATTGAGCGCCACCTCCAGGGAGGTTGACCTACTGACAGCCCTGGTAGCCGAACTCAATGTCCGGGTGCAGGAACTCCAGCAGGAGGCCCTGGCCAACCGATCTGCTTCCCCGGTTATCGGTTCTCCACCTTGGGCTGAGCCAGAACCTCACGCTAACAGTCCTCCTCCCTATGATGGAGATCCTAATTCGTGCTGAGCCTTCCTGTCCCAGTGCTCCTTGGTCTTTGCACTAACTAGCTCCTTGGTCTTTGATAACTCTGTGTTATCTTGGAGTCAGTCTTGTCTTGCTTCATGTTTAGGTGCTGCCTCGTCTCCTGTCTCCTTGTCTTCTGTGTTTCAGGTGGAGGCTGCTGATCTCTCTGGAGTCCCGGCGGAGTACCACGATCTTTGTCGAGTCTTCAGTAAATCCCGGGCCACGTCCTTGCCACCTCACCGGCCATACGACTGTGTCATCGATCTCGTCCCAGGCACTTCTCCGCCCAAGGGGCGTCTGTACTCCTTGTCTGGTTCTGAAAGAGAGGCCATGGACTAATACATTAAGGAATCTTTAAATGCTGGTCTCATCCATCCCTCTTCCTCACCTGCTGGTGCTGAGTTCTTCTTTGTTAAGAAGAAGGATGGCTCCCTGCATCCGTGCATTGATTACCAGGGACTAAATGACATCACCGTTAGAAACAGGTATTCTCTGCCTTTGATGTCATCTGCTTTTGAATTGTTACAGGGAGCCAAGGTCTTTACGAAGTTAGACCTCCGCAATGCCTACCATTTGGTCCGTATCCGTAAGGGGGATGAGTGGAAAGACAGCCTTCAATACCCCTACGGGACACTTTGAATACCTTACCCTTTGGGCTTAACAATGCCCCAGCTGTCTTCCAGGCCCTGATCAATGATGTGTTGAGAGACATGGTAAACAGATTTGTTTGAGGAACACACTCAATACATTCGTCAGGTGCTACAACGGCTGCTGGAGAACCAGGTTTATGTCAAGGCGGAGAAGTGTGTGTTCCACGCCAAGTTGGTTTCGTTCTTGGGGCATATAATTTCAGCAGAGGGGGTAAAAGCGGATCCTGCTAAGGTAAGGGCTGTAGCTGAGCGGCCAACCCCTGACTCCCGGAAGGCATTGCAGCGGTTTCTGGGGTTTGCCAACTTCTATAGGCGATTCATCCGGAACTTTAGCCTGGTCGCTGCACCTTTAACCCTCTGGAGTCTAAGGGTATTTTTGAGGCCTGGAGAAGTTTTGTCATGCCCTGACATTTGTGCTTTTTTCAGTTTCTTATAAATATCTAAATGGGTAAAGTCTAATCTCACTGTAATCAGCAAAAACTGTACTATAATAATATGTGAAATGCATGCATGTACATGATTGTATTTTTGAGAAAAAAAATGTTATGCGTGGTTAGTGAAAAACTAAAAATGTTAAATCACTTGAATAAGGCCATAAAACACATAAAGAACAATGGTTCCCGGGATTTTTGAGAACTGGAGCTCGTAGCCTAAAATTTTTCTTGGCTACAATTATGTGAAAATCATCTTGTTTACTCAGTCACAGAAAACAATATATTGATTTAAATTTTCTAAGACACTTTTTGTTGGTAAAAGTCATATGCGAGTAGGCATCAACTATCATGAATATCATTGTGATTTACACCTGAGAAGACAAAGGCCTGCATAATTAGCTGCATAATGAGCCTCTCAGTCATCTGTGCCACTGAGAGGGAAGAGTTACAAGAAAGAATGTGAGAACAAAATAAATATATATAATTTTATGTTTGTAGTTTATTTAGAATATATTTAATTATCCCACAACATACTTTAATATCCACTTGGGGGAGCAGTTAAACAGTTTATCAGGAATGATCAAAGCTGACTTTCAAACAATTTTTTTGCATCATTACAATCCTCACACAATCCTTCAGAAATCCTTTTAACAATCTTATTTTATACAAAAAAACATGTATTGTTGTTATTATTATCATTATTATTATTATTAATTTTGAAAAGAGCTGAGAATATTTTTTAGTTATTTTTAGGGTGAATAAATTGAAAGAACAGTATTGTTTTTACATTTGTTACAGTTATCTATTTGTTACATTTATATTATTTACATCAAGCTTTTGAATGGTATAGTATTGTATATTTTTATTGAAACTTCATAATGTTTCACTTGATTATACATTCAGTCAGGAATTATAGTTTGGAAAAAGTCTAACTAGTAAAATGTTTACACTATATGTGAAAACTAGTACAAGTATATAAATGAATAAAAAGAGACTTACTCATGTTTATGATCTCTGCTGAATAAAGTGCTTCATTCTTTTTTTCTGAGGAAATCCATTTCTCAAATCCTCACCCACATCACATCTTCTTGGGGTGAATTATGTCTTATTCCTCTCATCGCGAAGCAAACAGTAAAATAAAAGAACTTAAAGAACAGTCTCGCTGCTTTTTCTTCTGTGTCGGCGTATTCCAGCCGCGTGGTACAGTTTGAATCTGAATAGCGTGTTCAGCGCGGGGGCGTGGTCACATTAGATATAATGAAGGGAGACATGAAAAACAGACATCGCATTGTTTTCATATGGATTACTTTATCACAGAATATCTGTTTTCGGCGGCTTGTTTAGTTTAAAAGTAGACATATCAAGCTTTCTATAGATATCTCTCTCATGTCTCTTTGTTGAGTATTCACGGAGTTACAGTTCATTTTAATGACGTGTTTGTAAATGAAGATCAGCGCAGACAAAGGCTGCAGACAGCACACCTTGTTGTTATCTTTATTTTATAAGTGCACAAAGTTTTGTTGTTATTATGTCTGTATCCAAAAAAAGGAGACCCTTTACAGATTCGATTGATGTATTGCTCTTATCTGTACGATTAAAACTGAAAATGTAATTTAAGTTCTTTTCGGGGTTATCAGGAGAAAATGACTCAAAACGCGTATCCGTGTTAATCGACTCCAGAGGGTTAACAACACTCACCTCTCCCAAGGTAACGTTCAGGTGGAATTCTCAGGCTCAGGAGGCCTTTGATGTTCTTAAGTCCCGTTTCATCTCTGCTCCTGTTCTTTGTCTTCCAGATCCTGAACGGCAGTTTATTGTTGAGGTGGATGCTTCGGAGGTCGGGGTAGGTGTGGTTCTGTCCCAACGGTCCCCCAGAGATGAGAAAGTGCACCCCTGTGCCTTTTTCTCTCAACGCCTGACCCCTGCGCCTGACCCCTGCGGAAGCCATTGGTTGGAGGGAGCAGCGCAGCCCTTCCTGGTTTGGACGGATCATAAGAACCTGGAATATATCCGTTCGGCCAGGAGGTTGAATGCTCGCCAGACCCGCTGGCCACTCTTCTTTGGGCGGTTTAACTTCTTCCTCTCGTATCGACCGGGTTCCAAGAACACAAAGCCTTATGCCCTTTCTCGTCTGTTCGAGAGTCCTGGGAGGAATGTGGCTCCAGACACCATTCTCTCCAAGGGGGTGGTGGTGGAAGCCCTCTCTTGGGATATTGAGCAGCCGGTGGGGAGGGCCGTGCGGGAGGGGGAGGTCCCGAGGGGGTGCCCGCCGGGTCGGTTGTTTGTGCCTGCTGTGCTGCATCCTGAGGTTCTCCGGTGGGGTCACGAGTCCAGAGTAGTCATCCAGGGGTTCGGAGATCGCTGGCTGCCATCCGTCAGTGATTCTGGTGGCCATCCATGGTCCACGATGTCAGGCAGTTTGTGTTGGCTTGCTCGGTGTGTGCTCAGAATAAGACTTCTAATCAGTCTCCTGTTGGTCCGTTACAGCCCTTGCCCATTCCCTCTCGTCCTTGGTCACACTTGGCCCTTGATTTTGTTTCTGGCCTTCCCCCATCAAGAGGCAACACCGTGATTCTGACGGAAGGTGGCCCACTTCATTCCATTGCCCAAACTCCCCTCCAACAAGGAGACGGCTCAAGTGGTGGTGGACCATGTCTTCCGGATTCATGGTCTTCCGGTGGATGTAGTCTCTGACAGAGGACCACAATTTGTCTCCCGGTTTTGGAAAGAGTTCTGTAGACAGATCGGGGCCTCAACGAGTCTGTCCTCAGGTTTTCACCCTCAGACCAATGGGCAGTTCGAGCGAGCCAACCAGGATCTCGAGAGTGCTCTCCGCTGTCTGGCATCACATAGTCCGAGCACCTGGAGTCAGCAGCTATCGTGGGTCGAATATTCCCACAATTCCCTTCCTGTAGCGTCCACAGGTATGTCTCCCTTTCAATGTTCCATGGGTTATCAACCACCTCTCTTCCCTGCTCAGGAACCCGAAGCTGCGGTCCCGTCTGCCTTGGCCTTCGTCCATCGGTGTCGCTGCACCTGGAGGAGGGCTAAGGAGGTCTTGGACCGGGCTTCCAGACGGACCAAAGCAGCAGCTGATCGCCACCGGACTCCTGCTCCTCTGTATGTGTGTGGTCAGAAAGTATGGCTTTCCACCAATGACCTGCCTCTCCGGGTGCCTTCTCGTAAGCTGTCTTCCATGTGTCCAGGGTTAAGCCTGTGTTTCATTCATCTCTAAATGCTGTTGTCTCTTCCCCGACCCCCCTACCCCTCGTATAAGGGATGGCACTCCAGTGTATACTGTGAGAAAGATCTTGGATGTTAGAAGCTGTGGTCGGGGTTTCCAGTTTCTGGTGGACTGGGAGGGTTATGGTCCGGAGGAGAGCAGTTGGATACCAGGCCTGGAAGTTCTGGATAAGACTCTGGTCGAGGACTTGGTGCACCAGGTGGCGCTCCTGGGGGGGGGGAGGTACTGTCATGACTTCGGTCTGATCAGCAGGTTTTTGTTGTGTTTGACAGTTCCACATGTGCTCGTTGTCTTTGCCACTCCCTCCCCATCGTTATCCTAATTTCTACCTCAGCTGCTGTCACACCTGTGACTTGTTTATTCCTTAACTCTCCCTCTTTTGTCTTGTCGTGTCTTGCTGTGTTTTCTTAGGCTCCAAGTTCAGTCTAGTGATTTCTGTTCACCTTCTCTGCTGCTTGCTCTCAGCCTCCTGTTTCAGCAATCTTCTGTTCCCTAGTTTCTGCCCTGATATCGCCAGAATACTCAGTGCCCTACAACATACTCTCAGCTCCGACGTTGCGTCGGCTCTGACGCTGGGACTGTGTGTCCTGGTCCTCATCAATTACTTTGCCTGGTGGAGGGGCTGGAGGCTCATGTGACTGTACCCCTTATCCTTTCCCTAATCTTGGCCTCAGCTGAGGGGTGCTTGAGACTCTAATAAATTTGAGTTGTTCCTGCAAATTGAATCCGTGTGTTTCCCTGACACTTATAGCAAAATTCGGAAGTTCTGTGTGTTTTTTCAGGGTTAGCATCATCTGAGGTCCTCTGAGGGGTTGGCATCATCTCTTCTCAGGTGTTCTGGATCCAGACTGGAGTTTGTGTAAATCCTGGTTTAATCCCATGACAAAACTGAGAAGAAAATAGAGACATAATTGGTATAGCTGCTGTTCCAACCAAGTAAAATGTATTCGTTTAACCCAAGCTAAAGAATAATAATGCACATTTGATCAGATATAACTGCAGTCCAAAATTATGAGATGCATTATTTGAATGCTTGGCTAAAGAGATGTTTTTAATATAGATTTAAACAGAGAGAGTGTCTCTGAACCCCAAACATTATCAGGAAGGCAATTCCAGAGTTTCGGAGCCAAATGCGTAAAGCTCTAACTCCTTTAGTGGACTTTGCTATCCTAGGTATTGTGACCTTAGGGAGCATGATGGATTGTAGCGTGGTAGAAGACTAGTTAGGTAAGCAGGAGCTAAACCATTAAGGGCGTTATAGGTAAGTAATTGTTACAGGTCCCGGGCAGTCGGGAAGACTGTAAGCAGTAATCAACTTGACATTAAATGAGAGAGAGAGAGAGACAAGAGTTAGTTGTTTCCCTAACGGTCCTCTTTGTTGTCTTTTAATACACATACACATTTGTATTTGTCATAGTCATGAACTTATGTTCCTTTGGGTTTCCCTATTTTGGTCATGTTCCATTCTGTTCCTTGTTTTGTCAACTGATTAATCCCCACCTGTTTCCATTCCCCTGATTACTTTCTATGCCTTTTTAAACCCTGTCTGTTCAGTTCCCTTTTTTCCGCTATTAATGTGATGTATTAATGTGATGTTAAGTTCTTATGTTTGAAGATTTGTGTTGGATGTGCCCTTATTTTCCTGTGAGCGTTAAAAGATCTCTTTGATATATATCTTCTTCCTCGTGCGTTTGATTTAAACACCTAGCTCGTATTACAGTAATTCAGAGTCAGTAAGACACTTTGAATCACAAAATGATCCATAAACATGTTGGTAAAAAATAATACACACTGTATAGATCAAGTAAACAATAAATAAATAACTAAATAAATAAATGATAGCAACCTTAACATAATGTACAGGAATGCCCTAATTCTTACAACTGGCCTGAATTCAGGTAAGTATCTTAAGTAAACAACTCAAGTGAGTATTTTAGGTAATTGATACATGAGAAACTTTTTAATGACATACTGTAAGTGTCTTAAAATTATTAATAAAATAAATAATAAATTGAAACATATTATTTGGACATTAAAACATGTAAATTACAGTTTGCTATGAAATGTAATTAATTTAACTAACCTTGACATTAAATGAGAAAGAGAGAAAAGAGTTAGTTGTTTCCTTAACGGTCCTCTTTGTTGTCTGAGGATGCGCTGCAATCGTCATGGTAACTCTACTCTCTCAGCTGGCACAGAGAATTCAGAAAATGCAGCTGAACTGCAGCTGAACTATTCAGTGCAAACTCATCATATATTTAAGTAATTAAAATAAAACCTATATATACACATGTAAATAGAAATTAATAAAAAAATAAAAACGAAATATATATAAATAATTTAATTTGTGACCCAAACTATATGTAGGGTGGTCACACTCTCCCCAACAAAGAAGCTAATGCCTCCAAACATTCTTTAAATAACCATATTAATTTGTTGGTTCCTTTTATCTCTCAATAGGCATATAATGATGTCATTGTCTGGTATGGTATGAAAGGAGCGGGGATGTAGAATGATGATATGTATGTTGATATTGGAGAAGTGTAGTATTGTGAATAACTGCTTGCTTGCATGGCTGGTGTCCCATAAATCCCTAAAGTGTTAACTGCTGTGTGTGTCTGTAATGATGGCTTACCTACTGTAAATATGAGTAGGTGAGTCTCTGTGCTGGTCTTTGATGTCTTGTAGATATTCTGGGTTGTACTGAAGGGAAATTTTGGGTTGCACTTTATTTTACAGTACGTGTACTTACATGTACTTATAGTGTACTTACAGTGTATTTATCTAAGAAAGTTCTGGTAATACAAGGTAACTACATGGGGTAGGGTTAGGTTTAGGGGTAGGTTCAGGGTTAGTACATAGTTATTACATAGTTATTGTAATTACTATAATAAGTACATAGTATGTACATGAGGAACAGGACTGTAAAATAAAGTGCTACCAAATTTTGTGTAGTTGTACGTTAGTTTGGACAACAGGAATGCCTCCATTTTAATGGATGCTCTCTGGTGTGAGTGTATCCTCATCTACAGGTAAGTATTCTTCATCAGCTTGTGTTTCTGCAGGTAGATGTTCCTCATCTTTTTGTGTTTCTGTAGGTTGCTATTTTTTTTTGCTTTGTCTGTTTCCACTTATAGGTCCTCTGAGACTGGGAAGTGTAAGTCTTTCAGACGATCGTTGGTAAGTTGGCTCACTCTCCTTTGTCATAAATAATAAATTGAACCATATTATTTGGACATTAAAACATGTAAATTACAGTTTGCTATGAAATGTAATTAATTTAACTAACCTTGACATTAAATGAGAAAGAGAGACAAGAGTTAGTTGTTTCCTTAACGGTCCTCTTTGTTGTCTGAGGATGCGCTGCAATCTGACGCAATCTGACATCTGAGTCCTCTGAGATGCTCTGAGGTCTCTGAGGTCCTCTGAGGTCCTCTGAGACTGGGAAGTGTAAGTCTTTCAGACGTTCGTTGGTAAGTTGGCTCACTCTCCTTTGACAACATATGTTGTACATTTTTATCTCTTTTCGGTGTACTCTCTGGTATCCTTACCCAGTAGTATGTATTTTCTTCTTCAGAATCAGTCATATCACTGTTTGATGAAGTATCTCTTTGTTTTAGACCTCCTCTGTCTGTTGTTCACCTTTCTTGCAGCTGGTGGCATCTCCGATGATACAGGTGATGGAACAGGTAGGTCAAAGGTAAGCCATTTACAAGGTGTAGCAGATTTCTGTGTAGAGTACAAATTTTTGATGTATAATTTTCTCAACTGAATCTATATACAAGGCTGTCATTTAGTTGTTCTTTAACAATATATATTTGTTTCTCCCAGTAAGGTTTAAGTTTTTCTGGTCCACCTTTTCTCATCATATTCTGGACAAGTACTCTATCTCCAGGATGCAGAGTGATTATCCTTGACTGACGGTCATAATATTTTTTTCCTTTTTCACTAGACAGTTTGCTGTTTCCACTTGCAATTCTGTACACTTTTTTTCATTCGTGCAGCCCATTTATCAATATATCTTGTTGGAAACTCATCTTTTACATCTGAGCCCAATCCAAACAGCAGATCGACTGGCAGATGAGGAGATCGACCAAACATTATGTAGAAGGGTGAGAATCCAGTTGCCTCATGTCTCGTGGCCAATAAAATCTCTCCCCTGTATCACCCTTTCTGAGCCCACATGACCCATGTCATCATGAAGATGCTTTAGGACCTTCTTCTTAAATTAATCAGGGAAGACCAGTTGTTTCTGGTGAGTAGTCTTTCGATGCAGCAAGTCATTTTCAATGTGCAGTTTTTTCCACTCATAATTTTTTTTTCCACTAATAATTTCTTGACTGGGCCATGTAACCATCTTCTGACTTCACTGGTGAGAGTTTGGTTGTTTTCTTTAAGTTTGAATATGGCCCCAATAGCAGGATCTTCTTTCTGTGCTCTCTGTAACTCACTGTGATGTATTGTTGACAGAAAACCATGGTGACACAATTCTGGGCACATGTTGGTAATGTCAGAGTTCTGAGCTGTAATGAGAGTAGCTATTCAGGAAACATCCTTTTTCTTTGCTACTTGGCTCCCTTCCCAAGTTGCACGAACTGCATTAACTGACAATTCTCCTGAACATGAGGCCACAGACCATTCTATGTCCAGAGGAGAGAGTGTCAGCATCTATATTTTCCTTTCCTTGTCTATACTTGATGTCAAAATGGAAATCGGACAATTCTCCCACCCAACAGTGGCCCACAGCATTGAGCTCGGCAGTGCTCATCAAATACTGTAGGTCAGGGGGTTATTATCAGTGTACACAGTGAAGTGAGGCGCATAAAACAGATAATCCCGGAATTTCTCACATATAGTCCACTTCAAAGCTAGGAATTCAAGCTTGCCAGAGTGAACATTGTAATGTTTCTCTGCTGGGGAAAGAGTTCTGGATCCATAAGCAATGACCCTTAACTTTCCATTCTGCCATTGATAGAGAACTGCCCCCTAACCATTCTGAAATGCATCAGTATGGAGAGTGAAGGGAGAGTTGAAATCAGGATAAGCCAGCACAGGTGGATGGGTAAGAATGTCAATCAGTGTTCCCAGGTCGTTCTTGTGTTCTTCATTTCAAACCACTGGTGTTTTAGAAGGAAGCTGGTTACCTTTCCCTTTGGTTTTGTTGTTTCTTTCCATCAGTCTGTCTGTATTATTGTTCTTTACTTGCAGAATATCATAGATGGGTTTGGCAATTCTAGAGAAGTCCTGGATGTATGTTCTGTAATAGCTTTAGAATCCCAGCAATCTTCACACCTGTCTAGTTGCAAATTGAAATCTACAAGATTCTGTGTACTGTTTTTTGGCCCAATAAGTAATATCTCTGTCTTTTCCGAATTTTAATAGGAGAGAATTATTGGTCATCCAATCTTTTACATTTTTAACACACTTTGTTAGCTTAGAAAATTTAAACGTTTCATCTGGTCTTGTATCATTAGCATAACAGTGGAAACTAATCCTGTATTTTGTAATAATATTACAAAGGGGGCAACATGTATATTAAAGATAGCATAGGACCTAGCACAGATCCTCGTGGCACTCCATATTTACTGGTGATAAATGAGATGACTCCCCATTTAAATAAACAAAGCTGTAGCGATCGTAAAGGTAGGATCTAAACCAACTTAAAGCCTGTCCTTGAATACCTGTATAGTTTTGTAATCGATCTATGGGTATGTCATGATCTATGGTGTCGAATGTAGAACTAAGATAAAGTAAAACTTGCAATGAGATGCAGCCTTTATCTGACGCAAGAAGCAACTCATTCGTAATTTTAACAAGTGCAGTTTCTGTGCTATGGTGGGGCCTGAAACCTGGCTGAAATTCTGCATACAGATCTATTTTTTTGCACAATTAAGGAGAAACAACTTTTTCTAAAATTTTGATATAAATGGAAGATTTTAAAATGGCTCATAATTTTCCCGTTCACAAGGATCTAGTTGTGGTTTCTTAATAAAAGGCTTAATAACCGCTAGCTTGAATGGTTTTGGGATGTGACCTAAAGAAAACGATGAGTTAATAATATTGAGAAGCGATTCTTCTGCTACAGGTAACAACTCTTTCAGTAATTTAGTGGGTACAGAATCTAATAAACATGTTGTTGGTTTAGATGCAGTGATAGGTTTTTTTAAGCTTTTCCTGTCTTATAGTTGTAAAGCACTGCAGTTTATCTTTGGGTGCGATGGAACAAACTGAAGTACAGTATTAGATGCTTTTGAACCTTCCTTTTTTAATTGTATTTCTGATGTTATCGATTTTATCAGTGAAGAAATTCATAAAGTCATTACTATTAAACTGTGAAGGAATATTTAAATTGGGTGGCGTCTGGTTATTTGTTAATCTAGTAACTGTTGCTGTTAAAAATAACATTATTTTGTGTATTTGGTGTAATGCAATGTGTTTATGTGATTTAAGGTAAAAAAACAAACACATTACTTTCCATATAATGTTTAGTATTGTTTCTCCTCTACGATCCGCCTTCTGAAACGCGTCGATTTTTATAAGGCTCATCGGTCTGAAAAAGCGAGATGTGCTCTGATTGGCCAGCTATTTAGTGCGTTGTGATTGGCTGAATGCCTCAAGCATGTGACTGAAATGTTATGCTCCTTAAAATGTGCCATCTCCCAGGTCAGCACCACGAAACTCAGTCCAGCTGCTTGTGCACACCCCATCATCTGTTCTCTTTTAGCAGTTCTCATGTACTGTTACTGTAACCGAATAACTTAAGTAATTTGTGGATTAGTGCATACAGGAGATGCAAACTGTTTCAAACAATTCAGTTCGATTTGGTGAATAGTTTCGACCGGTTCACTGAGAAGATCTGGTTAAATAGAAAGATTTGTTTGTGATCCGGACATCACTAGATGAGACAAAACCAATAAAACCCATTACAAATTAGGCATTTGCTGCATTCAGTTATGCCTTCTTTCTTTGCGTGAACATTTGGGCGGCATTATGCAAATCTTCCCACATCGTGACGTAGAGATGTGGGTCGTGTTAGAACGAGCCGTTTTAGCGGGGTGTTGTTGAGCTAACTTTTAAGAAGAATATCTCTTTGGATTTGAGACTTTAGTCTTTGCAACTTTATAGATCTTTTTATGCACAAAAGCCTGTAACACTCCAAAGAGAAAGGAAAAACTGAAATCACATCATATGACCCCTTTGCTTAACTTCAAGAAGACGAGGATAGAAAGCATAAATCATTTTTTTCTTGAGAAGGATTAGAGAGCCATATGTGAACTGGATGTGCTTCTAGAACTGACCCCCAAGGGACTCCATATCTTTAAGTGCTGAATGTAATTGCAACAACAAACAAAAGGATGATGCAGGTACATTAAAAGATTTATGAGTAGATGAAGTTTAATGTCTCTGACAACCGCTGTAGTCCTATTTAGTCACTTGACATTTTTAAGACAAGTAAATGCTTCAAAAAATAATAAAACATAAAAACATTATTTCAGGCATTTAACCAAAAACACATTCCAAAAGCCCATTGACTTTGAAACTAAGGAGAAAGATTTGCTAAAATACTAACTCATTTCTGTACATCCTCCCTGCAGCAACCTACAGAAAATAACTGATTCACATAAAACACAAAAACATGTTAAAGAACACAACATCTGAGCTGTTAAATAATTACACTACCTTAAAAGAAATATCCTCATGTCTTCTGTCCAGCAGTTTATTACTGAGCATCTGCTAATTGAACTGAATTTAATTATCCTGGTTAATGAACATTTGCACACTCCTGAGAAAAGCCGACGCTGATGAGGCCTGGGTCATATAGATAACGAATAATTCCAAGATAAAGGCTGATATCACTGCATGCCGTGTGAGATTAAGACTAATCTCACTGAGGTCTCTGTGTATTAGCTGTGCAGTTTAACATGATGCAAGTATATCAACAGGGTCATGGATGCCAACCACAGTGATGAAGTGTAGATCTCCAGGATTTTGCTTCCCAACATCCTTTTCCCCTTAACAACAACAAATAGTAAAGCAGAAGTTATCAGGGTTCATCTCCAGTAGCTCGTATAGACAATTTGATGATTCAGTTGCCATATATCTTTCCAAATACAATGAGTTTTTATTGCAAAGTCAACAATCTTGAATCTCTGATGATAATGTAAGTTAGGGTTACAATAAAACAACTCAATAGTCAACTCAACAACTCAAAAGTCTATGCTATTCCAAAGAAGACAACTGCGACATCAGGTAATGTGTATTCAAACATTCAATTTTGTAGTTGAAAATAAAGATTATTGGAATACTTTTTACAAAATACTATTTCAGTCTTTCTACTTCAAAGTATCACGTTTAAATAAAGATGTTATTTGCAGACTCTTTGCAATGGACTTTACTAGCAATTTCTGAGTAAAAATTCTTCCTACAACAACTTTGTTCAGTGTACCACCAAGTTTGAGATCTCTACTGCTTGCAATTTCTGACACCCTTGATTTATGTAGTCAATAGCCTGCACAGTACATAAGGAAAGTAAATAAGGTCAATTTTGGTTTGATTTTAAAGATGAAATAGAAGACGGGGAGTATTTTGGTAACCAGCTTCAGATAATTTGATATGCCTTCATTTTGCATTTGTTCAGTGACTCAAGTGGTGCAGAAATGACATACTCCTCCTTTACTGTAAGTCAAACTCTAAACATACCAAAAAATATCAATGCCGTAGTTGTGCATCTCTCTGCATAAACTTAGACTCAAAAACTTTAGCTGCATGTCTTGAAAAGAGTCATGTTTACTATAGTGTCAAGGAATCTGTGGTAATTTATTGATTGACAGGTGGAGGTTGGGATGCAGGCACCCTTTATACTGTAGCAGGGAAACTTTCAGCTCCAGATATTTCATTAACATCTTGAAACCCAGCAATTAATTTTTATCCTCTGTAGAGGATGCAATTTTTCATTGCAGTTCATACATTCCACAGAAAAATAACTGCTTCAGTTTAAGCACTTATTAAATGCAGAAAAGTTAGTTTTTTTATACTAATATTAATACAAATACAACAAACATACTGTAGTTTCTATAATTATGAATTAAATACTTAAAATATTATACTTATAGTCAAACAAGCTCTACTATAGGCTGCTGGATGTAAAAAGAGTGATACAGATGACATTAAAGCCATTAACCTCATGAAATAACATCAAGTATTCACCTCTGGTGAATATGATGAACATCGATGGACCTTTTGGGTTTACTTAACCCTGTAATAATCATTGCTCATCGTTTAGTTTGGGCTGCTCTGAGGGGTAGAAAGTTTAATGCTTGACAGTTTAGCCAATAAGGATCCAGCTCCAATAGCTTCACCCTGGGATCTGAGCAATTAGACAGACCAGATCAATCAATCCTGGCCCGGTGAGGATGTGCAACACATGCAAAATGAGATCAGATACCCAAATCTAGCCAAGACAGTCACTCTGAAACAACCTCGTGTTAAATAACTTATTCATACTGTGCAGTATCAAATGGTCAGTGAACAGATAGTGAATGTTAAGAAAATCTAATTACATTAACAAAGAAAGAATCGTGATTTTCATTCGATCTTGCCATGTGTGCCATATTCACGAATGATAATAATTACTTAAAGGTACAATTTGTAAGCTATTTGAAGTAAAATATCCAAAAACCACTAGGCTAGTGTTATATATTTTGTCCAGCTGATTACTAACAATATCTGTAATGTTTTCAACTACTTGTAAATCATGAGAAAATTCCCATTCTAAACAGTGACACAGGGCAGTGCAGTCGCCTGTCAATGACGTTAGTTACCCTTTGTGACCGCCTTTACTGACGTAGAAACCACATGACAAATGTGTCGTGGACAAATGTGGAAGTATCTTCGCGACAAACTTCAACTAGAAAGAGATGCCGATCTCGCTTGTATTTTACTCGACAGGTGAGTTGTTTTGATTCGTGTCTTTACAGAAAATGTATGCTATTATAATGATCAACAAGATTAGTATTATGGGGCATACACGCCAAACGTGGGACATCGCGTCTCTAGATCCGTGCAAGGACGTGTCTCTAGACCCGCACGAGGACGCGTCTGATCCATAGTCTGATCTGACTTTGTATGTAATCTACTCGCACAAATTGTTGAACTCGCGTTAAATCCATGACTTTTCTTTCTGTCTGATGGCTGTCAGCTGTTGGGTAGAAGACAACAAATCCCATCATTCCACGCTCCTTCTTAGCTTTATCAAACCACGCGATTGTTATTGTTTTGATAGTGTGCCCTCTAGTGGCAGGTCCTACAACCTGTACCTTTAACAATTACTCAGTTGCAGAAAGGAATGGATATTGATTAGGCCTAACCCACTAGAAAACAAAACAACAACAAAAAAATTTAATCTTTTGTAATTTGTAATGGTTTGTGTTTTTGAACTGCCAAAATTGCATTGATTAATAAAATGTTATGTTTGTATACCCAAGAGAAATCTAAATTAATAAATTAATAATTAATACACATATCACTGCAGTGATTACATATTTTTGGAAGTTAGCATAACTTTCAACAAAAATCCTAAAGGATTTTTACACTGGCTTTTGGATTATTGCTAAAAAAAAATCTCTGTGGCCAACAATAGTTTATAATTCTTACACATTATGTACAATATGATAATCTTCACAACTGAATGCAACTTTTATGAATTCTGAAGCAAAAATACAATCACGAGAAGGTTAACATTGGCTATAAATGAACTGCTCTACGGTCACGACTTCAGCATCACTAACACTAAGCTTCCTACAAACTCCGTATTTATTTAAAAGAAAAAAAAAATCCTAGTTTTATGCAAATGCGATTAACCTCTGTAGTCTCATCTAGATCCTTGTTAGCAACTGCCTTTTTCAAGACAAGTAAACGCTATTTAAAAAAAAACAAAACACTGATTTCAGGGTGATGGAAATGAAAGTGCTAAAATGCTAATTTTTTTTTCTGGGATTATCCTACAAAAAATATGTCATCCCTGCAACACTATATTGTGATTAGGAAATTAAATTTGAGACTTAAAATTAAGAAATGTCATGTTTCTGTGCAGTTTTCTGTAGTAGTTCCATTTAAATTTTTATTCTCTTACTATTTTCTGCATGTGTTTTATGAGATCAGGGCAATTTACCTCCTCCTACAAACACACACAAACAATGGCCTGTCCACTTCTTCCCACTATCTCAAACTCAGTTGAAGTTTACTGCCCTCCTCCTACACACGCACACGGGTAACATGCGCATTGCACTGAGCTATGAATAGACAATGAGCAAGATGATGTAAGTTCCTGTACCTGAGTGCTTTGTTATTCAGGTTAACGATCTCAGTGGTGTGGTCAACTAACCTCCACTCACTTTCCACGAGACACATGAAAGGTTTGACAGCTACCCAAGAGCTGCCTGAAAGACTTAACAAGACACCTTTAAAACATGACCTTTAAAACGAGAACTGTGTGTGTGTGTGTGTTGATCACTCTTTGATTCCACTGCAGTGAATATGGATATCCACTGAACCTCATTAAATGTCATTGTTGATGCTTCTCTAGTTCTTATCAGTATTTGTACACTGTGACATTTGTCTTTTGCTTTGCTCCTGAACTCCCATCCGTATCTCTTATCTCTGATAGCTCGGTCTCAATTAGTGTGAACATAATTCTCTGGCATTTTGCACTCCTTATCAAACTTTAGGCAGCCTGAATCAAAACTGTTTCCTCATCCAAACATGATATATCAGATATTTTTGACACCTCTGAAATGAAAAGATCCTGCTTAAAATCTGCTTGCAAAGTTGCTGGCAGGTCTAACAGATGAGTTTCTTTCTTTTCTATTATTGAGTACAAAAAAAAGGCAGAGAAAAGATTGAAAGATGTTTGTGATTCTGGGTGACACAGAGCATTTTGATTTGTTTTCTAGGTCTAGATATCAAAAATACAGTTCCTTTGTCTTTTAGCTTCTGATTTTTGTGGCAATTATTTAAAAATCAAAGAAACAGTTCTCCTGAATATGAGGTGAACTTTAATTTGAGCACTGACATTGTGCTCAAAGGTGTCAGATGTAACTCTCTATTCATTCAAAGGAATATGGTTATTGAAAATAAATATCAAGAGTAGGTTATAATAAAACACTCATCTGTCTGAGGTGAATCGGTCTAAAATAAGCTGCTCTTTTATCTGTATTTTGCACTTCCTGATAAGAGTCACAGAATTAATGAGGTCCGTGTTTATCCTACCAATGGCGTCCAGCAGTCCTTTTCCTGCAAGTTTTATTCCACAATACGTCATCTGATAAGAGACACATCCATGATTCGGCTATTTTGAAAGCCAGGATGACCTGTTCAGTATGCATCAAATTTAGATAAAGGATTTAAACTCTGGCCTAGATAAAATAGCCTTACCTTTTTAGGTTAAGTATATATCACCACTGTTTAATTCAGTGACTATCATACATTTTTACCATGATTTACATAAGACACCCACTAAAGTGTCTTTCAGTGTAACAATAGTTCATATACCAAAAAAATCTTGGGTAACACTTTATTTTAAGGTGTCCTCGTTACACGTTACATACTTACTATTATAATAACAATAGATTATGCAGAATTACTTACAAGTAACCCTAAGCCAAACCATAGTCCTAACCCTATAATTATATAGTAAGTACATGTAGTTACTTAATATTACTCAGTATTTAAAGGTGTTATAAGGACACCTTAAAATAAACTTGTCAGGCATATTTAGAACAAGAATCATTAGACATTATATTTAATGATCAGTGCAGCCACCAAAATACTCATTTGTCACTTTAAATCTTTACTAATCTTTGCCATATGCTTAAAATCACAAGGGTTTACACATTTGACAGCAAGACAGCATGTATCATTTAAAATAATACATTTAGTATGATCACTTTTTCTTTTATATATTTAAATAAGTTTAAATGAACATGTTATTTCATTTTGACAACATGACACTATTTTACACATATTTTGATATTTTCTTTTAAACAGATGCTATATTTGCATTTAATAAGCTTGCATATAACATTAATTTTGTAAACTGAATTCGGTGTAACAAAATTGAATATCCGTTCAAGGCAAATCATACTCTCTCAGACAAAGCAGGTACAAAAACTGTCTCTGGTGTGGTACTGTACACCTTTTTGCCTTATTAACCCCTAAAGAGTGCATATTTATCACGCTGTCTGGTCTCTGTTTCCCTGGGTGTCCACTAGTGGTCTCACTTCCCCATAGGCACCTCACCGTAGGCACTACAATTCCCACTAGCCTTGTCCCTTCATCACAGTAATTGCACTCCTGTTAATTGCACTCAGGTGTCTTCACTTGTTAGTCATTATCCTCCCTATATTAACCAGTCCTTTTCTGTTTGTCTGGATGGAGTCCTTACTTTCCGTCACCTAGTGTCCTCACATTCCTAGTCTTTGAGTTCCTGTTCTTGTTTGTTTGTTTGTTTCTGTTTTGGACTGATGTTTGATTACGACCCCGGCTTGTTTTGATTCTGATTTTGGATAACCCTATTAAACCTACACTGCACTTGGATCTTGCGTCTCCTGTGTTCCCGTACGTGACAGAAGGACTCCATCATGCCAAGATCCAACAGTGTGGGATTTCGTATACGTTCCCCAGCCACCATAGAGGAGCGGATGGGGAGACTTTCCAACCTAACCACTCTCCGTCAATTAAAAAAGCTTGGCGCAAATGTTCTGGACAATGGCAGTGGGGATGGGGTATAATGATGAGGCCCTGAAGGACCTATTCAACGACTGCCTGGATGACCCTTTGCCTGGGTGGGAGATGAAGGGGCTGGAGATACTGGACTTTTGGGGGTTCACCAGTTACCTACAGCATCGATCTTGGTGGGATGACTCAGCCACACCTGTCTCTCTCGGTGGGATGGCCGACTCTAGACCGGGGTCTACAGACAGTAGGACCGCCAGCCCAGCACCACTGCACAAGGTGGTCGCCTGCCCAGCGCCACCGCACAAGATGGCCGCCAGCCCAGTGCCACCGTGCAAGATGGCCGCCAGCCAAGCGCCACAGCACAAGGTGGCCGCCGGCCCAGCGCCACTGCCCAGGATGGCCGCCGGTCCAGCGCCACTGCCCAGGATGGCCGCCGGCCCAGCACCACTGCCCAAGATGGCCACCGGCCCAGCACCACTGTCCAAGATGGCTGCCGGCCCAGCGGGATGACAGCCACAGATGACCCTCCAGAGTCGAGTCAGGTTCCCGTTGACCCTCTAGAGTCGAGTCTGGTTCCCGTTGACCCTCCAGAGTCGAGTCTGGTTCCCGTTGACCCTCCAGAGTCGAGTCAGGTTCCCGTTGACCCTCCAGAGTCGAGTCAAGGTCCCCGTTGACCCTCCAGAGTCGGGTCAAGTCACCGTTGACCCTCCAGAGTCGGGTCAAGCCACCGTTGACACTCCAGAGTCGGGTCAAGTCACCGTTGACACTCCAGAGTCGGGTCAAGTCACCGTTGACACTCCAGAGTCAGGTCAAGTCACCGTTGACACTGCAGAGTCAAGTCAAGTCACCGTTGACACTCCTGAGTTAAGCACTACCACAGTTAGACCTCAGGAGTCAAGTCAAGTTACAGGTGATCTTCAAGGACAGAGTCAAGTCACCGGTGTTCTTCATGGGCAAATTCAAATCACCAGTGATCTTCATGGACAAAGTCAAGTCACCCATGATCTTCATGGGCAAAGGCAAGTCACCATTGATCTTCATGAGCAAATGCAAGTCACCATTGATCTTCATGAGCAGAGTCAGGCCACCAATGATCTTCATGAGCAGAGTCAGGTCACCAATGATCCTCATGAGCAGAGTCCAGTCACCAATGATCTTCATGAGCAGAGTCAAGTCACCATTGATTTTCCTGAATCCAGTCTAAACTCGGCGGAACTACCAGAGCTTCTCCACGTCTCTGCGGAACTACCAAAGCCTCTCCACGTCTCTGCTGAACTACCAGAGCCTCTCCACGTTTCAGCCGAACCCTCTGAGCGCTCGACTGATCCTGTCGTGGCCACGGAGGCCACCCTTAACTTGTTCATGTTCTCTGTTTCAGACTTGCCTATCCAGACTTGCTCTCATGTATCATCGATCCCACTGTGGTGGTCCTCGGTGCCGCCCTGGTGGGCTCCTGTCTCGATCGCACGGCTGTGGTGGTCTTCTGCGCCGCCCTGGTGGGCTCCTGTCTCGACTGCACGGCTGTGGTGGTCTTCTGCGCCGCCCTGGTGGGCTTCTGTCTCGACCGCACAGTTGTGGTGGTCTTCTGCGCCGCCCTGGTGGGCTTCTGTCTCGACCGCACGGATGTGGTGGTCCTCTGCGCCGCCCTGGTGGGCTTCTGTCTCGACCGCACGGTTGCGGTGGTCTTCTGTGCCGCCCTGGTGGGCTTCTGTCTCGACCGCATGATTGTGGTGGTCTTCTGCGCCGCCCTGGTGGGCTTCTGTTTCGACCGCACGGATGTGGTGGTCTTCTGCGCCGCCCTGGTGGGTTTCTGACTCATATGCATGGATCCAATTCCACCTTGCTCCACCCTGGATTCCTGCCCTGTCGGTTCGGCTGAACTTTCTGTTCTCCCCTGGACTTGTGTTTTGTTGTAGTGTTGTTTTTTTTGTTTTTTTTGGCACTTCCTGTCTCTGTTACCTTCTATTACCTGGCCCTCCGTCCCTCCCCCTTGTCCTCCGCAGCTCCACCTCCCTCCTGGTCTCTGTATTCCTTGGTCTCTTCTTGGGTTTGGGTGGAGCAACTGGTAGCTGCTCCGTGGAGGAGGGGGTAATGTCGCGCTGTCTGGTCTCTGTTTCCCGGGGTGTCCACTAGTGGTCTCACTTCCCCATAGGCACCTCACCGTAGGCACTACAATTCCCACTAGCCTTGTCCCTTCATCACAGTAATTGCACTCCTGTTAATTGCATTCAGGTGTCTTCACTTGTTAGTCATTATCCTCCCTATATTAACCAGTCCTTTTCTGTTTGTCTGGATGGAGTCCTTACTTTCTGTCACCTAGTGTCCTCGCGTTCCTAGTCTTATAGTTCCTGTTCTTGTTTGTTTGTTTGTTTGTTTCTGTTTTGGACTGATGTTTGATTACGACCCCGGCTTGTTTTGACTCCGATTTTGTATAACCCTATTAAACCTACAGTGCACTTGGATCTTCCGTATCCTGTGTTCCCGTACGTGACAATATTAGTATCTTAAAAGTACATTTTAGTACTCACAGTGTACAAATGATTACTTTACTACCTTTTGAACAGGTAACAGGTGTCCCAGTGACACATTTTCTGAAAGTGAACATTTGCTGTCTTACCAGCATTATAATAAACCAAATATATAGAAGTGTGCTTCTTTGTTAACTTAAACATTTTAGAACATAAGAAAATAGAGTAACTCTCAAATTCATCCATATCTTGAGCCCTACATCACCATGCAGGATCCAGCTGCCTTTTGATCCTGACTTAGGGAATACATTTAGGAATTCAGAATGATTTTACATATCACACAAATTTCAAACAACTAGGACAATGGAACACTTCAAGCCTTAGACGAATGTGTAGGGACAGAAACTTCACAGCCTGCACACAGCTAGTGTGGAAGTCCTGGAGGGATGGGACGTTCTTCATCGTGTGTTTATCTGATGCTGAGACAGAAGAAGAATGAGAAATCAGTGCTGGAGAGAGATAAGTCTTTAGGAAACCTATCTGACATGACTGGAGTCAATAGCACTTCTCACTGGTCACCCTTTAGAAATGGAATTGCTTTTAACATCAACTTGAAGGTCTGTATAGAACAGATATTAAAGTTTTATTGCTTATACTAAGATGCATATATATGGAGTTTTAGACCACTGATCCTTTCATGAACAGCTTCAATGATGCTTCAAAATGTTAGATATGGGTAAAATCTAGTGTAATATGATAAATAATTAGTTATGGCATGGAAATATTCAGTTTGATTTGAATGTGAATACAACTTTTATCATTGCTGTTTGGATCAAATTTGATGTTTCTATTGCCATAAAGCGTAAATGGAAATACACATGCTTGACATATTCACAATATTGACAACTAAATTTAAACTCATTTGCATGATAAAACACCACTTAAGAGAACATGAATACGTTGTTGATACAATGCAATTCTTAATGTTTGAAATTATTAAATGTGCTGTGCAACAATAGGATTTGAAGTTATTGTTATACTTATAAGGTACTGTTGCATTTTACAATAGTTTTTCTCCAGTTCAACCCGTTTAAAATTAATGCATTACAGTAGGTAACAGAAGCACAATACGCAGCAAGCAATATGCTGTTTTTTTTCCTAAGGAAAGGGCTTTCTGGGGTCCTTCGTGTCAAAGGGTGGTTTGTGGTCCAGAGATTGCTATATCGGCTCCCACTCAGCCACGTCAGAAGGCATTTTTCAGACTTTCACCACTGCAACAGAGAGCAAGATAAACAATGATTCACGCCGAACAACAGCTTATGGCCCAGAAGGCTTGTGTGGTGAACTATGGCCTTTTTTGGTGTATGAACTACTGTTGTTCCATATATCATTTGCATTTAATTCTTTGTGAAAGGGAGATACATCAGCTTGTTTAACCAATTAGAATTGCCAATTAGAATTAGAACAATAACATTACCTCACTCAATTATTAATAATGGTTAAGAATAAAAGTTAATTGATCAGCATTTATTTACTTTTTTTTGGTATCATTAACATATCTTTACTGTCACTTTTAATCATTTGAATACATCCTTGCTGAATAAAAGGAATCTTTTTTTAAAATGGTAGTATATTGAAATGGAGCAGCACAACCGTTTTTAACATTTAAAAAAATAAGAAATTATTCTTGATCAGCAAATCAGCATATTAGAATGATTTCTGAAGAATTATGTGACACTGAAGACTGGAGTAATGATGATGAAAATTCAGCGTTGTCTCACAGGAATAAATTACATGCATAATTACATTTGATAACATATTCATATAGAAAACAGTTATCTCCAATTACAATAACTTTTCTCAACATTACTATATTTAAAATTTTTCAAACTTTTGGCTGCAAATATATACTTAAGTTTAAAGTAAATACATTATATTTAAAGTAAACATAAATACACTTTTCATATAGAGCATCTCTTTCCAACACTTTCTTTCCCTTCCTTCAGCCACCCACACAGACTCAGACATGTGCTTCTTCCTGCATCCGAACTGTGGAAGCGGATGTCAGTCCTGCCTGAAGAACATTCTCTCCCCACTGACTCGCTGCGAAAACCTGCGGTGCTGCATGCATGCAGATCTCGCTTTCATGAAAATGAAGTTGGCCTCCGAGCCTTTTGTGTTCAAATAGTAATATCAGCTGGGAAATCTGTTACATGTAATCCTCTTTTAGATTTGAAAGGCGATATGAACGATCAGTAAACAATGGTGATGGGAAGATGAACACTCTGAGGAACGACTGAGAGCTAGTGTTTGGGGCTGAAGACTAAATAAACAGGCAGAATTCAAAGTGTTTTGGAGGAAACCTCAGGCGAAGATGGGCTCCTGGTTACCGGTTTGGAAACTGTTATATGATTCAGACTTGGTATTGTAACTCTGTTTAAAACCGCTAATGAGCTGACTATCTAGACAGCATTTTAAGCAGGGGCATTTCCTCTGAGGAGGCAAGGGAGGCAGTGCTTCCTCCAAAAACCTGGTGTGAAAATAATCCACAAAATGTGTCTGTGACCAGTGTTGACTGAGCTTTGATAAATACTGTTTTTTCCGGACTATATATCACACTTTTTTTTCATAGGCTGCATCCGAAAACTGAAAAATGCTGCCTTCGGAGGTCGCATTTCAAGGTAGGAATGCATCAAGGCACGTCCGAAATCAATGTCAGCTTCATTTCCTGTCTCCTGAGATGCCTTCATCTGGCCAATTTTTGAAGGCAGCATAGATGTATCCTTTGCTGCCTTTGATATCCCACAATCCTCTGGGTTCCATTCTGTGAGAGTTAAGCCAAAAAATAAAGATGGCGTCTGAAAGTTGCGGTCTGTGGTCAGTTTGTGTTTAAATGTATGTTTCTGAGCAACCTTTTCCACTTTTTAATGTAATTTCTAGCGAGAAATTAATATAGCAGTAATGAAATATCCACTCAGTTATCACCAAAGCTCTCTATATTTTGCTGTAGATCACTAAACCATTACTCCGCCTCAGAAGCCTGTCCGAGATCCGTTTTAATGAGGTGCCTTCGGGCAAAAACGCTGCCTGCAAAGTCATTGCCTGATTAGACAGCAAGGCAGCAAGTCACCTGCCTAAGTTTTCGGATGCAGCCATAGTTTGTCTGGTCCTGCGACTTATAGTCAGGTGCGACCTATTTATCAAAATTAATTTGACATGAACCAAGAGAAATGAACAGAGAGAAAACATTACCATCTCCAGCCGCGAGAGGGCGCTCTATGCTGCTCTGTGCTCCTGTAGCCTACACTGAAAACATAGAGCGCACTCTCGCGGCTGGAGACGGTAATGTTTTCTCTTGGTTCTTGGTTCTAAATGAATGTGACTTATAGTCCAGTGCGACTTATATATGTTTTTTCCCTCATCATGACGTATTTTTGGACTGATGCGACTTATAGTCCGAAAAATACGGTAATGATCTAAAATTGACTGCTGAAAGCAACAGGTGAATATTAGTTCACAAATAAATTACACAAGAACTTGTGCTCTTATAGTTTTATTTTGGAATAAATATAAGCTTATATATGCTTATAAAAACATTAACACAGTTTTAAAAAGTAATTATTTATTATTATTTACAACCGGGACTGCATTTTTATGAGTTTAAATAAAAGATTTTTGTTGTAAGAGTCAATACAAATAACTTTGAACATCAAAACCACTCTTGTTCTTGTTCTTGATTTTCAAGTCAACAGATTTGTTTTATGATCTATTTTTTAATCCACATGATTTGAATACCATCATCGATGGCAAATCTTGAGCTAAATAATGACAAAATGGTCCTTTAGAACTGCTTTACAGCAGCTGTATCCATATTTGAGTTCCCAAAATTGATTCTGCTGTTTTGCTGTAAAGCTGCAATCTGTATTATAGCTGTAGAAATAAACGTGACATGACTTGTAGTGTTTTATGCTTAATAAAGGAATATGCTATCACTAAACTAGATTGATTGAAATTAATTGTTCAGTCCAGTCTCCTGTGCGTTTTGCATGAGGAGTGTTATTTGTATGCCTCACAGAGCTGCTGCATGTAGAGTGTTCCAAATCAATCACTTAAAAGGTTCCATTTCGGTTGTCTTAGAAGGCAGCTGTCTATGTAGTCAGCAGACAGCGAGGCAGCTCGATAGCTTTTGGATCAGAGCTGTGTCTGGGCTTAAGGCTTGTTTATGCTTATTTCCAATTAAAATGAGGCAGCCACACACTCGCATATATTGCAACAAAAAGTCATCTAATCCAGATGTGATTTTAATCTCCCGCCACATCGGCAGGCTTGAATGGATTATCAATGCCCCAGTGCATCGCGTGAATGTCTCATTCCAAGCAGAGAGTTTCTGCCTCCTGCTGACATTTTTTCATCAATAAAAATTAACATTTAATTCTCAGGCGCTCTGATCCGAAGCCATGACTGTGCCAGCAGTTAATGGGGCACCAGCAATATTAGCATTCAAAACCACTGGATCGATAGTAGTTATTACTATTATTATTATCCCTGCTGATAGTATTACTGTAATTGGTATTATATTTTATGACCACCATTAAACAGAATGTCAAAGATATTATCAGCTGAATGTTTAATACCATGTAGGATGGGTGAAATGATGTCACATTGGCCACATTTGTGAATAAGGTTAAGAGTTTTAATGCTTTTGTGAGTGAGCCAATGGTTTATTTTATTTGTATTTTTTTTCAAAGGTGCACCAATAAGCAAAGTGACATGACAAAAAAACAAAAAAACAAACAAACAAACAAACAAACAAACAAAAAAACTTTGAACTGCATGGGTTAGGGTTAGGTTTATGGTTAGGTACGTACCTTGTTATTACCCAGTTACTGCAATTACTAATGTAAGTAGTAAAATTATAATAGAAAACATTTATTAATTTAGTATATTTAGTAGTGTAACATACATCTTTGGAATGTCTTTTTATTTATTTAAACATTTTTTTTTTAAGTTGCTATTTCAGTTAGTTCAAACAAAATAAATCATGTTTCCTTATTATAAAAAAATGTCTTCTTTTGATGAAGTGGTAAGAATGTTTAAATCTGATGGTGTATGTGAAACCACAAGAGACAAACATCAGCAGGATGTGCAAGAGATATTTCCGTCTCCTCGATTTTCTGCAGAGAGAGAGAATAATAGAATGAAAAATGTCAGGCTTTTTCATCAAATAAAGGAAGCCCATCTTCAAGCACACAAATGCTGCAAATGCTTGTATACACATGGTTTCCGCAAACATCCTTCCATCTATCTGATACCTTCACAAAAGCACAGATTTTCATTTTATATCTCTGTTGCATCTGATGCAGGAAAACACTATCCAACTCCCCTATAGAACTGCAGCCAAATCAAACATTCTTCATTTTCGATATCAACAGCAAAAACAAGCCCAAGTACAGACAAACAAGCCCAAATGATCAGAATAAGAAATGCAATTAGTAAAACAAGCAAACCTTTTGAATTGACAGCCCAAATGTTTTCCACCCACCCAAACCAATTTTACCCACACAATTAAATTCAAAACAGCCCAATCTGGCAACACTGCTCGACTCCTTTAACCCCTGCTGATAGAGGTTGAAAATACAACATTCTGATGGAACAAACTGCCACTGAGATGAATGTGAATAGTAACAATAAGTTTTCTCAAGGCATTTTAGACCTCCTTGGACACAACCCTATTGAAAACTCAGAAACCCAGTGCGCAAATGTTTCAATACATGCACATCTCCTATGAAAGGACTCTTCTTTGTAGTTATTTCACAGCACCACATCAACATCAGGCAATGTCATAGCACAGAGAGGGAGAGCAGAAGGAGATGCGTTGTGATGTACAACAGAAGATCATCACCACCTCCCTGTTAATGATGCTGTCACTGAAGCTTAACATGAGCTGTTCGCGAGCCGTTAACATGCCTGTATCCCCTATTATGAAGGAATGTTGGAAAGGTTGCGTTAAATTAAGAAGGTTGGCAGATCAGCTGAGGAAAATGAAGTGAAACTGCATGAACCATCGAGCAGGAACACAGCTGGTGATAAAACATGACCTTTATAGAAAGCCCTGTCCCAGATACTGACCAGAAAGAAGATTTCCACTTAATTTGGTCTTTACCATCTTCAGTTAAAGGGATAGTTCACCCAAAAATTACTTCATGATTTATTCACCCCCAAGACATCCTACATGTACAGTATATGACTTTCTTCTTTCAGATTAATACATTCGGAGTTATATTGAAAAATGTCCTGGTTCTTCCCAGTTTTAATGGTAGTGATTGGTGGTTGAGATTTTGAAGCTCAAAAAGTGCATCCATCCATCATAAAAAATACATTCCACATGGCTCCGCTGGGATTAAAGGCATTCTGAAGCGAATTGATGCATCTGTCTTAGCTTCCACTAACTGTAGTAAGCAAGATAGGTGTTCCGGAGGATGATGTCGGATGTCGGCATACTGTAAACTCTGTTGAGAATGTTCTAGTCTTGTGAGAACCAAGTTTTGTTTACAGCAAAGGAAAACAAGTCTCCTAAGCCCCTTTCACACTGCAATTCCGGCAAATACATGGGTAATGTGTCCCGGCAATTGTTCCCGGGTCTCTAGATTTTGCACTTTCACACTGCCAGTGATTACCCGGAATATGTGCATGCATTCACACACAACCAGTAAAGGTCCCGTAAAGACACGTTACATCAGGATGTGACGTGTAATGTACGAGTCACTTTCACTTTAGCTGGTGAATGATCTCAGCTTCAGCGCGGAAAGTACAGAACTAACTGATCTCTGCTTCATTACAGTTTCCACATATTTTTTTGGCATGAACGTTGATCTTCCTTCAAAACACCTGGTAAAAGAGTAGCACGATACATGCATCATCACTACAACACGGCATTAGTTCTGGCTTTTGTGCACACAGCGCTCATTCCGGGACTGAACCTGGCAATGTTACTAGGTCCCCGACCCGGGACCAATCCCAGAATCAATCATGGGACGTGTTTGCTTTCACACAGAAGGCGACCTGGCAATGTTCCGGCAATGTTCCGGGTCCAACGTGTAGTGTGAAAGTGGCTCTATTGGCTTATATCGAATTCCTCCTCATTTTGTACTTCTAATTTATCACCGGCGTTTGGTTTTGTTCTCTCCTCTGTGCTTCCACGTTTGTCACTATTCACGTCTAAAATAAGGAATTCATATACACCTAGGATGGCTTGAGGGTGAGTAAATCATATATTGTAATTTAAATTTTTGGGTGGACTATCCCTTTAGGCCTAAAAAACACAGTCTGTTTAAACAAAATACTCAAACGAAGACATATTTTCGTGTCGTTACTGAACACAGCCTGTAAGTACTTACAGTGCAGGGCCATAAAAGTATGCAAACCCTTGACTTTTTGGAAGCAAACACTTCAAGTTATGCAGATCAGTCCTGCAAAACAGCAAGAGGGTTTGTTTTCCCTGAAACTGGGAATCCATCTGTTCACACACTGTAATAGCTTCTGTTTTATATTGAGAATCTACAGGAAAGAGCTACTGTATTGATGCTACAAACTGAAAGAGATTGAAGTGGGTGATTGTCTGGCTTGAAATGTCTGACCACAGGGAGTTAGAGGTTACCACGGCTAATGGAACTTCGATGTCCATTAATCCGGCTATGAAGCTGTCTGTTAGCTTTGCCAATATACTGCAAAAGTCAAAAAGTAAAAAACAAAAAAAAAAAAAAAACATCTGTAGAACTAATAAATCATCTGATTTGATGCTGCTAACAAAAGGATTAAAGGGGTAGTTCACCCAAAAGTGAATATTCTGTCATCATCTACTTTTGTTCCAAACTTGTATGAGTTTCTTCCCTCTGCTGAACACAATAGAAGACATTTTGAAGAATTTGGTGACTAATCAGCTGACATTAGCCACTGACTTCCATAATATGGAAAAAATACTATGGATGTCAATGGCTACCATCAACTGCAGCACAAAAGAAGATATTTTGAAGAATGTTAGTAACCAAACAGTTGATGGTAGTAAATGGATTCCAGAGTATGGAAACCTGTTTTGTTTACCAACATTCTTCATAATATCTTATTTTGTGTTCAGCAGAAGAAAAAAACTCACATAGGTTTGGAACAACTTGAGGGCGAGTAAATTAAGACAAAAAACTGTCCCTTTCCAAAGTCATATTAAAGTCACAAATGTTGGGTTACAATTGGGTAAAACAAAACAGTATATTCTGTGGAATAAGAAAACAAGTTAAAAGTTCTCTGAGATTTTGCTTTTGGATTTGACATATTCATTGCAGCGTGGAGAAATGGAGAACAACGTTCTTTTTGAAAGATACGTTTTTGAAAGTGGTCCTGTCTAAATAAAAGAGATTTACACACTGAATACATGACACATCTGTGGCATGCATAAAAAGCAATTTGTCGAACAAGTAACAGCAGATGTTCAGTGTTTTATTTTTGCTGAACATCTGCGTCGGTAAGATATTGTACTGTGTAGACTGTTGGGAGAAACACGCTGAGATTTCCAGAGGCTGAATGAAAGCTCCAGCCCTGTGTCTCAATTTCAAACTCTCTTTCAGAGTATCCAACACCTGTTAACTGCTGTTCAGTGCACATGTTCAGAATAAGTGCATATAAGAAGTTCCGATGAGACTCTGAGTCCTGAACATCTGTAGTTACACTAAACAGCATAATGCAGATATTTATTATGCCTTATACAGTGGCACTGCTAAATTGTAACTGGTTGACACACATTCCAAGGGTGTTAATGCATTTTCTAATGCAACTTCATGAAGTAGTTCCATAACACTTTGCTACATTGTTGTCGGAATTGTCTCAAAAAATTTCTCAGGTTGCGTGATTGTACTACGCATTATGTAGAGCATACTTATTCTACAAGTACAGGGGTTGGCCAAAATAATGTAAACACCTGGGAAACAGACAGTATTTCTTTATTAAGGTGTTTTACCACCATTTGCCTCCAATACATCTTCAAACCTTCTTAGAACAGATTCATACTATTGAATAGTCTTCAGCTGAATTTAGTCTGTCAGATCATCTGCCAATTGATGTTGGATTTAACTGCCAACAGCAGTTTGATAATATTCAATAAAGTGATTTGTGATTTGTTTTGTTTATGAACATAACACTATCTTTTCGCATTAATATTTGATGTCTGTGTAAATGTTACGATCAAATTGAATTCATTAGCTTCGTTATTACTTTCATTGTAGGGTAATGCATTTAAAAAATGTTGTGGTAACATCATCCTTAGACTTCTCAGCACATCTTTTCTCAGTGAAAAAAGTTGAAAGAGAACTATTCCAAACTCTTTGATTCCCGAGATCAATATTAGCCAAAAATCAAGATTAAACGCACACTTGACAATCCACCTTGGAACATCTGATACACTGTTTTTAACAATATGCATTGACAGGCATTGGTTCAGAATGGTATGCAAATTGGGACAGCGAAGTTTCAAATGAACTTCAAAGAGGATTTCAAACTAGTAACGGTGGCTTGGGCTGTTTAAAAGCACTAAATCTGCATTTTCAGGAAGTGGTTCCACTCAAAAGAACATTTTAGGTGACAAAATCCTAAAATTTGGCTTTGGGAGGTTGACGTGTGGTAACTGCAGTTTAAGCGAAATAATTTACTCTATATTGCTGAATTATTGAAAACTTAATGCACACCTTGGGTATAACAGCCTCTTTTCCTCTCATTGTGGTTGCATTACCACCTCGACTTTCAATAATTATACAGCCCGTCTTCAATTATTTCTTACTAACACTTTTTAGATTAACATTGATATAATATTTCAATTCTAGATTAAATCCACAAAAGCCAGCAGAACCGAATATTACATAGCAGATGACATATTCATGGTAGGTTTTGGCCATGCTGTTACTATCTCCCAGTTATTATTGTCAGAGTTCATAGCATAAACCATGTCTCTGTTTTGTGTCTACTATCTTTATCACATGCCTTAAGAAATATGAAATAGAGCAGAAACCACCTTTTATGTTTCAGATAAATAATTCAAATAATAATTTCCTTCTCTACCTCTAAAATATAATAAGTCTTTCAGCTGCAGAAGGTGTTAGGCCTCTCGTATGAGAGTCCCACGCAGAAGTGTGTCGTCTAATTGAATGTATGAAACCACAGTGAAGTGATCTGTAATGACCTCTGCGCTATAACTCAAGATTACAGCTATCAATAACCACCATTTATCGCAGGAACACATAGTAAATCATATGCAGATGGAGCGAAATGATATCTGTGATCGTGTGCATCTCCCTGAGGGCCTGTACGGTTCACTAAATGCAGAGTGGACAAAGCCGGCGACATTACTGCTTTTGCCGCTGCTGCATTATTCATGTGAAATGGTGATATTTCACGCTTGAATTATGAGAGCACGTATTGAGCAAACCGTATGTGTGCGGGAACATTATATTCCTAATATGACATGGGGTCGCTCAGCCGGTGGGATGCATTTAGGGCTGATGTCACACAGATCCTCGGGCTGAACAACAGTAAATGAACCAATTTTCCTGCGAGAACAGAACGCATAGCGCAGGTGGGTGTATGGAAATGCACCTGTAGTGCCTGTCTTGTCCCTCTGGAGAGGAAGCAGATGCTGCCGCACACATACGCACAGTGGCAGAAGACATATTGAAAAAAATGTTTCTGATAAGTCTGGAAGGAGCCATTTGATTGACATAATAACTTTTGGGTGGCACAATGTGAAATCTGACATAAGTCTAAAAATAAATTGGAATATACGTAAGTGCTCAACACACATTAATGGTTTCAAAAAGAATATTTAACATCTATGGAAACTTTCCATTTCATAAGAGTTGTTTTCTTAAAAGGTTCTTTTTGGAACCAAAAACAGTTCTTGTGTGGCATTACTGTGAAAACAGCCTTTTGGAATCTTTATTTTCAGAACAAATATGTTTTTGTGTGTGGGTGGTTGAGGCAATACATCCAAAATTTTATTAAATAATAATTTGTCATTCATTTGACATCCCAAGAGTTATAGCATTTAAATAGATAGATAGATAGATAGATAGATAGATAGATAGATAGATAGATAGATAGATAGATAGATAGATAGATAGACAGACAGAATGTATTTAGGGCCAGATTTTCTAAACAGGGCAAATTAGCACAAGACCACAATCCTGTAAAAGCACGGATGGGAGTGGCGATCTTTGCAGATCTATTGACAATGTGCAAAAAAAAAGAAAAAAAAAAAAAACACAGATGCAGCCAGATAATTTTCATAATGACCAACACAATATAAAAGCAGCACAAATGAGCAACAATCGCAGCTGATATAAAATTACGCCACTAGACTATCAAGACTGTCATGCAACCTGTCACTGATGCCCATTAATTCTACGGAATGCTGTCAAACTCAGTGACTATCTTCCTCTGAAGTGCAAATTGTGTTTCCTGATTAATTATAAATGCTCTTGTCATTTGTGTGTGTAATATTCATACGACAGTGATTTCCTCCCCCAGTTTGACTGAATGAGTGACTTCTACAGGTTTTTCAGAAATTGCATGGCTGAAAGCACTTGTGTGATATGTGCTATGTAAAGTTTTTCAAACACAAAACATGTATTTAAAGGTGCATTCAGTAGTTCTCTAGCTAGCGGTAGCATCACAGTTCTTTGTATACTTTAAGCATCGATATTACAATGGTGATTTAAAAGCTACACTGCCCTCTACTGAGGTGGTTCAGCGTGTTTTATCAAGTGATTTGTAAAAACTGACGTAAATTGTAAATAACAATTCAAATAAGTGATTTAAAACAACAAATAAATCACTGTGTAATATAGTCACAATTACAATAATTAAAAGAATGATGTGTTTAATAAATTAACAGTGTTAACAGTGTTAACAAAACACTTTTTTTTTTTTTACACACGTGCATATGTTTCAGAAGTTTTACTTTTCTTTTTTCA
This sequence comes from Carassius carassius, assembly GCF_963082965.1. Lineage (NCBI taxonomy): Eukaryota > Metazoa > Chordata > Actinopteri > Cypriniformes > Cyprinidae > Carassius > Carassius carassius. The sequence goes on from NC_081777.1 coordinate 4,638,894, forward strand.
CTCTCAGCCAGATGCGAGGCAGGAGGAACAGGAACATTAATATGAGCATACTGAGCCGAATTGAAAGAGGAGACGTTTGCAGAGTCATGAGGAATTTGTTGCTGATGTTTCTGTTCTCGGATTGAAAGTTAAATAAATGAAACCTCCAGCTTGTCACTTTTTCTATTACTTTCTCTCCTCAGACAAACATGAGCTTATCGTGTTTTTAACTCTGTTTTCCAATATATGCAATTATCTGGCTGCTGCATATGCAGCTGTAGCTTTGGAAAGATTAAATGTAATACTCCATGCTGCAGAAGATGCAGTTTTTCCACGTTTACACAAACTAGTTTATTATTTAGTATAATATTGTGCAAATCTATTCAATGTAAATCTTAGTTTAAGTATCCATTTTAAATATCTATATGTAAAATCTAATGCTGGTGTAAATGTATGCCAATAAGGGTACTTTCACTCCTGGCCCATTTTTTCAGAACCTGGTGAGTTCTCCCCTTAGCTTGGTTCGATTGGGCATATTGCATGGCAATCGCGCACAGATCTGTGCCAAAACAATCGGTCCGAGATTGCCTGAACGAGGTGGTCTCAACTCGATTGAAAATGAACTCTGGAGCGGTTCGGTTGTAGTGAAATAAGGCATCCAATCTAACGGACCAACGGACCTATTTCACAATGTATAATGTAATCGTGATATTACATATATATATATTATACACACACATATACATATACGTATATATACACATATACATATATATACACACACATATATATATATATATATACACACACACACACACACACACATACATACACATAATTGCATAATAAATGAAAAGAAAATAGAATACAAAAAGATTAGAAAAGTAGTTAGATTTTTTTTAAGAATAGTATTGGAATAGTGAGTGTTAAAGTTAGAGGGTCAAATAAAGATGGAAGAGATGTGTTTTAAGCCGATTCTTGAAGATGGCTAAGGACTCAGCTGTCCGGAAAGAGTTGGGAAGGTCATTTCACCAGGAGGGAACATTTAATTTAAAAGTCCGTAAAAGTGACTTTGTGCTTCTTTGGGATGGCACAATCAAGCGATGTTCACTTGCAGAACGCAAGCTTCTAGAGGCACATAAGTCTGTATTAATAAATTTAGGTAAATGGGTGCAGAGCCAGTGGTAGTTTTGTAGGCAAACATCAATGTCTTGAATTATGCGATATACCGGTATTGACGATAACCATGATATTCAAAGTAACAATTATCGATATCGTATTAATTTAGTGTGTGACGATATACTGGTATTAGTGACAACCGCAATGTAAATACTCCAGCGCCAGTACATGGTTGAGCTCCCAGGTAGCAGTATTGTGCCTTAACCCTGACACCTGTTACACAAGAAGGAGACACAGTGCTCGCAGCTGCTCTGAGGAAAGCCGTGTTCATCAGAGTAAGTTGCCATTATTTTACTAGTCATAGAATGAGAAACGTTTTATTAACCTGTTAACAGTGGGTTTCTGTGTTCATATATTTAAGTAAAGGGTGATTATTTTAATAAGTACCACATTTTCTTTACTCGTCTTATTTTTATATTTGCAATCAATACAGCTTGTGCGTAGTAACACTTTATTTCTTTGTTCAAATCTATTAACAGTTACATGATTAAAACTGATCTTGAAAAATTTAGCGACCACATTACTACATGAAACTGTAAAATGTTAAGTTGGCATGCATAATGCTTCATCTGCAGTCATTCTTCAACAAGGTTCATTAGTAAACATATATAAATAACAAATAATAATGAACAATATTTCCACAGCATTTATTAATCTTAGTTCATATTAATTTCAGCATTTACTTATGCATTTTTAAAATCACAAGTTTAGTTTGTAAACATTAATGCACTGTTAACTAACATGAACAATGAATGACTCTGTTTTTATTAACATTCACAAAGATTATTAAATTGTGTAATAAATGTATTTTTCATTGTTCATTCATAATACATTAATGTTAACAAATGACATCCTATTGTAAAGTGTTATAATTAATATTTATTCATCATTCTGTTGAACTTGACAGTATTTTCTCTCTTGTTATTTCATAGGAGCTTCACAGAAGATGGAGAAAGCCAGTCTTGTGCTCTGTATTTATCAGTATCCTTGTGTTCGTTGGATGAAAAAGAAAAACTCAGTAAACAAAGTTAAAACTAATTTGACTGATACACCCCCCCCCCCAAGATTTCTATAGATATTGCAATATATCGATATTGTGAATTCTTATGGCCACAATAAACGTGATATGAAAAATGTTAAAAATGTTTTCCCAATAAAACATGGACTCCTGCTCAAAATGATAAATTAATATAATGACAGCTAAAAAAAAACAAACAAACAAATAACAATAAGCCTTATTATAATAATGCCTTATTGACATACGAAACTTGTCGTTCCATCCTGATGGATGACAGCCGTGACAGCTACGGCTGGCCACACACTAGACAATTTTAAGGCCGATCTGCATCCCCGAACAATCGGGGGGTGTGACCCGATTCGCAGCTTTTCACAAACAATTTTTTTTGTGTGCTGTCATTACAATTATTTATCTGCTCCCGATCAAGACAAAGCATCCCCAAACTCAAATCGGGCTGCAACAACAAAAAACAACAACACACTGACAAAGACCAAACCAAGCAAAAACAATGGTACACAAGACAACGTGATGATGATGGAGAAAACCCAAGCTGCTGCGTTTTGATTGTGCAGGTAAATGAATTACTGTGCAGTTTTCTAACACTCTTGTAAAACAGCAATGCCCCATCCTTATAGCTACAGATGTAAATTAAACTGACACAATGTGTTTGCATGCAGGTGTAGTTTACTGACTTGACATCAGTATCAAAAAGCTCCATTAATACTGAAAACTCTGTTGGATTATTTGTGGAAGCGTTTCATCCAAACACCTCTCAAGAGCTGCATGCTCTGGTCTGAACAGAGACTGAGTGCTGCCCACAGGGAATAAAAAAAGAGAGATTCCTTTCCTTCACCTCCATCTAGAGATCACAGGGAGAAAGAAAATTATAATAATTAAGAGTGCAATCAAGAAGAAATTTATATGTGTGCAATTTGTGTTTAACAGGTTTTGAGTCCCATGACCAAAATTTGATATAAGAGTTATAATTATAAAAAAACAGATGAAGGATCTGATTATGGAAACATCCACCACTTTAATGAATCACACAATAAGAGATTTTGAGAGAGTCATTAAGTCTCTAATTATAGAAAAAAAAGATTGAACATTGGATGAAAAATTACACAAAAGAATCTCCCCACACTTTGAATATTGTGCATAATAAATAAAAGTGCAGTTGGTAACTTTTGGCACTTGCGTCTGGCGGAAGAACATTGTGTGACGGATAAATACAACAAAATAAAATGATAAGACTGGCATAAAAACTGTGACCTTTACGTGACCAAGATGTAACGCAGAGAATCCGGCCTTTTTTTTTCAAAATAAATAATACCTGTTATTTGTTTTGCAAAAATCCACTGCTCCCGGCTCTTCTGGTCCAATCAGCGCAGGGCTGTGCCACAGAGTTGTTTTGTGTTGAAAATGTAAAAAATATATATAATGAGAGAGTACATCATGAATCCATTTTCCAAACCGTGTCTTTGTCATATCCTGAATCACTATGGTACCTTTATAATAAGTGTTTATATTCGGACTATTTTAGTCTGGTTGGGGTCGTCAACGCTGCAGAGTATCACAGTACCTGCGTGACTCGCCATAGATGTAAACAGAGAGAAGTAGCTCCGGCTACAATGTTCTTCCGCCAGACACAAGCGCCAAAAGTTACCGACTGCAGATTTAAGTAAATAAAAAAAAAAACACACACACAACGTCCCCTCATTGCAATATGTTTATATTACACATTAAAATGAATTTGTATTGAAATGACGGCAACTTAATGTAACATGTTATCATAAATTCAAAGATGAGACTGAAGGGCCTTTTAAAACAAATGAACACAATCTTTCCTGTCAGTAGCAGTCTGGAGTGCAGTTTGACAGGAGAGAATATATTTCCTTTCTATTTTTATCGACCTACCACCAAATAACAAGTGAACATCTCCTCCTTTCCATCTCAGCCTCAAAGAAATCATACTTCAGGCTTCATCCCAGCCTCTTTTCAGACAATATTTACTGAAGTGGTCCCTGAGGGTAAAGTCTCATAGCAGGTCCTGGACCTGTAGAAAAGATACACATGAACAGCTCTACTCACAGTTCCCTTTCAGTCGGTCACTCTCAACGCCACGTCGGTGACCGACGAATATGGGATATCGCTTCGATTGACCAATCTACTTCGAGTGTAAACTAAACGAGCCAATGCACATTGGCATGCAATTATAGCATCCAGCTGCCGCTAATCACTGCGTGAGTATAAGAAGGCAGCAGGTTCAATGCATTCCAGCTTTTCACTTCGTAGCCGAGCGTTAATATCGCTCTGCTCAACTGTGTCTGCTGTGAACTACGAGTTCAGCACGCTCTCGGAAGTTGTGTGTTGTGTGTTGTGTGTTGGCGAGACGGCGCTTCAGCAGCGGTCGTTCCAGTGTCGAGTGGATTGCACACTTCAGGCTGCACTACCCCTGTCGTGTTGCAAGCGGCCAATTCCCCTGTGCGCCTCAGCACTAAAAGAGCATTTCCTAAAGAGCAAATTTCTCTAAAAGAGCTTCATGGGTGCGTCTTTGTAAAGATGACGGATCATCCTTATAAGGATGCCGTTTCACCCGTGCGTTTCTGGGTGCGGTCGTTACCTGGTAACGGGTGATGGTCACGATCGCTGCCTCACGTGTCTGGGCATCGTGCACACTGAGGTGGCTTTCGTGGATGTGTCATGTTCTCACTGCAGGAATATGACCATCTTGGAGCTGCCCACCTTGGTCCGTTATGTTCAGGGGGGCAGAGTCCTGTTGCCGCGGCCGCGATCTGGGGCTCGTTCTGGCAGCCGACAGACAAGATGAGCAGAAGAGCAAGAGGGATGGTGGAGGAGGGCCAGGCGGAGAATCTGGAAATCTCGACAGGAGAGCAGTTTTCTCCCTCTCTGGGTCCCAGGAGGGCACGGAGAGTTGCGGACGGCCAAGCACCGGACCTCACTCATCCTCCTCCTTTGCCAGATGGCAGCAGCGGGCGGTTCAAGAGCGTCAACAAAGGCCCTACTCACAGACCCTCTGCCAACCCGTGGAACAAGGTGAGCCCTGCACCCCACACTCGCACCACACTCCGGCCTGCTCACAAGCCGCCCGAGTTGGGTCCCTGTGTTCCACCTCGCTGCCCCACTGCGGGTACGGCTGTGGTTCCGCTGGTCCCGCTTGTACGGTTTTTAAGCGCCTGGTCAGCGCTACCCAGCCCGTCTCGCTGGCTTCTGCGAACCATCAGCCTCGGCTATGCAATTCAGATCGCCCGGCATCCCCCCAAGCTCTGCGGTGTCCGCTTCACTACAGTGAAAGCGTCCGATGCCCCTGTCTTGCGGGAAGAGATCGCAGTCCTACTAGTGAAGGAAACGATAGAGCCGGTCCCTCCAGCCGATATGAGGACAGGGTTCTACAGCCCATACTTCATTGTACCCAAGAAAGGCGGTGGGTTATGACCGATCTTGGATCTGTGAGTTTTGAATCGAGCCCTCCATCGGCTACCGTTCAAAATGTTGACACAGAAACGCATTTTCAGGTGCGTCCGTCCCCAAGATTGGTTTGCAGCGATTGACCTGAAGGACGTGTACTTTCATCTGTCCATCCTTCCACGCCACAGACCTTTTCTGCGGTTTGCGTTCGAAGGACTGGCATATCAGTACAAGGTCCTGCCCTTCGGGCTGTCCCGGTCTCCCCGTCTCTACACGAAAGTCACGGAGGCAGCTCTCGTTCCTCTCAGAGAGCAGGGTGTTCGCATTCTCAACTACATAGATCATTGGCTGATACTAGCACAGTCTCGAGATCAGTTGTGTGAGCACAGGGATGTGGTGCTCCGGCACCTGAGCCTGTTGGGCCTTCAGGTCAGCTGGGAAAAGAGCAAACTCTCGCCGTGGCAGAGGATCTCTTTTCTCGGTATTGAGTTGGATTCGGTCTTACAGACAGCACGCCTCACAGAGGAACGTGCGCGGTCGGTGCTAGCCTGTTTGAATACGTTCAAGAGCAGGACAGCGGTCCCACTGAAACTCAGTTTCAGAGGCTCCTGGGGCATATGGTGGCTGCGGCGGCACTTACACCGCTCGGCCTATTACATATGAGACCGCTCCAGCACTGGCTTTATGGCCGAGTCCCGAGGTGGGCGTGGAAGCGCGGCACTCACCGGGTCCAAGTTACACCGGCCTGTCGCCAAACCCTCACTCCGTGGTCAGATCTTGCATTTCTCTGGGCAGGGGTTCCCCTAAAGCAGATCTCCAGGCATGCTGTGGTTTACACAGATGCCTCCACCACCGGCTGGCGGGCCACGTACAATGGGCATGCAGTCTCAGGGGTTTGGACGGGCCCGCAGCTGCAGTGGCACATCAATTGCACATCAATTGAGTTGTTAGCAGCGCACCTTGCCTTGAACCGTCTCAAAGGTCTCTTACGAGGCAAGCATGTGCTGGTCCGAATGGACAACACTGCGACTGTTGCGTACATCAACCAACAAGGTGGTCTGCGCTCTCGTCGCATGTCGCAACTCGCCCGCCACCTCCTCCTTTGGAGTCAGAAGGTTCTGAGTTAACTTTGTGCCGTTCACATTTCAGGTCTGCTCAGTCGTACAGCCGACGAGCTGTCTCGAGCAATGCTCCCGGGAGAATGGCGACTCCATCCCCTGACGGTCCAGCTGATTTGGAGGCAGTTCAGAGCCGCTCAGGTAGACCTGTTTGCTTCTCCAGAGACCTCTCACTGCCAGTTATTCTACTCCCTGACAGAGGGAACTCTCGGCATGGACGTACTGGCACACAGCTGGCCGCGGGACCTACGCAAGTATGCGTTTCCCCCAGTTAGCCTTCTCGCACAGTCTTGCTAGTAGCGCCGTATTGGCCCACGCAGACCTGGTTCCCCAAACTAGTGCTCCTTGCGACAGCCCCTCCTTGGCCAATTCCTCTGACGAAGGATCTACTGACTCAGAGATGGGGCACCATTTGGCACCCGCGTCCAGACCTTTGGAAACTCCATGTCTGGTCCCTGGACAGGACGCAAAGGTTCTAGGTGACCTACCCCAAGAGGTAGCGAACACCATCACTTCGGCAAGAGCATCGTCTACGAGACACGCTTACACCTTGACGTGGAACCTGTTCGTCGAGTGGTGTTCTTCTCGCCGAGAAGACCCCCGAAGATGCCCGATTGCGGTCGTGCTGTCCTTTCTGCAGCAAGGGCTGGAGCGAAGGCTGTCTCCCTCCACCCTCAAAGTCCAGGTTGCTGCTATTGCTGCGTACCATGACCCCGTGAATGGGAAGTCTTTGGGTAAGCATGACCTCATCGTCAGGTTCCTTAGAGGGGCCAGGAGGTTAAATCCATCCCGGCCCCTCTGTATACCCTCTTGGGACCTGTCTCTAGTTCTTTAAATCACTACAGCAGGGCCCATTCGAGCCTTTGCATTCAGTTGAGCTAAAGTTTCTTTCATTGAAAACTCTGCTCCTGCTTGCACTGGCCTCCATCAAGAGGGTAGGGGACCTGCATGCATTATCGGTTGACGATTCGATTGCCCAAGGTTCCCACTACACCCTTCAAATACCAAGTGGTGAACCTGCAAGCACTGCCCCTGGAGGAGGCAGACCCAGCCCTGGCTTTGCTTTGTCCCGTCCGAGCATTAAGGTGCTACGTAGACCGGACACAAAGCTTCAGGACCTCAGACCAGCTCTTTGTCTGTTACGGAGGCCAGCAGAAGGGGAGTGCCGTCTCTAAGCAGAGGATGGGGCTTCCGCAGCGTCCCGGTTCCAAGTGGACCGGGTACGTTTTCCCCGTGTTATCCAATCTCACCCAGTGAGGTAGTGCTTTGACAATGGTGAGTGGAGCTACTTGTTCTGAGCCCCGGCCTACACCTTATAGGGGTGCAGGCAGCTCGCACAGGGCACTGGAAGGGGCAGCACCCATATTCGTCGGTCACCGACGTGGCGTTGAGAGTGACCGACTGAAAGGGAACGTCTCGGTTACGTATGGTAACCCTCGTTCCCTGAAGGAGGGAATGGAGACGCCATGTCCCGTCGCCATGGTTGCAGTACCGCCGCTGAGCTGCCGGGACCCCGGCTCGGCTCCTCAGCGGAAAACTGGAATGCATTGCACCTGCTGCCTTCTTATACTGACGCAGTGATCAGCGGCAGCTGGATGCAATAATTGCATGCCTATGTGCATTGGTTCGTTTAGTTTACACTCGAAGTAGATTGGTCTATCGAAGCGATATCCCATATTCGTCGGTCACCGACGTGGCGTCTCCGTTCCCTCCTTCAGGGAACGAGGGTTACCATATGTAACTGAGACATTACAGCTGCTAATTGAGATTGCATTAAATATTAGATGAACATACTGTGATATATAACCTGCTGTCCAGACACAAAGTCAGTTTAATAATCACCAAAACCGTAGATGAATTGATTTTATGAATAAAAATACAAATTATTTCTTATGTCGAGACATTATTTGAACTGATGCTGGATTTGAGAAAGTGACGGATTGATCTGACCCTAGTTTAATTATTTACAAATCTGGTCCTTTCTTTGGCAGTTTATTTTGGGCCAAGTATTTCTAAACATTTCTTTTTCTAAATATGTAGACAAGTACACTGAAAAACTCTAAACCAACTTTGAAACAATTTTCACTCAGAATTTCTCAAATAAATTGAAAAAAAAAAATAACGCGAATAACGCATTTCATTAAATGTGAAATTGTGAATTAGAAAGACTAAAATATATATATATTTTTCCTGTAAACATGCTCCAGTAATCTTTTACATTTTTTATTTAGAACTTTGGAAAGCTATTTGTTACAGTAAATACTTTACGGTTTAGATACTATCAATACATCTATATTATTTGTTTTAGTTGAATAATGGCTCACTTTTGCCAGAGGTTGTAGATCATTGGCAATGATCAGTCTCTACAGTTAAAGAGTCTATACTAGAATTCCCAGCCTCAAACAGACCTTCATCAGTCATTGATGCAAAGTCATTTGTTACATTGTGTAGCAGACCATTGGAGGAAACCAAATGTATCCATCTCAGAGTCTGAGACCATCTACACCATGATTGATGACGTTCACCACTGGCATCAGTGCTTTAGGAAATTGATGTTATAATAGTTAACAAATATGTGTATGAATATAGAAGCAAAAAAAAAAAAACTGTTCCGATGAGGATGTGAGCATTGCATTTCAGTTCAGTTTTAATAAAAAAGTACAACATTTAATCACTTTTTGATAGTGGCCATCTGTTAGCTGTAATGTGCTAATTGGCAACTGAATCAGTCCATTGAGCTGACGCTTAAGATGATCAAACACTCACACACACGAGAACTCACAAGAGTCGATGTTTAGGTCGCAGGGCTTTGTACATGATTCATTTGTAAAGGCCTGTAGCCTGAGAAGCTCTTACTCATGTTTCCTCTAAAACCATTAAAACCTATAACTGCACACACAGCTCTCCTCACAGCTCTTCTGCATTTTAATTGTATTACATTCAAGCCACGATGGAGGATTAAACAATAATGAACTGTTTGAACTGTTTTCCCCACTGAAATACTTGTTCTTGTTTTAAGCACAAACTCACTTAGTTTCTCAGAAAACTAAACTTTGTATGTTCAATTTGTATGTTGAGTAAAAGTATCTCAATATTTGTATTGAGAAAAAATACTCTGGAGATATAATATTTTTTTTTTTTGCAGCATGCAATATTTAGTGCAATGCTATGAATTTAAGACTTTTCGATTTTAGGACATTTTAAAATTGCGAATTGAAAAAGCCTGAAAAGAAAAAAAAACCTGAAAAAGCAAATTCATTTTAAGTCATTTAAAGTCATGATGAAACAGAAGTAGTAGTGAAAGAACCTTGGAGACAGATGAACTTGAGCTTGCAGTGGAGTTTAATTTACTAAATCATGAGAGAATTTGGTGTTTCACTGGAGGATCAAGTTAAGACATTGTGTTTAAACATTACACAAAGTTATGCATATATGAATAGTTCACATTAAGATCAATAATATTCATTCTGAAAATAGATAGGGTGGGTTTCACTTCATGCCGACTTTAAAGGTGATTAAGAACAAACAAGTATGATTAAAAGCTAGAAATTTTGAGTAAATTACCCAACTTTCACCGTTTGCACAAACATTTAGATATGATACCATTTATAAAAAAAGTGACAGAACTGAATCATTTTCAAAATTTTAAGTTGTACTTATTTGGGTTAATTGTTCAATAAATAAATACATGCGTATACATTACAAACTGAAGAAGCCTAAATAAAACAAAATAATAAAGTAATTACAACAAAATAAATGTTTCATGTTATAACATAAGTGTCTGGTGAACTTCACCAGAAAATGCAATCCTTAACCCACATCCTGCAAAAATGGATTGTTTTCCATGGTGATTGTGTAACAGAACTTTTTTTGGGTGTTCTCCTACACATAAATGACTAATACAATATGAAAGCAGAGGCCGAACAGCCTGTTTATGTAATTCTGTTCTTCACTGAAGCTGTGCATGCATTAACATATAGCCCACTTCCTACTGAAAGTAAAAAATAAAATGATATATATATAAAAATATATATTCACAGGGTGAAGTCACTCCATGAACTGTATTCTAATTCACGGGATGAATCATATTGTACTTGATCGCTTGAGATGAAAGTTATCTGCATTATGAAAACATAGCCTACTGTAGCAGTTTCTGAAAAAAAAAACATTTGCAATCCATAATTTTTGATGTCATAAAATAATAATAATAACATGTGACACTATAACTAGATGCGACAAGTTATTTTAATTTTTTTTCCTAACCAGCCACAACAGTGACAAACAAAAAGGGACGTAGAATTACATTTTAAAGAACTGTTTCTATTTCCGTGAAGTTGTGGCTGGAACAACAGAATTCACACTATGACAAAAATGATCTCATGTACTGATTATGAGTTAGGCCCTGTCCCAAATGGCACACTCCGGACTTGTGGACTTCCTCAGAGTCCACACTTCGGTGACGTCATGTAGTGCAGACCTATAGGGCCCTTAGCGCGAGTCCGCGAGGGTGCATTGAGAGGTATTTTGGAACAGACTCGATCGTCACGCCGGAAACAGGAAGAAGGTCTGGTTGTTGTTGTTGGTCAGGAGCTGCAGGTCGATATGCTGCCGATTGTTGTTGTTGTATAGGTTTCAATATTCATACTACGTTTATATGACTCATAAAGCCATGACATTCGGTTCTATTTATGTAATGAATCATAATGCGATCGTATTATTTAACGCGCTATTATTATGTTTGAGATATCAACTGGTCGATAATGTTTGTATAACTGTAAGTAACAACTGGTAAAATGTACGCCTATGTCATAAAAAACATTGATACTTTTACACTTAAATATCCTCTTCTCAGCCATGTTTACAGTCCGTGAGCGAAATATCCTCCCATCTGTTGTCTGATTGGTCTTTCGCAAGGATTCCTGGGTAGTTGAAGTGCGCGGAGCCTGCTTCTATGCGGGCTTCGCGGAAGACCGCTTCAAGGGTACAAAGGGGGCGCTGCTGAGCACACTTCGGAGCGTTAAAATGCTGAATGGGACGGCCTACGGACTCGTTGACTCGGCGAGCACGCGCATTTCAAGTCCACGAGACCGAAAGTCCACATGAAGTGCGCGATTTGGGACAGGGCCTTAGAATATCACTTTGCATAACTTTACAGCCATACTAAAAGCAACAATGGATAACTTACTTTACGTACACTTTGTTTTAAAAAAACTAAAACAAATTTACGTTAAAATTGTGTATTCCATAAAGATTGTATCAGTCATTCAGTATATGTTTCAACAATGTTAAAATGATAATATATTTATGAATTCGATAATTTGATGATGCAATAAAATCAATCAACAAAAGAGACATTATGTAGCCTTGTTACATCTGGTGTGGACAGACAAATTGCTTGTCGCTGGAATCTAATCGCATTACATCTAGTTAGGACACTGGGTAATATTTACATGCACATTTAGTGTCTAGAAACTTGCCATCCCAGACAGGAAAAGGAAAAAAACAGTAGGTAGAGATGAGTCTTGTGCAGTTTTTGAGGCACATTTCTGCTTTGCAGAAACAAGTTTCTTTCTTTCTGCTCAGCAGTTTGTCATAACTGTTTTTGACTTGTGTGTTTCATCTTCATGACTCCAGGATTCACTGATGATGTTGTGTGTTGACATGGCTGAGAGATGGTCCAAACCACATTTTCGACTTTGAGAGAGACTCATCTTTTTATCTTTGAAGATAAAGACTTTTATCTTTTTCTCCTTGCATGTCTTGCCTGTTGGCATTATGTTGTCTGTGTCTGTCTTTCCCTGCTCTTCCACCACACTGTGAGCTGACAGGAAGACATTTGATAATGTGTGTCCATCAAGCTGAGCTGCTGTGTTGAAGCCCTCTCACACATACACTCGCTCGCTAGACAGCTCTTCTGACTAACAGCCTATCCACAGACAGACACAGTGAGATACCGGAGTCACGACCTTCTCAGCTCACACAAACATGACTCGGACTCAAACTCCAGCAGAGCAAACTCAACACTCACAGCTGTCCTCTGACTAAACATCTGTTGAACAAGTGTAATAGCCACCTCTCATGGCTCTTTTTTTTTGATTCAGATTTATTTTTACACATTTGGCAGACACTTTTATCCAATGTGACTTACAATGCATTCAATGCACACAATTCTTTTTTTATCAGTTCATGCATTCCCTGGGAATCAAACCCATAACCTTGCTGTTGCTGGCATCATTCTCTAATGAATGCAGATCTCTAAAGAATGCATAGAATACATTGTTTAACGATAATATTGCACACTCATTCAACTGTATTTATTACCACTGTCCTTACGTTGCTGCTGTTCATAATGTATACATAATCCTACATTGCTCTGTTCATAATGTACATATAATCTCTGTCACGTACGGTGATACAAGGAACACGGAAGAGATCCAAATGCAGGTAAAAAGGTTTATTTGAGGGTAATCCAAAAGGCATAAACAGTCCAGGCAGGGTCAAAACCAGAAAATCCAAAAACATAAAACAAAACAAGAACACACGGGAAGAGCAGACTCTGGGAGGTATCTGTGGCGAGTGGGGCGGGGCCGAGGGACGTGGGAACAAGGAGTGAGGCCGGCAATGATTGGGCAAATCAGTGACACCTGCGACCCACCGCCGGTCTCGAGTCCCACGTGGGAGATGGAAGGATATAAAACTGGAGCGACGTCAGTGAAGGACGAGAGAGGACCAGGCCTGGGCTTTTAGTTGTGTTGTGTTTTTTGTTTTGTGCGCACCAGTCATCCGTGAGGGGCTGGTGCGCTGTTTTGTGTTTATTTTTGTAATTAAAATGTTTTTGATTGTCCGCCGGTTCCCGCCTCCTTCTTCCGGATGAATATGAAGGTTTAATTCATTACAGTGGTGCCGAAGCCCGGTAGAAGGAGGGACGCACTGCTGAAGATCCCTCGCCGCTGTGGTGAATCCGCGGTGCCACGGAGCTGGCGAGGAGAATGCCGCCATGGACGCTCGAGGCGGTGGACTGGAGCGAGTTGCCAGGGACGGGCGAGCTCGCTGCCGACTGCCCACGATATGGAGGGGCGGCTGCCGTCCGTGAGGGAGTGGATGAGTCGGCGCCGTTCGCCAGGGGGCCGGAGCCTGCTGCCTCCCTGAAGGTATCCGGAGGAGCAGGGAACGGGGGACTCCTGCCGGCTGCCCAAAACCGGAGGAGCCGTCGCCGTCCAGTGCCACCGCCAGGCACCGCGGAGGAGATCACCCAGCTGGTGGAGGGCCGAGCAGCAGTGCGTCTGGGAACCGGAATTTTTTTTTTTTTCGTCTCTCTCCCCTCTCTCGTCTCTGTCGCTCCTCCTTCCATCTCCTTTTCTCTCGCCTCGTCTGTCCTACCCCCAGGTTCCCGCAGGTTCCCGTGAGCGGTCCCCCCCCCGGAGGGAGGAGGGGGGGGGGAGTAGAGCGCAGTCTCGAGGGTACCCCCCGGCCTGCGAGGGGCGATGGGGGTATGTGGCGAGTGGGGCGGGGCCGAGGGACGTGGGAACAAGGAGTGAGGCCGGCAATGATTGGGCAAATCAGTGACACCTGCGACCCACCGCCGGTCTCGAGTCCCACGTGGGACATGGAAGGATATAAAACTGGAGCGACGACAGTGAAGGACGAGAGAGGACCAGGCCTGGGCTTTTAGTTGTGTTGTGTTTTTTATTTTGTGCGCACCAGTCGTCCGTGAGGGGCTGGTGCGCTGTTTTGTGTTTATTTTTGTAATTAAAATGTTTTTGATTGTCCGCCGGTTCCCGCCTCCTTCTTCCGGATGAATATGAAGGTTTAATTCATTACAGTATCATACATACGACAAGGACTCCGTGACAAAGACTAAGACAGACCGGGTATAAATACACAGAAGGATAATGGGGAAACAGGAGACAGGTGGGGAACAATCAATTAACTAAAACAAGGAGGAAGGTGACCAAATAAGGGAACAGGAAGTGATAATATGATAGACACCGTGGGAACTGAGGACACCTAGTGGATACCCAGGGAACACAACCCAGACACTGTGACAATCCCTACATTGCATTCCTATTTATTTTCTGTATATACTCTGCTCAATACTGTATATTGCAACTCCACTGTACATCCTGTAAATCATAGCTTCACTTACTCTGCACTTATATGTATATAAAACACTATATTCTTGCACTTCTGGTTAGATGATAACTGCATTTCATTAGCTCTGTACTTGTACTCTGCATAATGACAATAAAGTTGAATCTAATCTAATCTAATATGAGCCTTTCATTTTTCAAGATAAGATAATCTAAATAATATAATAATAATCTAAAAAACTGTTTATGATCTTTCCAAAAAAGGTAACTATATAGCTACTAATAAAAACGTTGCTAACTACATTTAGAGTTGCATATATATTTTGCCAGGGTTTAAACTCTTAGAGAAGTGGCTTATGCATGTCACTGCATGTCAAACCTTTTACTCCATTTTCGTCTCTACAGTCTTGTTTAGGGAATTTGAAAAAGTTTGATAATCACATTTTAACAAGTAAATTGTTGTTCTATTAAAATTTCACAATTCATGGTCTTTCCAATGCATTATTCATTAAGTCATTAAGAATGTGTTAGTGCATATTAATCACTCTCATTTGCATGATTAGTAAAAGGGAGGCAAATTGGAGCATGTTTTTTTTCACACACACACACACACACACACACACACACACACACACACACACACCCACGCACACCCCACGCACACACACACACACACACACACACACACACACACACACACACACACCGAGCACTTGGATATTTTAATCAAAGATTAATGTGCCTGAAACAGAGTGATCTTGTGAAATGAGATACTAGTTTTGGTAATACTTTATGTATTCACACTCCAATACATTTAATTTGTTCAGCTCAGGTGTATCTGGAATACAGTCATCAAAGTCTGTTTTTTTTAAGATTGGCTTGTTGTTTGTCAATGTAAGTCTAACTATTTTCCAGAATATAAAGCATGTGTTTTTATATTCTAAAATACTTTAATTTACATAAAGTGCTGCATCACTCTGATTGCCTTGACAAAAGCACAATATGATTTTTACCATGGTGTTTGCATTATTGCCAAAAATAAGCTCTGTGACCAGAAAAAGATTATGATTCTTACATGATTTTTTTCATCACAAAAAGTTTAACAATTGAACACAAAATTTATGAAGTCTAAATACAATATGCAGAACATAAACATAGGCCGTGAACAAACTACACCATGGTCACATGACTGAGACTGTGAAAGTGATGAGTGAGAAGATGAGTTTACATTTTTAAAATGATGTTTAATGCCTGTAGCCTTTTCAGTCCCATTTAGCCACTTGTTAGCAACCACTTTTTATGTAAATGCTTAAAAAAAGCAATTACAAGGGATTACTTATGTATTTTAAAAGATGGAAATATCATGTGCCTTTGTTAAACACAGACCTTATTTTAGCTATAAGTCGCAATGGATCAAAATTGCAAAAACACACAAATTTGTTACATTGGTTTATAAGTAACATTTTATTATTTCATTCAGAAGAACTGTAAAATACACAGGTACATAAAACAAAACATTCACAAATGTTATAGAGCACTATAAACATGTATTTCAGTTCCCCTTAACAGTACTTCTGAATGACATAATAAAATGTGACTTATGCACCAATGCAACATATTTGTGTGTTTCTCCCCCTCAAGAATACAATTCGACCCACTGCGACTTATAGCCATGTGCGATTTATTTTTTGGAAAATATGGTAGATATCAACACTCTGAATTAATAAGGATTCAGCCGTGGAGTCTTGGACTTATGAATGATTGAACAGTAACAACGAGGAAACTAAACATGTCAGGAAGACGTTATAGATTTGTTATGAAGGATTTCCATAATCAGCAGAGTAATTACGTTTTTACCGGGGGGGATGTCTATATTTCAGGCCGCTCAATGACTGCTATTGACTGTGGTGAGAGAGTAAAAGAAATGCTCTGCCATCAATTTCTGCAGGATCTATTCATGCTGCTGCTGCTCAAATCTGATCGCAAGTGTGTTTATGCAGCTACACTGTAAAAGCGATCCAGTACAGCTTATTCCTTTCTTTCTGTGAAGGCTTTAAATAAGAAGGAAACGTCATAAAGCTTGATAAATTAAGAATTCTACTTCACTGAATGCTAGTATGCATGTGAATGTTTCGGACAATACATGACCAGTTACTTTTTAGATTATTCCAAGTATGATAACTGTAAATATTTAATGAACAATGAAGCATTTTACAATAAAACTAATTAAATCATGCATTGCAATGATTTCACCAGTTAAAGCTGCAATACAAGGCCTTGAATGTCTTATAAGTGCTCATGTATATTACTATGTTTCAGTGTGGCACATAAAGACAAAGCACAAACACACACACAATACTCTCTCTTTCTCTTTTATTTTGGCAGGCATGAGAGCGGAACAGAAATCAAAGTACATATCATCATTGAAGCAGGAAGTGTGCTGGTGCTTCACTGCCGCACAGAAGAAAATCTGTCAATGGGTCGTCACTATCACAAGTGCACTTAAAAGCTCAGAGGTTGTAAACACTAGTGGTTTTAGTAGCAGCTCGAGAGATGTGACACTGCCTGTAATGTGTAAGGGATGTGAGAGGATGTGAAGGGAATCGTACACACAAATTGGTGTTAGTCATACAGAAGGCTATTAGTGACAGTTCATTAAACAAAACTCTGTGTCGCCAAGGAAATTTCTATTTTGGGTTTATTTATTTCCTTGTATGTGAGCGTGAAGTTTTGTTGCTGTTAGTAATCTATAACAATCTGTACTTTGACTAAACTGCTAAAGAAATTCAAAAATAAATCCCACAAAAATGATCTCCAGTTAAATCTAACAAAACCTTGTTTTGGGAAGATCCTCAATGTCACAGTGTATGGGTTGTGTTCCCCGGGTTTCCACTAGGTGTCCTCCTTTCTCACGGTGTCTGTCACCTCACCACTTCCTGTTCCCTTATTTGGTCACCTTCCTCCTGTTGAGTAATTGTTCCCCACCTGTCTCCTGTTTCCCCATTATCCTTTTGTGTATTTTTACCCGGTCTGTCTGAGTCTTTGTCACGGAGTCCTTGTTGTATGAGTGATACTTCCCAGAGTCTGCTCTTCCCATGTGTTCTTGTTTTGTTTCTATGTGTTTGGATTTTCTGGTTTTGACCCTGCCTGGACTGTTTACCCCTCTGGATTTGCCCTTGTAATAAATCTCACACCTGCAATTGGATCTCTCCTGTGTTTCTTGTATCACCGTACGTGACACTCAAAGGACTTTTCTTTAAGAAAAGTGGCTCACTAAAAGTAAATAATGTTTTTTATTTATTTTTTTTTCCTGTTAAAAACAGTGCATTCAGAAAGTCCTTTTTCGTAATTTAATGTTCTATTGTCATTATTCAGCTCAAGTCAGTTCAGTTTTTATTCATTTCAGTTCAATAACAGTGTTGAAGTTGCAGTTTGTCAATTATGAAACGGACTGGATTCAGCTATAAAGAAGCTCTACAGAAGATATTCTCTGTCATTTTCAGCTCAATTTTTATTTTTAGTTTGTAGCTTTAAGAGAGCAACCATGCATTTATTTTTTTATTTCCTTCATTATTTACATTTTTGTGGTGTTTATAATCATCCATCATTCATAATTGTTTATATAATTTATAATCTTTTGGAATTTGTATTTTGCTATTATGATTATGAGGTTTCATGAAATGTTTGTCTTCATGAATAAGAAATAAGAAGGAATATTACAATATTAGGTCTTATGCACTCTCAGAATCAGTCACTGGGGCAGTACCTTTTCAAAAGACACACTTTTTTCACAATAATGTGAACCCTTTAGGTACTAATATGTACCTTTAAGGTACTAACAAGGATTCTTTAGGTATAAAGGTGTGCCTTTTGAAATACCGCCCCAGTGACAGATTTTGTACCTTTTTTATGAGTGTGAGTTGTTGTAAGCAGTCTGATTTAAGAACCCTTGTTGTATTTGAGCTGTCAAGGCACAAATTCAGAGCACTGAAACATACACAACTAAGTTTATTTTTTATAATAATCACAAAAACATTATACTTGAGTTATACTAATATTACTGTGTTGTTTCCCTATATCATTCTCAGACAGAGATTCACAAGTTTTAAGCTCAAAAGCATTTGACAAAAACCACAATGCCAAGTTTTAATTTATAAAGGCGATATATCACACACATGCTATTTTTATTCTCGCATTCTTTCACAAACAATGCCAGGAAAAATTATATTGTCTCCATATGTTCTGTCACTATAACTGGCTGCATACACTTTCTTATACATATAATCCACCAAATAAACAGATTAATGGTCAAGAAAGTTCTCCAAAGAAACAAACTCATCTACATAATTTTCAGCAAATGTTCATTTTTGAGTGAACGATATACCTTTAATTTGTTACTAAACCAAAGCCTATTTTTTCCAACCATGCCACAGTTTGGGATTTATATAGGCCGATTAATAATTCAAACAGATCAATTCTCATAATAGCACACACTGATACAGATTTAAAAAAAGAAGCCATGACATTTTAAAATGTTGTGTCCATACAAGTGATGATAATAGCCCAAAACATGAAAGCAAATTCACAAAGAAACCAATATGCCAAGTCAAAGTCCAGATCTCAATCCATCTGAATGGAATCATATTGAAACACTGACATTTTGCACAAGCATAGACAGAACACTAATGACAATAAAGCAGTAAGAATGACTAATCTCACTACATTTGTTTTGTTAAGTGCAGCTTTGTCAGAACTGTGGCTTAGTGGACTTTGTACATGCTGAGGCCATGTAAGAACTGTCTCGTCTCCACTTAGCTGTCACATGAGCAAAAGACAAAAAACCCAAAACAACAAAAATAATAGGTATAACTTTCCCACTAACCTTTGCAAAGAATAACAGCTCATTCTTCACTAAAGGTCATGCAATGTAATATAGTAACTCATCTTCTGCAGGCGAGCATTGTGCTTTTATACTGACAGCGTTTAAGCTGTGTGGAAATTTAAATTCTATCTCAAAGATTAGGTATGCTGTTTCTCCGCTGTCATTGCTACCTAATCACAAGAATACATTTTTAAACAATCTTTGCAAACACCCCTTACACTAACCATGCCCTTACAAATATTATTATCCTTAAAATATCTTTTTTTAACGTGAGGCAAAAACCTAAGTATAGCTTAACTGTCAAGAAGAAACTTTTTACGAAAGTTCGGCAACATTCCATCACATACATATGTCTTCTAAAAGCACTGTCATTGTTTAACCTTGCTTTATCTGCATATTTAATTTTTTTTATTTTCTTCTGTAACTAAATCTGAATTTATATTTACCCATGTAAAGGTCACAGCCATCTTCCCACACTGGCTAAACAACCCTGTAGCTCATCCTTCCACAGTAGCCACCCCTCCAAACCCTCGATATTGTTTGAACTGGAATGATTAATGGATTTGAGTGGACTATGTTTTGATGGTGCTTGGGAGTCTCAATATTTACATTATTGGTGGAGATAGACCCATAAATGGCATACTTACAGTAGTCTGAGTTTTAAAAAAAACAAACAACAACAACAAAGAGAACCTTCACAAACTTCATCTTAAAGGTAGGGTAGACGATTTCGGAAAGGCTAGTAATATCATGTTAGCTTTAAAAGCAATATCCTCAACCTCTCTGCATAATCACTTTACAAAGCCATGCCTCCTCCAAAACACGTAAATGCACAAAAAAACATGGACGTAGTGTCTGTGACGTCACTCGTAGATTTCTGAAGAGCGTTTTTGAAACTCAAAGTGGGCGGAGCTTGTCGTTACCATCTTGGCTCAGGTCACCACATGTCACTCCTGGATAAAGAAAAATAGGCAGGAGCTGGTTGCTCAAAACCACTCCCACCTAGCTAGACGGTGGTGACAGCAGAGGCAATCCACCTGTCACTCAAATGGCCACGCCCTTCATTAAGCAGAACTATGACATAATATAATTTAAATGGTTGAGTTATAAAAAAATTCACCCCCCTCGCAGTTGTCATGAAGGGCAAAATTAGATATATAGACTAAAGCCACTTTTTGTACCAGGTTGTAAACATATTTTTTTCTGCTGTGAAGTTTGTTATTTTAACATGGGGAGTCTATAAGACTGACTGGCCACTAGTGGCAAGTTGATGAATTGCATTTTTTGTCAAAATGAAAAAATTTCCAAGTTGATTTTACGAAAGACACCCCTTGACACAGGTTGCCCCTTGACACAGACAGACCATGGACTAACCTGCAACACGATGAGAGATGGCGTCGGTGGAGATTTGACTGCAACGCTTTCAGATTACCTCACGTCTCAATCACTGGTGACAAAACACTAAGGTACAAACCACAACATTTTTCAATAATTGCTCTATTTACAGTTTTTCTCGATTGTTTACACACATTTTCTGAAAGCATGCCTCATATTCTCAAAACTCTACACACAAATCCAAAAACACACACACAATGGGCAAAACCCCTCAATGCTCCTGCAAAATGAAACTTTACATTCAAAACAATGTTATTTCTTCTCAAAATGGTATTTTGTTTTCAAATGACACACACAAACCATCATATGAATAGACATTTATAAGAACCATTTGAACACTGATGTGCTCAGTGTAAAACACTATGATGAATGGAAAACACTTACTCTCCATTCATCATAATCAGTGTTACACTTACTACAGACAGTACATACATAAGTGTGTTGTAAAATATTTGAGAATATTGTTTTTACAGAACACACAAATATACGGTAACGAATATATTTAATTTTTCCCACAAAAACAATGTACACAGTGTACATCCCAACCAACACAAAGTAGGACATACAGTGGTCTACATACAAAACAACAGAAGAATTAACTGTATACAGTTACAGTAATACTGTAAAAAAAAAACACTATGCTGCATCCTCTCTTCTGTTGCGGTCTGGCCACAGCACCTCATCCACATCACAAGCAATGTTTTCCCTGGCCAAGCAGCGGGGGAAATATCGCCTAGCATGGCGATTCCAGCCATGAAAAGCATCAGCTGCTATATCTCCACATGCGTCCTCCATAGCTTGGAGAAGAGGTATACGCGTTTGAGGATTTCGGTCATACACTATCCATCTCCAGGCAGAAAAAAATTCCTCAATAGGATTGAGGAATGGAGAATATGGAGGGAGATAAACAACTAAAAAGCGTGGGTGGGCATTGAACCAGTTACGAACCAGAGCAGTCCTTTGGAAACTTACGTTGTCCCAAATGACAACGTACCTGAGCTGCTCTGGGCCATCTACCTGATCTGGTGGAATGAGTGTGTTGTGTAGGGTGTCCAGGAATGTGATCAGATGGGCGGTGTTGTAGGGGCCAAGGGTAGCATGGTGATGGATGACGCCGTGATGGGTAATCGCTGCACACACTGTGATGTTCCCTCCGTGCTGGCCAGGGACTTCAACAATGGCACGCTGGCCGATTATATTCCTTCCCCTCTTTCGTCTTTTTGTGAGGTTGAACCCAACCTCATCAATGAAGATGAACTGGTGCTCCACTGCAGCCACCTCTAGCTCAAGGACTCTCTGAAACACACATGACAATATCAGAAATAGACATGGAGTGGTCACTATTGTGAAGCTCAATCATTATGATTACAATATTGAAATATGTATAATTTACAGTAATGTATACAGTGTTGAGAGCATCAATTGTGGGACTCACTTGCACATAGTTATGTCGCAATTCTTTGACTCTTTCTGAATTGGGTTCAAATGGCACCCTGTAGACCTGCTTCATCCTGAGATGATTTCTGCGCAAGACACGGTCCAGTGTTGATAAGCTTACCCTATCAATATTTTGAAATATGTCATTGTTTTCTATTATCTTTCTTTGTATTTGCCGTAATGTTATGGCATTGTTTTCTAGGACCATGTTAATGATTTGAGTTTCCTGTTCAGGAGACAGAACACGTTCCCGACCGCCTTGTGTTGGTAATCTTTCAGTTCTGCCAAACAAATACATAGTAAAATAGTGTAAATACAAAGTAGGTATACATTCCCTATATACATGAAGCATACTTTACAGCATTTTTACAGTCCTACAGAACAGTCCACAGGCAATACTGTACTACTGTACTCATTGAATACTGTATTTATATGTAGTACTGCAATTTTCTAGTGAGAGTAGATTTCTTACCTATTCTCATTTCGGAAAGTCCGGATGATGGATGCCACAGTGTACCTGCTCAAATTTGGCTGTACTCTTTGCCCAGCCTCCCTCATTGTTAGACCATGGTTGACCACATGATCAACTAAAGTGGCTCGGATCTCATCAGAGATTACGTTCCTTGGCCTTCCTCGTCCTCGTCCTCGTCCCCGTCCCCGTTCTCCTCCTCCTCCTCCTACTCTCACTCCTCTGGCTCTGCCTCTGTTTCCAATGTTGGCATCCATTGTTCCATTGAAGAGCTCACCTGTTGCCCTTTTATGCTAAAGCTCTGATTGCTAATTGTAAAACTGTGTGACGGGTGTTTGCCCATGTGATGAGTCAGTGTGCATATCTGAATGGCAGTGTGTTCCTTGTGAAAACAAGAAATTTTCCGCATGAAAATTGTGGCTAAAGCAGAGAATTGTGTGTAGTGTTTTGAAAAAAGTGTGTTTTAGAACTGCAGTTTGAGTGTAAAGCAGGAATTGTGCTTGTAGTTTAGCAGAATTGGCTCAGGGGGTTGGTGAATGAGTTACATGTTGTGGTCATTGTGTCTCAAGTACCAGAAAATGTGTGTAAACAATCGAGAAAAACTGTAATAGGGTAGCCTATTGTAATGTTCAGACCAAACATTTTGATTGGATGAACATTTTATGGTCCCATGCTTTCCACACACAATATAATACATACTGTATAAATTATTTTAGACCACTAAACTTAGGCTATGTTCACACTGCAGGGCTTAATGCTCAATTCCGATTTTTTGAAAAAATTTGATTTTTTTGCAAGGCCGTTCACATTTCCAATTAAATGCAACCTTTTGTGATCTCCTGTGTGATAGTGAAACGACCCAGAAGTGATCCGCATGCGCAGAAGATTACTCAACGGCCAACAACGTCACTCGTTGTTTGCGGAAGTAGCTAAACATGGATGTCAACAACAGTGTAGTCAACAGCGGCGCTCGTTTAGCAATATTAAAGTTATTTAAGCAGCATCGTCCGCCATGGTTGTTGTTTATCTTCTCATTCCCGCCTACTTCAACGCAGAATTATGACGTTTGTAGCGTATCAATGACGTACGGGTCGGATATATGTGACCTGGCCGTTCAGACGGAGGTCGCATTTCAAAAGATAGGATACGTATGGGATTTAGGACCACATACCCAAGTGGCCTGGGTCGCATTTGAAAAGATCGGATCTGTGTCATTCAGACTGTCATGAAAAGATCAGATACAGGTCACATAGGGGCAAAAAAAATCGGAATTGGGTCATTTCAGCCTGCAGTGTGAACGTGGCCATAGTGATTGCCATCAGGATGTGAAGAGACTTTCAACCAGCTTAACAAAAGAAAGAAAAAAAAAAAAAAAAAATCGCCTACCCTGCTTTTTAAAAAGACATTTACTTCTCAAACATTTTAAATCGGAGATGTTTTAATTACACATTTTAAATAGCAGATTCTAGTAATCAGAACCATTGATATGTATAAAATTTCTGATCAGAACAACTGGTTCATTCAATATTTTAAGGGGGGAAGGGGTTTATTTAAAAGCCCCCATAAAAGACATAAAAGATTTGGCATACTATTTTATTATAATTGTTTAGAAAATGTTTTTTTGTAATTGTAATTGTAATTTAATTTTCAAAAATTAATATTATTATTTGAAAAACATTTATTATATCATAGAAAAGTGTCAAAAGTGTGTCAAAGTCAATACATCTCCTTAAATATCAGATAATTTGACCTTTTTATGACAAGGCAAGGTTAGTTTCTGTTATAAAACTTCAGAAATCTAATATACATTGCCATTTACATACTAGTAAACGATATGCAATTTTCTTGCTGAGACAAAACTGAGCAACAATTTCTTCTATGAATCTTAAGGAGTGTATGACTGATTATAACTCTTCTGACATGATGTGCAGTGGAATGGCTTCTGTACTCTATGCAGCCTCTCATGTCAGGCTTCAAGACTGTGTGAAATACTTTCCAACATATAGCACTTTAAAAGGTCTTTCTCCAGTATGGATTCTTTGGTGTTGTTCCAAGTCACTGGTGCCAGAAAAGGCCTTTCCACACTCCAAGCAGATATTAGCACGTTCCTTGTGTTTTTAAGACTCTTTTCTCAAAGGTAACATAAGTACGGCTATAATTTTAAAGAACATTACTGTGAGTTTTTAGGCCTGATGCTGAAGTAACGTTTGTGGACTTCTGATCAGAAAGTCTCCTCACAATGATGACACAAGAAAGGCTTTTCTCCAATGTGGATTCTTATATGCACATTAAGTCATACTTTAAATGAGATTTGTTGGTTTCTATTGTTGTTTGTGAGCATCTCAAATCATTTTCTCCGGTTTGTGAATTAATTGGATTTCTGCTAATGTCGTTTTGCATCCTCTCCATTCCATTCTTGAAGTTCCGTAATATCTGAAATTAAACATCAATTAGTAAAAATCATTTAAAGAGGGAAAAATATGGAATAAAAATAAATTAAAATAGCTATTAAGCCTATCTACTTATATATACTACTGTTATGATCATAAAATGTGTGTTGCTTGTCTTAATTTCAATTCAAGGCTATTAACTTTTTATTTTATTAATTTGTTTAAAATTACATCCCTTAAATTATGGCAAACTGGATGAGGTACATTGTTATGTGACCAATAAATGTGCCAATGTCATTATTGAGTATGTATGCAAGGTGCAAAATGTTATTAACTTGTTATTAACACCACAACATTTTTCTTGAAAAAGTTTTCAAAACCATATGAAGATTTATATAACCTTGTTGGATATGTTCTTTTCATGAAATGCTCTTACTTGTCATTGACACAGGTATGTTTGGTAAACTAACTAAAATCTAACTTAATAACTAACTGAATCTAACTTAAAATGTAACTATTTTCTCTCTAATCAGTCATGGAAAGTTCCCTGAAACTGTGTAATTAATATTTATAATCACCATGAATCATCAATGAAGAATTAAGAATCTACCAACCTCTTCATTTCATTCTGCAGGCTTCTGGATAGCTGACATTTTCACTCTCCTCTAATAAACACAATTTCAAAAGTACGTCAGACACATTTCTTCTCATTTCGAACTTTGTCTTCACATTCAGAATAAGAATACTGCCGACATTAGTCTGAATCACTTGCATACTCATACACTTTAAACATAGTATAAAGATGAGTTTCATTCAGAATTTCTAACTTCACATAAAGACACAAAATGTCACGGATAATCTGTTGTCAATGTCTTTATTTTGGTAAATTAAAATAATACACAATCAATGGTTAAACCGCTAGTCTGCGCTTGCATAATATTTTTTTAATTTTAAATCTTTAATTCTCAAATAATATACACAATGAAATACAAGACATGACAGGTTTGAAGATGAACGTGTTTTTGTCCTGTTATTTTAAATATTTTCCGCACTTATTTGTTTATAATGCAATTTATTTGTATAAGAACTTGTGTATGCATGTTGGTTACTCATAGGTACCCATTTGGAAATTAATTTTATTTTGTTTAATTGTTGATGACTGCCCATTGATGATGAATAATAATACCAAACCATGCTCTGACCTAAATCAAATCAGCTTTTACAGAATATCAGCAGGATTTGTAAAACATATGCAAGACAGGTTCACAACTGCATGTTTGCTGCTAAGAATTTTAGTTGATTTTCACTTCACTTTGATCTAAACAAAAACAGCGCTTACTGAAAATGCAAATTCATTCTCTGCCAGCAGGTGGCCCTTTAGGAATGGCAGAAATACAACTATCAACACAGGACCTGACTTTGAAATGTGGAGCACTCATATTTAAATTAAAATTAAATTAAATGTATGCATTTAGCAGACGCTTTTATCCAAAGCGACGTACATTGCATTCAGGCTTACAATTTTCTAATATCATGTATTCCCTGGGATTCGAACCCCCAACCTTGAGCTTTCTAATGCAATGCTCTACCAGTTGAGCTACAGGAACAAATATTTAATCAATAAAACCACAGCTTTTGCAATTCTTGTCTTACCATCCCCAAACTTAAGACCTCTTGATCACATTTAAAAAAAAAAAAAACTTTAGGGCTTTTCTCCAGTTTGAGTTCTCATGTGTAAATTATACCCTTCTTTAACAGTGAAACTCTTTCCACACTGGAGGCACTTTACGGCTTTTCTCCAGTGTGAATTCTCGTGTGCTCATTAAGTGCTTCTTTACACCTAAATCTCTTCCCACACTGTGAGCATCTGGTTTCTCTCCAGTGTGGATCGTCATGTGAATCTTAAGGCTTCCTTTCTCTGTGAATTTATTTCCACACTGAGAGCAGGTGAAAGGCTTCTCCTCGGTGTGAGTTTTAATGTGCCTCTTAAGACATCTGACATATGGGTAACTCTTTCCGCACTGAAGGTATCTGAAAGGCTTTTCTCCATTATGAACTCTTACATGCCCATTAAAGGTTTCTTTATGTGTAAAACTCCTCCCACACTGAGAACACGTGAATGGTTTTTCTCCATTGTGAGTTCTCATGTGTTTCTTATGGCTTCTTTTGTCCGTGAAACAACTTTTACACTGAGAGCAGGTGAAAGGCTGTTCTTCATTGTGGATTTTCATGTGTCTGTTGATATATTCTTCACATGGGAAACTCTTCCCACAAGGATTGCTTCTGAATAGCTCTTCTCCAATATGAATTCTCAAGCGTGCATTATACGTTTCTTTATCTGTGAAACTCCTGCCACACTTTGAGTGATTTACATGTGCCTGTTAAGGTATGTTTTACACTGGTAACTCCTTCCACAATGAGGGCAGGTGAAGGGCTTTTCTCCAGTGTGAATTTGTATGTGTATTAAGCCTTCCTTTAAATGGGAAACTCTTCCCACACTGAAGGCAGGTGAAAGGGTTCTCTCCAGTGTGAATTCTTATGTGTACATTAAGATTTCTTTTAGTGGCAAAACTCTTTCCACACTGACAGCAGGTGAAAGGCTTCTCTCCAGTGTGAATTTTGAGGTCCACATTAAGGTTTCCTTTAGTGGTAAAATGCTTTCCACACTGAAGGCAGCTGAAAAACTTTTTTGCTTTTGTTTTTGTTTTTGTTTCTGAGAAATTAATTTCCATTTTTAAGATGTTCAAACCATTTACTCCAATTGTGAAGTGATTCTTTTTTCTGATATTGATGTTTCTCCTCCACTTCATCCAGTTCTTGACTTTCTTCTTTTATTCTCATCAAATCTAGAATAGAATATCAAATTGTAAAACAGTTTAAAAAGGACAAGTATAAAATTTAAGGGGTTCAGTATCTATTTTTTCCACTTTTTCTCTCTTTACTAAGATTCATATAAAAGGTCTAGTTAATGTAACCAAATCTTGGTGTTTCTAACATTTGTTGTGTGGCAATATTTTTTTCCTATTAATTTCCTAAATAAATACATTTAAAAATGCAATTTATCCATATGATGAACATGTTTTTAATTTGAAAGTGAAAAAGTGAAAGTGAAGTGACATTCAGCCAAGTATGGTGACCCATACTCAAAATTCGTGCTGTGCATTTAACCCATTCAAAGTGCACACACACAGCAGTGAACACACACAAGCCGTGAACACACACCCATAGCAGTGGGCAGCCATTTATGTGGGGGTTCAGTGCCCTGCTCAAGGGCACCTAAGTCATAGTATTGCCGGCCCGAGATTCAAACCCACAAGGAGTCAAGAGGACTCTAACCACTAGGCCACGACTTCTAGTCCATGATTTAAGTTAAAATGTGCTACAACTGTCCTGATATCATCTATCTATCTATGTACGTTAATGATATTAATGAATCATAAATAGTTTTACATTAAAAAAGCACCTGAATTAATTTGATGTCTATCAGTAAACATAATCAAAAAGCAAGCTTCAGAATTGTTCTGAGAAGGTGCTTAAGTTTTGAGCCATGTATTATTACTCTAAATTGGGCTACTACTACTATTACTATCTTGTACCCTGCAATCATTTGCTCAAACTCACTTTTATGAGATCAGTGAGAAAAAAAAAGAAAATCTGCCAAACATATCAGAAAAATAAATCGGCATCATATATCGGCCATCGGCTGCCCTGATTTCTAAATATCGGTATCAGCCAGTTAAAAACCCATACCGGTTGACCTCTAGAATGTACGGATGTTAAAGTATACATAGGGATAAAACGTATTCAGTTATTAATGTAACCTTGGTTCCCTTTCAGTCGGTTACTCTCGACGCCACATCGGTGACCGATGAATATGGGATATCGCTTCGATAGACCAATCTACTTTGAGCGTAAACTAAACGAGCCAATGCACATTGGTATACAATTATTGCATCCAGCTGCCACTGATCACTGCGTGAGTATAAGAAGGCAGCAGGTGCAATGCATTCCAGCTTTTCGCTTCGGAGCCGAGCATTAGTATCGCTCTGCTCAACTGTGTCTACTGTGAACTACGAGTTCAGCACGCTCTCGGAAGCTTTGTGTGTTGGCGAGACGGCGCTTCAGCGGCGGTCGTTCCTGTGTCGAGTGGATTGCACACTTCAGGCTGCACTACCCCTGTAGTGTTGCAAGCGGCCAATTCCCCTGTGCGCCTCTGCACTAAAAGAGCATTTTCTAAAGAGCAAATTTCTCTAAAAGAGCTTCATGGGTGCGTCTTTGTAAAGACGACGGATCGTCCTTATAAGGACGATCGGAGGGAGCATTGGAGGGAGAGCTGTCGGATGACGATTCGGCTGCGTCAGATACCGCAGTGGCAGCTATGCTTTCCCGGGCTGCCGAGAGGGTAGGGCTCGAGTGGAATCCCTCACCGCACCTCACTCATCCTCCTCCTTCGCCAGATGTATATTTAATGCAATAATTGCATGCCAATTTGCAAGATGCTTTGGGGAACTGGTACAATCCGGCTGCGCTACACTAGAGGAACAATTAATACTTGAACTTGCCTTAAGCACCCAAGGGGGCCCAGACGGACCAAGTACTTTGCAGGAAATCCCCTCAAAAGGCAGTAGGGCTAAACTCAGAGAGGTCGACCCAGCCTTGTATAATTGTCCCGAAATAGTAAAGCCTCAGAACTCAAGAATGTATATGAATGATGCAAATGCCAAGCAATGGTTGTTATATGACAGGCAGGTTAAGCCTTCTAGGCCCCTTCAGAAAATGAACAGCCAAGTTTTTCCTACACACCGATACAGCTATAGGAGCGTGAAAGGCCAATATGGCTGCTAAATAGACCTTAAGTGTGGAAGGGAAACAACCCTTATCCAACAGCTCCTGCATGAAGGACAATATCTGAGATATGTCACAAGAGATTGGGTCTGTGCCATGTGCTGTACACCAGGCGGAGAAGACAGACCATTTAAGGGCACAGAGGCATCTTGTAGATGGTGTTATAGCCTAAGAAATTGTGTTTAGCACATTCTCGGGGAGTTTCCCAAGCTCGCATCAAGAAGCCAAAGAAGCTCAGGCTGGGGGTGCCATATAGTTCCATTCGCCTGAGAGAGGAGTTCCCGTCTAAGGAGAATGGGCCACGGGACTGCCAGCACAGCTTTGCAAACCATTGCTGGTTCCTCCAGAGTGGGGCCACCAACAGAACTCCGCATCTTTGCTCCCTGATTAGCATGATCACTTGTGGAATCAGAGAGATTAGTGGACAAGAGTAAAGAAGAAGGTTGAGCCAGTCCTGGGCCAATGCATCTCTGTCCTTTTGAAAATTAAGTTGGGCAATGAGAGTTGTCTTCTAAGGCAAAGAGGTCAACCTCTGCCCTGCCGAAGATATCCCAGATTTTCTGAACCATTTAACGGTGGAGTGTCCACTCCTCCAAGAGGACGTTGCTCCAAGACTGCTCCGAGTCTGCTCCTTGGTTCAACCTGTCCTGTATAAGTTGAGCTGAGCCCATTCCAAGAGGCGTTCCACTAGTTTCAAGAGGCGCTTTGAGGAGAGACAGCCCTGGCGATTTATATAGGACACTACTGCAATGCTTTTCAAATGGACCTAGACGTGGTGTCCCCTTAGGTCTGGCAGAAAGGTTTGAAGGCCCAAACACACAGTCAGCATTCCCAGGCAGTTGATGTGAAGCCAGCCTTTCTCTTTCGACCAGTGGCTGAAAGCTGGTTTGCCATGATGGCATCCAAGATGCCAGGCGCTGGATTGAAAGTGGTTTCAGCCAGTACTGAGAGGGCCGCATGGGGGGCAGGCCCAACTGTAGTACCAGAGACACAGAGGCCATGAGGCCCAGCATCCTCTGAAACACCTTGAGAGGGCGAGAGGCTCCAACTCTGAATGAAGCCGCGAGCTGCTGAATGGCCAGTGCACATTCTAAAACTGTTCCCAGGAACGATATCCGTTGTTGGAGGGATTTGTGCGATAGTAGCTCATCCTCCGACTGGGCCAGAATGAGCCAGTTGTCGAGATAATTCAGAATGCGGATTCCTGGCATAAAAGTGCAAGGCGCTAGGGGCAGTACAAAGGGAAGGAATGTGTATTGACAAGCCACCCTCTCGAAGGCGAATATCAGGAATCATCTGTGATGGGGGGCTAGATGTTAAAGTAAGCATCTTTCAGTCCCAGAAAAAAAAAAAGAACCAGTCCCCTGGGCATACTTGCGAGAGGATCTGTTTCAATGTAATCATCCTGAACGGCCGTGTCACAAGGGCACAATTCAGGTACCTGAGGTTGAAGATGGGCCCTTAGGATGCCATCCTCCTTGGGGACGAGGAAGTAATGGCTGTAGAAGCCTGACTCATTCTCGGCAGGGAGAATCGTTTCTATGGCTCCTTTGCCAGCAAATTCAACACCTCGGCGCGTAAGACGTGTGGATCCTCGATCCGAACCGAGGTGGAAACCATGCCGCTGAAACACGAGGGGTCTTCGAGTGAATTAGAGTGTTTAACCCATTGGTCTCAAACTCAATTCCTGGAGGGCCACAGCTCTGCACAGTTTTGCTCCAACCCTAATCAAACACACCTGATCCAGCTAATCAAGGTCTTCAGGATTACTAGAAACTTCCAAGCAGGTGTGATTTAGAGCTGGTTGGAGCTAAACTCTGCAGAGCTGTGGCCCTCCAGGAATTGAGTTTGAGACCACTGGTTTAACCTCATTTCACAAAAATATTTCTAAGTTACAACTCAGAAAATCATAACCGCATAACTGGCTAGTCAACCTATCAAACACATCTTAGTAAGGACTTACATAAAGAGTGTAAAGAAAAGTTTGTGTGTGTGTGTGTGTGTGTGTGTGTATGTGTGTGTGTTGCGAGAGAGTTCTTAATTTCTCTGAGGCTGCTCACGTGACTCATGTGGAATGTGTTGTGTCTCTCCAGGGTGTTGTAAACAATTTAAATCCAGCCATGCTGGCGCCAGGCCAGTCATTTAGCTTAGAGAGGGTTTGGTTTATATGCATGCATTCAGAGGCTAAAAGCTTTGGGTTTGCATTGTTTTAGATTCAACGAGCCATGATTCATTAATTCAGAACCAATGGATGAATGAACTGCTCATACGTTACACTAGTTCCTTCAAAAGTAGAAAAATATGCTATAATAAGTTTTGAGATTCTAAACTACTTTAGTGATAAATCACAGGACAGCGCTTACAACTAGTTTCTGTGTTCCTCTGTGTGCGCAATCTTCACAGCTACTGTTTATATGAGTGTTCGTGCCACAATGCAGCTGCGCGAACATGGTAGCTCGATTAAATAATACACATCCGATCGTCTAATCGCTTGAATGTCCAAACCATAAAACAAATACAACTGACAAAGTTTAGTGAAGATGCAAGGCTCACCGCTCGCGCGCCATCACTATGTGTTGAACCGGCATTCGCCTCCATGTTTTGCTTTTATGCCACTGACTGGACGGGGCAGAGTCATGTGGCTACACACGCGGTAGTATGCTTTTAAGAGGGAAGTATTAACAGGATCAAAAAAATTAAATATTCGACATGGGAAAATTACATCGGTTAGAGGTTCTGAATTTAGGTTTTAATTACTTTTCGATTAATCGTCCAGCCCTAGGCCAAAACTGTCTTGGGTCGGGGGCCCTGCCGTTTAGCAAACTGGTATCGTCCGTCAGGTTCAGGCTTAGAGGCCGAGGAAGCAACAGGATGTTGAGTCGGCACATTTTTGTGTCAACTAGAAGCAGCCGTTGAGCTGGAGCGTTTAGGCAGAAAGTGTCGCATTTCCTGGGACGACTTCTGTGCAGCGGTAAAACGTTCACGAAACCCTCAACTCCAGGTCCAAAAAGACCTGCTTTAACATGCTGAACAAAGATTTTTGATTTATCCAGGTAAATGTTAAGACATATAAACAGTTTATTAAGATGTCAATTTTAAGAAAATATTTGTATTTTCTCATTGTTCCTCAGTTGTTGGTGTTAAGGCTATTTTAAATATATTTTGGAGAGTTATAACAAGGTTCACTATTTTACTTAAAATGACTGCATATAATCATTTTGTCAAAAAAAAAAAGAAATAAATAAAAATAAATTAATAAAAAAAAAACATATTTAAAAAATCAGTGTAAAACAGTGATTGTTTTTTACAAAAACAAAATGCTAAAAGAAGATCGTTTTGAGAATTTTCTATCCTTCCATATTAGTAATATCCACATTTACAAATGCAATTTCAGGTTTACTTCAGTTAGTATACATAAAGCAGTCATAGCACATTTTTATAATTAAAAATGATAATCTACAAACAACCTAGAATCTAAAAATCTGTCCAAAGTGCAAAAGCCCTCAACATATTGTCAAACGCTCCAGTCACTGCATCACTGTTCACGTCTTAAAATACACTACAAACAGTGTTGGGAAGGTTACTTTGGAAATGTAATAGGTTACAGATTACAAGTTACCCTGTTTAAAATGTAATAGTAGTGTAACTTTTTCAGTTACTTTATTAATGTAATTGATTACTTTTGCTGGGAACTACACTAAGCTTTTCCACTGGTGGCACTTGCACGACTAACTTTTTCAGTTACTTGCGCAAAACATAATTTGGTCACACAAATTTTTATAGTAAGCCGCTCTGGATAATAATGAAACTGTATTGCATACAGATGTGCTTTTTATTTTACTTGCCATCTTTTAAACCACATGCCTTCTTGTTTTATTTCTTACAGTACACACAGTGCATTGCTCCGTCTTGGTACCTTAACCCAGGGCCGTAGCTGGGGTTAGAGGGGCCCTGGGGCAGGTTAAACAGTGGGCCATGTTTGAAATGGTTGTTCATTCTGTTTATTTATTTGTGCTATTTACAAAATGTTTCCTTTTTTTTTAAGTTTGTAGGTGTCCAGAAACTAATTTAAAATAGCACTGCATAGTCTTCACTGTAAAATAAAATACACAGTCAAACCAAAATTTATTCAGACACCTTCAACATTTCTCACATTATCACAGTTTATTTGTTATAGTTTAGAAATTGGTAATAAAATATGACAAGAACTCAGAGTTAAACTGTGTCAGAACAAATTCATCTTGATAATGTCAGATAACTTTGATAGAAAAATATGTAATGGAATCAACTAAAACTTCAGACAACTGCCAGTATGACAATATTTACACAACTATCCATACTTTGTTGAACAATTACCAAGCAATGCTTAATTTTGTTCAGTCTGTGGTGCGAAAAGGTTGCATTAGCAATTAAAGAAATAAACACTTAAGCAAAACATAGTCAGGTCCCTAATTTTATATATATCCTGCAGGTCCTCAAGTGAAAAAAGCACTTCTATGATAGCCCAACTATTACATACTGTTAACTAAACAATTTTGAGAATAGAAATACATTTTTGAACAAATGAAATTATAATATTACATATATGTAGCCTAACTAAACCCACGGTAAGCCTAAATAAGTGAATCATGGAATAATTTATTCAACCAGTTAATTCAAACCAGTTCATTCGTTTTACATATATCGAATATCTTTCTCCATGTCTGAAATGAGGTTTCCAGTACTGATGCTTCTCCTCCAGTTCATTCAGCTCTGGACATTACTCTGTGAGTTTCTTCAGATCTAAATCAGGGACATAAATAAAAAAAAATGCATGATATCATACAACCGTCCTGTTCATGGGAGAAAAATAAAAAGAAAGAAAGAAAGAAAGAAATAAAGAAAGAAAGAAAGAAAGAAAGAAAGAAATGGTAAATGGTAAATGGACTGCATTTATATAGCGCTTTCAACAGACCACATGGCCATCCAAAGCGCTTTACAATTTTGCCTCACATTCACCCATTCACACACACATTCACACACCGACTGCGGTGTCTGCCATTCAAGGCGCCATCCAGCTCGTCGGGAGCAGCTGGGGTTAGGTGTCTTGCTCAAGGACACCTCGACACTTGGTCAGGTGGAGCCGGGGATCGAACCACCAACCTTCCGGTTTGTAGACAACCTACATGAACCACTGAGCCACTGCCGAAAGAAAGAAAGAAAGAAGGAAAGAAAAGCCTCGTTTAAAAAAAGAAAACCATTTCTTGAAAGGAAAACCATATTTGGCCATGTTATTGAGCCTGTCATTTATTACAGTTTCATTCTTTTTTAAAGACTTGTCAGAAATAATCAGATTAATCAGTATTTTTTTTTCTTTTCGGGACAGTATTTTTTTGTGAAAAAACTATAGAGATAAGCTAAATTTAAAATGTATTTTATCAGGTTTTTTTCCATCAAACATGACACAATTCAATAATATATTTTAAATCAGCAATGAAATGTAAGATGAATGGTATTATAAATGATTGTTATCCTCATATAACACAAAAAATTCCCTATATTTCAGATTAGTCCAGCTAAGGTGCATGTGCAGTGTAAGTTTGACAGCACCACTTTATGCTTTTTTATGATATCTGGAGTGGAGACAACAGGCCATTTTTTTCATCAGTGTCAGTGGAGAGGTTGAGGTACATTGAATAAACTTTTGTGAGAAGAAAGCCTATCACGTAATGACTTGAGAGTCTGTCTGGTCCTCTTCTGTCTGTTTGCTATTAAAGGGGTCATATGATGCAATTTCAAGACTCCTTTCTCTTTGGAGAGTTACAAGCTGTTCGTGAATAGATGAGATCCCTAGAGTTGCAAAGACTAAAGTCTCAAACCCAAAGAGATATTCTTTATAAAAGTTAAAACTTGTCCACGCCATCCTAAAACATCTCGTTTAAACATGTCACCACATGTCTTTGTCAAGATGTGGGAAGTCAAGTCAAGTCAAGTCAATTTATTTCTAGAGCACAACATTAACACAACCATTGTTGATCCAAAGTGCTTTACAATATAAGGTTACCTAAAAAGCAACAGAGATAAAAAATTAAAGGGGAAAGAGATAAAATATAAAATAAAATATAAATATGCATATGTATATAAAAAACATCAAAAGTCTGTATATAGTATCACTCAAAACAAGGGTGTAAAAATGAGTCTTTAAGTTTGATTTAAAAACACAGAGCGATGGAGAGGCCCAGACAGTAAAGGGTAAACTGTTTCAGAGCTTATGGGCAGCTACAGCGTAAGCTCTGTCACCTTTGGATTTACAACGAGAACGAGGGACAGATAAAAGAAGCTGGTAACAAGATCTCAATGACCTAGAGGTTGTATATGGCTGGATAAGGTCACAGATATAATCCGGGGCTGATTTATGCAGTGCCTTATATACAAAAAGAAGGACTTTAAAATCAACTCTGAATTTGATAGGGAGCCAATGCAATGAAGCAAAAACAGGAGTAATATGCTCCCTCTTTTTTGTTCCTGTCAACAATCTGGCTGTCTCATTCTGAACCATCTGAATCCAAGATACAGTGCTTTGAGAAAGGCTGACATACAGCCTTGAAGAGATTACTGCATGGATGACAATTTCAAGATCTTTTCGAGAGAGAAAATATTTTACTTTCGCAACAGATCTGAGGTGGAAGAAGCTACTCTTTACAACCGTGTCTACATGCTTGTCAAATTGTAGTAATGGATCGAAATTGACTTTTTACATGGGGTTGTAAGTTATCACTAAGGGAGCCTAACCTACTTGTAAGAGTAGTATTGAGTGCAGCGGGGCCTAGCAGAAGCACCTCAGTTTTGTCAGTGTTTAGTTGCAAGAAATTGTTAGCCATCCAAGTTCTAACTTTGTCAAAACATGAGAAAAGAGGTGATAAACAGGAGTCATTTTCGAGTTTCATAGGAAGGTAAAGTTGTAGGTCATGAGCATAATGATAGTTAATACTATATTTCTGCAGAATGGAGCCTAGGGGAAGCATGTAGAGCGAGAACAATAAAGGGCCAATGCCGTGCCTTGAACCCCTACTGCATATTGTAGTGGATTCAAGAGGATGTCATGGTCAATAGTGTTAAGTTCAACAAAAATGAAAATTATGTCATTAATAACTCACCCTCATGTCATTCCAAACCCCGTAAGACCTCCGTTCATCTTTGGAACACAGTTTGAGATATTTTAGATTTAGTCCAAGAGCTATCTGTCACTCCATTGAAGCTGTGTGAACGGTATACCGTCCATGTCCAGAAAAGTAAGAAAAACATCATCAAAGTAGTCCATATGACATTAGAGGGTCAGTTAGAATTTGTTGAAGCATTGAAAAAACATTTTGGTCCAAAAAAAAAAAAAGACTTTATTCAGCATTGTCTTTTCTTCCAGGTCTGTTGTGAGTGCGTTCACGACGCTGTTGACGTACAGCGCTGCTGATGTGTTTTCTGGTGTGCC
Organism: Carassius carassius; assembly: GCF_963082965.1. Lineage (NCBI taxonomy): Eukaryota > Metazoa > Chordata > Actinopteri > Cypriniformes > Cyprinidae > Carassius > Carassius carassius. The sequence continues at coordinate 4,676,587 of NC_081777.1, forward strand.
ACATAACAAAGATAACACGTCAGCAGCATCGAACGTCAGCAGCGTCCCTGCAGTGTTGTGAACGTGCTCACAACAGGCCCGGAAGAGAAGACAATGCTGAATAAAGTCATAATTTTTGTTATTTTTGGACCAAAATGTATTTTCGCTGGACATGGACAGTATACCGTACATACATTTTCAATGGAGGGACTGAGAGCTTTCGGACTAAATCTAAATTATCTTAAACTGTGTTCCGAAGATGAACGGAGGTCTTACGGGTTTGGAATGACATGAGGGTGAGTTATTAATGACATAATTTTCATTTTTGGGTGAACTAACCCTTTAAGCAAGGGTGATTCTGTACTGTGAAGTGCTCTAAAACCAGATTGGAACTTACCCAGAATGTTAAAAGCATCCAGGTAAGAAGTAAACTGTGAAAGTGCTGCTTTCTCTAAAACCTTAGAAATAAATGGGAGTTTAGAAATTGGCCTGTTGTTAGTAAGAACAGATGGATCTGGATCTGAGATCTTTTTAACAGGGGCTGTACAGAAGTATGTTGAAAAGACTCTGGGAAAACCCCACTAGTCAAAGAACTGTTTATAATAATTAAAAGTGCAGGGCTAATAGTGTCCAATACCTCTCTAAGCAAATGGCCAGGCAAGAAATATTTGCCTAACGCCGTCTAAATTTGCCGCAAAGAAAGAAGGCGTGACTTTTATTCTCTCTGTTGCGCCAGCGCCATGCTCTGGATACACTGTGTGTTTCGTTGTGAAAGAGAAACTTCTTTGTTTGATCTTCCAACACAACTAGAAATCAGTGGTTAAGATGTATTTACAACACTGTTCCAGAACTGTTCAAACCAAATATTCAGATGTGCGTATCGCATTTTATGGAGGGCTGTTTCCTGATCCTGGGAGAGTAGCCTACAATGCATCTGTGGCACAAAGGCTGTTTCTATAAAGTGGGGCAGTTCCAACTTTGCAAGGACAGTCTGGTGGTTCTGACTCACAGCCATTAAGAATGTTTTCGTATTTAAAGAATTTGCCACTGATGATTCAAACATGAGTTTAGAGCAGTGTAGAGTAGCGCTTGTTGTTTACCGTTTCTCTGATCACAAATGCAGGCATGGTTTTATGTTTACGTGGCAGGGTATGCTACGCAACATGTAAAAAGAGAGTATAAGTCACTATAATCAGTAAATATGTCCCCACTGGATGCAAAAAAATCCTTGTTTGTAATGGGTTTTATTGGTTTTGTCTTGTCGCACCGGGACACGCATCACAGTATGTTATGGGGCATAAAATTTCTGTCATACACTTGAGGTATTCGGCCAATCACAAAGCACTGGATAGCTGGCCAATCAGAGCACACCTCGCTTTTCAGACCGATGAGTTTTGTAAAAATCTATGCATTTCAGAAGGCAGGGCATAGAGGACCAGCAATAATGTACAGTATATAGAAAATAATGTGTTTTTTTAACCTTAAACCGCATAAACACATTGCATTACACCAAATACACAAAACAATGTTCTTTTTAGCAATATCATATATGACCCCTTTAAATAATTATTTAGGAGAGAGCTGTATTTAGGGTTTACAAAACAAAATAGCTGTTTTAAATACAACCCGAATTCCGGAAAAGTTGGGACGTTTTTTAAATTTTAATAAAATGAAAACTAAAGGAATTTCAAATCACATGAGCCAATATTTTATTCACAATAGAACATAGATAACGTAGCAAATGTTTAAACTGAGACTTTTATCCACTTAATTAGCTCATTTAAAGTTTAATGCCTGCTACAGGTCTCAAAAAAGTTGGCACGGGGGCAACAAATGGCTAAAAAAGCAAGCAGTTTTGAAAAGATTCAGCTGGGAGAACATCTAGTGATTAATTAAGTTAATTGATATCAGGTCTGTAACATGATTAGCTATAAAAGCTTTGTCTTAGAGAAGCAGAGTCTCTCAGAAGTAAAGATGGGCAGAGGCTCTCCAATCTGTGAAAGACTGCGTAAAAAAATTGTGGAAAACTTTAAAAGCAATGTTCCTCAACATCAAATTGCAAAGGCTTTGCAAATCTCATCATCTACAGTGCATAACATCATCAAAAGATTCAGAGAAACTGGAGAAATCTCTGTGCGTAAGGGACAAGGCCGGAGACCTTTATTGGATGCCCGTGGTCTTCGGGCTCTCAGACGACACTGCATCCCTCATCGGCATGATTGTGTCAATGACATTACTAAATGGGCCCAGGAATACTTTCAGAAACCACTGTCGGTAAACACAATCCGCCGAAGCCATCAGCAGATGCCAACTAAAGCTCTATCATGCAAAAAGGAAGCCATATGTGAACATGGTCCAGAAGCGCCGTCGTGTCCTGTGGGCCAAGGCTCATTTAAAATGGACTATTTCAAAGTGGAATAGTGTTTTATGGTCAGACGAGTCCAAATTTGACATTCTTGTTGGAAATCACGGACGCTGTGTCCTCCGGGCTAAAGAGGAGGGAGACCTTCCAGCATGTTATCAGCGTTCAGTTCAAAAGCCAGCATCTCTGATGGTATGGGGGTGCATAAGTGCATACGGTATGGGCAGCTTGCATGTTTTGGAAGGCTCTGTGAATGCTGAAAGATATATAAAGGTTTTAGAACAACATATGCTTCCCTCCAAACAACGTCTATTTCAGGGAAGGCCTTGTTTATTTCAGCAGGACAATGCAAAACCACATACTGCAGCTATAACAACGGCATGGCTTCGTCGTAGAAGAGTCCGGGTGCTAACCTGGCCTGCCTCCAGTCCAGATCTTTCACCTATAGAGAACATTTGGCGCATCATTAAACGAAAAATACGTCAAAGACGACCACGAACTCTTCAGCAGCTGGAAATCTATATAAGGCAAGAATGGGACCAAATTCCAACAGCAAAACTCCAGCAACTCATAGCCTCAATGCCCAGACGTCTTCAAACTGTTTTGAAAAGAAAAGGAGATGCTACACCATGGTAAACATGCCCCGTCCCAACTATTTTGAGACCTGTAGCTGAAATCAAAATTGAAATGAGCTCATTTTGTGCATAAAATTGTAAACTTTCTCAGTTTAAACATTTGCTATGTTATCTATGTTCTATTGTGAATAAAATATTGGCTCATGTGATTTGAAAGTCTTTTAGTTTTCATTTTATTAAAATTTAAAAAACGTCCCAACTTTTCCGGAATTCGGGTTGTAAATTCAAGGACAAATGTAACAGGTAGTTTTCAGTTTACCATTCATTTATTCCTATTGTATCTGCAAGCAGAGACTGACTGACTGCTGTGCAATTCAGAAAAGATCTTTCCAAGAACAGCTGTGCTCTGTCTGACAGCATCACAAACCTTCACATGTGAAAGCATGTCAACCTCGATCTGTGCATGAAAATGCCAGTTTATCAGCTTCTGGAGAGAGGACAATTTTAGTCATCTGAACAAACATAAACACAACCTTTTAAAGAGTGTCTGACTCAAAGAGAAACAGCCCTGTTTGAGAGCGCAGATGCCTGAGGTGCAAGTGTGTCTTTAATACACCAAGACATGCTCTGAGAATTAATGAAGCTTAACAAACCTTGACAAATCCCTAATGGGCAGTGATTTTTAACCTTTCACAAAACGACCTTGAATTGAGTAAATTCCCCCTCCACTGTGGTTTGTTTGTAGTCTACTCGAAAGATGCCTTATTAGTGGATTTTGCTAAGGTAAGCATAACTATTTCTACCATTCTGAACTATATCTTGGCTTAAATTTACTGTACATTTACTTTTCTTTCTTTCTTTTTCTTTTTTTTATTGATACATTTTAATTCATTCATGTTATTCATTTCTGAATTAAAATAAATGTGCCATATGTTTAATATTTATTATTCATTGCAAATAAATAAATAGGCATATTTATTGTTATTTCTTTAAAAGGTTTTTAAATGTGTAAGAAATGTGTAAGTAAAATGTGTTATTTCTTTTTATAAATAAGCCTCATGACATTTTAGGTTGTTATAACCCTGTAAAGCCTGCCTATGTAATAATAGTCAGAATAATCAGATGAACAGATGAACAAATAAACATTTCTCACAAGCCCAAAGATCATATATGATACTCAGATTTTAACATCTTTTTTTTCTCTCCCTAAAAATGATGTATAAATAATTAAGCAAACCTAGGTTACTTCAATTATTTTCATCTCATCTTGTAATATTACAATATACAAGTTATTTTTATGTCTACTTTATTAAAATTTGTACGATTTCACAGTGCTGGGCAACGATTAATCGCATCCAAAATGCAAAGATTTTGAGTACAAAATATGTGTATGTGTACTGTGTATATTTATTATGTATATATAAATACACACATACATGTATACAGTACAGACCAAAAGTATGGACACACCTTCTCATTCAAAGAGTTTTCTTTATTTTCATGACTATGAAAATTGTAGAGTCACACTGAAGGCATCAAGGGCTATTTGATCAAGAAGGAGAGTGATGGGGTGCTGCGCCAGATGACCTGGCCTCCACAGTCACCGGACCTGAACCCAATCGAGATGGTTTAGGGGTGAGCTGGACCGCAGACAGAAGGCAAAAGGGCCAACAAGTGCTAAGCATCTCTCGGGGAACTCCTTCAAGACTGTTGGAAGACCATTTCAGGTGACTACCTCTTGAAGCTCATCAAGAGAATGCCAAGAGTGTGCAAAGCAGTAATCAAAGCAAAAGGTGGCTACTTTGAAGAACCTACAATATGACATATTTTCAGTTGTTTCACACTTTTTTGTTATGTATATAATTCCATATATAATTCCACATGTTTTAATTCATAGTTTTGATGCCTTCAGTGTGAATCTACTATTTTCATAATCATGAAAATAAAGAAAACTCTTTGAATGAGAAGGTGTCTACAAACTTTTGGTCTGTACTGTATATTTAAGAAAAAAATATGTTATGTGTATATAATAAATAAATATATGGATATATATATAAACATGTAAATATTTTCAGAATATATACTACATGTGTGTGTCTTATAAACACACACACGCGCGCGCACACACACACACACACACACACACATATATATATATATATATATATATATATATATATATATATGTGTGTGTAAGGAATAATTGATGACAGGCCGTTGAATTATTAGAAAAATAATGCACACCCGAGGTGGTGATGCGACCATGATGCGAAGCAGAGTATTTTTTTTCTAATAATTCAATGGGCCAGAGTCAATTATACAGCTTATACTACGGTTACCACACCTCAAGACATTGATCAGATGATATATTTAAAGGGATTCATCCAGGTTTTGTACTTAAATCGCTATTGTGAGTAGGATAATTTCTTCCCCATCTCATCCAATGCCTTTTTTGCTAGTTCCAAAATGTAATTTTAAAGCTGGTAAGGGAGGCCTGAGCCATTGATAGCATTCTTAGCAGTTATTAATATAGTTATTAGAAAGAGAGGGAGAGCAACAGAGACACACAGAGAAAGAAAGAGAGAGAGAGAGCTTGTGTGAATAAGGCTACCTCTGTGCGTCTCTAAACAGCGCTGTTATTACCTCGCTAGTGAGAAATGTCATGTGTAGCCTTTAAGTTGCTACACTATATAGCCTAACTGATAAAATCATCAGGGCAGAGCTGACAACAGCTTTTTGTGCAAACTGCGTGACCATTTGTCAGCCAATCAGATTCAAGCATTCAATGGCACCGTAGTATAAATATATATATATATATTAGATAACATATCAACATGTTCTTTTACTTGCTAAAAAAGTATAGCTACATTTATCAATCAGATGACAAAAGGCATGTAGCAGATTATGTACAACAGGTTTTTCAGCAAGGTTTTGATTATGTAGAACATTTAGAAGCCTAATAAATGTATGAAATAGTATCATATTTACAAAAAGCAAATATGTACTTACGTATTTCTTTATTGTGTACCTTCCTATTTGTCACTGAACCGGTGACATTTTGCGTGCCAGGAGCACAAATCATATATTTGTTTACTATATCTGAGTTCACATTTTTTTAGATATAACTCAGGACAAACCTGCCATGACTGCATCTGCAGGCATATTAGATTTATGTTTGCTTCTGTTGAACATAAAAGAAGATATTTTAAACAATGTTGCCAGTAGCCTTTGATTTACATGCTATTTTTGGAAATCAATGGCAACCATCAACTGTCTGGTTACCAACATTTTTAAAAATGCCTTCTTTTGTGCTCAACAAAGCCTAAAATGTGTTTTAATGTCATGATTGATGAGGATTGTATGATCTCTAAATAAGTTTTCCTAAAGTATACTTGCACTTTAGCACAATCAGTATATCTTTAGTTGGACTTCAGCACTACTTCCGCACAATTAAAGTGCATTAAGTACAAAATTAGTTGTTCCAATATAGTAGACTTTAAAAAAACTACAACTGCAGGGTATTTTTATTATGTACATAAATATGTACATGTATTTATAGTATACTTAGCATGAAATAAATTTATTTAAAATACATTTTTGTATATTTATTTTTCACTAGGATACACCCTCACATTTGACCAAATCTGTATGACTTTGTTATTATTTGGGTAGATTTTCAAGGGAAAATTTAGCCATATTTTACTGTCAATATATGCAGAAGAGTATAAGAACATGAAACATCTTATAGGTTTTGAAATGATATAAGGGTGAGTAAATTGTAAATGTCTATTTGGGTTCTATTTAAATTCTGTCCTAATGCTAATGCCCTTGCTCTTTCTCTGTAATGATGTCTTCTACTCTGAGAGGCTGTCAGGATGCATCGGGTGCTTGGCGATGACAGTCAGCATCATGCTTACGGCAAAGACAGTCTGTATTCATCACCGCAAGCCTTCATCAGACCTGATTTACATTAAGAGCTCAGCCCAAAATGCAGATGTGATCATTTTATTCCACAACCTACCAGAGCTTGTCTGTTTGCACAAGCTTATCCTTAAAGGAAAAGTTCACCCAAAATGGAAAACTGTCAACTTCATGTTTTCCAAACCCTTAGAATTTTATCCATTCAACACAAAATATGTTCATGAATGTTTATGAGGGATGTAGTGATATCCGATTTTTGAACAAATCCCTTGAGGATCTTTTCAAGTCAGTTAATCCAGTTCACAAAACTGGTCTTAAAGGGATAATTCATCCAAAAAAGAAAATTTGCTGTTAATTTATTCACCCTTAGGCCATACAAGATACACTTTTTTTTATCAGTAGAACAGTAATGAAGATTTTTAGGTAAAACCGTTCCCAGTTTTTGAGCATTAAAAAAACCTTTTACAGACAAAACCAAATGAAAACCCATGGCTCCTGATGATACATTGAGGTCTTATGAAGCGAAATAACCAGCTTGTGCAAGAAAATTAACATTATTTACAACATTACTACCCTTAATCTACTCCCTCAAATGCATTCCCAAACATCAAGCATCTGAATCCAAGATAAAAGTGTTTGTTATTGTGTTTTGTCCAGTACAAGTCAATTATTATGTAGGAAAGAAGACCAACAAGTTAGAGCAACTTTGCATACTTTGTGCTAGTTTGTGATGGTTTTGTTCTTTTGAACAGATGGGATAGAAAATGTGCTTCATTATAAACTATATTATGTTGTATTCAATTTTTTAATTTTCTGCAAAAGTTAGATTCACAACTTTGAATTGAAATATAGCTATGGATGACAGAATCTCGTTTATGGTGAACTACCCCTTTAAATCCAACTTATATTTATTTTTTTTAAATGCATGTGGGCATTTCAGTGTTTTAGCTCAATGTAAGTTCATTCAGTAAAGATCACAGCATGGAACCAATTTGAGAGCTGTTTGAAGCTGTTTTCTATATCACAGATATGTCATATCTAAGAATAAACCCTCCACAGATCAAAGCATAAAAGATACTTTGGGCATCTTCATTTTACAACAAAGCTCAAATCAAATGGATGGCATGACATTACTTTGAAGTCTTCTAGTATTGATTACAGATGAATTGTCATTACAGGTGTTTGCCAGTAATGAGATCATTGTAAGCTCCCTGTGCCAGAATTGGACCCACGTCCCTGCTGACATTTATCCCCGTTTAGTATGCCATGATGAACACTCAGATAATCACACTTCATCCTCACAATCACAACATTCATTAGAAATGACCTTTGTGAGCGACAATTAGCAAGGAAGGCTCCATTGTCAAAAAACAGAAAGCCGAATTATCAGCGATTTAGAGAAATCAATATTTGAGTCCATTACTGGTACCCAGCAGCTCAGTGTGAACCAGACCAAAACAATCAACTGAATTAAAATCTAATGTGCCAAGATCATTACACAAAAAATAGCTCAACAAACATGGATAACACCGATGCGGTCTTCATTAATTCATAATTGGGACATTCTGCAAGTTACAGACAGACAAGAGGGGCAGATTATCTCACTCAGTGCCAAATGGTAATTAGTTTTTACCTCACCAGATCACCACCTATTTGCCTCTATAAGTTTTATGGTCTTCTTGTGTACTTTCACTTTGTTTTCAGAATCAGAATCACAAAGAGCTTTATTTCCAAGTATGTGTGACGATTCGTGTATCAGAGAGACACAGGAAAGAGTAATAGATCCAATTGCAGGTATTTATTATATATTCAGGGTAATCCAATTCGAGGTCAAACAAGCAGAGGTCAAAGCCAAAAAGACAGTCCAAAATTAAACAATTAAACAAAGGAGGGAACAGGAAAGGAACTCGGAAGTCAAGAAGACAAAGGGGAATCTCGGATGACAATCAGGCTGAATAACACGAAAGGTAAGGACTCCATACAAACAACAGGGAAAGACTGGTATTTATAAGGAGGCTAATGACAATCAAGTGACTGCACCTGGTGCAATTAACAGGAGTGCAATTACTGTGAAGACAGGACCAGACTAGAGGAATTCTAGTACCTATGGTGAAGTGCCTAAGGGGAAGTGAGCCCACTAGTGGACACCCAGGGAAACAGAGACTAGACAGCGTGACATTACCCCCTCCTCGACGGAGCAGCTGCCAGATGCTCCACCCGAACCCAAGGGAAAACCAAACAGACAAAGAGACCAGGAGGGATGTGGAGCGGCGGAGGACTAGGGGGAGGGACGGAGGGCCAGATAAAATGGTAAAACAGAGACAAGAGGACCAGGTAAAATGGGGAAACAGAGACAAGACAATCAAGTAAAATGGGGAAACAGAGACAATAGAAGTGCAACACAAAACAAGGAGTCCAGGAGGGTGGTGGACCGGCGGAGGATCAGGGGGAGGGACGGAGGGCCAGGTCCTTAGAGGGAAACGGAACGAAAGACACAGACTAGAAACCCAGGAGGGAGGTGGACCGGCGGAGGATCAGGGGGGTAGGAAGCCCCCCAGGGTGGAGCAGAAGACCACCACAACCATGTGGTAGAGGCAGAAAGTCCCCAGGGCGAAGCAGAAGACCACAACAACCGTGTGGTCAGGGCGGAAGCCCCCCAGGGCGGAGCAGAAGACCACCACATCCGTGCGGCCGGACCAGCAGGAGGACAAGTCTGGTTGGGCAAGTCTGAAACATAGAAAAAGAACATGTTAGGGGTAGCGTCCGTGGCCACAACGACGGTGACTAACCCTGACTCTGGAAGGTCGACGGTGACTAACCCTGACTCTGGAGGGTCCATGAGCACCTGACTCGACTCTGGAGGGTCAACCGGAACCTGACTCGACTCTGGAAAGTCAACGGGCACCTGACTCAACTCTGGAAGGTCAACAGGAATCTGACTTGATTCTGGAGGATCAACTGGAACGTGACTCGACTCTGGATGGTCAACAGGAACCTGACTCGACTCTGGATGGTCCACTGGAACCTGACTCAACTCTGGAGAGACAACGGGAATCTGACTCAACTCTGGAGGGTCAACGGGAATCTGACTTGATTCAGGAGGATCAACTGTAACGTGACTCGACTCTGGATGGTCAACAGGAGCCTGACTCGACTCTGGATAGTGGCAAGTGGCGTTGGACCGGCAGCCATCTGGGGCAGTGACGATGTTACCGGCGGCCATCTTGTGCGGTGGCGCTGGGCTGGCGGCCATCTTGCGTTGTGACGCTGGGCTGACGGCCATTTTGTGCTTTGGCACTGGGCTGGCGGCCATCTTGGGCAGTGGCGCTGGACTGGCGACCACCTTGTGCTGTGACGCTGGGCTGGCGGCCATCTTGGGCAGTAGCTCTGGGCTGGCGGCCATCCTACCGGAAGAGACAGGAGTGGCTGGGGCATCCCACGGAAGCCGATGCTGCAAGTAGTACACAAACTCCCAGAACCCGAATGTGTCCAATTGATCCTGTTCCTTCTAAGGAACCGGATCATCCAGTCCCGTATTAAAATAGTCCTTAAGGGCCGCATCATTGTACCCCATGCCCTAGGCCAGGGACCAGAACACCAGTAACATGGCACCCACATCATTGCCCTCTTGGCGGAATGAGGTTAACTTAAAATATTTTGCCCTCCGCTCCACCATGCTGGTTGGGCAGGAGACATGAAAAGACATACCGCTGGATCTGTAGTTGATGGAGTCCTTCTGTGACGATACGTGTATCAGAGAGACACAGAAGAGAGTAATAGATCCAATTGCAGGTATTTATTATATATTCAGGGTAATCCAATTGCGAGGTCAAACAAGCATAGGTCAAAGCCAAAAAGACAGTCCAAAATTAAACAAACAAATAAACAAAGGAGGGAACAGGAAAGGAACTCGGAAGACGAGAAGACAAAGGGGAATCTCGGATGACGAGCAGGCTGAATAACACGAAAGGTAAGGACTCCATACAAACAACAGGGAAAGACTGGCATTTATAAGGAGGCTAATGACAATCAAGTGACTGCACCTGGTGCAATTAACAGGAGTGCAATTACTGTGAAGACAGGACCAGACTAGAGGAATTCTAGTGCCTACGGTGAAGTGCCTAAGGGGAAGTGAGCCCACTAGTGGACACCCAGGGAAACAGAGACTAGACAGCGTGACAGTAGGCTTGCGCATAAAAGGAATTTGTTATAGTGACAGGTGACAATATTCCAAAATGTTTAAGAATCCAAGACAAATCCTGTAATTTTACCACACCTGCATGCCAGGCAGTGCATTTCGGATTGTTAAAAAATGTTTTTCTATACTCAGTGTTGTTCCATTAGGCTGTCTGTAAATGGGTAATGTGTGTCAAACTGACCATTAACAGATCTCATTGATCGGCTAGTTTTTAATACAGCGCTTCAAACCCCCCAAACATTTGTCTGAGGCTTTTTATTTATTACACTAAAATGTAGTTTTGCGGGTTGGTGCACATTGGCGCACTTGATCTAGTCACGAGGCATTAAATGTTGGCAAAAATGACGCACGATAAACGTTTCAGTGTGCACAAGCCATAAAATTACATTTTTTATATTTTATTTTCTCTGCTGCACTCCCTAACAATTCTAGAATTATTTTATCTGAGTATAGTTCAAGTAATTTGGTGAAAAGTTCAATACTCTTGTTTTTATTGTAAATAAAGTTAGAATCAGAATCAGAATGAGCTTTATTGCCAGGTATGTTTACACATACGAGGAATTTGTTTTCATGACAGAAGCTCCGCAGTACAACAGAACGACAGCGACAGAACATAAAACACATAATAAAAGAATATAAAAATACAAAAAATACATATAAGTAGATAAGAAATGACAATATACAAATTGACAATTGTAGGCAGGTATATTCCAAAAATGCAGTTATGTATGTACATGTATATTATGTGCAAAATTTAAGTGTATACTAAGTATGTGTGTTAGATAAATTAAGTGTATGTGTATATAAATATAAAGTGTAGTGTGTTCAGTGTGTTCAGTGTGTATCAGCTGTTCATAAGATGGATTGCCTGAGGGAAGAAACTGTTCCTGTGTCTGGTCATTCTGGTGCTCAGTGCTCTGTAGCGTCGACCAGATGGCAACAGTTCAAAGAGGGAGTGTGCTGGATGTGAGGGGTCCAGAGTGATTTTAACAGCCCTTTTGCTCACTCTGGATAAGTACAGTTCTTGAATAGATGGGAGAGTTGAACCGATGATTCGCTCAGCAGTCCGGACTACCCTCTGTAGTCTTCTGAGGTCCGATTTAGAAGCTGAGCTGAACCAGACAGTTACTGAAGTGCAGAGGATGGATTCGATGATGGTGGAGTAGAACTGTTTCAGCAGATCCTGTGGCAGGTTAAACTTCCTCAGCTGGCGAAGGAAGTACAACCTCTGCTGGGCCTTTTTCACAATGGAGTCAATGTGAATGTCCCACTTCAGGTCCTGAGAGATAGTGGTGCCCAGGAACCTGAATGACTCCACTGCAGTCACAGTGCGCAGTGGACTATATTGCAGGTGTGATGGAGAGGGGGGATGCAGGAGGTGTGAATGGTGAGAGTGCTTGATTGGAGAGGTGTTCAGGATGGGTTGCAGGAGCTGTTAATGGTGTGAACGGTTGTGTGGAGAGGTGTTCAGGGCAGGTGATGGGTGTTCTTTCAAACCTGCAGTAAAACTCGTTCAGATCGTCTGCCAGTCGTTGATTCTCCACAGTGCTGGGGGGTGGTGCTTGTAATTGGTGATCTTCTTTAGACTTTTCCACACTGATGCTGAGTCGTTCGAAGTGAACTGAGTCCTTATTTTTTCAGAATAATTCCTCTTTGCCACTCTGATCTCCTTTTCCAGTGTGTATTTAGCCTGTTTATACAAGACATTGTCCCCCTTCCTGTAAGCATATTCTTTGGCCTGATGGAGCTGTCTGAGTTTTGCAGTGAACCACGGTTTGTCATTGTTGTAATTTAGTTGAGTCTTGTTAGGAATACACATATCCTCACAGAAACTGATATATGATGTTACGGTCTCTGTGAGTTCATCCAGATCGGTGGAAGCAGCTTCAAGTTATGTAGTTTCTGTGTCAAAGATTGGTTATGGACCTAGGCATCTTGCCTAGGGCACCAAGTAGGTCAGGGTCAGCCCTGACATGAAGGTAAACACATTGAATCTGTGAGCAATAGCTGCTCTAATGCTAATGACAATTAACATCTTACTCATAAAGCAATAAGAGTGCTATAAACAGTTTTTTTGTTTGTTGGGCCAAAACATATTTTTTTTGTGTGTGTACAACTGCTTGTCTCTCATATGTTTCTGGCCTAAAACGTGCCATTTTAACAGACCAGGTGATGAATTTAGTAAATGAAAATAATTTTAGCCTGTGTTTCCCTTGACAACCCTGAGAGTGTGCTTGGTTCAGAGAATTTTCATATTAGATTAAGCATATCCAACATGTCCCTTACAAGCCAGACACATCTGATGAAGACCAAGATCTCTGGACTGCTAATAACATGATTAGTGATCATCCTGGTCACATTGACTCTGATCTTATAATGTGGGTAATTTACTTGCTTTCTTCTCCTCTCCTTCAGGACTTTGCCAGTGGCTGTCTACTTAGTTCACAATGGAGTGACACAGATTGACTTTGCCAGAAAAACTAACCAGACTAAGAGAAATGAAGTTCTTAAGGAAATGAAGTTTTTGTGTACACTGCAGATCAGTCATTTGAGATTTAAAATGGATAATGTTAAATGGTAAAATGGTAAAGTTATTAAAGTTAATCTTATTTTTAGTTCCTTATTTTATTAGTGGCATCACTATTGGTCATATGTAGGTTTATGGATTTTAGCAAACAATTCCAATTTGGTATCTTCACATATAATTAACCCAATGTCAAAACATCATGTAGGTATCATGGGACAGTGTGTTATTATGACTGCTTTCCAGTCCTTAGCTGTTGTGCCAAAAGTAGTTTTCTACTAAGGCAAGAGGATGGCATTGGAACATATCTGTCACCTGGTTGTTAAAAGCTTGTTAGCGATGTCCTGACAGGAATTTAATGAGGATGGGCTGATCTGCTGTGGAGGATTTAAATTAGAAAGGCTGGTGTCTAAAAGAAACCAGATTTACAGCCAAACTCAAATGAGAATATCCAGGAGTTAACCAGACAAAACATGATTATTGAAACAGAGAAGTGAGAACATTGCAAACTAGACTGACCATAGTGCACTGTCGCAAACTAGACAAGATCGTTTTAAAGACAAAACTTAAGAGTCATTTAAATTTCTTAAAAAAAGTGCCCATAACCTCTTAAAGTTAATATAATCACATATTTAATATTAATCAAACTTGTCTAAAATTCCCAAAGGCAATTTGTTTAATGAATTTATAGGGCTGTTTAAATTAAGTATTATGACATAGTATTAGCTATGTCACCCCCCTGGACTCATTATGTGTGTTATTGCCCCTGTGACACTGTTTCTGTCTCCCATGGTTGGTCAATTTGATTCCAGGTGTGTCTAGTTTTTTCCCCATTTGTTCCATGTCCCCGTTAACTTAGTAATTCCTCTCACATGTATTTCCCCAATTAACGTATGTATTGAGGTCCTAGTCTGTGTTTGTCGGGTATACAAGTCAGTATGTGTGTCTTCCTCCTGTGTTCCATGTTGGATTAATAAACATGCTTTTGATTATTCTCATCTCCTTGTTCCTTCCGGCAGTGTAGCGTGACAGAAGACCCGACCAAAACAGTTTAAATTGTGTGTCTCCCCTCCGTTTGTTTTCCTCAGTTTTTTTCTTTCCGTTGTGTTCATGGATCCCTTCCTTTGTCCTGAATTCCACCTCCTCCTGCTAGAACAGGAAGGACGTTCTCTCGAGGACCATACGAGGCAGTTCTTGTTGCAAGCTAACACAACCAGCTACCCGGACGATGCGCTCTGCGGTTTCTATGATGCTAGCCTGAACGCCGAGTGCAGAGCATTGTCGTCCAAAGATGGTCTTCAGGAGGAATTCGCCGCCTTCATGGAGTAGACTCTCTGGCAAGAAACCGGTCACCACTTACTATCTGCCCAATGGAGGATCTTCAAGGTCCACTCTGGACCCAGAGTGCAGCTCATTATCTCTCCAATGTGCAGAGCGCATGCCCAAGCCTGCCACTGACGGAGAGCCACAGCTCGCCGCGACCGACGAGCCATCGCCACATAGAGGGACAGAGCTGAGGATCGCCACAGAGCCAGATGCCGTGATGTCAGACCAGGTGTATGAGCTGGCAACACTGTCTGCCACGAGGGAGAAGGACACGGACAGTGTGAGCGCGGAGAGGAGCTCCGCCCCCTGCACAGCGGCTGAGGGTGAGCTGGATGTGGCATGCCAAAAGGGCCAAAATGAGGAGGTGGATCTTATAGACTGGGAATTGGAACTGGAAGTTGAAATGCCCCCTCTTCTCTCTACGTCATCTCCGCTGGTCCCGTCCAGCCCTCCTTCGTCCTTGGTTTCCTTGTCCAGCCCTTAGGGGGCTTCCATTTCTCCAGTGCCTGCTCCTAGAATGTGTCCTATGGCTACTCCTCCAAAATGCCCACCCTCCACTGCCACTGTCGTCTGGCAGCGCCTCTGCTCGCCCTCAACCTACCGTCATTGCGGTGTGAGCTCCGCGGGACTGCCATCCTCCAGCGTTGCCTCCAGCCTCAGAGGCCTGGACTTTGCCTCAGCCCATTGACCCTTTGGCTCCACCATGGTTCCTAGCTCCCTCCTCTCTGCCGTGGCCGGCAGTCCACAAGCTCCGCCTGGCTCCCTCGTCCCTCCGGCTCCGCCTTGGTCTGGCGTCGACCATCCTGTGCCTCGGGACTCCACTCCTCTGGCTTCGCCTCGTCCCTCCGTCCCTTTGGCTCTGTCGGGCTCCTTCATTCCCTCAGCTCCACCTCAGTCCTATGTCGCTCTGGCTCCACTGCGGCCTCCAGGATCCACATCTCTGCGTCGGATGTCTGCGCCATTGGTTCTGCGTAGGACCTCCAAAACCTCCCTGTCACCCTGGCTCTACTGCTCTCCGTCTCCGCCTCGGGCTCCTCCTCCACCTGCTCCGTCGCCATTGGATGCCCCCTGAAGTTGGCGGCCATTCCTCCTCCATGGCTCCTCCCACCATCGGCTCCACCTTGGGCTGCCATTATGGCTGTGGCCTGGGGCCTTGCCGGGCTCCTCCTGCTCCAGGTCTCTCCGGTCTCCTCCCTTGCTCTTTCCTCCGTGGTCTCTGACTGCTGGCCCCCTCCCGGGGGTCCGTCCTCCACCGGAACCTTCTCCCAAGTTCCCACCCACACCTCCCTCTGTTTCTACTGTGCGACATTGCACCTTCTGGGATGGGGGAGTAATGTCACACCCGAATTACCGAGTTTCCCCAATTATTTTATGTATAAAGGTCCTAGTCTGTTCAGTCTGTGTTTGTCGGGTTTACAAGTCAGTACGTTTCTCTTCCTTCTTTGTTGGATTTACCCCTGTGTTGGATTAATAAAGACTCTCTCGATTATTCTCGACTCAGTGTTCCTTCTGGCAGCATAGCGTGACAAGCTACATATGTTCTAAAACTAGGCATTTGCATGACACCAATTTATGCAAACACAATTTAAACAATGATCGGTTATTAATAAGAGCAAAGTGACTTTTTAATAAATTAACAATTAAAAGCTTTAATTAACAAATCATCATTGGCAGCAAAGTAACTATTTAAATGTTTTAAATAAACAATGCATTAAAAAGAATCCATTGCTGAGTGAATAGTGTGCATGCTTACCATGATTATCACATTAATCTGCAGGCAGTGCAGATGTTTTCATTGAATTGATCTGTAAAATTTGAAACAGTAACTCCAAAGCCTGTAATATTTTTGCTCACAAAGAAAACAAAACGAACAACTTCATTCAGCAATTTCTTCTCTTCCAACATTCTGACCTAGAACCCATAGATGTACATCGTACATAAGACACTCTTCGTAAACATATCTTAATATTTCGACAGGATGGGTTGCAATTTTTTTCCCAGCCTTACTTAATTGAACCAGAATATACAGAGAATGAACTAAGAGATAATGGGTGTTCTACGTCAGAATGCTGGCTCCTGAAATTGTTGAATAGTCATTATTTTTGTTTTCTTTGTGTACAAAAAGTATTCTTGTAGCTTAATACAATTACGGTTGAACTACTGATGTCATATGGACTATTTTAACAAAGTCCTTACTACTTTTCTGGGCCTTGAATGTGGTATTTGCTTTGCTGTCCATGCAGGGTCAGAAATCTCTCGGATTTCATCAAAAATATCTTAATCTGTGTTATGAAGTTGAACGGAGGTCTTAGGAGTTTGGAACGACATGAGGATGAAGACTTTGACATCAGATGACATCAGAGGAAGATTGAAACTCCTGAAGTGTTTCCAATTTTGTGTGCCAAATGCATCAGATATTGAGCCAAAGGTCTGTGAGAGGTACGCCTGAGACTGAGGCGAGTTCAAACCAAACAACACTAATAATTACACAACAATGTCATATGTACTTACTTTCAATGCTTTCAAAGAATGTACTTTGAGAATCTAGAAATTCATCACAGCCTCATTTTGACATTTCAGTCACTCCCCATTTGCTACTGGTTCGACAAACAGATAGTCCCGCCCCAAACTCTAAACACTAATTGCTTGAGTTGATGAATTTTATATCTTGTACCCTGCAGGTTAAAGGCTCTCTTTTAATTAGGACGATCTGCTGAAGATGAAGTTGAGAGCTTCTCTGTGAAGGTGACTTTTGTGTTTATATCAGTTTAACATTTTTCAAATCTCTCATTAGTCAATGTGACTTTTAGTTTGCAATATCACTTTTATTTTTTGCTTCATTTAATATCCACATCTTTATCTGCATACCCTTTTTGTGTATTAACCACAACTGCAAGCTCTCTTGATTATCTCTCCCTCTTTCCCTACACACACTAAGGGCTAAATCACATTAAATCCTAATGGCTGGATTCAATGGGCACCCAAGAGCAGCATGTCCCATTATTTCCTCCATTCTCAAAGATATATTCAGCAATAAACAGCCGTTACTGGGAATTAGAGGACCTGCATTCCGGCTGCCACACACAATGTCCATTGAGGGAGGCTGATTATTGGGTTTATTAGTTCACTTTATGAGTACGCGTTTCGGAGATAGTCAGAAAGTTTCTTGGGATTAAAGAGTGGAAATAAGGTACTTAAATGGTGATTTGCTGCTGGAAACCTGAAAAGGGGGGAATAAATTGTGTAAATGATAATATGGGTCGCACTTAAGCTTTAATTGTATGCGTCTACTTTTCTTTGAGAAGCCTGAACAGGCTAAAATCTTTGCTTTCTTACAGAAGAAGATACACTTGAGTTAAAATGATTATTAAATGACTAAGGGTTGTTCTCGGTTACATCACTTAAATGGATCAGTGGGTTTTGTGGTGGGATTTGTATATATCAATTTGTATTTCTATATAATAATAAATGTATGGGCTAGTATTATGACTTTGCCATCAGCTTAGACTGAGAAAAAAAAAGAAAAATAAATAAATGTTAAGTTAGCTTCAGTCATTACAGTATTATGTAGGCAAATGTATAACAAATTATTTATTTAATTAGTTTAAGATTTTATTTTTTCAATTTATTTTTCAATTTTATGTTCATTTACATATACTAGGGCTGGGAAATTAATTAAAATTTTTATTTAATTAATTACATGATGTGGTGATTAATTAATCGAATTAATCGCACATCAGATTTGAAGAAATTATTCCCAAAAGATAATTTAAAGTCATTGTTGTGTAAAGCATCAAACAAGCATTACAAAAAGTAGGTTCAGCAAGACATATTTTGTTTGATAAAATGTATTACATATAGCCTTCTCTTTTGGACCATGTGAGTAAATGATGAAAGAATTGTCATTTTTGTTTGGGTGAACTATAACTTTAATAATTTATTTTCTTAATTGTATTATTATTACTATAAAAATATTAAATAATTTCTTTAATTAAATGATACTCTAAATGATAAACTAAAACTCCCAGCAGGTGGTGGTAAATGTCTTAATGATTAAGTAATCGAGTCATTTATTCATTCGTTTGATTCGTTCAAATGGCTTATTCATTCAGGAGTGAAGTAAAGGGTTCTTTATGAATGGTTCATTGAATCATTAGGCTTGTTCAACTTGAAGCGGGTCATCACCATCAAAGCTTAAGCTGGGCATACACTGTGCGATTTTCATTTGATTTTGAGCCGAATTCTGACTCGTGCGACTGTTTTCGGGTTAGGACGACTTTCAGCATTTTCGTCCATCGTTTGTCGTGCAGTGTTCGTGCAATGTACAAGGGGAAACAAGAGGCGATTAACCTCTCCCGTTGGTCAGATGGATTTCTGACATGTCAGAAATTTTGGTCGCCTCTCATGAGGTATCGCACTATTGAAGCAGGGCTACGAACCGATTCTGCACGTTTCCCTCACTGCGCATGCGCGAAACCATAAACGAAACCATGGTGACACGGTGTGTAGTGTGGACTGAAGTGATGGAGGGAAAACTTGTGGAGTTATGGCAAAGAAAAATAAAAATAAAAGAGGGAAGAAAACGCGTTGCAAACTGGATAAACCATATTGGCCACATCTTCCGAGCCACCTGCGCGTCCATGCCGACAGCCATTTTTTTTCAGCACACAGAATTGCGCATATCACCAAAGCACTGCGTTTATCCCGGAAAAGCATGTTTATTCTGAAACAGCCACAAACATCCGGGTTCTGAGGGATCCTACGTGTTGAATCCCCATGTGCGATTTATGCAGTCAAATCGCCACTCGATGATCGGACCGTACAGTGAGCACATAAAAATTGTGAGCTTTGACTTTACATCGCATGCGATCTACTCTTACAATGTGATTTGGTACCTTGCCGAAATCGCACAGAAATCGCACAGTGTATGCCTGGCTTTAGAGAACAGATGACTCCTTGTGCTTTTGAATCGCTCTCACGGTACTTTGATGTCATACATTGATCGATCTGTGCAGCGTCACTTCAAAGCCAACACGAATATGGCCAATTGTTCAACACGCCAAATGGTTCACCAGATTCGTCCAAAATGTGGATTAAGAAATTAAATGCCTCTCTGGGTTGCTCGGAGATTAATAGTTCTGCTTTGTCTTTATCTTCTGGTTGATAAAATTGAGCAAAACAGACAACATTGTGTCTAAAATAACACAATATTAACTTCTTAATGAACTGTTGTATAAGATAAGTATCACGTTTTCACTCGTGTGATTGCATTTAGCCTACAGCTCGTGTGATAGCTATTTGTGATGTAAATATGAGATACATTCTCAAACGGGCATTTTGCCCCATATCTTGAATTTTAGGGACATTTTCGGCTCCATCACACAGTAAGTTGTTGCTCTGCTTCATATTAGTCATCAATCGACTGAATGACTGAATGGTATTGAGAGTGCTCTCTCCACCCTCAATACCACGACTTAGGTGCCCTGGAGTAAGGTATCGAACCCCCAACTGCTCCCCGGGCGCCGCAGCATAAATGGCTGCCCACTGCTCCGGGTGTATGTTCATAGTGTGTGTGTGTGTGTTCACTGCTCTGTGTGTGTGCACTTCAGATGGGTTAAATGCAGAGCACGAATTCTGAGTATGGGTCACCATACTTGGCTGAATGTCACGTCACTTTCACTTTCAATGAAATGGCGGATGTTCCACATAGTTCTGGGGCGGGGCAAGTGCGTTAATTGCGTTAATAATTTTAACCGTTATTTTTCACCATAATTAATCTAATTAACGCGTTAAATTGCCAGCCCTAATATATACATGTCTATTTTATTCATATCTTATTTCTAATTATCTTTGTGTTGTTGCTGTTGTTTCTATGTACTGGAAGCTTGTGACACCAAAATTAATTCCTTGCAAATATAATTGCCAATAAAGCTCTTTCTGACTTCTGACTTAATACAAGTGATATAAATCTAGTCAAGATAGAAAATCAGCACAATAGTCAATTTCATAATTCAGATGATTATAAAAAACCTGACCCCAGCATATCATTATAAATCAAGTATTTAAGAAAGCCATGCAATAATAAACCTAAATAGCCTAATAGGCACTTGCTTTTAATCCAAAGAATATATGTTTGCCTGCGGGATTTTATACACATGTGTGCACAACAACGATGTTCATTTGTTCTCTTGAGCATTCCAGCTGCTGCTTCATACTGTAAAAATGTGTTTAAATTGTTCACACTTTTCAAACTGATCTCCTGTTCTTCAAATTGCTCTGGCTCTACTAGTGTTTCATGAGATGCAGAATGCTGTTTGTGGACTACAGTTCAGCTTTCAGCATCAAGATGGCCTTTGCAACTTGTCCAGATGACCTGTAAAGTGAAGGAGAGAACCAAAACCTCCTCCTTTCTGACCTTGCATAATGAAGCCTCACAAACATATTCACATTCATATTTATCTGATAAAAATCAATTTTTGTCAACAGTGTAAGCCAGATTGGATTTGTTCAGCCCGAATCCTGTATCCTTGACTTTGTTGAGCCCCCTTCAACCCCTGATACAGGCTGCATGCAATCTCTTGAGTAAATTAAAATATTTAAATATCTCATTGTCTTTAATTTAGATAAAACTACAGTCTAGCATGCAGAGCTGAGATCTTTACAGGATTTCAATGCAACTCAGCTCTTTAGTCTTCAAAGAGCTTGAAACGGTTTGACCATAGAAATTTTAATAGGACAGCTGTTGCATATTTATGATTTACACTCATGCTTTTGACTCTTAAGCAATTGGTTCATTAGAAAAATATGGCATACATATTCATAGATAGTTTGTATTTAAGTGTTTTGAAAGCTTTCTGAAACAACTGCCTTGAGTCTTAGAAATTACGTGACCTGACAACATTATACTAAGGGGTTTGCAGATTTTCTTAAAAATATAAAAATATGAATATAATAAATTAAAAGATAGTGTCCAAAGGGGATCTGTAATAGTCTACCTGGAGACAGTTTTACATTTGCATTCTAATTTCAATGACAGTTGCTTGGCTGGTACAGAACCCGTGTAAATAGTGATCTGATTCAGAAAAAAAATGCTTTACTTAATTTTGGACACTGACAAACTGGGCACTGGTAAAACAACTATGAAATCTTACATAAAAAGTATAGCTTCTATATATCTATGGTTCCATGAAGAACCTTTAACATCCATTTCACAGAAGGTTCTTTATAGCTGAAAAGCATTCTTTAGATTTTTTTAATGTTCTTCACACTAAGAATTATTATAATTATAATAATAATAATAATAATAATTATTATTATTATTATTATTATTATATTTATAAAGAAATAGTTAATTAAAAAATGAAAATGTACTCACCCACAGGCCATCCAAGTTTGTTTCTTCATCAGAACAAGAATGGAAAAAAATGTAGCATTACCTAACTTGCTCACCAATGGATCCTCTGCAGTGAATGGGTGCCGTCAGAATGAGAGTTCAAACAGCTTACAAAAACACCACAATAATCAACAAGAAATCCACACCACTCCAGTCCATCAATTAATTTCTTTTGAACAAAAAGCTGCATGTTTAAAAGAAATAAATCCATCATTCAGGTGTTAACTTTAAGCTGTCACTTCTGGCCAAAATACGAGTCCATAATCTACAAAAACGCTTCCTCCAGTGGAAGTCTATGCTCAGTTGTCCTCTCAAATTAAAATTGAAATATTTATTTAGAACTGTATTGGCTTGTAAACAGTCCTTTATCTGTGCATATTTCTCTCCTGTTTCAGACAAAATCACTTTTTTCACTGGCGAAAGCAATATTATGGACTCGTATTTTGCCTAGGTTTAAAAAAATTGTGGAAAAAATTGGGTGAACTATTCCTTTAACAACTGTTCACTAAAAGGTTTCAAAAATGGTTGTTCTCATGATTGTGAAAACTAGTTATAGATAATTCATAAGTTGTTAAACAATTAAGGGCACAGCCCACCTGCCTCTTACTGCAGACATACTGTTATTGCAATGCTGGAAAATCTTGGTTAGGGGACATCCCATGACATGCTGCGTCTGCTCTTTGGCAAGTACACAGCTTTGTACACATAAGTGCTAAATCGTTTCCAGCGCCATGTTTGAATTGTTCATTTCAAACAGCTTGCCTATAATTGCATCAACATCAGTGAAGACAGCCGACATCTGCTGGAAAGGAAGCACAGAACAAACACGGCTTTATATTGGATTTGTAAACATGACAGTAAAGGAAAGAGAAGGAAAACAGAGGTAGATGTGAACTGGAATTTGCTGATAAGGTGGATTTATAGTCTGTAGATGGGGACCAACATGAGTTATCCATCATGGCATATGGAGGTTGGGGTTTGGAGAAAAAGCTTGGTGATTAATTGTTGACGTGTGCTGAATGCCGGCTGGATTCCATTAGTTATGTTACTATGCCAAGCACATTGAAATATATTTATTCAGAAAGACATTTGCATTCGACTATCTTGCAGTTACCTGGCTCATTTGGGCTGTCGTTTGGTGTTACATTCAGGTACTAGCCAAAGACCACTTCATAACTCTGGCTTTTAAAAATGGGTTGCTGCAACTACTATAAAATCCATTAAATATTATGTATGGTTTGTGTTCTACTGATGAACAAAGTCACCTACATCTTGGGTGCTCTGGGGGTAAGCAGATAAACATCAAAAAAGTTCACCCCAAAAATGAAAATACTGTCATCATTTAGTGATGACACCTTCAAGTTGTTCCAAAACCTGTATAAGTTTTTCTTCTACTGAACACAAAATAAAATCACTTGAAGAATCCTGGTAACCAAACAGCTGATATTGACTTCCATGACATGGACAATAAAATACTCTGGAAGTCAACGGCTACCAACTTTTTGGTTACACATATTCTTAAAAATATTTTCTTCTGTGAATCTGTCTTATTGTGCACAAATTACTGGCACACATTAACAGAAAATCAATGTATTTCTTTGGAATCCAAATTATAACGTAATAACTTGCGCAACCTCTAAAACGAATTTATTTTTTGTCATGTCACAAATCTCTCTCACTATTTCAGGCCTAACCTTTTTAAGTCAGTGGTATTGGTTCAAAATGTCTGTGATTTCCATTAGCAAACATCACAGAATTTAAATCTAGGGCTATATGCGCCAGCCAAACAACTGCTTTTGAGACTGCTAATAGATCCTCCTCACTTGGCTCCATTCTGTCATGAAATGTACACTTCTTATGCTCAATTCCCAATGGAAAAATTCAAATCCCGGCCAACTTTATTTCTGGTTTCACTCAGAAGTACATAAAATTACAGAAGTAAATGGGTTACGTGTTTTAAGTTGACTTTTAAAATGTCAAACCCAGTTTGACAACTCTCATTTAAATCCAGATTGTTCATTCTCATTTATTTGGGTCACCTTGGCCCATAATTCACTCTGATTCTCATCTGTCCTCACCGCAGCAGAGGCTACCACGGCCTGAAACAGCCGAAACACAATGCAGAGGAAAGAGAGAGAAAATGAATGATAGAAGAGGATGAGAAAAAAAATGCAGATTCTAGGCATGATCATCTATCTAACATCAGAAAAGTGGCATCACATTAGTGTCTTCCTGAGTCCCATCTTATCTTTGGAGTACTGCAGCAGATGTATGTAGATCCCCGCTTGCAGTTCAGAGCAAGGATGTGCTTTATCATTCCAGGAGAAATGCCGCATTCATCTTCTCTGAATTGCCTCTCTTTTTATCAATAGGAGATACTACAGATAGTGGTGTCAGAATGCAGGTGGTTGATTTTGAGACGGCTGTGCACAGTGGTGCTTTTTCAGGTCAGAGAGAAGAAGGCTGCAGTGTGCAAGCTTATTCAAATTCATAAACAGCAGGATGGAGCACGAGAGAGTTTGTTGTCAAGTTCGGCATCTTTGTATTGTCAAAACAGGACATTTTAATGTCAGATATATATATATATATATATATATATATAAAAATGTTGGTGAAAACCAAAACTTGAATTAATTGCATGAGTTTAACCAAAGGTGGAGTATTTTTTACTTTGTTACTGTACTTAAGTATATTTTTCAAGTAGATGTACTTTATCTGAGCATTTTTATCTTGAGATGCTTTTATTTTTAATTCACTACATTCCAAAGAATAATATCCGATTTTTACTCCACTAGATTTCCTAAAACATGTTGTTCCTCATTATTTTGAACTGGACATGCTCCGCGGTGTGATAGCGGTGTCCAATTCATGAACATATTCATTTCAATGAATCTATTAAATTGATTCACAAATCTCACTGAGCGATTCATTTGCAAATCAGACTGATCTGTTTGCAGCTGTTGTTGAGTAAATTCAAAAGTTTGATTAAAACTGATAGTTCACCCAAAAATTACAATTCTGTCATTAATTACTCACCCAAACCAGTAACACTTTTGTTCATCTTCAGATATTTTTAATGAAATCCGAGAGCTCTCTAACCCTTCATAGACAGCAAAGCAACTGAAAGGTTTAAGCCCCAGAAAGGTAGAAAGGACATTGTTAAAATAGAGTGGTTCAACTTACTTACTACTTGGTACTAGAATACATTTTGTGCGCATAGACAACAAAAATAATGATTTTATTAATTAATTTATTGTCTTTGAGGCGTATTCACAAACGTACCATGACAAATTAAATCTAATACTTTTGTACTTTTACTTGCGTAAAGGTGTACTTAATAATTTTACTGGACAAATATTTATTAGGATATCTGTGCTTTTATTTAAGTATTTGATTTGTATACTTTGTCAACCACTGAGTTTAACTACCTCAGTCAAATACTTTGAGACAAAGAAGACGAATTAAAAAATATAATAAGCATGAAAAGTATGTCAGCTGTCTGCAAAATGAAGCACGAAGAATAAACACTGCATGGACATTTATGTGATTATCTA
Organism: Carassius carassius; assembly: GCF_963082965.1. NCBI lineage: Eukaryota > Metazoa > Chordata > Actinopteri > Cypriniformes > Cyprinidae > Carassius > Carassius carassius. The sequence continues at coordinate 4,702,419 of NC_081777.1, forward strand.
AAATAAACTTAAAAGAATACCTGTGCGATGCAGTAATGACATTCCCTTCCTGTCTGTTTCTGGCAAAATGAAAAAAGCCAAAGCTAGAATAAAACCTCTCATTCTCTCTGGATACCAGAAAATCTGTGTGTGAGCAAATGAGAATTTGAATTTCAAGGCAGCATAGAAAAGAGACACAAATCCTCTAGTTAGTATGTAGTTAGTGTGTACTTGTGACTTGTGGCAATTATAAATAATACAGAAATACAGAACTAATGAATTGCTTTTGATACTTTATTTACTTTAATGTTGATTGTTTGTATGTGTTCATCTTTTCTTCAAATGAAGATGTTTTTCTGCCTCTGTAAATATAAATGTAAAGGCCCTTTTATTCGGAACATCATAAACTTGTTAATTAAATGACAAGATTTAAATAAGACTGCACTAATAACAGGATTAGTGATTTGAGTGTTTTCCAATAAGGCTGCTAAATTAATTCCACTTTTCATGGCATCCCTAGTGATGTGAATTATTTATCAGTTAACATTCACAGGATTTTTTGGGTTTATGAAATATGTGGTTCAAATAATTGTCATATATTAGGAAACCGTTTACTCTGTTTCCATGGCAACACCTGACCAATTTGACAAGGTTTTTCATATCAAATATTACACTTTTGCTAGTTTTCTGCCAGAATGAGCATGAAAATATATTTTTATCTCTGTTTATCTTTGCATGTGCCAAGCTCTCATTTGCACATTTATGAGAAAAGCAGCAATGTCCGTTTCATGAATAAAAACATGATTTTGAGTCACGACAGTTCACAAAACTGCATTGAATGATTACAGTTTTTTTCGATTGCTAAACGACAGTGAGCACATCTAGAGCTCCATGTGCAAAACTCTAACTACAGTCTGCACTACCCACAGTCACCTGAGCTAAACAGTTCACATCAGCTGCAAAACTCATTCCAAGCAACACAACTCTTAACACATGGCTCAAAACAGGCTCAGTGCAGCTAAATACTACACAGAACCCTCACTGATATAACACACACTGTCACTCAGAACACACTGAGAGAAAAAACACTAGCATCAAACACCAATACAGAAAATACTAACTTTCAATCTTTACAGTTTGAGCAATTTCAGTGACTTCATGCAAAGTAATATTTTCTTCAAAGAAAGGACTGACATTCTTTCACATGATTTATTTACATTTTTAGAACATAATTCTTTAAGGTAAATTAAAATTATCATTTGCTTCAATAGTCTGTAGTAATTTACAGAATTACAGTAATGAGAAAAAAAGGTAGAAACTAAAAGTACATACTGTGATTCGAACCAATAATTGAGGGGCTAATTCTCAAATTGCAATCAGCAGTGTTTGAAATCTCTTCTGTTTTGAATGTGTGGTTCACAGTTTTGACAGCAGTGTGTTAGCATTTGAACAAAGTGCTGTAAATCCACAGTGTTGTGCAGGTTGTGGTTAAAGTCATGGGATAAGTGTGTAGAGTTTTGAAAACTGTGTTCAAGCAATGAAAAACTATCTAGAGTTTGATCCACATGAACTGCTGCTGTGAAGACTGTAGTTAGAGTTTTGCACATGTGACTTCAGTTGTGTCCACTGTTGTTTAGCAATTGAAAAAAACTGTAATTTACAAACTGGACCAATCCATTTATCAAGACTGATTAATGATTATCACTTTAGGGATATGAAGGATCTCAAAATTCTATTCTTCAAAATGCTATTGTATGGTTGCAGAAGACTTGGAATACAGTCCATGCATTTAATGGTCAATTTATGATAATTTGATGGCCTTTTTTTTTTTTTTTTTTTTGCATACTGAATCCTTCAGTTCCCATTCATTGAGATGTGTAATTTATCAGGTTAATCATGCAAATTAGATTAAAGGAAACTAACCAATAAAAGACAGCACACAAATCAAGTTCATGTTAATGAGAACAAAAAGTACCTCAGAAATCAGAAAAGATTTTCTACAGTTACTTATGTCATTAAATTTCTTCTTTTTTATTGAATTTTCACTGGTTTAATAAAGAATAGAACTGAAACTGGCCTGTCAGACATCAGCTGGGTGAATTTGTCTCAGCTGGACTCTCCAAATTAGCTTAAAAGGTGTCATGCTTAAATGAGCAAATCCTGAGCACTTTCTCATTGCATTTGTGGGCCGTATATGTGTGTGGTTTTAGAGCCTTGGAGGCAAAAAGGTAAAGTGATTTGAAGTGATTATTTTCCACTTAATGCAGGTTAGACTGTTAACTGCTATGTGCAAAAAGAGAGAAAGCAGAAGTGCTGACGACCAGGGTAATTATTGTAAAGAGAGAAAAACTGTTCCCTTCAAAAACAGCAAGATAGAGAGATCCATTCTCATATTTTCTCTTCTATTGTACCCATCTCTCAGTTTAGAGGTGTGTTTTTGGTTAGGATGATGTGCACTGATAAATTATGCAGAATACCAGGAATATGCATCATTAAACTAAACATTGTCCGTTTTTATTGTATACCGATTTGAAAGTTGGATGTTTATCATTACCTGTGAGCTGTGACATTCACATGATGTCCTGTGCTTGTCTGAAGTTAGATATTTTGACTCTGTGAGTTAAATTGAATGAGATTTACAAATCTTTATTATTATTATTATTATTTTAAAGCTATATTTATGGGCCTTTAATTTTGAGAGGACAATGGAGAGATGACAGGAAAGTTTTTTGGGGTAAAGAGAGGGGAGTGGGCGGGATTCAAACTCGGGTTGCTGTGAGCCCGGTTGTGTTTTATGACAAGGCTATCGGCACTGACAAGATTTACAAATCTTTGATGGAGGTTTCAGTTTAAAACAATGTTTCAATTTTCATCAATAAGTTATCTATTTGCTTTTGTCATGCTATAAGAAAAAAAAAAATCCACGGAAAAACAGAAAAGGTGGTTATTTCTGCCAAAACATTATTTATTTATTTGTTTAGTCATTATTTTACAGACATTTCCTTCAATCCTAAATCACAACACAATGTGTAATTTAAAAATACAGTCAAAACACCTGTGAAAAATCTATATGGAAAATTATTTTACATTAACACAGTACACTGGGCCCTATTGTTATGGACTTTTTGTAGTGCAGCAGAAGTACATAGCCCAGAATTAGTTTTATCCTTATCAAGTTTTCTGCAGTAATTTGTTCAACACTATTAGCATGTAATGAGGCTAAAAATGCAGTTCTCTTAATTATGTTAATATATACAGCACATGCACTTCATTCCACAATTGATTCCACAGAGAAATAGCTTGTACAAAAATAAAAAAATAATAATGTATATATTATTATTACTATGAACACACGACTGACTTGCAGTTAACGCTGTGGCCCCTTTTTTTTGTGCATATTTGTCACCCTTGAATGATTCAGATCATCAAACTTATTTTAATATTACACAAAGATAACCAGAGTAAATACAAAATGCAGATTGTTTTAAATAATGATTTAATTTATTAAAAGGAAAAAGCTTTCCATACCAGCCTGGCACTACATGGAAAAGTAATTGCCCCCTAAATCTAATAACTGGTTGTGCCACCATTGGCGCCACCATTGGCAGCAACAACTGAAATCAAGCATTTGCGATAACTGGCAATGACTCTTTCACATCCCTGTGGAGGAATTCTGGCACACTCTTTTTTGCAGAATTGTTTTAATTCAGCCACACTGGAGGGTTTTTGAGCATGAATGGACTGATTAAGGTCATGCCACAGCATCTTAGTTGAATTAAAGCCCGGACTTTGACTTGGCCACTCCAAAACCTTCATTTTGTTTTTCTTATGCCATTCAGAGATGAACTTGCTGGTGTGTTTCGGACCATTGTCCTGCTGCATAACCTAAGTGTGCTTGAGGTCACAAACTGATAGCCGGACATTCTCCTTCAGGATTTTCTGATAGCATGCAGAATTCATGGTTCCATCAATTATGGCATTTCGTCCAGGTCCTGAAGCTGCGAAGCAGTCCCAGACCATCACAATACCTCCACCATGTTTGACTGTTGGTATGATGCTCTTTTTATGAAATGCTGTGTTGGCTTTATGCCAGATGTAACAGGACACACACCTTCCAAAAAGTTAAACTTTTGTCTCATCAGTCCACAGAATATTTGCCCAAAAGTCTTGGGGATAATATATATAATATAAAGATATTTCTTTGCAAATGTGAGACGAGCCTTTGTGTTCTTTTTGTTCTTGGAACTATGCCATTTTTGCCCAGTCTCTTTCTTATAGCTGAATCATGAACACTGATCTTAATTGAGGCAAGTGAGGCCTGCAGTTGTATTCTTGGAGTAATTTTGCTAGGCTGGCCACTCTTGGGAAGGTGCACCACTGTTACAAGTTTTCTCCATTTATGGATAATGGCTCTGACCATGGTTCGCTGGAGTCCCAAAGCCTTAGAAATGGCTTAACTATTTTGTTTCTCATCTGTTCTTGAATTTCTTTAGATTGCAGCATGATGTGTTGCTCTTTATCCATGCTTCACTTCGTCAGACAGCTTCTATTTAACTTCTATTTAAGTGATTTCTTGATTCAACAGGCAGTAATTACGCCTGGGTTTGGCTAGTGAAATTTAACTCAGATTTCTAAAATAATGGAGTTAATCAGTTCTTTCCTGATTTTTCATGTAAGGTCAGGTAGGTTTGGACAGTTTTTTCCCCTTAATATATGAAATCATGGTAACACTTTAGAATAGGGAACACTAATTCATTATTAACTTCCACTTTTCCCTCAATAAATCCTAATGTGCTGCTTATTGATAGCAGTGGCGGCTCCAGACAATTTTGATTGGGGCAATGGGGGGTCCTGGTCATTTCAAGGGGGGTCTCATGAAAACCAACAAAAAATACAGTGGACACCGCTAATAACTGCATATTACTGCTACTAAACAACAAAAACAACACAGCATATCAACTACTTTGTTTTTAATTATTTAATCAATTGCAGTTTGCAAACAATATGCTCAAACTTTAAAGGGTTGGCGTTTTAAATGGTTCGCGTCACCAATACGCATTAATCCACAAATGACTTAAGCGGTTAACTTTTTTAACGTGGATGACACTCCCTCTGAGCAGAGCCGTGGAGAGACCTTTGGAGGGGCAGGTGCTCAAAGTATAAAAGGGGCACATGGGACAAGACTTTAAATGGCGCTGTTCAAAATATCAATACAGCAATATATTGTGATGCATTCCTTGCTGATTCACGTATAGATATGGATGGTTATGTATTGATACAGCAGCAAATGCTTTGATGCAGTTTTGAAAAAGAAACAATAGAGAAGACTATTTTAAGTTTTTCTGGGATTAGAAACTGAAATGTCTTAAATTGTCCCAACCTGATGGCTTTTTCTTCTCTGTTCTACAGAATAATTAAGAACAGCTGTTATAGTAAAAACTATAGAAAACCTCTACATTGTCCTCTTTCTCACCAGCCTCTGTCTCCTGGCTTGCTGTTACCTGATCTCTTTCTGTCACTTGTGCCTTTACATTTCCCTCTTTTTCTTCCTCTTTCTCCATCTTCTCATTTGATCTACTACTTTCCACTCTGTCCATCTAGGAACAAGGCTCAATTTACTATTTGAGCATTAATCTATTATTTTAACCATCACTACTACTCTTGCACCTAATCAATAAGCCCACCTTAAATATTGATACAAAACATAAAAAAAACTGATACACTGGAATATAGTGATTAATATTATTATTACTGTTGTAGTTGTTGTTGTCTAAAATTGAACACCTTTGCAATGTAAACAAATGACAGGCTACATTTGTTATTCATATCCTTCACACTGCACTTTGATGTCAGGTATATTATGCATTTTTTATTGACATTGATATTTTTACATTTATTTCCAGAGAGGTATTATTGAGTTTACAGGCTAAAGTGGTCTTGCTGTTGTAAACACTAGAAAACACTAGTTGCTATTGTAGAAAAAAATATATATATTTGCGTCACATTTAAAATATAATTATATATTAATTAATTTCTGAATTGTTTTTATTTTTATAATGATAATTCAGAGAATGAGAAAATCTGAATAAGCCTTACCAGTGTTGTGATAATTATTTTTAAGGCACTCTATGTGTTAAAAAATAAATAAGTACTGTAATATAATAATAGTTTAGTCAAATAACATAAAAAAGACCAGACCCTTCGATGCCTGTGAAACCTTTCTCCCTCAAACAGCACGATAGTGTTACTTCTACACTACAGGCTACACACAGCAATATAAACAACATATCTGCATGTTCTCACATCACATCGTTCTTGTAAAATAATAATAAGTAAAAAAACATCAAAATCACTTCGCTGAGAATGAAACGCCACTTACCAGCTGCCACGATGTTGAAAATATCCTTTAGCAATTAAAAAATGCACGTGAGGAATCATCCCGGTCGGATGAGGACGTCGTCGTAAGGTGAAAGGTCATCATGTTGGTCATTTTATTTACGGCTAAATAATTATTAATAAATTGTACTAATATTATGATTGGGCGTGGGCAGGCATTCACAAAAGGGAATGTTATTACAAAAAAAATTCGAGGAAATTTTGCTTTGACAAAAGGGCACTTAAGGGGCAAAGGAGCAGGTGCTCAAGTGAACCGGTTCTTTCGGACAGTTCGATCAAATAAAACCAGTTGAAAAAAAAAACGGTTCACCGGTTCTTTTGCACTCGATGTAATGTCATTCGCGATGACTGTCCATAGACAGTAAAAAAAATGGACACAGCGACCCCATTGGATTCAACGGAGACAAATTAAGTCAATTAGAAGCACTTACTTCCTGGGGGTCGGGCGTACTACGCACACTCAAACTGAGCTTGATTACTTAGATGTCACGTGAGCAACCTGTAAATCTTCTAATCGCTGTGCCAAGATAAAACCTGAATCACCGATCGAATCTTGCAGAGAAGGCGAGCGTGAACAGGAGCTAATTTTGGTAAGTATTCTGATTAATTATCTCCCTTGACTTTATGCCTTCACATCCCCCCGATTGCCCCATAGACAGTAAAAGATTGCCTGCGAGCTTCTCCTCCTGTCCACACGGTAATTTCTCTACTGTGCGACAGAGAGTCGCTGGTTATGACGCAATCATTAGCCTATTTTTTACAAAAACTGCTTTTACAGGACCATAACGTAAGATACAAGGTAATGGAGCCTTTTATACATTTTCGTGTTTCTTCAGAAATAATTAATGGACAAATGGAGTCTTTAAACACCTCAGATGTAAAGTTATTCGCTGTCAAAGTGACGCCAAAATGAATGGGAGTCGATGGAATGCTAACAGCAGGTGGGGGTCCGCTAGCCAATGGCGGCGCCCAGGGGTGCTTCAAAAAAATATGAAACCCTGCCCCCCTGTGACTGCCCTTCATTCAAGCCTTCGGTTTACCCGCGCTCATAACACTAGCACAGAATCAGTTCAGAATCAATCATCAAAAGAATCAGTTCGGTTCAGACGAGCTGTGAGTCAGTCTGCTTCACGCTGAATCACACATGCGCAGTATCATCAGCTGCTCGGCTCTGGAATTGGACGCTTCCGACAGAAACGGTTCTCGTTCAGTGTACGAATAAATGTCGAAATTATTATTATTTATTATTATTCTGCGTAGTTTGAAGATGATTTTTTTATATTTATCCCGGATATATATATTTAATCAGAAAAGGGGGTGGGGGGTCAATTGGGGGGTCAAGGCATTTTTTGGCAGGGTCTTGAGACCCCCCAGGACCCCCCCTGGCGCCGCCGGTGATTGATAGTTAGTAAGATACTTGTTGAGTTTAGGTATTGGCTAGGATTAGGGATTTAGAATAAGGTCATGTAGAATAAGCAGTGTTGGGAAGGTTACTTTGGAAATGTAATAGGTTACAGATTACAAGTTACCTTGTTTAAAATGTAATAGTAGTGTAACTTTTTCAATTACTTTATTAAAGTAATGTAACTAATTACTTTTGAGTACTTTTTGATTACTTTTCTAAATTTGTGAAAATTAAAGAATAATAAATATACATCAACTTAAATACAGTTATCTAATAAGCATGTGACATATTCTGTGTAATAAACTCCTGAAACATTGGTGTTTTTTTTTAAACTGCTGTCTCTTTGTATATGATGATAGTTTTCTCAAAATAAGTAAAATGCACATGAAGTGACACAGAGCAGTTCTAGAAATTATGTTTATGTGCTCGTGTACTCCTATATTGAGGCGGCAGAGGTTGAAAACACTGCGAGCTTTAGTAGGCCTATGTGTAGTGAATGAAACCTTTGCCATTAATTTACAGGAGGGGCGGACTGGGGAAAAAAATCAGACTGGAAAATTCAAACTCATACAAACAAATTCATGGACAAAACTATTTTTGATCTATTTTAAATCTTTAATTTAGGGACATGCAAAATAATTAAAAGTTCTCTCCTGAACTGCACCTTCACTTCCATTTTTCTCTTCAGTTTCTTTATTTTGACCTGTTATGCATCTCTCTCTTGACTTTAATACTCAAGATTGAACAAAACTATACAATACAATACTCTCCAATACTACAATATCTTTATAGAAAAATCCTAATACTGTACACGAGTCATGTTTTTCCCTTACAAAAGTTAAACATGCTTTTATTAGCCTATATAAAAGTAAAATAACCTTGTTTTGTTTTTGTTTTTTGCAAATGGATTTGTATTTATTTTTAAATAAATACATTTGTAAAATAATTTTACATTTTTGGTTATCACAGTTAAACAATAGTAAACATTTTCTCTGGATTTATAGTTAAATATTAAAATGTTAATTTTCGTAAGGGTTGTGTTGTTGTCTGTCATAGCTCCCCCTAAACCTATGAAAAAATCTGATTTTTTATCAGCTAAATTCCAACTGTAACATTACAACTGATAATAATGATGGCCTTTATATAGTATTTTGAGTGATGACTGATGAGCAACGTGCTGCTGCTTGATTAAATAAATAAAAAAAACAAAGACAAAAAAGCATCTTTACAGATGAAACTGACCTGAAACTCTGAACAGTAGTTCTGCTTCTCTGCTCCAGCAGTCCACTCTCTCTCTCTCTCTCTCTCTCTCTCTCTCTCTCTCTCTCTCTCTCTCTCTCTCTCTCTCTCTCTCTCTCTCTCTCTCTCTCTCTCTCTCTCTCTCTCTCTCTCTCTCTCTCTCTCTCTCTCTCTCTCTCTCTCTCTCTCGCATTGATTACTCTGAGTCTGATCCAAACCGTTTGGCGGAGGCGCGGAGAGCGCGCGAGTCATCATGACTAACAATTCATGACTTATTAGAGATTTAATTATCAAATGGCGGATTCGCAAATGATCGCTTTAGTACATTCGACAGGCAATTATACAATAATGATATTAAATAGTGGGGCAAAATCGGCTGCCAGGTCACCGGGAATTGTCCCGGTTCTCCCGGTGTCCAGTCCGCGCCTGAATTCCACAGACACGCAGGATGTGCAAGTCATATATTGCATTTTTGGGGCTTAATATTCACAGACACTAGTCCATGTCATGTTTTGATTCAAGTGTACTGACCTACTTTTGATTTAGTCATCCAAAATGTGGCATATTCCATCCGTTTTTATGACTGGATTCTACGAACCAGACTGTATTTCCGCATCCCGGAAATTATTAGGGCGGTATGTCTCAGAATAGTCAGTGCAATTTGGGAAAGAAATCAGTTAAATCTGTATGTGGATGCGTGTAAACATTCAAATGTAATCCCCTTTGTAATCGTTAAAAATTTCATAAGTAACTGTAATTTAATTACTCATTTTTTCGTAGTAACTGTAACTAATTACAGTTACAATAATTTTGTAATTAAATTACGTAACGCCGTTACATGTAACTAGTTACTCCCCAACACTGAGAATAAGTCATTAATATGTGCTTAATTAGTACTAATGCTAATATTCTAGCAATATGCATGCTAATAAGCAACTGGTTTAGAAACCCTAAAATAAAGTGTTACTGAAATTGTCATTTAAAAACTGCATTTTGTATTTACTTGCATTATCTTTGTGTAATATAATAAATTATTTGATTATCTGAATCTTTTAAAGCAACACTATGTAAATTTTGGCACTCTAGCGGTTAATAAACAGAACTGCAGGCATCCCATGGAAGGACATTCTAACGGAGCTACTTCTCCAAGTTTATGTCTATGGCGATTCACGCAGTGTATGTGTTACTCCGCAGCGGTGACAGCTGAACAGGCTACAATAGTCCAAAAATAATCACTTATTATGAATGTACCATAGCGATTTGGGATATGACAAAAGGATGATTTGGTAGATGAAATTATGATGTACTCGCTCATTATACATATATACATTTTGCTAATTTTTAACACAGAAAAAGTTACATACTGTAGTGTTACTTTAAGTGTGACAGATGAAAAAAAAATGTATGTATGTGTATGTATATATATATATATATATATATATATATATATATATATACTTTTTATTTGATCTGCTATTTAGTGTACTGTAATTTATAAATCGTATTTTATAATTACCTGTGTATGGATGAAATAAGGTGTTCAGTTATGGTATGGTTCAGAATGATGCTAATTTATCATGCTGTTCAAGCTATGTGTGTTATGCTATCAAACTTTGTTTCAGGTCTTAATATTTTTTTTTCTATTCTAATTAAAATATATATTATTTATGTGATGAATGGCCACACTCTCTGTCACTTCACTGCTACACTGAAACTTTTTCTTGTATTGCTGTACCATGTGTCATTTACCATTTGTGCCTTGCGCCTTTTTCAGCAGGAGAGTGCCTGAGGCTTTAACTCAGTTCTTTAATAAATCACTGAGCACCACACATCGAGATCCTCTATCATATGCACACCACAGACATACACACTCCCATACAGTTACTCTGCATCAAACCTTCATTAGCTTTAAATGAAACCAATATTAAGCTAAATTGATCCCGTGACTTTCTTGTGTCTGTTGTTTGTGAGCGACTGTGTTTGTGCATCATTGAGGTCAATTGACACGGCTGTATCTCTGAGGTCAATAGAAAGGCCCAGCTCTGAAATCACTCATTTGCCTGAATGTAATGGCTTTAAATATTAATGCCTTGTGCTGTGGTAATGGAGATGATTACGGCCGTTTTTGCCTGGTGAAGGAGACAGTCCTGGTAACATCATGGATTTATGTTAGGGGTGTAATGATTCACTCGTTTCCTCGATGCATCGATTACAAACCCTGTCGATTCATATGCATCGATCTTGAAACATGATTTTTGAATCGTGAATCACCGATCTTGGACAGTAATCGATTCAAAATGCTAAGAATCGAATGAATCGCGATTTCTATAGTGATTTAATGCTTTCAAAATGTATACACATTAAATTACTACACACACGAATTAATGGAGACCTTGAAAAGTGTTCGTGAATCGTGCCTCTTATCTGTTCTTCACGCGCTCCACTGTTTACCGCCTGAGACTGTCACAGGATTGCGCTCGCGCTCCGTTCGTCTCTGACGCAGCTGACGTGTGATCTATAGGACTCGTGGCCAGTAATGCTAACGTGAAGTAGTTTTACTTTTCTGTAGTTTGTCAATGGCTCTCTGCATCTTACCGACGGAGTTACCGGAGCCGTCGACAGCTGTATTTATTGCATGGACGGAGCAGAAATGTAAGTGTCTAAATCATACGCACAGCATTAACAACGACCTTGAAATAAGAGCGCGAGATTTATCTGATAATCAGATGCATGAAAGTAGCGTTTGTTTCATTAGCAAACAGACATCTGGCACGTTTTCTCTCAGAATCATTCGCTGATGGAGAGGAAAAGTTAAATAGAGATGAAGACATTTTCACACTGAAAGAGAAGCGATCTCACTCTCATAGACGTGCCAGACTATATCTGCAGCTAAACAGAATAAAAGCAGAATGAACTGATGAAACTAAAAAAAACCCACAAAAAATTTATGAATGATGCAGTGCTAATTGACATTTGTTACAGTACAGAAACTATAAAGTATATTTTCTACCTTATTCTGTGTAGAAAATTTAAATAATTGCTAATTAAATGTAGTCTAGTATATAAAACAAATCATAAAATTGCCATTAGGAAAAAAATATCGATTACAAATGATTGATTATTGTCCAGCAGTGTATTTGATTTATTACAGCTAATTAAAAGTAATTAAAAAAGAACATAATTCCTTGTAAAAAAAAATAAAAAATTAGATTATTATTATATAGGCTACATACATAAAATGATTGTATTTGACATTTCTGTCACTTCTGAAATTATGGCTACGCCCCTGGTGTGACAAAATGTTAGCTTATACATAATACTCTTCAAGCTCTTTTTTAAAAACTTGGCTTACATACATTTTTACGTATGCCATGTTGCATCATAAACAAGCATTTAACAATGGACAAAAGTTTTTTTTTTTTTTTCTAACCTATGGTTCTCTAACCATAAATGCTACTGTAATTTGCCCCCTGACTAAGCATTTAAAGAATTTAGTAGAAGCATTTAAATAATCCCATGAATGCACTTAAAGAATGCAGAACCGAATCGTTATAATCGAATCGAATTTAATTGTGAATCGAATCGTTCTGAATTTGCAAAAATCGTTCTTGAATCGAATCGTAAACCTATGAATCGTAATCGAATCGCTGCCTTGCCAAAGATTCACAGCCCTAATTTATGTGTGTGTGGCAAAGTCAGTAATCTTTGGAGAACGCTTAGCATTAGCATTTCCATTCATCTCAATGGAAGTTGCTTGGTTGGAAGTAGAAAATCTTTTTGAGCCGGTTTTGGGACTAAGAAAGAAAACCATATTATGAAATCACTGATTCGCTGATGTTCACAGTCTTGGAAAGTTCAAAACACCAAGAACTTTTTTTTTCTTTCACTAATAGCAAATATACTACATATATATACTGTGACGGGAGGAGCACACGACAGACACAGTGGGCGTGGCTTCAGGCCTCGGAGAGGCTTTTATTAACAGGAAGTCAAATAAAGCAGGGGATAAAGGTGGCCAACGGGGAAGAGTGTCCAAAATAAACAGGGGATCTGGTGTCCTCGTCATGCTGCAGGGTTCGTGTGGGTCGGGCAGTGTTCATGGAGGAAGGGTCCAGGTAAGGGGCGAAGTCCAGCATCACTCTCGTTGGCCGCGGCGCTGGAAGGGGATGGACGGCCCGGCATCCTGGCCCATCGGCCGTGTAAACGGGTGCGGTTCCCATCCGGATCGCGGGTCCGGCAGCTCACGTCTCTAGTGGCATGCACGGGGAAGAGACGGGTTTCCCGAAGAGAGGCGAGTTGGGCTTTTAAACAGCGGTGGTGACGAGGCTCCATTTCCTTCAGGTGTGCCCCATCACACGCCGCCAGCCCTGACTAGTCCAGCGCCCCTCCTCTCACACACCCACTCCAATCAGGAGCCTGGTGAAGGGCCAGCGGCGAGAGAGAAAGTCATAGTAATTAGTTTTATTACCGAGGGTTATTATCCTTAACTAAAATTAAAGCTAAAAATAAATCAATAAAAAAAAACATTTTCATGACTTAAATTTTTTTTTTTTTTCAGATAGATTGACATTGCATAGCCTACTTTCACATTTTATTTTATGTTACTTTAAGTACAAAACTTTTACTATAAAGAAATATTAACTATACATTAAAAAAGAGACATAAATAAAATAATACTTATCAATTATAATTAAACAACACCGGAATGTACTGATAAATGTTCAGTTTTTAATGTATATTTTTGGCAAAAGCATCTGTCTAATGTTTAAAAAAAATGTTTTTTTTGTTGTATTTTATCATTTTATTTATGTATTTATTAAGATATTTTTAAAAAGATGTTTCTAACAAATTCTAAGTTTATTTATAAACTTGCACACTGTCCATCATAAATGGATTTTTCACTAAGCTTGTTACAGTGCATTATGGGATTGCCTTCCCCATGAAAAGTACATGCAATATTGCCTTGGAATTCGGCTTTAAGTTGTAGGAACTACCCACCAGCCTAAGGATGGAAACCAACAGCGTAGGCAAAGGTTTTATGGGTGAATGTCTTTATCGTGTGCTTCTTTGAATTTCAGTTATTATTTGTTTAAATTCTAGCCCTGTCAGTCAAATAATCAAATGGTTCTCAAATTTACACAGAAATGGTTATTAGTTGAATTTTTCTTAGTCACATACATGCAGGAACATCTATGCTGTTTAAAACGCTGCGTACAGAGGCAGCACATTACTTCATGGAACAGAGCCAGTGAAATCATCCCATCTTATTTCAAGAGAGGCACTGCTCCTTCCAGAAGCAAAGGTCTGGTGCATTGTGGGTGACAGCTGACGGAAATGTACTGCAGGGTGTGTTTAAGTGTATGTGTATATTGTGTGTATACTGTGGATTCATTGGTGCTAATGCATCATTAGCTGGATTTGCCCGTAGGTCGCTCTTATGAAAGGTCAATGAAAGGTAATCTTGAATTTTATCTTACCTTCTCTCTCATTCTTATTCTCTTCTCACTTCACAATTTCTCTCTGTTCTAGCTTCACCATATCTTTCCTTCATCTTTCCTATCTTTCGTCATCTCACCACGCTTCATCTCCCCATTTGCACTGCAAATTGAAAAAAAAGGTAGTTTAAGAAAAGTTTTTTTTTAAATACCTCAAAATCCTCAAGAGACTTTAGGTTTATGTCTCACAAACCACAGAGGAGGTGAAAGATATAGTGTTTTTTTTTTCATCACTTTAATAAATAGCGAGTGCTTTGTACATTCGCCGGAGGTTTATTCGTTAGATTCTGGTCTTATTTCTTGTTTCTGTTTTCCTCAGTGCAAGACAGAGCTGAGAGTAGCTTGTTGTGTTTGTTGTTCTGACATTTTCTATTTATTTTATTAGTAATTCATTATAATGTTTAGATCATATATTCCCCTCTAGTGAAGAGAGGTTAATTAAAGGTTAACTATGATCAATTTTTAAAAAAAGTGCTTGCTCAAGGTAGGAAAAATATGCTGCCCTAATGTCATCCTGGGAGGTTTTTACTTACGGTCGTTATGATGTCATGTGCCTTCAAGTGGTTTTGGTTCAAATAAAATGGACATATTTTTATGTCTTTTTCTACTTTCTGACAACTACAGAGGCGTACACTAGATGTGGTGCAAAAGATGCGCAACTGACACTTTATCTAACACTTTTTATGCTTCGGAGAATGATGGGAAATGTGGTTGTAACAATGTTCTTTCGTGGGAACAAGGAGGCGGGATCCGGCGGACAATCAAATAAGCTTTAATTATAAAATAAAGACAAAACAGCGCGGCAGGCCCTCACGGACAACTGCCACGCAAAAACAGATAAACTAAAAATAGAGGCCTGGTCCTCTCTCGTCCTTCCCTGTCGTCGCTCCTATTTTATATCCTTCCAATCTCCTCCGTGGGACTCAAGACAGTGAGTGTCGCAGGTGTCACTGATTTCCAATCACTCCACCAGCGTCGCTCCGTTCCCACGGCTCTCGGCCCCGCCCCACTCATCACAGACCTAATTACTTGTAAATTTACAACCAAATATATTTTAACCTTTACAATTGTGAAAAATATAAATCCTTGTTTTTACAAATAAGCAAGTTCAGCTCAGGTGGCAAAAAAAGTTGCTTTGCATGAAAAATAAGTATTTAAGCAATATGATTAAACTCATTTACACCATTCACAGTGCTTCTTAGGAGTGGGTGGGCACCACAAAGTTTCAGTTGTCTGATTGGTAGGAATTTTTTGAGGAATCATGGGTAATGTAGTTTTTCACCAGAATTCCCATTATTAAACATAATTTAGTAAATAAGATTACACAATGCAGGCCGATGGCTTCATCAAAGTGTATACAATTGATTAACAACCTTATATTGCAGTAGATGTGTAGTTTTAATGCTTTGTAAATTATTGTTTAAAATCAATTTCCCTATTTATAAAATAAAATGGGATTTGTACTTCCAAAACTGTTGCACTCTATTGATCAACAGTGTAAATGTTGCGATCATCAGTGTAAAAGTATTTGCCAAAATGAGATGCAGTTCCAAAAAGAGACTGACAAAATGACTGTCTCACAAATTTTAAAGGGAACATAAATCTGTCATGGAACAAATGTCTTTAAAATATTATAAATGCAGCTTAATGTCCAGTAAGATCAATTTATGGCCTTACAAATTTCAAAATTCATCTGTTTTTGGCAAGTGGCAAAAAAAAAGAAAAATGTCGCCAATAATTGGGGCCCTGTATAAAGCCCATTATATGCAATTTTCAAAATCAGTTCTTGCAGACAACTGCTTGCCGAGTAACACAAAATAAAACGTTGTCACATGACCAGTTTATTACCATCATTGCAGTCAAACCTCTCTGTTTATATCTGGGAGTCATACTGACCAAAATAGACAGACACAGGATGTGGTTTGCAGAGATTACTCTGATAATAATGTGATCACATATATGCAAATCCTTTTGCCAATTTGCATAAGACAATTAGACTTTCAAAGTAGTACATGGATAGAGCGTCCGTTTGAAATACTCAGAGGCAATGTTATTCAACAATTATAACTGAACCCACTGTGGACATAGACGAGGTTGAGGACACGAGTATGAGCCTAGTGCGTATCTCACAACAGGACGAGTAAAGAGCATGGGCAGACAAACACAGCTTCAGCCAGTCAATAAGAACTGCACGCTGTGGAGAAATATTCTTGACTACATGCATTGTTATCAGCAATTACACACATCCGAAGCAGCCCAACCGCTAACCACCCATCACACCAATGGCACTAGCCAGATTGCATTTCTAGTACTACATTACAAAATCTGCACTTTCATTCAGTGAGAAAGTGATGCAATGAGGCAAAAGGCCCCTAGGGTAAAAGCCCTTTCTATATAACGTTGGGTATAAAAAAAGAGCTAAAAGATCATTTAGGATAAAAAAAGTCTTCCCCTTGTCATGGTTCTGCCTTCATGTCCTGATTTTTCTCTAGTCTTGTGGCAGGATCATGACAGGCCCGTGTTTTGTGTACAAGCACATGGCCTCGTCTTTGGGCCATGTGCTTGTGTTGTCTCGTTTCCTGGCCCCGCCCCCCTTGTTACCCTAGTTTTGTCAGCATTGATTTACCTGTTCCACCTGTTGTGTTCATTAGTAGCCTCCCTTTATAAGTGTGTTTCTCTTCTCTTCATTGTTTAATATTGTCAATCATTGTATAATATTGTCAAATACTGTCTATATTGCGTGTCAACCTGCGTGAGATCTGTCTGTGAGTAAGTCTATTGAAAGTCTTGTCTATGTAGTAGTGTGATCCTGTTTTTGTTATAGTGTAGTTTGTCAAGTGTTAGTCTAGTTTATCTCTCGTCAGTCTTGCCCTTGTTTTGCCCCCTCGTGGGTTTTGTTTTCCTGTTTTGAATAATAAACTGTTGCAGTGACTACTGTCTGCATTTGGGTTCATCCTCCACCCACCCGCATAACAGAATGAACCGACCACGCAAGAACTCAGCAGACAGGATGCTCTCCAATCGTCAGCGACAAGCGGAGCCTCTTAGGCACTGCTGGTTGTCATCCCCTACTGACAGGAAGGGGGTCACCCTCCCATATTCGTCCGAGGGTGAGTGGATCCTGCAGAATTATGCCCGGCTATGGGAGAGTTTCTCCCAGGAGGAGTCGCAGGTTTCCCCCTCGATGTCCCCACCTTCACCCAAGCTGTCAGTGATCCCGGAGGGTCATGTCCTGGCTGTGGTTACCCAGGGGAATCAAGCTGGCTCCACTTCCACCCCTGAGGCTTCAGTCGTCCCCGAAAGTCTCCGTGGCAAACGAGGGAGACGGATTTCGTGGGATTCTTCGTCGGAGTCATCCTCGGCTGAGTCAGCACTGTCTGAGACTGCCCGTCCAACGCAAGTCACAGATCCCGCTGAGCTTCACCAACCGGCCACATGTCCGGCTCTGTCTTCCACACCGCGACCTAAGAGGAAGAGGAGGAGAAAGGGAGCCTCTCGCCCTTCATCTCTGCCAGTCCCAGACCCTGCTACTGCAAGCGCTGTCCTAAGCGCTGTCCCAGAGCCTGCTACTGCAAGCGCTCTCCCAGGTGCTGTCCCAGAGCCCGCTACTGTAAGCGCTGTCCCAGGTGCTGTCCCAGAGCCCGCTATTGTGAGTACCGCAGAGAGAGTCGCGGCCGATTCAGCTGCTGAAGCTGTCTTACAGGCTGTATCAGCACATCAATAGATGCCTGTCCTCGTCGCTACTGACACTTTGGCTGAGTACCTAAAGCGTCTTGTCCAGATTCTCGAAGCCCCTGGCAAGTCTGTCATGTCTTGTACCGAGTCCACAGATTCTACGAGCGCCGTGAGCGCCGAACCCCAGTCAGCTGCCGTGAGCGCCATACCCCAGTCAGCTGCCGTGAGCGCCGAACCCCAGTCAGCTGCCATGAGCGCCGAACCCCAGTCAGCTGCCGTGAGCGCCGAACCCCAGTCAGCTGCCGTGAGCGCCGAACCCCAGTCAGCTGCCGTGAGCGCCGAACCCCAGTCAGCTGCCGTGAGCGCCGTACCCCAGTCAGCTGCCGTGAGCGCCATACCTCAGTCAGCTGCCGTGAACGCCGTACCTCAGTCAGCTGCCGTGAGCGCCATACCCCAGTCAGCTGCCGTGAGCACCGTACCCCAGTCAGCTGCCGTGAGCACCGTACCCCAGTCAGCTGCCGTGAGCACCGTACCCCAGTCAGCTGCCGTGAGCGCCATACCCCAGTCAGCTGCCGAGAGCGCCGTACCCCAGTCTGCTGCAGACGATGATCTTCCCGATTCAGAGATGGGGAGCTCTATACTTGCTTCTGCTCCAAAGTCACCCGCAGTACCCCCTGTCTTGTCTCCTGTTGTGTCGCCTCCTGTCTCCCCTGTCAAGCTGCCTACTGTTTCCCCCAAGTCATCCCCTCATGTGTCTCCAGCCAAGTTCCCCCGGAGTCCCAGTCCTCAGTCCTCCCATCCACCCTGGTCTGCCCTCTAAGAACTTTGTACTTCCCCCACCTCCTCTGCCTTGTTTATTGTTTTTGATTTTGCACCCTAACCCTGTGATTGTTTTTTCATGTTTGCCTTTAGTGTTATTTGTCATGTCCTGTTGGGTTGTGTCTTTGTCCCAGTCGGTCGTGTCCCGTGTTTGATGTTCCCTTGAGGAGCGTCTGGAAGCCGCTCCTTAAGGGAGGGGTTCTGTCATGGTTCTGCCTTCATGTCCTGATTTTTCTCTAGTCTTGTGGCAGGATCATGACAGGCCCGTGTTTTGTGTACAAGCACATGGCCTCGTCTTTGGGCCATGTGCTTGTGTTGTCTCGTTTCCTGGCCCCGACCCCCTTGTTACCCTAGTTTTGTCATCATTGATTTACCTGTTCCACCTGTTGTGTTCATTTGTAGCCTCCCTTTATAACCTCGTGTGTTTCTCTGTCCCTTTGTCGGTTCATTGTTTAATATTGTCAATCATTGTCTAATATTGTCAAATACTGTCTACATTGCGTGTCAACCTGTGTGAGATCTGTCTGTGAGTAAGTCTATTGAAAGTCTTGTCTATGTAGTAGTGTGATCCTGTTTTTGTTATAGTGTAGTTTGTCAAGTGTTAGTCTAGTTTATCTCTCTCTCTTGATTTAGTGAACGGCTGGAATGCAGCAGGTTAACAGGGAGACCGGCTAGCGGAGCCTTTACCTCTCGTCCCCACGTATTGGGCGGCCGCTATGCTCTGAGCGCTGCTCAGGTAGATCCTCGACAGCGGGAGGGCTGGACACAGTAGAAGAGAGGTTAATAGGCAGTGATAAGGTGTAGCTGACCTGAACCTGACTGTAGACAAGACTGTGACAAGACAAGACTGATACAGCAGGATTTGTAGAAAGCCACCAGCATCATACTCCGACAACTGGCAAGAAAACAGAGGACATTAAATAGCAAGCGAGTTAGAGAGGGAACAGGTGGAACGGATCAGTGAAAAGGCTACAAATGAGAAACAGCTGAAGAGGGAAAGGGAAAGAGTGAGGTAATGACCAGCAGAGGGAGGAAAATGAAAGGAGAGACAGAGGGGAGAACCAGACTCATAACACCCCTACAATATTCATTCTTTTCACTTTTTTTTTTTTTTTTTTACAAAATTTGTAAATGTGTAAAGTATATTATAAATTGTTTTATTTAAAACCAAAAACAACTCTACCTGTGTGTGTGTGTGTGTGTGTATATATATATATATATATATTAATCAAATTGTTTTATAATTTTATAAATACAGTATATGCATGTTTTAATTAAATATATTTTAGGAGCAGAAATAATAATAATAATAAAAAAGATTTTCCTTCAGGGTGCAAGCCTAGAGAGATACAGTACATTCTGTCAAATTCTTTACGGTTCAATTTTGTCACATAAAGAATCTGTCCTCTTGGTAGCACTTGTTTTGGAAATTATAAATCCACTGTCATCTCTCATCAATCACAAATATTCATTTCTGAAATGAACTGTAAAGAGAGTTTTCGGACTAGTGGTCAGGAACAGTGGGGTGACAGAAAGGCTGCAGTGTTTTCAAGCATGCAGAGACAGCAGAAAGGAGGAGGAGATGAGAAGACAGCAGACAGTCTCTCAGAACTCTGAGATGGACCAGATTCGGTGCTTAAATCATGAAATAAATGTAAAAACAAAAAAAAAAAATACATGTTTTTCTTCAAATATGAAATCCAGTACACTTTGGTGTTCCTGATGACATTTTATAAGCATTAGAGACAAATGTTCCATTAAATATATTAGATAAACCATCGCACGTAACACTAGGAAGGTGGCTCCGATATGAAACTGAAAGAAGTATTTCGGAAAACAAGGAACTACAATGAATCCTAAACGGAGCCCAGCAAGTACAAGACTGCCAGAAAAAACAAGGTTTACATACAAAGTGACTAATAAGGGTAATGACCGGTTACTTTTAAAAGTAATGCATTACAATATTGCGTTACTCCCTAAAATGTAACTAATTACGTTACTTAGTTACTTTTTATGGAAAGTAATGAGTTATGTTACTTTTACATTACTTTCACATATAAATATGAGCAGGGCTTGAATGTTTTTAATATAAGAAGTTCTGGTCATACTTTATTTTAGGGTCCAATTCACACTATTAACTAACCATTAACTATAACTTTTGCCTCAATTAACTCCTTATTTGATGCTTACTTATAGTTTATAAGGTAGTTGTTAAGTTTAGGGAATTGGGTAGGATTATGGATGTCATGCATTATATGTACTTTATAAGCACTAATAAACAGCCAATATGTTAATAATAGACATGCTAATAAGCAACTAGTTATCAGTGGAATTGGACCCTATACTAAAGTGTTACCGAATTTCTATTTATATCAAAATGTAAAAGTTCTTTCACACCAAAAAGTGTAATGAATAAACCTCAGGCTGAAGGAAAAGTAAATTTGTGTTTGTACAGTAGAACACAGGAGAAGAAGCTTCAACACTCTTCAGCAATAAAAACGAAAAACAATGAAGAACAATTGTAAGTTTATCTAAAGTCATTTTTGCTTATAAGTATGGTGCAAAGACATAATTTTATAAAATGGAATTTGAAATATTTTTACATATTTAATTGAGGGTTGTGTCATATTCTGAGTTTGCATTTCACTTTTTTAATTCATTTTGATGAATATTAAATATTTTATTTATTTTTTTGAGTGATGAATTATTGCTCATTCACATTCACTCTAGAGCTACATCATGTTCACACAGTGCACACAATGCCTCTGTACTTCAGATTTCTCCCAATATGGGGACAGGAAACTTTTCAGTTAATAAATGGGAAAACAGAGTAACTGGTGTTACTTTTTTGAAAAAGTAACTCAGATATTTTCTTGTAAATTAAAAAGTAATACGTTACTTTACTAGTTACTTGAAAAAAGTAATCTGATTACGTAACTCGCGTTACTTGTAATGTGTTTCTCCCAACACTGGTGATGACACAGGTTAAAACGATCCGGGGATAACAAATGGAAACATGAATAGGAACTAAACAGAACTACAAACTGGGGGAATTTACATGACACCATTTTTAACTTTTAACGTAACAATACAAGAGGACGAAAATAGGAAAATCATGACTTTCAAGTCTTTCCAACTCTTTCCAAAATATACTGTATAGTAGCCTACTAAGGGGAACTTTAATGGTCATGTTATGTCATTGATTGAAACATTTTGGAAGACAGAAGAAATTTTCCAGTCAACAAGCCTGTCAAATGTTTTGCTGCCTCAAATCATGGTTTGATGTTGAGACGTGTGTGACGAGTGGGGCGGGGCCGAGGGATGTGGGAACACGAGTGAGGCCGGTGGAGTGATTGGGAAATCAGCGACACCTGCGACCCACCACCGGTCTCGAGTCCCACATAGGAGATGGAAGGATATAAAACTGGAGCGACGACAGTGAAGGACGAGAGAGGACCAGGCCTGGGCGTTATTTTAGGTTTTGGTTTTATTTTGTGCGCATCAGTCGTCCGTGAGGGGCTGGTGCGCTGTTTTGTGTTTATTTTGTTATTAAAGTTTCATTTCAATTGTCCGCCGGTTCCCGCCTCCTTCTTCCCAATGATTAGGAAGTTTTAATGCATTACAGTGTGGTAGAAAATTAATACTTTTCTACAATTTATTTTTCTGAGATTTACAGTTTTCAGTAGATAGTAAAATAGGTGAAAGACCAATATCTGAGCACACTGCCTGAAATACAGTATCCCACAATGCAATGTGTTCAGTTTGACCTTTCAAAGCCAATAAGTAATATAAGTCAGAATTTTAAACATCTCCTTCAATAATTATTTAATAAATAAAAAACAAGAATAATTATTAAATAAAAAAAATAAAAAATAAAAAGTTTCTGAGATGATAAATGGCTGTGATTCTCTGATGTAAACATGCATCACATATATATATATACTATTTCTAAAAATGGGTGGCAATATACAGTGTACACTGTACAGTATGCACTACCCTATATTTCATTTCTATTTATTTTTCTTTCAAACTTCTTCTTGTTCCTATCCTGACTCTGGAGAGTGTGAGCGCATTTGTGACGAATGAAAAATGAGAATGCAAAATAAGTTCTTCAAATAAACACCCCAGCAGCGTCGGCAGATGAAAAATAACTAGACTACGACACCAAATCACATACCACTGCATTAATATTTTGTTATTTTTTATGCTGAGTTTTAGTTTACTTTTTGACATTGACTTTTCATATTAATATCTAACTTTCTTAATAACAGAAAAAAATATAATTAATCTCAGATTGAAGGCACAAGAGCAATTAGTTGTTTTTCTTCTAAAAAATGATCCCCTTTGATGCTGCAGTGGGGATTCGAGAGTGATTATAAAAACAACATATTCTCACCGCGCCTCCATTAACTCAACAGACTGGCCACTTATTCAAAGTAAATATTTAAACACTTAATTTTATAACTCTGATTGTTCCACTATTTTGCAGCACTCCCTTATTTTCAGAGATCTTTTTATGCATGTTCAAAACACAAAGAAATACACTTACAATACAAATACACAGAAGTGTTACATTTTAACACATTAAGTTCTAGGACAATGTTTTTTGTGTACATTTTTACTCATTCATTGTGTTGATGATTTTACCACAGTCAATGTGTCGGAAAGGATTTGCACAAAGATGTCTAAATGTGTGTATAATTTAAAACATTGTGTGCTGTCCTTTACTACATAAATTATGTTAAAAAATATACATAAAATTCTAAACAAAATGTTGATGGAAAAATCACTGGTTGTTTAGCTTATTGTCAAAATATTTATTATGATGAAATATCAACAATTACATTCATAGAACTGCAGAATATATGTACAGTTTTAACCAGTCGAAAAGGAAATGTTCAACACAGGACAAATCAGTTCTATTCATCTCATTGGGTAACATAACCCCACCTTCATAATCATTTCACTTTTTTCCAAACTTTGCTGGATTGATGTACACTGGCGTCGCTTTGATGCTCTAAAACATTTCTTATTATTAATGTCTGTACTCCTCCATCTTTTCCACAGAATAGAAGTAAAAGTCATTATCAAAATAGCCTTTTAAAAGCCAACACAATGTTTTTGTCCTCCTATGGGAAGAAATGAACTTCTTTGAAGACTGGACTCAGAAAATGACTGACAACATCAGAATGTTCCCTGGTCTGTATGCGTGTCCACAAACTCAAATGCACTCAGTGCTTCAGTGGAAATTACGGGTTTCAACACTTTATTGAAACAGAGACAGAGAAGAAAAAATCCACATTTTTTGTGGAACTCTAAAAATATTTATTTGTAAGTAACAGCTTGTGACATATTCAAAAATATTTCAGCTGTACTGTAAACTAAATTATACCAGATTAATTTTAATACTTATCCTAAATTATGTCCAAAAATGATGAGATCCATAGAGAGAAATACTCCAATTGAGGATTTAGCCTTTAGCTTGTCCGCAGTGAAGGGGTAGCTGTTTGAGACACATGCAAGAAATCACTCTGTGGTGATCTTTCTCCTTCCTACAGAAGTTAACCCACCTGTGCGCTGATATTAACTACCTTCCTGGTCATGTGGGACTGCAATGGTAGAGTCTTCTGCCTAATAAAAGATCAAAATAATGATAAAATACAAACTAGAGAATGCTTGATTTGGTATGAATTAATGATTTAGTGTTAAAGTTTTACTGCAGTGCTTACCTGAATGGTGACAAAAGAAAATGGTCCATCTTCTGATTGGTTCATTTCCTGTGTAATAAACATAATGTTAGACATCACTTACAGTATTTTATATAATGTTAGCAAATTTTGATTGTAAGCTACCTGGTCTGCACCAGTGGCTCCAAAGCACTTCTAACATATTGCTAATAATTTCAGCAAACTTTTGAATCATCTACCACTACTTTACACATAATAAATAAAGAGCATTGCTAGCACCAAATGTTTTTTTTTGTGACAGAAACAGAGTGAAATACAGAGTTTAAAAGTGCGGTCACATTTACCACTGCTTCACGTAATTTTGTGTGCTTAATTCATTCATTTGTAAAGGTCTCTTTACTCTTGGGAATTTCGTGTGAAAGTGTGTCGATTTGAAATCAAATTTCAACGCGTTTTTCCATGCTAACCAAAAGAAAGCTGCTTGGTTTACAGTAAAGTTACATTACGTGACTAAAGTACTTGCGTTACAAACATTTTTTTTAATAAAAAGTTTAAGTATTACAGTTGTTTTAAAACTAAAAGTCTAAACTATTCTATGTTTGAGTCAAATTGAAAGTAATAAGGATTTTAATTTCTATTAAGGTTTATAGGGATTTTAAGATGTAGGCTAATCAGTGATTTGAATAATTAAGTTACTTATTGAGTAACTAAGTTACTTTTCAGACAGAGTAATTAGTAAAGTAATTTAAAAACAATATTGATTATGTAATTAGTTATAGTAACTAATTACTTTTTGTAAGCAACTTAACCCAACACTGACATTATAGGACTGACAGACTGCAACGGTTTCAGTTAAAAATCTCATTTTGTGTTCCTTCTACTGAAGAAACAAAGTCACTTACATCTTGGATGCCCTGGGGGTAAGCAGAAAAAACATCAAATTTTCATTTTTGGGTGAACTATCCCTTTAACATCTTGTGAAGTGAAAAGCTGTGTGTTTGTAAGAAACTGTCCTTAACATTGCTTTCTGCAGTAAAAAGGGTGTCTCGTCTGAATCTGGAGAGAAATACGCACTGCAAGCAAAAACAGTCCAGAACAGTTCAGAACAAATATGTCAGTGAATTTTGATGTGAGAGAACAACAGAGAATGAACTTTTTCACTAAATGAAGGGTTACAGATCATGGACTCATATTTAGGCCATAAATGAAAGTAAAAAAAATAAAATAAAAAATAAATATGATTGGTTTTTACCAAACATGCAGCTTTTTGCTTCACAAGATGTTAAGTGATGAACTGGAGTGGTTTGGATTACTTGTGGATTATTGTGATGTTTTTATTAGCTGTTTTGACTCTCATTCTGACGGCACCCATTCACTGCAGAGGATCCATTAATGAACAAGTGATGTAATGGTAAATATCTCCAAATGAAGAAACAAACTTATCTGCTTTTCAAATGGCTTGAGGGTGAGTACATTTTCATAAACATTTCATTTATGGGTGATCTATTCCTTTAAAAAACAAAGTTCATTAAAATTCATCACTCTGATACATGAAGCATCTGTACAATGTTTTCTGGGTGTTTTACACCATAAATAGGTAATAGATCATCTACACAGATAAAGATCTCTCTGTATGAGCTTTCCGCTTTCTCAGCCTCTGTTGGCTTCGCAGCATCAGTCAGAGGTCAGGGGGCATTTTATTGAGTCGCATCTGCAGGAGCAGGGTCCATTTAGGAGATTGGCTGTCAGTGATGATCTTTACAATGCGGCTGCACGCAGAGAGGGTCTTGGCAGGACACTATCATGCTGCTACTTGCAGTGGAGTTGGTGCATGTGTAAATTCTCTCACCTATTTATCATGTCATAAGCCTGTTTCATCACCATATGGTTCTGCTGTCTGAAAAAGAGGATTATTTGTATGAGTATACATTTGACAAGCTCAGGTTGCGTGAGCTCTCACGCTGTTGAGTTTTTAATGGATTTGTCCCATAAATCACAAGATATTTTGGGGATTTATGTTTTTTTTAATTATTATTATGCAAACTCTCTAACACACATTGTACACACCTACGTAATGCATGGTTTAAAAAATAAATAAATGGCTTTGTTACGACCCTATAGTTTTTTTGTGTTTTGGTTTGTGTGTGTCTGCCCAGGTTGCTGCTGATTGGTTCCTGCAGACTCATTGCTGTTGTCCTCTGATTGGTCTTCGCTCCTTTAAAAGAGAGGACAGCATTTCCTTTAATGGGGGGTGGCCATTTTGTGAACCATGCTGTTTGTACTGTGCTTGTGTTGTTTTACCCCTGTTTGTATACTAGATTGAGATTGCATGGATATTTGTTGCTTCGTAGTGAACCTCTGGCTTACTTGAACCTTTTGCCTGTTGTACGATTTTGATTTTGGATATTCCTCTGAACTTGATGTTTCTTTGTAAATCTTTATTGTAATATTAGAAATAGTTTGGGAAAGTAGGGAGTAAGACGCCACCTTTTGTTTTTGTAATGTTTGAATCTCTGTTTTTGGATTCGGTAGTTAGGTTAAGAGAATTGTATTTTTTTTTTTTTTGCTTCTTTATTTTGGATAGGTAATTTAGAGGGTTTAATATTTAGCACATTTTGTTTATTATTTTGGCACTGTCAGCTCCTGAAAGTGGACTCCCAAATAAAATTCGAAAGAAGTTGGTTCACGCTTGTTTTTTCCCATGTTATGTTTTACCCCTAGACGGGCGTAACATGGAAATTAGGGGCTCGTCCATTCTTGCTAAATTGGTAGCTCATCCATTTTCTTTTGGTAAGGGATTTCCCCTTATTAAGGGGATCTTAATAAGGGGATTTCCATGTTACGCATCATAAAGAGAAAGATGCAACAAAGAAGACCTAAGACAGTTGAGCTACTAGAAGCCTGTATTAGACAAGAATGGGACAACATTCCTATTCCTAAACTTGAGCAACTTGTCTCCTCAGTCCCCAGACGTTTGCAGACTGTTATAAAAAGAAGAGGGGATGCCACACAGTGGTAAACTTGGCCTTTTCCCAACTTTATCGAGATGTGTTGATGCCATGAAATTTAAAATCAACTTATTTTTCCCTTAAAATTATACATTTGATATGTCATCTATGTTGTATTCTGAATAAAATATTGACACTTTAAACTTCCACATCATTGTATTCTGTTTTTGTTCACAATTTGTACAGTGTCCCAACTTTTTTGGAATCGGGTTTGTATTTACATCACTGTTCCAGTAGTTCAACCCAAATATTCAGATGTGAGCAGCACATTTTATGGAGGACTGTTTCCTGATCCTGGGAGATAAGACTACAATGCCGGCTGTTCTGTTTCACAGTCTGTAGGTACATTTACATATTTAAAGGATTTGCCACTTGTTGTTTTTCATTTCTCTGATCAAAAAATTTAAACATGGTTTTATGTTTACGCAGCAAAATGCAACATGTAGGTCATTATAACCTGTAATTATGTCCACACTGGATGCGACAAATGGCTCATTTGTAATGGGTTTTATTGTTTTTGTCTTGTCTTGCTGGTGTTCTGATGGGGGACACGCATTACAGTACGTCACACGCTTGAGGCTTTCGGCCAATCACAGAGCACTGGATAGCTGGCCAATCAGAGCACACCTCGCTTTTCAGACTGATAAGCTTTGTAAATAACAAAGCGTTTCACAAAGGCGGGGCATAGAGGAGAAACAATATTTTACAGTATGTGGAATATATATATATATATATATATATATATATATATCATTGTTGAAAAAAAAAGGCTCCATAGCTAACGGTAGTGAAACAGTCAGGGGTGTCATTCTGCCTCCACCTAAGCTCCGAAAAGGGTCTTTTTAGTCCTTCAAAATGTTATGTTCAGTTCAGTGTGTTTTACTTGATATGTCTTTATAATTATTTGTGAAATGTATTTGCAATATCTGAGTGAAAATTATTTCTACGCCATTTTCTTTTATTGTAAAGATTATTTCATAGAATATTACCCAAAGATATGAACTTCCTGAATGATATCACATCTCTGTCACAGCCTTTATTAAAAAGTAAAATAACAGTAACATTGAGATCCATATTTTTTATTTAGCAAATTATGCATTTTAGGCAAATTTGAGCCTGCGAAATGAATTTGCGCATTCACCGCGAGCATTCCAAATATGGAATAATGGAAGCTGAGCATGCACGTGATGGATGAACTTGAGGATTTTGAAAGGTCTTGAAATGTTAAACAACTGAATAGTCAAATCTCTCGAAAAAAGGAGGAAAGAGAGGAAATGCGACGGGACGGGTGCTGAGAGGTTCAACGTGCTTCCAAACAGCCGATTTTGTTTGTGCTTGACAGGTAAGAATACCACGACTGACATCACTTAATAATTCAGTGAGTCTTAATATACTCGTTCACAATAAGGAAGATAAATTAGTTGGTAATTAGCATGAATATTACTATTTTGGCTGTTTATTATTACTTAAAACTCATATTAATGTCTTATTTTATATTTGGATATTGAGGCAAAAGTCATAGTTAATAG
This sequence comes from Carassius carassius, assembly GCF_963082965.1. Lineage (NCBI taxonomy): Eukaryota > Metazoa > Chordata > Actinopteri > Cypriniformes > Cyprinidae > Carassius > Carassius carassius. The sequence continues at coordinate 4,731,651 of NC_081777.1, forward strand.
TTAGTTGTTAATAGTAAGAGTTGGACACTAATCTATAGTGTACAGAGAATAATTTATGTAGGTATCTATTATTTATTTGAAAGAATTAAAAGAACTTTCATGTTTCATGTCTATCCTTGGATATATTTGTCTTGTCAAGAACTTGTCAAGGCTGATATAGGTTTTAGAAAGTAATTAGTAATGAGTAATTAATCACATTTTGGAGAGAGTAATTTGTACGGTAATTTAACTACACTGTTAAAGATGTAATTAGTAAGTAGTAATTAATAAAATTTTTCGAGTTACTTACCCAACACTGCTTTTTGGTTGATGGTCTGCAGCACACAGTTATGCATGCACACTCATTGAGCTGGATCAGTCACTATTAGAGCTGCTGTGATTGGGCGAGCACTAGTTCGCTAGTGACACAGGAAAGGCTGATCAAATGTCAGAGAAATGTCAGGTCCCTTAGACAAAAAATTTACGCCCAGGCGAATAGGTCATCGTGAGTTCACTGCATGAGATGGCAAAGAGGGCAGAGCTTGGCGTCTCCAAACTGATCTCTGATGACATGGCAAATGCCAAGCTTTTAACAGTTTGCTCACAATCTGAGCCAGTTGAGAAAGACAAAATCGAATTAATTTGTTACTATCTTGCTGACTTTTATAGGATAGAACAACACAAAAACTGAAGGATTATAAAAAACACATACTGAACATGAAGCTTATTTTTTCCACATCTGCCAGTCTCTTGGAGAAACAGATGGTTGAGTAAGAATAATGGCAGAGAGCTGTTTGACATAAAAAAATAAAAAAAAAAATCATATTCATATTCAATATATTTCCTTGACTCACAAAATACCCCCATTTTTCTAATCAAAGCTGTCATATTTGAAATTCTTTTTGTGTAGATTCCACACCTGCTTACCTGGTCATTAAACCAATTTCATGAAATGAATCCTGGGATGATGAAAGAGTTCAAATGTCTGTTTGACACTTTGTGAATGATTTTCCTTCACTATCCATAACTGTCCACACATTATGATCTGGAAATTTAATAATATTTATGATTTAACTGAATTGAGCTGGATAATTACATACATTTTGCAATATTGACACTTTTATTGAACTGAATTGAATCAACACTGAACAAATTTGAGAAGAATAATTATACTATTGGCTTTTGTATAGCTGGTTTACAGCTAAAATTGAATTTCTTTAATCATTTACTAATTTTACTAATCATAAACACTGTTATTTTCCTGTTTATTGTGGATGTGTATTGAATAAAGCGCAATATGCATAAATGTGATTAGATGTCATAGTAAACATATTTTTTCTTTCCAGTCTCAACTCTTAATGTCTTATGTTTTCTCAACAAATGACTGCCATTTGAAGATCTCTCTCAGTGAAAAGGTCGAGTATCATTCATATTGTACTGTCACACCACTGTCGCTTTCATTTTCTGGAGATATTTGAGAAGAACATTTTAATGTTCTGTTTGAAGGAATGTTTACCTTCCATAATGGAGTTTGTCTCAGTGAATATAAACAAAAAGTTTTCATCTTCTTCTTCAAACCAAAGTGAAGAAAAGTGAAAAAAGTACTTATTATGGAAATTATATACTTATAAATAAATGTGACCTGAATACAAGATACCAGACACTTAATTGCATGATATTTACAATCAATATTTATAATTGTCACACTGTCTGGTCTCTGTTTCCCTGGATGTCCACTAGTGGTCTCACTTCCCCATAGGCACCTCACCGCAGGTACTACAATTCCCACAAAGCCTTGTCCCTTCATCACAGTAATTGCACTCCTGTTAATTGCACTCAGGTGTCTTCACTTGATAGTCATTACCCTGCCTATATAATCCGGTCTGTTTCCTATTGTCTTTATGGACCTTACTTTCCGTCACCTAGTTTCCTCATGTTTCCTTGTCCTTGAGTTCCTGTTCTTGTTCCTGTTTGTTTGTTTGTTTGTTTCTGTTTGGATTGATGTTGGTTACGACCCCGGCTTGTTTTTGACTCTGATTTGGATTACCCTTAATAAACCACACTGCACTTGGATCTTCCGTCTCCTGTGTTCCCGTACGTTACAGAAGGAATCCATCATGCTAAGATCCAGCGGTGTGGGATTTCGTATACGTTCCCCAGCCACCATAGAGGAGCGGATGGGGAGACTTTCTAACCTAACCACTGTCCGTCAAAAGAGGAGTGAGGTAGGGGGCTTGGCGCAAATATTCTGGACAATGGCAATGGGGATGGGGTATAACGATGAGGCCCTGAAGGACCTTTTCAACGACTGCCTGGATGACCCTTTACCTGGGTGGGAGATGAAGAGGCTGGAGATACTGGACTTTTGGGGGTTCACCAGTTACCTACAGCATCGATCTCGGTGGGATGACTCAGCCACACCTGTCTCTCTCGTTGGGATGACTCAGCCACACCTGTCTCTCTCGGTGGGATGGCCGACTCTAGACCGGGGTCTACAGACAGTAGGACCGCCAGCCCAGCACAACTGCACAATATGACCGCCAGCCCAGCGCCACTGCCCAAGATGGCCGCCGGCCCAGCACCACTGCCCAAGATGGCCACCGGTCCAGCGCCACTGCCCAAGATGGCAGCTGGCCCAGCGCCACAGCACAAGGTGGCCGCCTGACCAGCGCCACTTCCCAAGATGGCCGCTTGTCCAGCGCCACTGCCCAGGAAGGCCGCCGGTCCGAAGTCATGGCACAAGATGGCCGCTTTTCCTGCGCCTCTACACGGGATGACAGCCCCAGTTGACCCTCCAGAGTCGAGTCAGGTTCCCGTTGACACTCCAGAGTCGAGTCAGGTTCCCGTTGACCCTCCAGAGTCGAGTCAGATTCCCGTTGACACACCAGAGTCAGGTCAAGTCACCGTTGACACTCTAGAGTCAGGTCAAGTCACCGTTGACACTCCAGAGTCATGTCAAGTCACCGTTGACACTCCAGAGTCAGGTCAAGTCACCGTTGACACTCCAGATTCAGGTCAAGTCACCATTGACACTCCAGAGTCAGGTCAAGTCACCGTTGACACTCCAGAGTGAGGTCAAGTCACCATTGACACTCATGAGTTAAGCACTACCACAGTTAGACCTCAGGAGTCAAGACAAGTCACTGGTGATCTTCAAGGACAGTGTCAAGTCACCAATGATCTTCATGGGCAAAGTCAAGTCACCAGTGTTCTTCATGGGCAAGGTCAAGTCACCGACTATCTTCATGGGCAAAGGCAAGTCACCATTGATCTTCATGAGCAAATGCAAGTCATCATTGATCTTCATGAGCAGAGTCAGGTCACCAATGATCCTCATGAGCAGAGTCAAGTCACCAATGATCTTTATGAGCAGAGTCAAGTCACCATTGATCTTCCTGAATCCAGTGTAGACTCTGCCGAACTACCAGAGCTTCTCCACGTCTCTGCTGAACTACCAAAGCCTCTCCATGTCTCTGCTGAACTACCAGAGCCTCTCCACGTCTCAGCCAAACTCTCTGAGCGCTCGACTTATCCTGTGGTGGGCTTCTGTCTCGACTGCACTGTTGTGGTGGTCTTCTGCGCCGCCCTGGTGGGCTTCTGTCTCGACCACACGGATGTGGTGGTCTTCTGCGCCGCCCTGGTGGGCTCCTGTCTCGACCACACGGCTGTGGTGATCTTCTGCGCTGCCCTGGTGGGCTTCTGTCTCGACCGCACGGCTGTGGTGATCTTCTGCGCCCTGGTGGGCTTCTGTCTCGACCGCACGGTTGTGGTGGTCCTCTGCGCCGCCCTGGTGGGCTTCTGTTTCGACCGCATGGATGTGGTGGTCTTCTGCGCCGCCCTGGTGGGTTTCTGACTCAACCGCATGGCTCCAGTTCCACCTTGCTCCACCCTGGATTACTGCCCTGTCGGTTCGGCCCTGGGCCACTGAACTTTCTGTCCTTCCTGGACTTGTGTTTTGTTGTTGTTGTTTTTTTTTTTGCCCTTTTCTCTCTGTTTCCCTCTATGGACCTGGCCCTCCGTCCCTCCCCCTGATCCTCCGCCGGTGCACCTCCCTCCTGGGCTCCCTGTTTTTGTTTTGCACTTCTTGTCTCTGTTTCCCCATTTTTACCTGGCCGTCCGTCCCTCCCCCTGGTCCTCCTCCGCTCCACCTCCCTCTTGGTCTCTGTGTTCCTTGGACTCGTCTTGGGTTCAGGTGGAGCATCTGGTAGCTGCTCTTCGTGGAGGAGGGGGTAATGTCACGCTGTCTGGTCTCTGTTTCCATGGGTGTCCACTAGTGGTCTCACTTCCCCATAGGCACGTCACCGCAGGCACTACAATTCCCACAAAGCCTTGTCCCTTCATCACAGTAATTGCACTCCTGTTAATTGCACTCAGGTGTCTTCACTTGATAGTCATTACCCTGCCTATATAATCCGGTCTGTTTCCTATTGTCTTTATGGAGTCCTTACTTTCCGTCACCTAGTTTCCTCACGTTTCCTAGTCCTTGAGTGCCTGTTCTTGTTCCAGTTTGTTTGTTTCTGTTTGGATTGATGTTGGTTACGACCCCGGCTTGTTTTTGACTCTGATTTGGATTACCCTTAATAAACCACACTGCACTTGGATCTTCCATCTCCTGTGTTCCCGTACGTGACAATAATATATTCCATACTATTCATTTCAATGGCTACAGTCAATTGTTTGGTAGCATTCTTCAAAATATCTTCTTTTGTGCTTAACAGAACAAAGAAACACATACAGATTTGGAACAAGATGAGGGTTAGTAAAAGATGACAGAATTATCATCTATCTCATATTTATCCAGTTATTGTTTTGAAAAGGTTATTTGGCAGATTGCTTCCATTTTAGTGTAAGTGTCCTAACACTTGATAGAATGATCCAAGGTGTATAATAACTAGAGAGAGATATCTGTTAGAAGAATTGCAATTTATCTTAATTAACAACACTGACTTGACTGGCATGTGACCCTCCAGAAGTACACAACTTAGTCACTGTCATCTTTACTGCTACCTTTCCTATTAGTACACAGACAGGATCACTTGTCGTTATGATAGTTGCATGTGGGAGAACTGTGTTGTGTCTCTGGTCCAGTTGTGAAGTGTCTGACATGGTCAACATTTGGATCAGCACAAGTCTGACAGAATGGCTGTGAGCATATGTGTGTCAACACATTTTATGATTGAGATTCCTTTCTTGTTATGCCATAACTTCATGAATTTAAAGACACTATTTATAATGAAAACCACAAGCAGAATGATTTTCTGTGCAAATTGTTCATAAAACCATTCTTGCATACAGTAAATTGCCACATTCAACACTTTACGACAATTTGCATAGAAACATATCTATTAACAATTCATGAGTCTCCGATATATAAAATTCTATATGATTCATAATCCATTATGTGTGCAATATTTGTCACATGGCTGGCTGCATTTTTAGGTTAATTAGTAGAATATCCATTTGAAAACCATAAACTCTCCTGATTTAAGATTATTTAGCATAGCTTTTAAATTCATACATTCGTAATACTTCATATTCTGTCATTTCTGGATCTGTTATGCTGTTGTTTGGATTAGTACCAGATTATTTAGCTTGTTTTTTAAAGACTAATGCTGCCTTAAAGTTTCTTTGTGAATTTAATATAGGAAGAAAAAAAATGACCCAAGACACTTCTTCTTATTTGCAGGTTAAAAAGCTTTATTTTAATGTGGCTTGCCAAACAACACAGACTCCTGAAGTCTCCTAGAGTGTCGCTTTCCACACTGCAAAATGCATTACCATGCAGTGGCTAGTTTTTAATTTAAATTGAGGCTTTCGACACTCACTGGTCTCGAGTCCCACGGAGGAGATTGGAAGGATATAAAATAGGAGCGACGACTGTGAAGGACGAGAGAGGACCAGGCCTGGATTTTAGCAGGGTTGCCAACTCTCACGCATCTGGCGTGACACTCATGCTTTCAGCATCAATCTCACGCTGAAGTCCAAGCGTGAGTGTCACGCCAGATACGTGAGAGTTGGCAACCCTGTTTTAGTTGTGTTTGTTTTTGTTTGTGTGCGGCAGTTGTCCGTGAGGGGCTGCCGCGTACAAACAAAAACCAAACACAGCTAAAATCCAGGCCTGGTCCTCTCTCGTCCTTCACTGTTGTGGCTCCTATTTTATATCCTTCCAATCTCCTCCGTGGGACTCGAGACCGGTGAGTGTCGCAGGTGTCGCTGATTTCCAGTCACTCCACCGGCCTCGCTCCATTCCCACGGTTCTCGGCCCCGCCCCACTCGTCACAAGGTCATTTTTACTAGTTACTTGAAAAAAGTAATCTGATTACATAACTAGCATTTCTTACTGTTTGCAGTGCTTCACCATCATTAACTTTAAGTACACAGTCTTACCTTTGTCTTTTTTTCAGATCTTTTGCTTTAAATGAAAGTGACGTGACATTTAGCAAAGTATTGTGACCCATACTCAGAATTCGTGCTCTGCATTTAACCCATCCAAAGTGCACACACACAGAGCAGTGAACACACACACCCGGAGCAGTGGGCAGCCATTTATGCTGCAGCACCTGGGGAGCAGTTGGGGGTTCGATGCCTTGCTCAAGGGCTCCTAAGTCGTGTTATTGGTGGCCTGGGATTCGAACCCATAACCCTAGGGTTAGAAGTCAAACTCTCTAACCACTAGGCCACGACTTGCCCAAACAAATGAAGTTTGTAATATTGTGATTCCACTCATAGCATTTTCATTTGATTAATGGCTTTTAAAGACATATTTTTAAAATTCCATTGGAAAGATACTTTTGAAATCAAAGCCGCTAAAAAAAGTGGACAGGCACTATTGCACTGTATAATATGCATGTCTAAATGACGTTATTCTGGAGCTGTGAAATGTCAAGCAGTCAAAGATGCATTTTGCAAAGAGACATGAAAATAAATTTGCATAAATCATCATAGAAATGGATCACTATAAAGACATGGACATGTATTATAATGCCATGGTTGTTGTCATGTGATGACTACTAAAACATGCTAACAACACCAAGTAGTGCTGACTGACTTTTAACCTGCACAGTTGGTTCTGTTTGTAAGCAGGCGGGAAAAAATGATTGGACGTGTTAAAAGCTCGGATCTGTAAGTCAAGCCCTCTGGTGTTAAAACAACTGACTTAATGCGAGAAAAATGTGTTACTCCATGAGTTCTGAAGAAAAAAATCATAGATAAAAATCTAATGGAAATTCCACCAAGGTACAAATTGCTACATTATGTGCAATGTCACAGCAAATGTTTTCTTTAGTAATTGCTTTTATATGTACTGCACACAACACTTACATCAGCGAGGGTCAGGCTATCATTCTTACAATTCAATTTAAACCATGTATTATGTCGCAGCTCCTTATGAAGCTGCCGGCCACCTGGTGAGTAAATCTGATTTATTTACTGGCCAAAGCCAATTTTTGCTCAAATTTGACATTTGGCTAGTGTTAATTTTGGACCCTGATAGACTGCAGGAACCATAACATGTTTTGACATTACAGAAATACATTTTCCATTAGGAGAGGACAGATAGATAGACCAGGCCCAGCCATGATCATGATTCAATACAGTTCTCAATGTTAAAGTTGCTGTGAGAAATTTTTTTGAATAGCAAACATAGAATGTCACTATATCCAACAGAAATCATGGAAAGTTGTCTTGAGAAGTATAGACCCAAAACCTGTCACAATATGCACACTTGTGGCCATTTGAGAAAGTAAGTGTGCAAGACTGGGTCTGAAAAATGTGAAAGCTCTTAATGCAAACTAAATATATAATACTGCTTCAGAGTGGCATTTGAGGATAAGCATGTCTTAAAATTCATCAGGATTGGGAACTTGTGACATTAGGGGGTATGGGCATGTTTTAATCATGCTTAATGTTCTCTGTTTTTTAAATGTTTTAAAAGCGTTTTTATTTTGGGGTCCAAATCTAATATCCCATAAACGATGTATAGATGTACAACCTTCTTTGTGCAAATGTTTTGAGAACAATCTATTAACATTACTGGAAGAACTTTATTCATAACTTTGGGAAAACATTGCCAGAACATTAGCCGAAGATCTGAGAACGACCCTTGGAAATACATCACAACGTTTGACAAAATTGGTCAAAGTATTGGTTATAGAGCAGGCCCTAGATACCATCCCACAATGAAAGAACCTATATAAACATATATGTTTCAATATAGGTTTTGATATATGTTTTTAATATATGTGACATATATAAAATTGGCTGTTTTCCTATATTATATGTACATATATGTATATATATGCACACATATATATGTAGATATATAAATATATGAACATATATATGTACATATATGCACACATATATTTACACATATATGTACATATATGAACGCATATATTTACACATATATGTACACATATATATGTGCATACATATACCTATATAGGTACATATATGCACGTATATATGTACCTATATGTTCACCTATAATAGTAAAATTAAAATCCATAGCTGCTAGGCAACATAAATAAAAGTCCAAAATGTAGAAATGTACATTATTTATTTACTCAAGATCAATCAAATAGTACAAAACAAAAAATATAGTACAAGAACAAAAATAAGACAAAAAACCTGCTAGGCAACATAAATAAAAGTCTAAAATATAGAAATGTACATTATGTATTTACAAGAACAATCAAATAGTACAAGAACAAAAATTAGACAAAATACTGAACAGAAAAATAAAAATTAACTTTAATATTCTTTGAAGGTCTGTCATGACGCGCCTCATCATCCTCCTCCTCCGCCGCCTCCTCCTCCTCTTCCTTCCTGCACTATCCAATGACGTTTGATAGGGTGTCCGAGATTTTTATTTTTTCCTCTTTTTTTTTCGGCGCACAATTTTTTTTGCGGATAGGCGTTTTCGTCCACACGGATCTGCCGTTTTGGAAGAGTGAAACTGATGCGTACATTTTCTGAAAATATGGTGTCATCAGCCCATGTCTCGTCCCTAGTCAAACACCAGTACATCACGTAACAGCAACAAAAACATGAACAAACACTGAACGCTAACATTAACACAGATTAATAAATGTATTGTTCTATGTTCGTTTGTGTACCACGCGCATAGACATTAAAAGAAATGGACACAGCGACCCCACTGGAACTCAATTGAGACAAGTGAATCCCATTTTTAGCGATTTTTAGCACTTCCGTTTCTGACGCGCAGACTCAAACTAAGCTTGATGACGTCAACAACCTGTCTGACAGATGTAAATCTTCTAAGTGGCTGTGCGTGCAAACTGCCATCGTTAATCTTGCAGAGACAGCGAGCTTGAGCGGGGAGTTCTTTGGCGTGAGTGAGCAGGAGTAAGTATTCTGATTAATTATTTTGTATAGTATTTTAAAATGTAACGCCAGTACGCCATATTAAGTTAATTGCCTGCGAGCTTCTCTCTGTACGGTAATTTCTCTACTGTGCGACAGAGAGTCGAGTGGGTATGAAGCAATCGTTAGCCTTTTTTTACAAAAACTGTTTCTACGGGGCCATAATGTAACATAGAAGGTAATGGAGCCCTTTATACATTGTCGTGTATCTTTAGAAATAAATAATGGACAAATGGAGTCTTTAAGCGCCTCAGATGTAAAGTTATTCGCTGTCAAAGTGACGCCAAAATGAATGCAAAGTCAATGGGATGCTAACTCAAGTGAAGTTCTGCTACAAGATGGCAGCTCGCGGCCGACTTCAACTTCCGGTCGACTTCCTTGCCAATATTTGCCTCTCAAATGTAGTTGAGTAAATTCATGAGTACTCCCCAAAAATGATACTCGAGTAAAGTAAAGATCCCTCAAAATTGTACTTAAGTACTGTACTCAAGTAAATGTACTCCGTTACTGTCCGGCTCTGTATATCATGTTAATATATTGCCATAGTTAAATTCCATAACATGCCAATTACATGTGATATCAATTTCACATGTTCGCACATACATAAGTTCTTGCATAATTTGTTTAGTTAATTCTTAGTTTTTGCCTTGATAATAGAAAATATGAGCTAGGCATCATGTATGACAGTCAAAAATGGGATATGAGCTACAAAATGACCAGATCCTGCCATTAATATAGAAGACATATCTTGTATGTATAGGGCTTATATCTGGATATGAAGAAGCAATACAGGAGACCTATATTTCCTGTATATGCACATATATGCACCTCAATTTTGCCTATATGTGGCATATATACGCATATATGCAGTATATATATATGGCATATATGCAGCATATATTCAGCATATATGTGCATATATACAGCATATATATTATCATATATGTGCATATATGCATCATATATGTGCATATACACTGCATATATGTTTCATATATGCGCAAATATCCACATATAGGTTCTTTCCATGTGGGTATCTCTTAACTTTTATCAGAAAAGTGGCCAATCAGAAATACTTTTTGCCTGTCAGTCATTTTGTGCATTCAGAATTGATGACATCAGATTGGCTGGCATGTCTTTGTAAAGCGTGGTTTTTCGAGAGAGGGTGTGTGGTTAAAGTTATCAAAATAGCAGATTAATTTTATAGCCACCTTGAATGTTTCACTAGTTCACAGGTCTGAAAAGAGAGCTTAATTGATTATTAAGCTCTCTTTTCAGACCTGTGAACTAGTTTATCTGATGTCACGACTGTTCATTGTTTACCATAACTACTGTATGCTCACTTCAAAGTCAAAAGAGGCCAGCAAGCTAATTGATTTGCATATTAGCAAAGCATTAGAGGAGGGAAATCAAACCAATTAGAAATGTCCCTGCATGAATCACACATGCTCAGAGCGCTTAGGTTTTCAAGGCTTCCGAGTCAATGACAAGCCGAATGAGTCATCAGACCCAGAGCTGAGAGGAGGCTACACTAATGAGACAGCAGCTTTTTTTTTGATACAGCTCCAGTAGCTATCCTCATTCTACAGAGTGGGAGGTATGGAAGAATTCATTATTTAACAGATCTAATGTGAGTTATTTACTGAGGTGGCTCTCCCTCAGGTGGGCGCTGTGTTTGAAGTCTTTTTACATGTGAGAGGGAAGCGAGATACTGAATGCTAATGTCAGTCTTGTTTCCTGGATGTGGCTTAGAGTGCTTTGAAGCTTACACAAGATCATTTGGGTCTGTCACAAGACTGCAGTAACAAAGCCGCCATCGGGCGTCATCTCTACAATCAGATATCTATGACAACGCTGGCCATGTTTAAAGCCTTGAAACGACATGTGATGCACACTGATGTTTCAAAAAGGAAATTACAAGACATTCTCTGAAGTATGTTAGTAATTCTGAATGAAATATGCGCAAAACAAGAGTAGTGTTAAAGTTTTAGGTGAAATGTCAATTTGAGAATTTGCGTTGTGTGTGTGGGGGGGGGGGGGTATTCAGAGAGGCTGGGTCTTTTTCACAAAAAAATTGTGTATTTATGTGCAAGTGTTCTCACATAATTTATTTTCACCTTCAATCTAATGTTGATGAATCCAAATTATTCTTGATGGGGGAACATGTGCCTGCAGTTAGTAATTAGCTAACACATCAAAAATCACATTAGTAACACATCAAAAATCAACTCCATAAAAGGGTTTTCCATTCAACCTTTGTGTGCAAATGTATCTAATGTTTCTCTGTAAAGCCCCAAATCATGGTAACCAAATCAAAACCAGCTGAAACAAAATAAATATTAGCTCTGGACTGGAGTATGTTCCCTCAGGTTCCACACCTACAACTTCCATAACTCCCTGCCGGGGTGAAAGATTGTGACTCCTGCCTGAGAGAGGAGGTCCCTCCTGATCGGAATTTTGAGTGGAAAGCCGCCGAAATGAGACACCAGTTCTGAGAACCATACTCAGGCTGGCCAGAACGGGGTTACTAGCAGCAGACAGACCCTGTCCTGGCATACTCTCTCCAGAACTCAAAGGAAATGCATACAGACGAAGCCACATCTGCACAATGGCATCCAAACCAAGTAGAGCTGGATGTGTAAGGGAGAATCAGAGCAGACAGTGTATCGTTTCCTACGACGCAAATATATCCACTTCTGCCTGGCCGAACACCTTCTAAAGGAGCTCCACAACTTTGGGTTGGAGCCTCCATTTCCCGGACCTCAGCCCTTTTCTCGACAGGATGCCTGCTCCCTAAATGAGATGCCCAGGGATGTAAACTGCTCTGAGTGAGAGGAGCTTTCCCTGAGCTCACATGAGGACATGGTGCACCAGCCTGTAAAGGGGCGCAAACGCGAACCCTGCCGATTTATGTAGGAGACTACCCATGTGTTGTCTCTGCGGAAAAGCACATGATGTCCCCTTAGGTCTAGAAGGAAGTGTTTTAGAGCTTGAAACATGGTCAGCATCTAGGGCAGAAAGGTCAGTCATGACTGCTCCACAACCCATGAGGGAGGTGTCCGTCATTAGCGATACATGACGACAAAGAGCCCCCAACACTTAGCCTTGAGACAGGAACCAAGGTTTCTCCCACTTGTCTAAGGTACGTAAGCCTCAATGTGTGACCTTGATTTTGTGAAGCGGGTTCCCCCTCGGGGAAAACCCCTTGGTCCTGAGCCACCACTGCAAGGGACTCATGTACAGCAGGCCAAGAGGTATCACTTTGGCCATGACAGTGAGTGACTGGCTTTCTCTCATTCCCCTCACTGCTGTGAGAATCGTTTCGTTCGGGAGCAGTGGTTCTCTGTAGTGGAGAAAGTACATTTTTCTTGATGTTCAGCCATAACCCCACCTCTTTCATATGGGCAAATACGACATCTCGATGCAGAGCCACAATCTGCTCTCATTGAGCTTATATCAACCAATTGTCTATGTAATTGAGTATGCGGATCCCCTGGAGTTGCAATGGAGCCAAGGCAGCATCGACACACTTCGTGAAAGTGCAGGGTGAGAGTGACAGGCTGAATGGAAGAACCTGATACTGGTATGCTTCGCCCCCAAAAGCAAACCTCAGGAACTTCCTGTGTTGAGGAAGGCTGGATACATGGAAGTATGTGTCCTTGAAATCTATTGTGACAAACCAGTTCTCGAACCTGATTTGAGACATGATCTGTTTCATAGTGAGCAACCATTTGATAGTGGTTTGTGGCGAGGGGCTGTAATTCATTGAGGTCTGTAGCTGGAGAGAGAGTTGGGAGATGAGCAGTGAGTAAGTGGGTCAAATGCAAGTGACAAACACTTGTGTCTCGTTCCAGTAATTGGCATGGAGAGACTAAATAAAAAGCCTGGGTGTGAGCTGGAGGAGAGAGAGAGAGACCGACTGCTAGCTAGTGAAAAGACTGTGCCTACTCTGGAGAGCCCTGTGAAATGCTTTATACAAATTGTGATATACTGAGTGCTGGTAGCACAACTTTTTTGTTTGTTTTATTGAAGAGAATAAAAGATCACCAGTAGCAGTCAATCCGAACCCCTCCTCTTACTTCCTCCGATCATTGACTTTGTTACACTGGTGCAAGCAGGAGAGCCGCCATCATGCAAACTCCAACAAGTACGCCATTTGCGGATGTCATCTCATCCCTTGTCTTTGACAACCTCAAAAGGGCCATCATCCAGCAGGTTGACCAAAGCCCAGAGTAACAAGAACGGCCGACCCTTCATGATGGCCCAGCAGCTCTGGGACTCATGCCGCAAGTGGCTACCGGCTGAGGGATGCAACGTCGAACACATCTATGACCATGTTGTACTGGAGCAGTTCATCACTGGATTGCAAAGAAGACAGCAGAGTGGGTCCAGTGCCACTGACCAACATCGCTGGACTCAGCCATCGAACTGGCAGAGGATCAGATGGTGGCGTGCCCTGGGGTCGGAGAATCTCCTCTAGCTCACTCCCAGGCTATTTATGTGGTCCATCTACGCCAATTACTTGAACAAGAAACAGGTGTTTGTCATTTGGATTTGACCCATTTACTCACCGCTCGTCTCCCAACTCTCTCTCCCGCTACAGACCCCCCCTTGCCACACAGTCCAATAAACGCAGATCTATCAACAGCTGTAGAACCCTGATTCTCTCTCAAGAGAGGAGGAACACATTCTATGGCCTCCATCCTCAAGAGAGTTTCTACTTCTTGTTCTAATACCAGAGCATGCTCAGGGCCCATTAATATTAGAATAACCCTGTTGAAGCGAGGTGGACGAGAACCGAACTGAATTCTGTAACCTCTCTCTACAGTGTGCCGGACCCATAGTGAGCCATTTGGCAGAAGCTTCAATGCTGTCCGAAAGTCTACTAAGGTAACCAGTCTCTTGAGACTGGCCTCTGGTATCACTAGTGGAGCCACTTCGGTGCCCTGAAGTGGTTGACCAGCAGGGAACAACCGACCTGACTGCTGTAGTGCCCTCTTCTGAGGAGTCGAGCTTTCCCTTGCCGTGCAACTGGGAAATTTGCTCGCTAGGAGCTCACTAAGCCCTGAAGCACCACGGGTGGCAGGGGTATCAGTGAAGCTCCCTGAGGGCACTGAAGAGGATCAGGCACTGTATATTGAGGTGTGTACCTCTCCTCCCCAGAGTGGGCTGCTCTCAGGGTCCTGACAATGGAATTGACATAATAACAGTCTGCAGATCCGCTTTATATTTAGAGGACCCCAACCAAGAGTGCCTCCCCACCCCCTGATCTTGCTGCAGGGCCTGTGCTTCTGAGTCTGGCAGTATGAGGAGCTAGATGGCTGGGACTGCTCCTGCTCAGCAGCCCCAAAGACCTGGGGGTGTCAAGGGAGGAAATGCTGGAATGATGCCGTTTGCTTGCCTCCTGAAACCTCTTGACGACAGTATCGACTGCACTACTTAAGAGGCCAGAAGGTGATATGGGGCATCCAGGAGGTACTCTGTCCTTGTCTTGTAGTTCGGACAGATTCAACCACAGGTGTCGGATGCTTCCTGGTTGCTTAAGTCAAGTTAAATCACCCTGCTCATGATGTCTCACTTCTCTACTGGATTGATTTCACACATGCACAGATCATGGGTCTCGCCAGGGGCAATCCCAAAGAATTTGACGCAGCTTGAGTTCCTGAAGGGGAACCATAATGTTTGGGGAATATTAGATTAGATTAGATTAGATTCAACTTTATTGTCATTATGCAGAGTACAAGTACAGAGCTAATGAAATGCAGTTAGCACCTAACCAGAAGTGCAAGAATATAGTGTTTTATATACATAAAATTGCAGAGTAAGTAAAGCTATGATATACAGAATGTACAGTGGAGTTGCTATATACAATATTGATCAGAGTATATACAGAATATAAATATGAATGCAATGTAGGGATTGTATGTACATTATGAACAGAGCAATGAAGGATTATATATACATTATGAATAGCAGGAACGTGAGAACAGTGGTAATAAATACAGTTGGATGAGTGTGCAAAAGAATTGTTGAACAATGTATTATATGCAAAAAAAACAGTAGTTCAATGATATTTTTTGTAGAAATAGTTTACTGTGCTTGTACAGTAACAACTTTAGACAGTTTATAGTGTAATAGCTTTAACCATGTGCAGTCTGTGCAAAATATGAATAGTGCAAATAATGTATGTAAAGTACTGTGACCAGTGCAGTAAAAGAGCAGGTGCAGGTTAGATTGGTGGTGTGGAGTTCAGAAGTGTCACAGCCTCGGGGAAGAAGCTTTTCCTGAGCCTACTAGTTCGAGAGCGTAGGCTCCTGTAACGCCTGCCGGATGGAAGGAGGGTGAAAAGTCCATGGTTAGGATGAGAGGCATCCTTGATGATGTTTCTTGCCCTGCCCAGACAGCGCTTCTGATAAATGTTCTCGATGGAAGTTAACTGGGTGCCGGTGATCCGTTGAGCAGTTTTCACCACCCGCTAGAGTGCTTTGCAGTCAGATGCAGAGCAATTGCTGTACCATACTGAGATGCAGTTTGTGAGTATGCTCTATACATTGAGCATGTATAGAGAATATCAATACATTGCAGCCTTGTAATTAGACTTGCAAAAAGAAGTGTGTTTTGTAAAATTAATATTCATAGATTTCCAAGTTCTAAAGATAATTTTTTCCTCATATTTTGCCTGAATATTTTAAGCTTAAATTAGATCTTTGATAATCCAACTTCAGAATAAATAAAAAAAGTCAGCTTAAAAACAAATGCAAAAGAAACTGTCTCGTTGCTGAGAGCAGCTTCATGAGTGAGACTGTCCTGGGTCAGTGAAGAGCTCAAACTTTTTTAATGATTATTCTTAGCACACAGTGCCAGATCCCATCTACCATGTAGCATACTAAGTAGATCATTCCAATTAGGTGAAATCAACATTAAAGCAGAAAAAAAACAGGAAGTTACCTCTGTAGTTTAGTAATTTAATACATTATAGCTGAACAAGCATAACAGACACTGGTTTCCAAGTCAACAGTGAGTGATAGATGGACTGCCACAGGCACCTGGAGGAATGAAACTGACAGTCAGGACATTAATAAGCTTATGTGAATCTTATGTGAACCTTATATCCTGATGTAAAGTGGCCCAGGATTCACCCTGGTCAGGCAGCTTCAATTCAGTTTGAGTGGTACTAAGGTCATTTGCCAATACATGTAATTTTTAACAAAACAATCAAATATGTATGTATATATATATATATATATATATATATATATATATAGATATATATAGATATATAGATATATACGTATATATAAAATATGTTGCATTATTTGTCTACTAGATAATACCTGAATGGCAAAATGAATGCAGTGTCTTAAAATCCTGTCAAAGCTAAGGATATTCAGTGAAAACAATTGGCGTTGTTTATTGGTCGGGCATCGACCAATAAAATGTCTTCATTCGCACCAAAGCCCCGCCCCCAGCTCTGCTCTCTCACATCTGCATATACAAGTGCACAAGTGAGTTTTGCAACAGAATACCGCAAAAAGAGTAGCAAAAGTCAAAGTGCTAGGATTTGAACTTGTACTTCCAGATCTGAGAAGTTGTAAGTGCCGACTTGACGTTGTGCAGCGAAACTGAAGTAAAGTGCAAAAGTAAATATGTCGTAAAAATGTGTGTATGTCATTTTCTTTGTGTGAATGTCATTCTACACATTTGTGACTATTAATCTACAACTTCCACCCGTGTTTTGATCATTGTCTGTGTGTGCAAATTGAAAGATTCAACTTTTCACATCAGAGCTGTGAGTGTAAATTTTAACTTACAAATACAAATATCGAGTTTTGCTACTGATTTACCTTTATAGTATTAGCTGATTGAGAAGTGTTACTCGTCGTTGGGGAATCCTGGAGTGTGACGTGAGGGGATCCCCAGTATTACAGCTCAGCGACGCACAAGCCATGACACAAAGTTAGGCAAACTAAACAACCGAAAGCAATATGTGTCTTCCTTGGATGTAATGTTAGTTCTGTAATTCAAGCGTTGGGTAAAACACCATTATAATCTCCTTTGAATGCTGCTTACTTGGTAACAGCAAAGAGGTTGAAATAAACATACGCACAATCAGCTTTTCCACATGCCCCAATAATCAAAACATCTACTTAGCGCTTGCTTAATTTCTGCAGATCAGTTTTTGTAACTGTATTACTTAATCCACCTGTTGCTTTGGCCTTATTTAACAGCCGCCTGCACCACCTGCTGGTGAGCGACTGACAGCAGTTGGAGATCATGCCTCTGTGCTCTACTGCTATTCCTGCAGCTCCCGGATGTGAAAGGGCGAATTATCTGCCGAATTTTAACCACTGAATTTGTGAAAGCGAATTTGGAAAGTGAAATAAAATGGACCGAAATTTGCATGTCGGATAATATACATCGTATTTTTTAACCGATTTAATATTTTGGAAGTGAATTCTGGAACGTGAATAATTATGAATTATTGATTTTTTACTTATGAAAAAGTGTGTGAAATATTTTTAATTGAAATATTCACAGCTTAAACGAACAACTATATTAAATTTCAGGACCTAAAGATGCAAGCCCTGGAAAAAAAAGGCATTAAAATGCAAGTACTGTTAATGCAATGCATTATTTTTTCAGATAGTGCTATTCAGCATGCTTTATTGTTTCAAAGACATAAGTCATTATTTTACTTCCATAGCGGCCGGTCCAGAGTCATGGCACAAGATGGCTGCTTGTCCAGCGCCTCTGCACAGGATGACAGCCACAGTTGACCCTCCAGAGTCGAGTCAGGCTCTCGTTGAACCTCCAGAGTCGAATCAGGCTCTCGTTTACCCTCCAGAGTCGAGTCAGGTTCCCGTTGACCTTCCAGAGTCGAGTCAGGTTCCCGTTGACCCTCCAGAGTCGAGTCAGGTTCCCGTTGACCTTCCAGAGTCGAGTCAGGTTCCCGTTGACCCTCCAGAGTCGAGTCAGGTCAAGTCACCGTTGACCCTCCAGAGTCAGGTCAAGTCACCGTTGACCCTCCAGAGTCAGGTCAAGTCACCGTTGACCCTCCAGAATCAGGGCTAGTCACCGTTGACCCTCCAGAGTCAGGGCTAGTCACCGCACGGATGTGGTCTTCTGCGCCGTCCAGGTGGGCTTCTGTCTCGACCGCACGGATGTGGTGGTCTTCTGCGCCGCCTTGATGGGCTTCTGTCTGGACCGCACGGATGTGGTGGTCTTCTGCGCCGCCTTGGTGGGCTTCTGTCTCGACCGCACGGATGTGGTGGTCTTCTGCGCCGCCTTGATGGGCTTCTGTCTCGACCGCATGGATGTGGTGGTCTTCTGCGCCGCCCGGGTGGGCTTCTGTCTCGACCGCACGGATGTGGTGGTCTTCTGCGCCGCCTTGATGGGCTTCTGTCTCGACCGCATGGATGTGGTGGTCTTCTGCGCCGCCCTGGTGGGCTTCTGTCTCAACTGCATTGCTCCAATTCCACCTTGCTCCTCTCTGGATTCCTGCCCTGTCGGTTCGGCCCTGGGGACTGAACGTTATGTTCTTCCTGGACTTGTGTTTTGTTGTTTTGTTTTTGCTCCTCTTCTCTCTGTTTCCATCTATGGACCTGGCCCTCCATCCCTCCCTCTGCTCCGCCGGTCCACCTCCCTCCTGGGCTCCTTGGTTTTTGTTTTTCTCTCTGTTTCCCTCTATGGACCTGGCCCTCCGTCCCTCCCCCTGATCCTCCGCCGTTCCACCTCCCTCCTGGGCTCCTTGTTTTTGTTTTCTGCACTTCTTGTCTCTGTTTCCCCATTTTACCTGGCCCTCCGTCCCTCCCCCTGGTCCTCCACCGCTCCACCTCCCTCCTGGTCTCTGTGTTCCTTGGTCTCTTCTTGGGTTCAGGTGAAGCATCTGGTAGCTGCTCCGTGGAGGAGGGGGTAATGTCACGCTGTCTGGTCTCTGTTTCCCTGAGTCTCCACTAGTGGTCTCACTTCCCCATAGGCACCTCACCGTAGGCACTACATTCCCACAAAGCCTTGTCCCTTCATCACAGTAATTGCACTCCTGTTAATTGCACTCAGGTGTCTTCACTTGTTAGTCATTATCCTCCCTATATTAACCAGTCCTTTTCTGTTTGTCTGCATGGAGTCCTTTCTTTCTGTCACCCAGTTTCCTCGCTTTCCGAGTTCCTCATCTTCCGAGTTCCTGTTCCCATTGCTGTTCCTTCCCTGTTTGTTTATTTGTTGGATGGATTTATGGTTTTGACCCCTGCTTTTTGATTTCTCTTTGGATTACCCATTAAAACCCACACTGCGATTGGATCTCTTGTCTCCTGCGTTTCACTGGGTCTCCGATCGTAACATTCTACTGATATACCGTGCTCAGGGAGTAGGGAGCAGTGAACACTGCGTAGGGACCCTGTTAAATGGGACGCACCTTTTATTTGTGGGGCGGGCTATAAATTGTCTCTGGGCGGGCCAAATAATTTCAGAAAAGTGGGACTCGCGGGTTGGAAAAAATGTATAATAAACACACACATGCATGTATATATTTCAGAAAAATGTTAGCTTTATATATTAAATATATTTATGTACAATATAAATGATATGAACATAAATATATACATGCACCTATTTTATATATATATATATATATATATATATATATATATATATATATATATATATATATACTGTATGTGTATTTATATATACATAATAAAAATATATATATATCACTTAAACACTTTAATGCCCCTTACCCATTTTTCAGTCTGCTGTAAATTGGATGGATGGATGGATGAATGAATGAATGAATATTTAAAAAAATAATTACATATTCATACTGCACAGTTCAGTTTAAGATTTTATTTTTTATTTTAAGATATTTAAAAAAAAAAAAACATTCTAGATATTTTTAGACATAGATTTTTTATTATTGTACAACAGAATAGAATGAGATTTTTTTTTTTTTTTTGCAGTAATGAGAATTTAGAGGGACAATATGCTTAATTGTCACATCACAATACAAAATTTGCAAAACTGGTCATGAAAAGAAATCCGACCGTCTTTTTAGAGGCATTCCATAAATAATCGCAGATTTTATTGGAGAAGCTTTTATACTACTAAAAGCAGTTATCCCAAACTTTTGACTTCATTGTGTTCTCAAACCACATGCATTATCGGGTATAGCTTTTTAGTCGTGTTGTGACATGCATGCCCTGCGAAAGGAATATGTCACAGGTCGGAGCGGACCACAGATGTCGTGAGTCACGCCCCTCCCTAGTTTCCACCTCGAGGAGGTCCCAAGAACACCCCAATGACCAGACACACGAGAGACGGTAAGTATTAAAACAGCTTTATTAAACTACTAAAAAAGGTATAGGGAAGGGAAGGGGGAGGGAGGCTAAAATCCAACTCTCCAATTGGGGGAGTATCAGTCTCGAGTCTCTTAGACTCCGTCACGGGAGATCTCGGTAAGTCCTTCACTCCTCTTTCCTTCTGGCTATGTGACGACAATCAGCTTATTCACAAGTGCCCCTTTGTTCTAACTTGCAGGACAGCTGCCCGGGGCCCTCTCCTTTTCCTGGACGTATCAGATACAAGTGGCAAGTATTTAGAGTTTGAATGCACGGTGGATACCTGCTGCTTCCCGTGGCGAACTCCAAGGCGGCCCAGCGGGTTGGACTCCCAGTCGTCCGGATGCTGGTGGAGCTGCACAATGGCTGTCGGGACCCGACTGAGACCGTACTGGTAAGTGTACGGGAGGTGTTTGCGGTTTCTGTATCCTGAGTAACGGGTCGACGTGCAGGTAGACACTTCAAAGGGACCTGCTAGATCTGCACAAGAACATACAAGTAAGTATGACAGGACTGGACATGGACGGTGGACAGAGGGGCCACTGGCTCTTTGCTCGGGGCACAGGTAAGTCTGTAGGAAAGACAACTGAGGCTTCACTTGGGCATACAGGCGAACGTACAACACAATATGCTGGCTTTAGCTTTGGGCATAGGGTAAGTACATCAAAGGTAGCTGGGACTTCACTCTGGGCATACAGGCGAATGTACAACACAATATGCTGGCTTTAGCTTTGGGCATAGGGTAAGTACATCAAATGTAACTAGGGCTTCACTGGGGCATACAGGCGAGTGTACAACACAATATGCTGGCTTTAGCTTTGGGCATAAGGTAAGTACATCAAAGGTAGCTGGGACTTCACTCTGGGCATTCAGGCGAATGTACAACACGATATGCTGGCTTTAGCGTTGGGCAATAGCTTACGGTGAATATACAGGGAAGCAGAAAGGGATGTTACTCACACCTTTTGGGGAAATAGACGTCTGGCGTTCCTTTTCTGAGGTTTACCAACTGCTGATAGAGATGTGGGTCGAAAGCTGCTGCTGCGTTGGGCCGAACACGGCCTCCGCTGATGTCACACACAGGTAAGTTGTTTCACCCAGGGTGTGCTACACTGGGTGGGTCGGACGCTTCCCTCTCCTTTCTGCCAACCAACAGGGTGAGTCTTCTAGACAGGGGCGAACCTTTGAAGAACTCGACAGCAGGTAATAATACACGCACAGCTGATTTCCTCCTCCAGCAGCAAACTCCTCACCATTAATACTTCCCACTATATCCACACTGTTCTTACTTGAATTTGTTTCCCACCTCCGTTACGTGGGGTAGAAGGGTCAGGATGTCATCGACGGCATCTAATTAGAGATGTTGTTTCATTCGCCCGTCTCAGTACTCACTTCCTCCACAGGATTTCGTCGGACCTGAAAGGTGGTTTTTGACGACACAAATACAGCACAACACTGCAATTCTCAAGTGTATACACTCACAGCAAAGGACAAAGGCTCACCCACTGCACTCCACACACTCTTGGTGAATTTAGGGTCAAACCCCCCGTCTGACCAAAGACTCGTCCTGGAAATCGTGAGAACACTGATGCAAAGAATGTTCAGATTTAAACGTCGCTGCCACGACACCCCAACGTCTTCTCGCACTCCTGGTCCCGGCTCACCCACAATCCTCCTCCACGGTGGGGCCGCTCACTTACTATGCCAAACTCACAAAAAGGCTCACAGATAGTTCACTCCAGATAATTATGCTGCTGTTCGATGGTTTGGAGTACTCACACCGTGACTAACAGAAGGTCTGTTTTCCCTCTTCTTTCCAGCTCCTGAATATTTCTTCTGCTGCCACGTGACCTGTCCAAAAAGGGCCTCCTTCAGCGATATTTCCGGTGAGTCTTCCTGTTCTCAACCACTCAGAATTCGTTACACATGTCCATAGAGCATTTCACAGTTAGATAGACATCCCAATATACTCAGCCCGGTTTCTGTTTCTGCCAAACCCTTGTCTCTGTCTTCGCCCAGCCAACAATATTCATCCGCCTTCTTTCCGCTGCCCTCGCCCAAACACTCCAACTCACTCGCCGTATCGGCTGGAATAAACAACTTCCCCTCTGCAGTTTCTGAGGCCCTCTTTTTACTCCTCCCTCTCTTCACACTGCCCAATCCGCGATCGCCCCGTTCATCTATCCACCTGCGATAAATGAAACCCTGATTTCCTTCCCCGGAGTTCCCGGAAGTAACCGGTTTTTGAGGAATTATGGTCCGGGCGGAACTAATCTCCGTCCTTTTAGTTCCGCCCTTACAAAGTCACTCCGTGACAAATACAAATGTCTGTTTTTTGCAATGATGCACAGAGTCACGCTCCACCAAATTGGGGGCCATTCATGAGCTTCTCCTGCCCCTGACTTTGATCATGACAGGTGTGACAACATAAGTCATAGCCATACAGCCAGAGGCCTTCATTAAACATACCTTAACAACCACTGTTATCAATCAAAAAGAAATGTGAGACGGGTAGAAATGAAAGTGGGTCTTTTTTTATCGGCAGATCCACAGAGAGACATTTGGCATCAAAGAACGCTTAGTATTCTTTTTCACTGCGACTTTCTGAAACCATTTATGTTTTCTTTTCTCGCAGATGTCATTCGATGCAGTGAAATTAAACTCTAATCTTTACATACAAAATGCAGCTATCAAGAATATGTGATGATAATTGCCCCTATCATTTTGCAGCTTTAAATTTACATTTTAAGAAAAGAAAGCAATTAGGCTTAAAAGACAAATTGATTGTTTCAAAAGGTTCATCAGCAAAATGAAATGATAAATACATTTAAAAAAGACTGATTTACAACAGCGAACATTTATTTTTTATTTTTTTTATATAATTCTAGATGAGAGATATCTTTCTGGCACTTTGTGACATGTTCACACAGTTAACGCAGTGGAGTAATACAAATGAGTGCAAAGTGCTGCAAAATGGCAAAAGTACTTGGAAAAACAAGAGAGTAAATTTTCATTACAAAACATTGAAGTCTAAATTCTTATTACCTTCCTTTTAATAAACTCAGTTTTGTTGCTGAAGCATGGCAAAGTACAAAAACTCACAAAAAAGTGAACTTCATAACATTATTATGTTATATATAAAATTGTTTAGTTGCACAAGATGGTAAAAGCTATATTTTTGTGCTTTTATGGAGCTGTCTATTAAATATATGCGATGAAAGTGAAAAATTCCCTCTCTTCTTAATCTCTTCTCTTCAGATAAAGGGATTCCAAACGATTGCAGCCTTAAATTATTTTCTAATCACACTCAAACAACACAGAGATGTAAAATTTACCAGTTTCACTCAGCGTAAAATCCTCAAATCCAGTCATGGAATTGTTTCATCCAATTTCACATTGTGCTGTACGCAGAGAAGACCGTCTCTCATGGTCTGCTCAAAACATAAGTATGATTAAGCACCTTATAGTAAGATTAGTAAGATTAAACATAAGCACCCCCCCCCCCCCCCCTTTTTAAAAAAAATAATTATGCTTTGTAGTATTTAATGTGCATTTGTAGTGTACTTCAAATCTTAAAGTGTATTTTTAAATGTACTTTAAATAAATAATACAGATAGATAACACTTACTGTATATAAGGCCTATTTAAAAATAAGTACACTTTTTAAGATGTGCTCTTTGTAATAATTAAAAGCTTTAGATTTTAAATCATCATGACAATCTTAAAGTACATGTTAAATATTTAGTTATAATTATTTAAACTGAAGTAAAATATAAACTGTAGTATAAATGAAGTCTAAAAACTGTAGTGTGTTATTCAGTATTATATTTAAAGTAAATAGACTGTAGCTCACCTGTACTACATTGAAGCTTCATTAGAAATGTGAAATTACAAATATTGTTTATTAAATCCATGACTTCAAAGTTTTTATAGAAATTATATAAAATGTTTGATTAATAATTGTTTTAATAATCGTTTGTCATGCTTTAAAGAAATAGACACTCGGATGTAATGTTATAGTTTTAACTGTAATGTTATTATGCTTTAAGTTAATATATTTTTAATGTTTTAAATTGCAACTTTCCCATTATAAATGTGTAGTTGCAAATATATTTAAATACACGACATATAAGTTTAAATATAAAGTACTTTACCTTGAAAAAAATTGTCTATCAATATAATATAATATCTATTAAATAAAATAATAGACTATCATGAGGAATAGCCATTGAATGATGCAGTGGGAAGGTCATTATTTTCTCTGTGAGAGGATTGTAATAGTCATTGCAAGAGCTCTAGTTATGGATGACAAGCTAATCAAAGGCATTAGATAAGGGCCTAAGTTATGTATGACGTTCACACAGACCTGATTTTCTCAGTGTCCCAAAGACCTCTGAAAGTGTGTTTTGTCCAGATAAGCCCTTTAGCTCTGTTAATACAGTGATGTTTTCTGTCGTTAAGCCTTTGTGCACTTTGAACAGACAGTACGCCTTTCGTCCCTCTAAAGACTGTGACATGGCATGAAACCAACACCCTGGGCAGTGCCATCTGTCAGCATGGCAGCCGCACACAGAGCGCTGGAGAGCAGCACTGGACTCATAGCATGTAGAGTTCCCTCATCGAAAATCGAAGAATAATATTAGCTTGTATTTAAGGATGTGCATGGACATACTGCTTTTTTTTAAGTGCATTGGAATGATTCACATTTCAGAAGAGGGTGATCAGTCACTCAGAGATGAAATGGTCCTCAAAATGGCTTGTACTGTGGGCTGGTCTGTTTGCCAAGTGTTTCCATTAGAAACACCCTCATTTCCTCATTCATATTAGTGGGTCAGGCTTGAAATCCAGGGCAGAGAGTTTAATGAGGAAAGCAAGAGTGAATGTCACACATTTGGCATACGGAAGCCCAGAAGGGCCACAGAGGGTTTTAATAAGAGATCTGGAAGGGAGCCTGCTCTAACTCTCAGCTGTATTCCCTTCACGTCCTCATACACTTATAATAAAGGTCCCTTATTGGCATCTACGGTTCCATGGAGAACCTTTAACATCCATGGAAAAAATTATAATCCATAATCAATAATGCTTCATCCAGTGAAAATTCCATTTAGAACTTTTTTGGACTGTTATTACCCGCACAAAGTTTGATTTGTGCAAATTTCTCCCTTGATTCAGATGAGATGACAAATTTATGGACAGAGGACTGCAATGGTTTGAAGTTAAAAATGTGCATTTTAGTAAGAAGCATCAGTCTCAACTTAAAAATGTCTTGATAGATTTGTTTCTTACAAACACATATTTTCACTTCACAAGACTGATGGACTGGAGTGGTGTGGATTACGTGTGGATTATTGAGATGCTTTTTTAGCTGTTTGGACTTTCATTCTGACGGCACCCATTCACTGTAGAGGATCCATTAGTGAGCAAGTGATGTAATGCTATTTTTCTCCAAATCTGTTCAGATGAAGAAACGAGCTACATCTTGGATGACCTGGTACATTTTCAGCATTAACTTAGCCTTTAACTTAATTTTGCAGTATTTGTAGGGACAGTTGTCAGAATTTCACAAGTTTAACAAAACAATGAAAAACACTCACGCAGGACACACTCAGTCTCAATATTGAGCAGTCACTGTTTAAATAAAGAGATATATGGAGGCTGCCACCTGCTGATAAATGATTCCTGTCATTAACTTAAGAGATAAGAAACGGTGCAGTGGGCTATTGGCATTGATCTGTGTGGGGCTATCTGACGGAATTATTTCCTGTTGTTTGACAGAATTTCATCGGTTTACCATTGATGAGACTTCCATCTCTGTTCTTTCTATCTGTTTTCCTCTATTGCATGAAACACAACCACCTCTCCCTAATGATGATTGAATTGCAAGTGATTACGGTTGCATTCATTAAGCCAAATTCCCAAAGAAACGTACATTTCATTATGAAGGGGAGAAAAAATACAGAAAATAATGTCCTTGCAGTTACTAATGAGAAATCGCACGCTTGGTCTGCCAGTTGTGACAGTGACCTGAACCGGAGGAACAGGAAGTAAGCAATGATTTCTCATTACTTTCTCTAACAAAATCAGATTCTTCACATGTTGAAGGTGCCAATATTCAAAGAAATGCATGCAAATTAGTGCTGCAAAACACGGTTTGGTGAAAAATTCTTGTTTCGAGTATAAGCACAGCACAGGCACAAAGGGATTGAACACTTACGCTAACATCATGATTATCCAAAGCCCATGGGTTTTGTTAACAATAAATTAACACTGAAGTATTTGCCAGACTTCCAAAAACAAGTCAGCTGAAGAAGTTTTCTAATAATCAAGTCCAGGAGGCAGACACTAATGAGGAAAAGAACAGAAATAAATCAAGTGAAGGGTTTGATATGTGTTCTTGTGGTTCCATTAGTCAATCAGCAATGTAATGGCATCATTGTCTGGTCACATGACATTTTTGGTCCCAATGGATCAGTTTAAATAGTAAATAGTTTGTGTTCTTTAGTGTAGATGCAATTTGTCCATTAAGTCTTTAAAACTTTTGGGATTGGGGGATTGGGCTGCAACATGAAGGTTTAAATTCATAGCTATAAAGTTTTTCAAATAACTTGCAAATTTCGCATCTCATTTGTTACTGCAATCAGAGAATTACCCTATTCTAGACCTCTTTACATCATCTACTGACAAGTTCTAACCGCCAATGCTAGCCAACTAGCCAAACCTTGACCCCATAGTTAGGAGATTGCGGATGTCCATGGTTGTGTGTGTCTCTGAATGCTATTTATAAGCGTTTTTCATCAAAATGAATTTGATGACTGGTGTGTGAACACACCTCCAGGTGAGCCTGTTAACAAATTTTTCATTTTCCAAAACACTAACAACTGACTGATTCCTGTCGCTCAGACAAATTACATTTGCGAGAAAAGCACTTTCCTCCAGCTGGCAGAGAGCGTGCCAGTTTGATCAGTGAAAAAAGCTGCTTTACTAGTCCTCTTATGATGCCTCATCTCACAATGTCAAATCAAATAAGCTGTTTGATAAACCTCACAGAGGGTTTAATTATAGTAATGATCTCATCTCCCACATCAGCCTGCCTCTCATGGTGCAAAGCCACATCCACAGGCAGATTAAAAGCCCTCTCTTTCTCCCTCCCTCCCTCCGCTGCTCTCTCTGCCAGACACCTGCTGCAACAGCCTCTTAACACTGCAAATTCACAAAGACAAATGAATATCACTGCACTTTGAAGAAAAGACCACGTAGAGAAGACACTGCTAGAGTTGTTTTGGCCTGTGGCATAACAGGAAAGACTTCCTGAGCAGATCTGTGGAAGTATTGGTTTTCCTGCCAAGGAATTACTTCTCATTAGTGACTGTGCATGCTGTTGTCACTTTGAAAACACAACAGGAGAGGCTGGTCATAGTAGGACATCGGTGTGAGGTGTAAGCTAGAAACACACTAAACACCAGAGGCAAAATGATTCTCAGTGCATCTCAGTTTTTTAGCAACCATGTAGGAGCGGAAATCTTTGACAAGTTGAGGTTGCTCGATGCCAACAAGATCATATTAAAATATGTATGTGACCTGCCAATGGAATAAGTGAGTATCAAATCCTGTCATTGGAGTCGGCTGAGTAGCTTTCCTTCTGCGTAAGTGCAATATCGCATCAGAGCGACCGTAAATTTTGTTGTTGTAAGTCAGTGTTTTGTTTTCCCTTGTGAAAAAGCAGTGTGCTGAATTATATTAAATGTGCTCTTGTAGTGTACTTCAAATCTTGATCAGTTTGTGGCTCTGCTGAGGGTGGTATTAAAGCCCAGGTTTCTTTGACAGTGGCCTTCAGCTCATCTGCATTTTTGGTCTCTTGTTTCTCATTTTCCTCTTGACAATAGCCCATATATTCTCTCTGGGGTTCAGGTCTGGTGAGTTTTCTAGCCAGTCAAGCACACAAACACCATGGTCATTTAACCAACTTTTGGTGCTTTTGGCAGTGTGGGCACGTGCCAAATCCTGCTGTAAAATGAAATCAGCATCTTCAAAAAGCTGGTCAGCAGAAGGAAGCATGAAGTGCTCCAAGATTTCTTGGTAAACGGGTGAAGTGACTTTGGTTTTCAAAAAACACAATGGACCAACACCAGCAGAAGACATTGCACCCAAAATCATCACAGACTGTGGAAACTTAACACTGGACTTCAAGCAACTTGGGCTATGAGCTTCTCCACCCTTCCTCCAGACTCTAGGACCTTGGTTTCCAAATGAAATACAAAACTTGCTCTCATCTGAAAAGAGGACTTTGGACCACTGGGCATCTGTCCAGTTCTTCTTCTCCTTCTTGCAGAGCCCAGATAATACGCCTCTGACGTTGTCTGTGGTTCTGCAAATTCCTTGACACGTCTGTGGTGGCTCTTGATGCCTTGACCCCAGCCTCAGTCCATTCCTTGTGAAGTTCACTCAAATTCTTGAATCAATTTTGCTTGACATTCCTCATAAGGCTGCAGTTCTCTCGGTTGGTTGTGCATCTTTTTCTTCCACACCTTTTCCTTCCATTCAACTTTCTGTTAACATGCTTGGATACAGCACTCTGTGAACAGCCAGCTTCTTTGGCAATGAATGTTTGTGGCTTACCCTCCTTGTGAAGGGTGTCAATGATTGTCTTCTGAACAACTGTCAGATCAGCAGTCGTCCCCATGATTATGTAGCCTAGTGAACCAAACTGACAATGTTTTTAAATTGATCATGACTATGAGTTCAACCACGTGCTTTCTTGACCCCTTGCCTACTGAGGTTCTAAAAAAGTGTTTATCACATGTCTGCCCTTCCATCACTGTAATTATTAACAACTCCTTAGCCACTGGCCAGGTTTCTCCGGCCCTTAAGGTGGCTGCTATCACACCTGTTCTAAAAAAAACCGGCTGTGATGTTCAAAATTTAGCTAACTACAGGCCTATTGCGAACCTGCCCTTTGTGGCAAAGGTTCTTGAACGGGTTGTTGTTGGTCAGTTATGGCAATATCTGTCCAATAACAACTTATTGGAACCATTTCAGTCTGGTTTCAGATCTGGACACAGCACCGAGACTGCACTTGTAAGGGTCACCAACGACCTACTTGTTTCTGCTGACACTGGTGCTTGCAGCATTCTAGTCCTGCTAGACATTAGTGCAGCTTTTGACACTATATGTCATATTATCCTTCTTAACAGGTTGCGTGTGTTGTTAGGCATCTATGGTGTTGTGTTCAAATGGTTTGAGTCCTATTTAGCAGACCGTTTTCAGTATGTTTGCATGGGGAAACATAAATCTGAGGCCACATTAGTTCAGCAGGGTGTTCCGCAGGGGTCAGTGCTTGGGCCGACTTTGTTCAGCATTTATATGCTCCCACTTGGTGACATTATCAGAAAATACGGTCTGAGGTTTCATTGTTATGCTGATGACACGCAGATCTATGTTAACACTCTTCCTGATCCTAATCTTGCAATCACAGCTCTGAGCGCATGTATGGAAGAAATTAAGTTATGGATGCATGCCAATTATCTTAAACTTAATGAATCAAAAACAGAATTTCTACTTGTTGGTATGCCGGTGTAACTGGTGTGAATTATTCATTGATGTGTTTCTTTTATATATATTTTTTTTCTTTCATTTATTGTCTATATTGTTAATATATAAGTATTCTCTCTACTTTTATATTTAGTTAATGAACATCACAAAATTTTGTTCAGATCGTTGTTCATAAGACGACATAACAGTAAAATAGCAGAACTTTTTCTTTGGGTGTTTGTTGGGGAGGGAGCGTCATCAGTGGAACACCTCTGGGTTTTCCCTCGTGCGATCTGTAATAGCCTCAGTCAACCTGTGCGCGAGGCTCACGAGCACACGCAATGTTGCTTCTCTCCGTGATTATTACTGGTATGGTGATGTTTATTGTCTAAAAGCATAATTATCGCTTAATAAGTGTGATATGAGTGCATTTCATGATCTGAGTGTGTTAGTAGTGATGAGGTGTGTAGCAAAACGATTTTATGAAATTCATCATAGTGCTAACTGATTCATATTTTGCATTCATGCTTAGTTATATGAGAGAAAGAGAGAAGCTGATGTTCCATTGGTCCACTGATGACCTCTATTCGTTACAGGTATGTTTGTAATTAGTTCTGTTTAGTGAAATAATAGAGATCTGGTTTACTGTCAATGTGTACTGTATGAAGAGGATCATGAGGGGAATGAATCAGATTCATTGATTCACGTGTGAAGCACGTGGTGCGGCCTGCTCATGGTATGTTGTTAAATGCATGTTATGCTTTTCTTTTGGATTTATGTGTATAAATAGTATTATAATTGATATCTGTTTCATCATAGCATGTTATAACATAAATATTTGTAGTAATGCATATTATTATACACTCTAGTATACAATTAATGTACTTTACACTATTGTAGTGTACTAATAACAGAATTGATGTGATGTATCACAAGGAAGATTATGAATGTATGGTAATCACATTTATTATTTTGTTTACATGTTTTATTTATTTTTGTTTAAGTTTTGTAATAGCCTCAGTCAACCTGTGCGCGAGGCTCACGAGCACACGCAATGTTGCTTCTCTCCGTGATTATTACTGTTATATGAGAGAAAGAGAGAAGCTGATGTTCCATTGGTCCACTGATGACCTCTATTCGTTACAGATTAAAAAGAAAACTTTGGATCTCATTGTTGAGTGGTGGTGTGGTCTTTTGAGGTGCGAGAGTCCGTTCCAGACTTGCTACATAATTTGGTGCCGTGACCCGGATGCACCAGATCTGCTGCAGCTGATCGCTGGGGTTGGACAACGCAAAATCACAACGCTTCTGGAATCGACGACCAAAGAATCTTCATCGTTGACGTTTTGGTGGTAGTGTCTGGACACTGATAGTATTGAACTCTCGCTTCACACACCACGCACACGCTCATTGGACTGTTGCAGTTTTTTTTGTTGTTTCTTTTTTTGTTTTCTTTACTTGAGAAGAATACAAAAACTGTAAAGTTAATTTTTGTTTATGATCTTCATTGGTGTCATTTTCCATTTCTAAAATGGCCGAAGGGGGATGGAATGAAGACCTGGTAACACCACATATTGGCAGGGGTCGAGGATTTTTTGGGGTAGGCGTTCCTAAAGTCGGTAAACCACGTGTGTTGGCCTATGATTCTGTGACTGTTCCAACTGCGCTTCCAAATAACAAGCCGTGTAAACCAGAGTCTTCCACTCCTGCCAATACTGGTTGTGACAATGTTACACAGCAACTACGTGACCTTATTGGTGAGCTTGGAAGCCAGATAGGTGACTCCATTGTCACATGGTTGCTAACAAACCAGACTTCAGCATTATCTGGTTCCGCTCCGTCGTCTGAGCAGCAACCCTCTAGGACAATGCCTCCGTCCCCGAATCTTGATCTGTCCAAATTAAATCTCATAGTCAAAGCTGACATTAAGGAACCACAAGTGTTCAGAGGGGATGGTAGTGATAAGTTCACCATCCTGGAGTGGATTGAGCAGATGGAGGTATATTTGTCCAAAAAGGGTTGCGACAAAGCCGATAGTGTGGAAGAGATATTGAATCATCTCTGCGGCCGGGCTAAGAGCACTGTTAAGGTCAAGCTGAAAAGCAGCCCGGCCGCAGTACTCTGTCCTGAGGTTGTCTATGAAGTACTACGGCGTTATTTTAGCGAAAGCCCTGGCTCTTGCCAGCCATTAGCTGATTTTTATGCGACACAGCCAAAGCCTAACGAGCACCCTGTTGATTATTGGGTCAGGTTAAATGAGGCAGCCGAGCTAGCAGATGCTCACCTGCAAAGATGTGGTGGAAAGATGGAAAATATGGGCTCAGAGATTGCAATGATGTTTATCAGGAACTGTCCCAATCCTGACCTTTCCAGTGTTTTTAGGTGCAAGCCCATAAGCAAATGGTCAACTGATGAGGTCCAAGAGGCTATCGACGAGCATGAGAGAGACTTTAAATCTCGGAGGCTGGTCCAGTCTGCACCTAAAGTTGTTGTGAATCAGGCTGTTGTTGCTGAAAAACCTGTCAGCACTCAGATAGCAGTAGGAAGCGAAAGTATGGGCATAACCTCTGCTTCGTGTACTGCAGTCCTGCACCCTAAAACAAGTGAATCCGCAGAATTGGGTAGTTTAGAGCGTGTATTGAAAATGTTAGAAAGGGTGCTGGAGCGCACGACCCTACCTGCTTCAGAACCACATCCCCGAACATCACAGTGGTATCGATCCCCTTCATGTGAAGTCTGTGGAGACAGATCTCACTCGACTCGCTTCCACTGTATGAGAGAAAAAATATGTCTCGCTTGCCTAGAGATTGGGCATCAACGTAGGGAGTGTCGCAAGGTTGCTGGCCGAGCTGTGGCCCAGACTGGTGACGATCAGGGAAACTAGATCACTCACATTGGGGAGGGGGCAATGTGAGTGTTGAAAGTCAGCCTCTCATCAGTGAAAACGATCCAATGGTCATCTATAGCAACCATTGTCAGGTTGAGTCAAGTGACAGTATAATTTTGTTTCAGGACATCGCGAAGCTGGAAAAAGCTGACAGTTTGTTTTATACCGATGTGTTGGTGAATGATACAGTCACTTGCTAAGGCCTGTTAGATACTGGTTCTATGGCATGCACTATTAATGAGGAAACTGAGCGTAAGCTGTTGGATGCATGCGGGACCCTTGAGCCTGTTTAGCCTCCCACTGATGTCTTGCTAGTCGGTTGTGGTGGTGTTCGGGTCAAGCCCAAGTGCATCCATCAGCTAAAGTTGCATGTGTATGGACATTCGGTTATTGTGCCTACCTTGGTCGTACCAGGGCAAAAAGACCAGTTCATTATTGGTACTAATGTGATCAAGTACGTTCTCAGTCAACTTAAACGGTCTCAAAGTTATTGGCGTGTCATGAATCAGCCAAATTCTACAGGGGAACCAGAGATTCAACGGTTTTTGAGTATGCTGTCTGGGCATAACAGATGGGAGGGTGGTAGTATCCCAAACATTGTCGGTACTGTTAAGCTCACTCAGGCTGTTACACTTTTGCCTCAGCACGAACACCTTGTGTGGGGCAGACTCCCAGCAAGTTCCACTATTTCTGTGGGCAGTACTGTCTTAGTTGAGCCGTCTAAGGCACAAACTCACCAGAAAGGTGTTTTAGTCGGGCGTGTTATAGCCACATTACCTGGTGACAGATGGGTGCCGGTTAAGGTGATCAACCCATCTAGTAAGCCGGTCACTTTGAGGCGGAATGCTAAAATAGCCGATGTATCTCCTGTTTTAGCGGTCGAAGACCTGGACGTGCAACCTGAGTATGATAATGGAGAGACTGTGAGTGTTCAGAGCCAGTCTGTCTCCTCTGGTGTGGATACGGGTAGTTATCCCTTTGATTTTCACAGTGCGATGCAGAAGCTTGGGTTACGTGACCTTGATATCGAGTCTTGCGAAGTAACTCCGTACTGGAAAGAGCAGCTTGTGCAGTTGATTCAGGGATATCAAGATGTATTTTCTTAACACAAGCTAGACTGTGGTAAAGCCAAAGAGTTTGTGGATAGGATTCACCTATCAGATAACCGTCCGTTCAGACTTCCATACCGGCGTGTTCCTCCAGCTCAGTATCAGGAACTAAAAAATGCCATTTCCTCCGGCGGTGTGTGCGATTCTTGGGGCACATTATTGACGGTTCAGGAGTAGCGACCGACCCAGACAAGGTTAGCGCTATAGGAGCAGTGACGGAGGCTGATTTGATGATGGAAGATGGGGTAACACCATCCCAAAGGAAGATTAAATCCTTCCTTGGAATGGTGTTGTATTACCAGAGGTTCATCCAAAATTGCTCTACCATCGCGAAACCCCTGTTTTCTTTGACAGCCGCGCCGAGGGGCAAGAAGCCTCCTGAGAAGGGTGCTGCTGTGTTCAAGAAGTTGAGTTCTGGTGACTGGAAAGAGGAGCACAGCAGGGCCTTCCAGCAGCTAAAAGCCGCTCTGATAAATTCCGTGGTTCTGACACATCCTGATTTTAGTTGCCCATTTATTTTGTCCACTGACGCGTCCATGGATGGGGTGGGCGCTGTGTTATCACAGATCGCAGAGGGTGAGACTAGAGCTCGGCCGATTGCTTTCGCTAGCAAAGCCCTTTCTCGCGCACAGGCAAAGTATCCTGCTCACCGCTTAGAGTTTTTGGCTTTGAAATGGTCCGTTTGCGACAAATTCAGCCATTGGCTGAAAGGCCATGAATTTGTTGTTTGGACGGACAACAATCCTTTAACTTACATCCTTACAA
The DNA here is from genome assembly GCF_963082965.1 of Carassius carassius. Classification (NCBI taxonomy): domain Eukaryota; kingdom Metazoa; phylum Chordata; class Actinopteri; order Cypriniformes; family Cyprinidae; genus Carassius; species Carassius carassius. The sequence continues at coordinate 4,766,639 of NC_081777.1, forward strand.
AGCCTAAACTCGACGCGTGTGAGCAGAGATGGGTTTCCAAGTTGGCACCTTATCGTTTCAGCATCAAGTACATTCCAGGCAGTAAGAACATAGTGGCCGATGCTTTAAGTCGTCAACCCTTTGTCCACAACAGGGTTAGTCAGCGACTGTTGAATGAGCCTTACACTGCATTGCTTGAGGAAGCAGAACAGTTTGAGAAAGACACCATGCAGGATGCATTCAGGCTTAGTGCTGGTGCCCAGAGTGCTGAATGTCCTCCTTATGTAACTCCTAGTTGTTGTCCGCTCTCCAGTACTGAGGTGTCTGCAGTGTTGGAGGGTCACAGTGACTGGGAAGCAGGAGTTGAGTCGAGAGCAGTCTCCTGGATCGCACAAGACGCCCAGAATTTGTTGCCTCCTGGGCAGTGCCCGTTACCAGTCTTCTCGTTAGATGAACTCCGCGATAGGCAACAGTGTGATCCTTGTCTGTCCAGGGTCCTGTTTTACTTTAATAGAGGCAAGAGAGCCTCACGTCGTGAGCGTGCTGGTGAGACATATAAAGTGCTCAGAGTCTTGAAGCAATGGGACAAGTTGAAGGTACTTGATGGTGTACTGTATCGTACAAGCAAAGACAACCTTGCGGGTAAGAAGCGGTTACAGTATGTTGTCCCATCTTCTTTGATAAAACAAGCGATAACAGGCGTCCACGACGAAGCAGGGCACAAGGGCCAAGGTAGAACTATGCATCTGGCAAGGCAGAGGTTCTTCTGGGTCGGGTTGGAACGCGACATTCGTAGATACGTTAAGTGTTGCAAGCGCTGTGTTGTCAGTAAAACACTCGAACCTGAAGGCAGAGCCCCACTAGAGAGCGTTAAAACGTCAAACCCAATGGAGCTAGTATGTATTGATTTCTGGACTGCAGAAAGCTCCAAAGGCCGTAATGTAGACGTGTTAGTCGTTACTGATCATTTTTCCCGTATGGCACATGCCTTTCCATGTCGTGACCAATCAGCAAAGCAGGTAGCCCGACAGTTGTGGAATCGATATTTCTGTGTGTACGGCTTTCCTGACAGGATCCACTCGGATCAAGGGGCTAATTTTGAGAGCCAACTGATCCGAGAGTTGCTGCAGGTTGCCGGGGTAAAAAAGTCCAGAACGACTGCCTATCACCCCATGGGTAATGGCCATGTTGAACGGTTCAATAGAACCTTGGGCAACATGGTCAGAGCACTGCCGCCAAGGTCTAAGGAAAAGTGGTCACAGCTGCTTCAGACACTGACTTTTGCGTACAATTGTATGGCGCACGAGTCCACAGGCTACGCTCCATTCTACCTAATGTTTGGTAGAATCCCGAAGCTACCCGTAGATGTGATGTTTGGTAGTGTTGAGAGAGACTGTGACGTTGTTGATTACGACAAATATGTGAAAAGGTTGAGAGATGACCTGAAAGAGGCTCTGACAGTCGCTCAGAGGAACATTGATTCAAGTCAGCAACGCCAGACCGAGTTTTACAACAGGAAGATGAAGGGCTGTAGCATTGACATGGGCGATCAAGTTCTCCTGGCCAACAAAGGTGAACGTGGGAAGAGAAAATTGGCAGACCGGTGGGAGTCCACACCCTATAGGGTAGTTGCGTTGAATCCCCAGTGCCATATTTATCGCATTCGTAACACCAAAACGGGCCAAGAGAAAACCGTTCATCGTAATTTGCTATTGCAAGCTAACTTCTTGCCGCTCGAGTTGGGAGGTCCTGACTCACCTGGGGATGGTGGTGAATCTGTCCTTGGAAGCAGGAGTGCATCATTGGATGACGTTGTTTCTGCATCTGAGATGTGTTCTGTGTCTGATCGAGTTGCTAGTTGGGTGGAAAGAACCACAATTTCTGAGGATCCTCAGCAGAGGTTGTCCTGCAGGTCTGATAGTGCTGCATCATTGGATGTAGTAGTCCCTGAGTCATTGGGTCAGGAGCAGTTGTCGTCAAAAGATGATTGTACCAAAAAGAACAGCAATGTAGTCATTCCAGAAGAAGGACTGAGTTGTGATTCTCGCAGTTCGCTTCCTGAGGCGGTTTTCCATGATGGCCGTTGTGTTTCACCTGCTGGAGTTTTAGAGCCACCTCCTGGTCAAGGAGAAATGAGAGTTCGAACCAGAGTGGGTAGGATGGTAAAACCTGTCAATAGATTGATAGAGAACATGACTCAATCTATCAGAACGCTGAATCCAGTTGGGGGGTTGTAAGATCTTTATTGAAATGAGAATTTATAGTATTAGAACATTGTATTGTATTACAATATTGTTTATCTTTAAGTTGTAAGGTTAAATCTCTGTGAGTCAGTGCATTTCAGCACATTTGTTGTTCCAGATCCAAGATGAAGTTTCATTTGAGATGAATGTTGCAATGTTGCTTCTCTCCGTGATTATTACTGGTATGGTGATGTTTATTGTCTAAAAGCATAATTATCGCTTAATAAGTGTGATATGAGTGCATTTCATGATCTGAGTGTGTTAGTAGTGATGAGGTGTGTAGCAAAACGATTTTATGAAATTCATCATAGTGCTAACTGATTCATATTTTGCATTCATGCTTAGTTATATGAGAGAAAGAGAGAAGCTGAGGTTCCATTGGTCCACTGATGACCTCTATTCGTTACAGGTATGTTTGTAATTAGTTCTGTTTAGTGAAATAATAGAGATCTGGTTTACTGTCAATGTGTACTGTATGAAGAGGATCATGAGGGGAATGAATCAGATTCATTGATTCACGTGTGAAGCACGTGGTGCGGCCTGCTCATGGTATGTTGTTAAATGCATGTTATGCTTTTCTTTTGGATTTATGTGTATAAATAGTATTATAATTGATATCTGTTTCATCATAGCATGTTATAACATAAATATTTGTAGTAATACATATTATTATACACTCTAGTATACAATTAATGTACTTTACACTATTGTAGTGTACTAATAACAGAATTGATGTGATGTATCACAAGGAAGATTATGAATGTATGGTAATCAGATTTATTATTTTGTTTACATGTTTTATTTACTTTTGTTTAAGTTTTGTAATAGCCTCAGTCAACCTGTGCGCGAGGCTCACGAGCACACGCAATGTTGCTTCTCTCCGTGATTATTACTGTTATATGAGAGAAAGAGAGAAGCTGATGTTCCATTGGTCCACTGATGACCTCTATTCGTTACAGATTAAAAAGAAAACTTTGGATCTCATTGTTGAGTGGTGGTGTGGTCTTTTGAGGTGCGAGAGTCCGTTCCAGACTTGCTACACCGGCAGCCTTGCACAAGTTTAACTGTCAAAATCTGATCAGTGATTCTGATTTACTGGCCCCAGCATCACAGGTGCGAAATTTAGGTGTTATTTTTGATTCACATTTGTCTTTTGATGCCCATATCAAATTGGTTTCAAAATCAGCTTTTTTTCATCTAAAAAATATTGCAAGAATTCGACCTTTTATATCCCTGCCAGATGCAGAAAAGCTTATCCATGCATTTATCACGTCGAGACTAGATTACTGTAATGCACTATACTCTGGTCTCCCTGATAAACATATTAAGAAATTACAGTATATCCAAAACTCGGCCGCACGTGTACTAACACACACAACTGTTCAGCAGCATATTTCTCCTGTTCTTTATGAACTCCATTGGCTTCCAGTAACGGCACGTATCGATTTTAAAATCTTGATTTTAACATATAAAGCCATTCATGGGATAGCACCGGAATACCTTTGTGATCTAGTTGTTCCTTACATTCCAAATCGTTCTCTCCGCTCATCTGACTCTTATGCTCTACAGCAGCCCACATTCAAATTAAAGTCGATGGGTGGTCGCTCCTTTACGGTTACCGCTCCGCGGTTGTGGAATAAACTTCCATTTGCGATAAAAAATTCTACAACCCTGGACTGCTTTAAGAGGTCTCTAAAGACCCATCTTTTTAAAAATGCTTATTGTCTTTGAAGTGTATCTTATTTAGATTTTTTTGTCTGATTTTTCTGTTTTTAATTTATTGTTTAATTATCTTATATTATGTTTACTATACTGTGTAGCGCTTTGGGCTGGAGAAAAGTGCATTATAAATAAAATGCATCATCATCATCATCATCAAACTGAGAGACCATTTTGAAAGCTCAGGAAACCTTTGCAGGTGTTTTGAATTGATTAGCCGATTGGCATGTCACCATATTCTAATTTGTTATACTAATAATAAGTCTACGAAAACATTACATTCAGTTAGCACTTAATATTATTTTTGAAGTACAGTATATAATTCCCTAAATAAAGTCACTAAAAAGCATCCTAAAAATAAATGTAAATCTGTGTGTAAACAAAAGTTTCAAGCATCTAATACATATGTCCCACATTACATAAATACATTTATTCTCTTTATAAATGTTCATGATGGTGATCCAGTGTTGAATAAGTTCCTTTAAAATTAAGGCATAAAAAGCTTTAGTTAAAAGCCACTCAAAATTGCAAAAAATAAAATAAAAATAAAAATTGGCTTACTACATTTAAGGAAGAGAGCAATATCTTTTTAAATATGCTAATGAGTTAAATAATCAGACAAAACAGCTACCTTACAGTTACTAGAAATAAGCAACTCCGTTTTGAGTTATATCTAGCTAAATGTTAACAGTTTGACTAGTTTAACTCAACAAGATTCCCTTCCATTGCTCTGTCATGACATTAGTTGAAAGTGAAAACTGACCATATAATTGACAATTTACACTAATACCATTATACCCGCCCTTGCGGCAAAGCTGAGAATGCAACTAGTTGCGTCATGAATTCTGTTCTGACACCTTTCAGAACGCAACGATGTGTGAAATTGAGCTTTTGTAGCTGGAAGCGTTTGCATTCATGTACTTGTGTAGAATATGTTTGGGTTTTATTCATTGGAGTTGACGATGTGATTTGAATAAACCAGTGATTGTTTTTATTTGTCTGTCATCATGGTGTATAAACTTTTGTCCAGCTGAGGAAAGCCTGACATCATTCAGGTAAAGACTGGAAATGAGAGTGTCTGACAGAGCGCTTTTCTCTGACAGTGACTTCTTGGCCTCAGGAGAGATAGAAGAGCAGAGAGCAGTACATTACATCAAATATCTTCATTCAGAGTCCACTGGGTGAAGAGAAATGAGATTTATAACAGGACTCTGTCCTCATTTCCGTCAGGATACAAGCCACTGAGATGTTTTTGTTTTTCTTCATTTTTTTTTCTTCCTCTCTTCCATTTTGCTGTCTTCTCACTTGGACAGTGATGTGAAAATATTAGAGCTTTCAAAGCTGATGTTTTAACTTTAAATCTGTTATACCTATTTAATGCATTTAGCTAATCATAGTAATGTGCTAAGAAAAGCACTACTGCACATTGCTTGTGCTACGAATATTAATGTTAATTCAATGTTTGTGCTTATTGGGGAGTCAACTTAAAGTGCCCATTATGGGTTATGAAAGGTTCATATTTTGATTTTGGGATTCCCCAACAACTGGTTGACATGCATGGAAGGTCAAAAAACACTTCCATTGTCTTATAATATGCATTTATTTTTACCTTACATGCTCAACGACTCCTAAATGATTTGCTTAATGATTAAATTTTCCAAACTCCTCCTTTGCGTGAAGCTTATTGGTCTGATATGTCTATTTTCATTTCATCACGACTGTAATGCCTGATGAACCATTGTTTGTGAGTGCAGTGCTGCTTTGTGTACAGCGTTAAAGGGGAAACAGCTATTTTTACCGCTCCAACAGCGGCACCTCATGACAGAGAATGAATTGCATTTTCATTCAGACCAACGCTAAATGGCCTGACAAGTGGGTGGGCAATATGCAAATTTTTCATGTTTATGTCAACATAAAAGGGCTTGGGATTCGTTTTAAAAAATGACTCTTTTCAATGATTCAGAGCCTATGCGTTCTTTTGACAACGTAGAAAGTTTTGTAACCAATCATGTGAGTATAATCTGTCAACTTCAGTAGAAAGCACAAAACATGATTCGTGTCTAATATTATATTTAGTTTGCATACTATTTTTCTGCTTCTTTTGTTTATAAACACCTTGAAGAGGACAATTTTCATTTTCATTTCCGAACATCTGCTAGCTGGCACAGAAGTAGGGCATATGGAAAGCATGTCCTCCTTAACATCATAGTGAGTTATGACAGTTTCCATGTGCGACGTGCAATAAGCATAATTAAAGTGCTATTCTCCTGGGGTTTGCTTTATGTAGCACACATCTTTCATAGCAACAATTGCTTTTCGTTTAAAGTGAGAAATGACATAGAAGTGGTCCTTCTTCAGAAAACTCGTGCAGTAATCACAAACCACTTTAGGTCATGAAAAAGTCATGACATTAGTCAGAATTTGAGGGAGTTTATGCGTTGGCTAATATCACAGTTTCAGGGTGGACAACACACAATTTTATTATCAGAAACGTCAAGTTAAGAAATCCCTTGAACATTAGTGAAAGAAAAACTTTTCAGCCCTTTTGACCTTATAGCAAGCTCTATTAACCCCACAATGAGATCAGGGTAATATTGATCTATAGTTCCTTATTTACTGCCTGTGCTATACAGAGTGTGAAGGAGAGATGATGGCAGAGGAACTAACAGAAGAGCACAAATCATGAGCTCCTGTTAAACGTCACTGCATGTGATATTGAGCAACCATTACTGGAGTTGATAGGAGGATTTCAATATCAATAACGAGCAGTCAGTCTTGAGCTGTGGAGATATTTGGTGGCTGTCACCGGTTGATAAATGGAGTGTTTTGATTCCTGTCATTAAGTTAGATAATAAAAGGTGCAGTGGGCTATCGGTATTGATCCGTGTGGGACAATCTGAAGGAATTATTTCTTATTGTTTGACTCACACAACGCATATTCATATATTTTGGTGCTGACACTATTAATCAGAACTTCCATCTCTGTTCTTTCTCTGTCATGCACTATCAGTCAAAAGACTGGAACAATTAAGATTTTTTTATTGTTTAAAAGAAGTCTGTTGTGCTCACCAAGATTGCATTTATTTGATAAAAAAAAACTGTAAAAATACTAATAAATAGTATTAGAAATTAATGCTGAAAACATTTTAAAATGCAATTTGTTAGTATTTCTGTGGAAGTCATAATGTACTACCACTCAAAAGTTTGGGGTGAGAAAATTCAGAGTTTTAATCTGCAATAATGCATTAAATTGGTCAAAAGTGAAATGTATAATGTTCAAATAAATGCTGTTTAATGAATTAAAAAAAAAAGGTTTCATGATTTCCACAAAAATATTAAGCAACAAAATCAGTTTTCAAGAGATTTAATATAAGAAACATTAATAATTGATCCACAAATCAGCATAATTGATAATGAATTCTGAAAGATCATTTGACACTGGATTATGTAAATGAATGAATGATGATGGATGAATGTAAATTCAGGAATAAGTTACATTTAAAAATATATTTAATAGAATACAGTTGTTTTATATACTGTTTACTGTATCTTTGATCAAATAAATGCAGCCTTTTTGTGTGTAAGAGACTTTCAAAAACAATCTGTTGTATTGAACACACTTTTTCTGATATGAATACAAGAAATCATGGTCTGGATTCATTAAACCAAATTCACAGAGAAATGTAGAAGAGGAAAAAACAGAGATAATAATGTTTAATAGTTACTAATGAGAAAAAAGTAAATAAATAAAAAATAGATTTGCTATCCCAACTAGGGACTCATCTGGGACTTTTGGAATTAGCAAGAAACAGCATTTTACTTGCCACTGTCTGGTATCTAATGAATTATTCAAACTTGAGCATGTTTTCTGATGTGAGTCCATTTTCTAGATTGTTGCTGGGACATCCTTAGCTGGAGTGCTCACACTGTGAGCAGAGTTTCCCTGCATGCCCTTTCCTGTAATGAGCTGCTGGGTTGAGTGAATGAATGCTGAAAAAGCGGCTTGAAACTCTTTGACTGTGTGCAATGGTTTCTGATTCATGATGTCATAAAGGGCCACTTCAGGCAATTACACATGCATTAGCCCACGCAGCACAGGAAACAGGCCTCTGCTCGCTCTCAGCGCTCCGCTTACCGCAGCCTCTCTCCTGCAATTGCCGGAAATTAACTTTGCTTTAACAGGCGTCAAATCCATTTGGAAAACAATTGATCAACTTCATCCTCATGCCACTAACAGCTGGATTGGCTGAAGTCATTTGCAGTCAACATTAACTGCAAGTCTACTGTATTATCCAGACCAGGGGTCTCAAATTGCAGACCACCGGCCATAATCTGAACCTGAAGTTGGTAGTTTATCTAAAAAAAAAAAAAAGTATGTTTTAATGAACTGCAATTTCTCCAAAGACATTTATTTATCCAGCACTAAAGTGCATCTTAATTGCTAATAAATGAAAATGTACTATAGTATAAATTTATAATTAATGTATTTATCTGGACTTAGAGTGTGTTTTTGTCTTAAAAATGATTTAAGTCCATCATTATATGTAGTTAGTTATATTGTCTTTGAAATATGGTTAAAGTGCTGTCAAAATGAGAGTTCAAACAGCTCATAAAAACAATAGAGTTCATCAGTTACATCTTGTAAAGCATGTTTGTAATAAACAAATCCATCAAGATATTTAACTTTAAACTGTTGTGAAAATACAAGCTCTCTATCCTTATTTTTATTTTCTCCATAAAAAGGCATCTTGTCTGAATCAGGAGAGAAATATGTGCAGATTAAGCACCAAGCTAAAAAAGTTTAAAATAGTTGTAAATGCATATGTCGATACAGTAGATTTTGATCTGAGAGCATAACATGAGATGGAGTTTTTCACTAGCGGAAGCATTATTATAGATTATGGACTGATATTTTGTCCGGAAGTGATGGTTTAAAGTTAGAACAACACAGTTTGTCACAAGACATTAATTGATGGATTGGAGACTGGAGTCGTGGATTATTATGATGTTTTTTATCAGCTATTTGGACGGCACCCATTCACATCAGAGGATCCATTGGTGAGCAAGTGATGCTACTTGTCTCCAAATCTGTTACGATGAAGAAGCAAACTTATTTACATCTTGGATGGTTTGAGGCCTCTGGGTGAAATATTCCTTTAAATTTAATTTGTATAGAAATTAGCATGTTATACATTTATGTGATTATTGTGAGTGCAAAGATGAGATTACTTTATTAATGTGTTTCTTTTATCTCTTCTTTGTACCATAGCACTACCGTATTCTTTACTGTATCAGTAGCTCATTTTTTTTTACCATTTTGTATAAGGATTTTGGTAAAGCGGAAAAGATTTATTTAAGTGTTCTTTTGGACTTTGTTTTTATCGCCTGATCAAGTAGTAGATATTTTTGGTCATGCTCACTCCAGAGTAAATTATTTGGGAGTGTGAGTCTTGTGCTGGTTTTCAACCAGTGTTTATCTGTTGGAAATCTAAGATTTTGTTTTTTGTTACATTGGAACTGGTGAAACATCACATATATTTGTATTTATTTCTGTAAGTCTTCAGTGTCATTACACTGTGTAACTCTTGGAGTGATAATTTGTATTTAGTAATTTTTCTTAATTCTATTTTTTGGCATTTTATTTACTTTTATTTATTTATTTTTGCTCAGCTGTGTTTCCACCGACAGCTGTAACTTCTTTTAAGGGAAAAAACAGCAGTCAGATAAAACCCCAATATAAACAAATTAATCTGTTGCCGTGTGTTTCTTTTTCCTGACCACCCGGTTACATTTTTGGTACCAGGAGTGGGGTCATCTGACGGTCGGGAGCAGTATAGAGTTGAGCGTATTTTTGTTTTTTTAATACGGTAGTGGCTGGTACTTGAGTTGCAGGACTTGCAGTGGAAGTGGTCAACTGTGCAGTGTTCATCCAACTGCTAAATACGTTGGCCAAAGGTTTTGAGGCCAAGGGACGGGTAGCTGGAGGAAGAGGAGACATCGCTGTCTGCTGCTGAACTACAAGTGTGGTTGAAGATTGGGAGCCAGTGACAGGTTTTCTGCAGAAGAGAAAAAGACTATCACATACACATTACAGACAGAATATCCTTTGAACTGAGAAACAAAGAGCATTTAACAAAGACTTTGTGCTGGTGAAAGGACTGTGAAAATACTTTTAAAATTTCATCAACATGTTACAGCCGGAGGAAGAGGCTGCGGTAGTACATGATACAGCTAGTGCAGGGGGAGCGGGTAATGTGCAAGAACAGATACAAGAGCTCAGTAGAAGGCATGCTGAAGCTATGGCAGCTATTGCCAACCGGAGTAGAGAACCAGCTAGGTCCTATGTGTATGTGCCCAGCGAACGTCACATTCAGCCCTTTAGTGGCGATCTTAGCAAAGATGGTAGAAATGTGGATGAGTTTATTGAAGAGGTAGAAAGAGTACTGCTTGTAAGAAACCAGACAACTGAAGATCAAGCTGATTTTGTTCTTTCCCTGCTTAAAGGTGCTGCTGTAGAAGAGGTTAGGTTAAGGCAAGGGGGCAGCCTCCACAAACAGAGGACATCTTCTTTTATTTGAGAGCGGCCTTTAGAGAAAAGCGTAGTCCGGCCCAGCTATTGCAGACATTCTACACTCGCAAACAGCTGGAGGGTGAAGACCTCCGTACATACTCTCATGCTCTTTCACAGATATTAAATACTGTTTTAAAGCAGTCTTCTAATGCCATTGCCAATGCTAATGTTGCACTACGAGACCAATTCATTGAGGGAGTCAGGGATGTAGCACTCCTAAGGGAACTTCGTAAGTTGGTAAGGGACAAGCCACAGTCCACTTTGGTTGAAGTCAGAGATGAAGCATTAATGTGGTCACTTGAAGATACCAAACTACATGCTAGTAAGGTAGCCAGTAATTGTAGTGTAAGCTCTGAGACTACAGAAGCTCAGTGTGCAGCTATGGTGATGCCTGTAGCAAGCTCTGTTACACTGGATGATGTTCTGAAAGTAGTAGCAGAGCAGGGCAAAGCCATAGGGGAGTTAACTCAAGCTGTTCAGAGGCTGACTCTACACTGCCCTAAACCTGAATCTTTAAATCGTCCTAAATTTACAATGCAGCCTAGATTTTCTGATGACGGCCAACCTATTTGCTTTAAGTGTAATGGTGTCGGGCACATAACGAGAAATTGTGTGAGAAAAAACAAACCAGTTGTCAAGGACGATGGATCATCCTCCTTACAGCAGGGAAATGCACACCCTCGGTCGCTATGAGCCAGGCGATGCGAGGGCAAACTATTGGCTCAGCTTACCTTGACTCAAATCGTGATAGATTACTCCAACGAGCTGTGGGAAGGTGTCCAGTAGTTGACCTGAAAATTGGAAAGGTAAATGTGTCATGTCTACTTGACACTGGGAGACAAGTCAGTACAATTACAGAGCACTTCTTTAAAAAACACTTGGCAGGTGAAGATAAGGATATGCTTCCCACATCCAGTTGGTTAAGGATTACCGCCGCTAATGGATTAGAAATCCCATATTTGGGTTATCTTGAACTACCAGTTGAAACCATGGGTATTAACCTGCCTGAGTGTGGATTCCTGGTGGTTAGAGATGGATGGAATTCTTCTGCGGTGCCGGCACTCATCGGCATGAATATTATAAGTAGGTGTAGGCAGTTAGTGCATGCTGAGTTTGATACTACTTTAGGTGGGGAGTTAGAGTATGACTGGAGAGAAGTTTACCAGCAGATGCAAAGTGTCAGTCAAGCTAAAAAACAGATTGTGGCACATATAGCTGGAAAGGAGACGGTGCATATTCCTGCTTGGGCAATGTCGACCTTGATAGTCAAAGGAAGGGGGAGTAGTTGTCCAGAGGGCTATTCCAACCTGTTGCTGGAACCAGGGAAGTTTCCCCTCCCTCAGGGTTTGATAGTGGTACCCTCTCTTGTTTCCACTACAACACCGTTATTTCCAATACGAGTTGTGAATCTCTCCACAGAGGATATATGGCTGCAGCCTCGTACCAGGCTAGGTATTCTCTCTCCTGTTGAATCCTTACGTTCTGGAGAGGGTTGTGAAGTAAAGTTCCAGTGGGTTGAGGCTGGGGTGGAGGAGATTACAGTAAGCACAGAAGAGAGGCAAGTGGTGACAGAGGGCTTACCAGACTTCCTTAATGGGTTGTGTTTGGGTGGAACTGCCGAGCAGCAGGCTGAGCTTAAAGCTTTGTTACGAGGTACGTGGATGTGTTTGCATTAAGTGATGAGGAATTAGGGTTTTCTGACAAAGTACATGAGATCCATTTGGTAGATGATGTACCAATAACACAGCCCTACTGTCGTATTCCACCAACCCAGTATAGTGAAGTCAGGGAACATATTAATAAGCTGCTCCAGAAGGGGGTAATTAAGCCTAGTAGTAGTGCGTATGCGTCACCCATAGTACTTGTATGGAAAACTGATGGGAATTTGAGATTGTGCGTGGACTACAGGCACTTAAACGCAAAGACAAAGCGAGATGCTTTTCCCTTGCCTCGCATTGATGAGAGTTTTGATGCGTTGCAAGGTGCAAAATTCTTCTCAACCATTGATTTGGCGAGCGGATACCATCAGATAGCCGTGCGGGAGCAAGACCAACCAAAAACTGCGTTCACCACCCCGTTTGGCATATTCAAATACTCCCGCATGCCCTTTGGGGTCTGTAATGGACCGTCCACATTCCAACGCCTCATGCAGTCCATAATGGGAGATTTGATATTTCAAACGATGCTGGTATATTTGGATGATATTCTGGTTTATTCATCTACTTTTCAGGAACATCTAAAGAGACTGGAAGTGGTTTTCAGTAGGTTAAGGGAGGCTGGACTCAAAGTTAAGCCTGATAAGTGTAGTTTTCTCCAAGAACAGGTCAAGTTCCTGGGTCATCAGATCTCTGCTCAAGGGATTGGAACTGATCCAGGAAAGGTAGAGGCTGTGAGAAAATTGAAGACGCCAAGTACAGTTAAAGAACTAAGGTCTTTTTTGGGATTCTGTAGTTACAACATGAACTTTATTGAAGGGTTTTCTAAAATTACAGGTCCTCTTCACAACCTAGTGAACTTTTGTCTGAGACAACAGAGTATGGTAAAGAGACCTGAGTTTTGTTCACTTTGGACAGAGGAGTGTTGCACAGCCTTTGAACTGTTAAAGGAGAAGCTTACTATGGCCCCGGTCTTAGGTTTTGCAGATTTTTCTCTTCTGTTCGTAGTTGAGACGGATGCCAGCAAGGATGGTTTAGGTGCTGTCCTTTACACACAGCAAGGTGACTATAGGAGAGTGATTGCCTATGCAAGTTGCCGGCTACGTAATGCAGAGAAAAATTACATGCATTATAGTAGTATGAAGCTTGAACTGCTCGCTCTCAAGTGGGAAATTGAAAAAGTCTCAGAAAAATTTAGGGGGTACCTATTGGGTGCAAAATTTGTGGTTGTCACAGATAACAACCCATTGTGTCATCTGAAGACAGCAAAGTTGGGTGCCATTGAGCAAAGATGGGTGGCTCAATTAGCTGTTTTCGATCGACTGTCCTGCAAAGTTTGGCTCCAACCCTAATCAAACACACCTGCCTTTAATTTTTAAGTGAGCCTGAATACCTTAATTAGTTGCTTCAGGTGTGTTTGATTAGGATTGAAGCTAAACTTTGCAGGACAGTCGATCGCCAGGAGCAGGGTTGGGCACCCCTGCTGTAGAGGGAGGTCCTCAAAAACGGGTCCACCGAGTTGATTTGCGACAGTGCGAGAGACCTGTGGTTGAGACAGCAGAGGCAGTGAGTAGAGTGACAGCTCCAGCTAAGTTTCCCTCTGAGTCAGTGGAAGCTGAACCTGTTGATCCAGAGTGTGTAATACTGGAAGAGGTTACTTTGCCTCACATGGAAGAGACGAGAGATGTGGAAATGGAAGTCTCTGGGTCAGCAGAGGAAACGTTAGCAGTGGGTCCTGATTTTGTTCTGGAGAATGATGGACAGCTACCCTTGGAGCTAGAGCACATGGGGGAAGATGGTATTGTTCTTGTTGCTGATAGACCCGTGCCAAAGAAACCGGTCCCTGCACCAAGAAGGACTAGCCGTGTCAATGCTGGTGTGCATCCAAACCCGTTTACTGAACCTAGGTCTGCTTGTAATCCATTCTATACAATAACCAAGATTCAAGAATCTTTTAGTTAAATCATTGGCTTGATGAGTATAAGATTTATTCGTACTACGAACTCTGTGCACACGCTTAAATCGTGGTTATCGTATAGAATGGATCGAAAAGATGCCAAAAAGAAATTCAACGAGACATCTCAAATGCAGTGATCGCGAACAAAACATAATAATAAAACGCAAGATCATAATGCTCCCATGTGCATGATAAAATCCTCTGCACAGGGAGCGGAGTTTCGTAGAGTCCTAAACAAACATTGGCATATTATTTCAAGTGATCCTAAATTATCAGGTGTCTTCAAAAATGGTCCAAAATTAGTCTTTAAACGTCAAAACAATCTTTGTGACTTACTTGTTAAATCTGAATATCCTTCACGTGTCAAACAAGGTATTAGTTCTCTTCCTCCTGGTAATTATAGATGTGGTAAGTGTGCCCAGTGTGCTTTTACACATAAATGTAAATCGTTTAGTCATCCACGCACTGGTCATGACATCCTGTGCTTCCACTCATGTAATTTATCTAATTCGTTGCCCTTGTAGTCTTGCATACGTGGGTAAAACATTCGGACAATTACGCACTCGTATTAGTGAACATCGCAGTAACATTCGAACTGGAGATATGCGCAGTCCTATAGCGTCTCATTTTAGACAAGCAGGCCATAACGTCAGTGTTTTACAGTAGGCTATATCGGTATAGAAAAGGTAACAAAACCCTTAAGAGGAGGAGATTATGAGAAGAAATTATTACAGAGGGAATGTTTCTGGATTTATACTTTAAATACATGGTCACCTTTAGGGTTGAATGAGGATTTTGATATTAAGCCATTTTTATAGAAATTCATATTGTCTTTGTAGTTTGTATCTGTTGCTTGAGCTTAATTAAATTCCTCAGGAGCAGTAGTTTTCAGTGTGCAGACTTCACTTCTTTATTTGATTATATTATTCAGTTGTCTTGCACCTGCGTCCTATTTGGATGTTTGGGATGTGCACACCATTTTTGTATCATTGAGTCTTTAGCAAAATTATTTGAACACTTGGTATATTTAAAGCAACACTTATGTAACTAATATAAGTGTATAATAAGCGAGTACATCATAATAATGGTGCATTCATAATAAGTGATTATTTTTGGACTATTGTATCCTGTTCGGCTGTCACCGCTGTGGAGTAACACATACCTGCGTGAATCGCAATAGACATAAACTTGGAAAAGTAGCTCCAGTTAGAATGTTCTTCCACGGGATGCGGGCAGTTCTGTTTATTAACCACTAGAGCGCCAAAATTTACATAGTGTTGCTTTAAGAGTTTTCAGTTGCTTTTGTTAAATTGGCCATTACAATACGCATAAAATGAACAATTTCTGCTGGAAGATTGAAAATGATGGACCTCAACCCCACTGAGATCTATTGTACGTTCAAAGGAAAGCCTTCGGCTTGAGTTGCAGAAGGCATGGGATAACATAAGTGTTGAAGTTCTCAGGAAATATAATGACACTATGCCACAGAGATGTTCTGCTGTCATTGTTACAAAAGGTGGATATACCAAATACTAAAGTTAAAAGTAAAAAAAAAAAAAAAAACCTATGACTGACTTCATCTGATATTTGTTGTTCTCAGTGCAACCATCTGCATGTTTCATGAACGTTGTGAAATGAAATCATGTTTTGGAGTCTTTTTCTGAATATTTTCAGATCTGTCAGGTGTTCTGATTATTTTGTTCACCACTGTAAATGTCCTTATATAAGATTTGAAGTACAAGTGCACATTTAATACAATACAATTTTGTATGACTAAAGAAACTGAATAATATTATGTTGTTTTTTTATATTTAACCTGACAGATCTGGTCTATGAACTGTTGTTATAAAGAGCTATGTTGAAAAATCCCCCTTTTTGGGATAAAATTCTCTTTTAGCACACTTCTTTGTGAGATTAGTGAGGAGAAGAAAAACATGTGACAAGGTAATGCTTTTTTCTTATCAGCACTGCCCTGCATTGTAGACCTCCTAACTATGAGTCACCAGTGAATCCTACAACAAACTCAAAGATAGGACATTCGCTGAAAAGCACAAAGCAATGTGTGACTCATCACCTCTTATAAAATAAAAAGCACAAGAACTTTGACAAACTATAGAAACAGGGAGAATTTATTTAAAGCACTTTGTCCCCTACATAGAAAAATATGATTGATTTAAGTCAACAATAATAAATAGAGTACCTGTATTCTTGCAGGCCCCGCTGATGCGTACAGTAGTACAATCAATATCCAGTTTTCGCAACACAGCAAAGGCACGGGTATTTACCGTAAATCTGCAGTCTGATGGAGCGGAAGGGTGAGGGTGGTGTGTGTGAGGGGTCAACTCAATATGACCTGGAGGAGCCTTTCTTTACAAAGACGGGACACATTGGGAATTACATTGTGACAGCAGCGACTGGTACAATGGATCGTACAACCATTCACGTATCTCTTTCCTTTTTTTTTTTTTTTTTTTTTTTTTACAAATACATCTTTGAGTGACTGATGCTGAATTGGACATTGGATTATTATTTCAGGGCTGACCAGAATGAGACATTTTACAAGATAAATATTTCAGTCTGTGAGAATCTTCTGCAATGGATGCCTCCTTTTGTTTAATGGTCCCTCGGGTGGATCTCAATGCAAATGTACATATAGTCATGTTTTTGTAACAGTATGTAGTGCAATTTATTTTTTTATTTTTTTTTTTAGTTCAGGGCAGGAAAGCATCCTGGTATACGCTAAGTTTAAGCACGTCATAATATGCGCCATATGTTATGTGACAATTATAAATGCAGCAGTTAAACACACTGATAATTTCTCACCGAAACCTCGCACCCCTACCGAGCATTCAACCTCGCTACAAGCAAATCAGTGTTTCTAAATTAAAAAATAATGCGATTTTTGATTTTATATTGTAAAACATACATAGGCTGTATGTTGTTTTGTATCCATTAAAAACAAAGAAAAATATTTTTTAATATTTTAAATATCCGTGAATTTATAAGGCTTAAAAGTTCCTCGTCTTGATGGCCTCCCCACGCTTCAGTCCAGCAGAAGAGTCTTTGGAAAGCTCATTCAGTTAACATCCTTTCAATACTCCATCGAATGGTTTCAGAAGGTTCAAAGCTGCATAGCGCCATGGACCACTAGTCGTAGATCTTTAGTGAAGAAAAAGCCCTGATTGTCAAAGAAAGGTCTTTATCCTGACCGTTCGTTATATTCTATAAAGCAAGTGGGTCATCGCAAACGTTTACCAATGTCTTTTGTTACGCTTTTAAACAGTTCAAGCATGTTTGGTCGAGTTTTCGCCACCAATGTCTGATGGGTGTGTTGCTGATGTCATTGGTTTTCACGGTCCTCTGCATTATGACTTTTCAAAAAGAAGAATTAAAGCTTTGATTTCAGAGTCTTCAGCAGAGACGTGGGCTTCAGCTTCGTTCCTCTGGACACATATATAGCAGAGCAGCATGTTGACTGTTGATCCTCAAATGACTAGATCGAGCCGTTCTCCTGTGTGCTAAAGTACATTTGAAACAGTTTTCAGATGTTCCTCTGTGCTGTGAGGTACTTGAGAGCAGCAGAACCGTACTTTCGAGAAAGGTCTTGGTGGAACTCGTCCTTCAGAGTCGTCAAGCAGTAGCGGTAACTCGGACTGGAGCGAAACTTTGAGATGTCGAAGCTGGGCGCGTGGGGCATGTGGATCATGAAGGCATTTGGTAACACAATAAGATCGTACTCCTTTGGAACAAGGAAATGTGACATGTTAAGGACACTGGACACTTGAACTGGTAGTAGAAACATGTCAAATGTCTTTAAAAACTTACCTGAGCATCAAGCTCCATGATATGGGATACTTTGTTCCAGCCAAAGCCAACAAATCTCTGGTCATACTCAGGACAGTCTCGTCGCACCACAACATACGGCTCAAAATCTGCCTCCCACTCCACCTTGTATGGTGTTGTGGCTGTTCTCCACTTGGCATAATTGGTTGGCGCATGACCCTTTGTCCAGACGTGATACCTATAATTCAGGAGAGCAGTCAATTAGTAAATTTGAACATATTGAGTGCACTTTTAATAATGGGCTAAAGACTTTTAATTGAATATGTTTATCATGCAAATATATATAAAACACCATCTTTAAACATCATTTTATATAAAATAAGTTTTTCTTATATAATTTTTTTTTTTGTTAGATGAACCACTGGAAGTACCAACTTTTAAGTCAATATTGAAATAATTTAACAACAAATTTTCATGGTTCTCTAAAGCTGGCTAATGGGGACATAACAAACATATAATAAAATAAAATAAAAACTACAAATTAAATAAAATTAATTAAATAATACAATTGAAAAATTATTTCACATTTTACATTTATTTTTATTTGACGATTTTCAGGAAACCTTGCTCTATAATGAGCATGTTTTGCAATTTTTAATTTCTAAATTAAAATTACATTGTTACATTACATTGGATCAAAAACTAGAAAATGGCAAGGTGATATGGTCTTGATATCATAATAAAGAAAAAAAACTATTAAAAAGTTAATTAAAATGTTTTTAAATAATTTAAAAAAATTGCTTTGCATTTAGTTTAAATGGAAAAATAAATGAATAGAAAATAATGTTTTTTCAAAACAACATCCACACAAAGGTCACATTTCTGCAAGGTTTGCCTTTTCTTTATTGGGGATACTCTTAGTAGTGATTTACCTTAATATCAATTCGAAAAACCCTGGCGATTGATAATGATATGATTATTATGAATGTCTACTGTGCCTGAAGGTGTAGAGAGTCCCCATGTCCAGCATAGACAGAAGCTCGGCCTTGGATTTGGGGAAGGAGAGGCGATATCTCAGTGTCTCAAAGGCGGGCACAACCAGAGCCTTCTTGGTATTGGCCATGTCCAGCTGGACTATAGTTTTTCTAAGTAAAAAAACACAGAGATATATTACAGAATTGGAACCAGTGCAATACCAGACAATTCATAAGAAATTCACAGCTTACCGGAGGTAATCGTAGAGGCCGTACATGGGCAGAAAATCCACATCAGTCAGAAAAACGTAGGGTGTGTTGACGTTGCGGAGTGCCACATTGCGTACCAGATTGACAGGATAGAACTGACCCTCCTTATAAACGATATGATAGCCTACATTATTGCGGTTCTTGAGGACTTCAGATGCCTGAGCGTAACGCAGGAACTGTTGGGCCTCGGCATCAGACATGTATAGGGCCAAACTAATGGGGCCCTCCCAGTGCTTACAGATGGCCTCCAGCATCTGCAGTCTGTGGACAAATACAAAGCATCTCTGGTGAAATTATGGGCAGTAGCTGAAGTGCGGCAAGATTATGGGCTCTTTTTGATATATATATATATATATATATATATATATATATATATATATATATATATATATATATATATATTTATATATATATTTATATATATATTATTTTTTTTAAACCTGCAGGGCAAGCTTTTAGTAGTTAGTATTTGATGTTCTGATCTTCACTACATCAAGCGCTTCTTGTTGATACGTGTTTCAAACACAATGCCTGGACTACTTCATGGTAAAACTGAGGCTTCAGTGATATCAAAAAGCTTGTTTTAAATAGTTCAATGGAAAAACTTATAAGACTCTATATGGAATATAATAGATGATTATTTTCTTGCTGAAAAGATTATTATTTTCCTACTCTTATCAAACCCTTACAGACAAAAAGAAAGTAGGGCCTTCAGTTAAACACATTTTTAAAGTGAATTAAATAAATGACATGGAAATTAAGTAATTAAGGGAATTAATCACAAAAGCAACATATGATAGAATTATTATTTAATTTATTTATTTAATAACAAATCCTTGTCAATCATTCTGTTTGCAAAATATTGAATTTTTATTTAAATTTTACATTTAAATTGTATTTTATTTTTATTAACTAATAACATTAAATAAGCAACCCTAAAATAAAGTTTATCTGAAAATAACATGAGGGCTCAAGATGTTTTAAAGCAGTGTTATTTTAATATACTATTATGGTTTTTATTCATATTTTAAATGTAATAAAAATAGAACAATTATTAATCATTTAAAATTGTAAGAATTGTTTTATGCTTTCATTTTTTTATTTAAATGTTTCTTATTTTATAGTATTTGTCTTATGTGTATTTTCTTATTCGTATTTGTTTGTGTTAAATATTACTATTCAGTTTTTTTAAGGCAACTTATTTTCTATGTTTTCGTTTTATATTTTTCTATACTACATTTTATAAAAAAATTTATATACAAAATTTTATAATAAGTTTTTATTCATATTTTTAAATTAGCTTTATTATTTAAGTTTTAGTTTAAGTTTAGTTAAGTTTCCACTTAAACCAAAATAATCTGAGATTTTGCATTGGCTACACAAGGAAATTAATTTTTCCTTTATTATATTTCAACTTGGTTTCAGTTAACAAAAACATTTACCAGTTTTCGTTTTAGTTAACAATAATCGCCCTGGTTTGAAAATGTTATTAACTGCCAATGCTTGAAGTAATCTTTTCTCATTTTAATCAGAGTGCTGCACAGGGTTCATTAAACACAACATCATATTTGACAGTTCTGTAATTAAATTGCTTTGGCATGAGCATGAGTGGCCTAAATGTGACAGTAGACTCATTGTGACAGTCTGTCATCCTCACCTGTCCATGGAGAGCTGTGCGACTAGTGTGATGTCCGTGCCGTCATCTGTAGGTGTGTAGTCATACTGCAGGAAGTACAGATGCACCCTGTGCACCATGATTCGCTCCCTCCGGAAATCATAGCACTGGTCGTCCTCATCTAACTCCTCTAGTGCTTGTTGAAGCTGGAAACAAAGAAGAATGTGTTTTATCAGCTGTGCTGAGCAGGACACATCAAGCAGGCTCCGGTCCAAATGCCCTTCGAGACTTGATGAAACACTTTTTTCCTTGTACAAATCCAAGGCCGAGCTACTTTTAGACCCTGGGATTCATTTCTTATTTAGAATTAGCCAGTTTAGGAATATAAAGTCTTCTCTATAAAGTAAAGATATTGAGGTCTGCAGTTTCAAGGTGCTGGAAGCCACGCCCCATTTTTCAAAACTCCACCCATCATATACAGAAGAGCACAGGTGAGGAAAATTAAAATAAGTAAAATCTGATGATCAGTAAACCTGAACAGTGAGTAAGTTGTCAAAAATAGCTTTTTCGAATGACTGTGCAAAATGATTGACAGGAAGAAAGTACATAAAAGTATTTGGACTGGATAAACACAGAATCGGACATCAATCAATCAATCAATCAATATTTTTTCTTTCTTTCTTTCTTTCTTTTCTTCCGAAATTCATTCAAATTAAATTAAATTAAATTAAATTAAATTAAATTAAATTAAATTAAATTAAATTAAATTAAATTAAATTAAATTAAATTAAATTAAATTAAATATTTTAAATTGTGACTCTTTTTCTGATAAATGTAGATTTAAATTTTTGTCATTTTTGTAGTTACGCTTTTATATGTCACAATTCTGACTTTTCAAAATATTGAGTTAAAAATTGACAATTCCGTGTTTGTCTCGTAATTAGTTAATACGTGGCAATCTTAGTCATTTTTATTACTTATAAATTAGAAATGTATTATTTCAGGCAGAAACAGGCTTCCATAGCCTAGGACTGTCAGATATACAGTTCCTTTTCTAAGATGTATATGAATTGTATTGTGTACTTTAAGTATTTACGCAATATTTGTCAAGTAATAGAGTCATAATCCACATGCTACTCCAAGAATAAGGTATTTGCATAACACTGCATGATGTACAGCTAAACTAACTCACCACTGTGCTCTCAGAGCTGGCCTGATTGGGACAGCCAAAGAGTTCCCGTCGCAGAAGATTCCCGTCGTACTCCAGAAACGTCAAGTAAAGATTACGGAAAAACTCCACGTGCTTGTTTTTTACCCTCAGCTTTTTAGGAGAGTTCCAGTGAATGACCTGCCGGAGGAAATAATCAAACTGAGCAATAAACAACTTCAAAGACATCATTCCATACTAAAATGGAAATTTGACAGGAAATTGATGCGACGGTTGGGCGACCATTTGCATTAGAGACAATTTGTAAAAGAAACACAGTGAATTTGCCAATGAATAAAACAAAGCCTGAACCAATTAATGGCCCTGTTGTTCTTAATTCCTCTGGGTTAAATTGGTAGTTTATACTCAGTATACCTAAATATTTCTTTAAACATATTGTTACCTTTAGATCTGACACCTCGGTGTAGCACTGTTCAGAGCGTGTGTGATCCGATAACTGTACGTTCCAGAAGCACGGTAGCTGATGCACCAGAACTGGGTTCTGTTTTATGAATGCATTGAATATGTCCTGTGAACATAAAACAATAATTTGACGCACTTGTTGCATTGCACAACATTATTCAGACATGGTTAGCTCAGATTTCATCCTTTTTGCGCAAAGCTCAATCTCCTAAGGCCTATGAAACAAATTCTTCTTCTAAAGTGTTTTGGTATTGTTCATGAAGGACATGGACCTGGTCTGCCAGGGATGTTGAAAGCATGCTCATCAGCTCTCTCTCGGCTGTCAGTCTCCACATCTGTTCCCAGCTGATGCGCCGCAGTCTCTCAAGGTAGAGTAAAATCACACCTGCAGTTCCAAAAAGAAACACCTGTTTTCAAACGGAGCCCAGTGAAAATGATTCCTTATTCCTTTCGTATTATGAATGTTGAAAAACAGTTGTGCTGCTTCATATTTTTTTTGTGGAAGCTGTGATACTCTATCATTCAAAAGTTTGGGTATGTAAGAACCGAAATGAATACTTTTATTCAGCAAGGATGCATTAAATTGATCAGAAGTTACAGTACAAACATTTTTAATGTTACATAAGATTTATTTCAAATAAATGCTTTTCTTTAAAATTTTCTCTTCATAAAAAGAATTCTGAAAATGTATCACAGTTTCCACACAAATAGTAACCAGCAAAAATTGTTCTCAAAATTGTTGATAATAATAAGAACCAGTAATAACTGATACTGTAATAATTAGAATGCTTTCTGAAAGCGTGTGACACTGAAAAATTTAGTAAAGAGTACTTAGAATTCAGCTTTGAATCACAGGAATAAATGACATTTTAAAATATATTCAAATAGAAAACAGTTCTTTTAGATATTCATATTCACAATATTACTGATGTACTGGATTTTTATATCAAATAAATGCAGCCTCCGTGAGCATAAGAGAGTTTTTGCATATTTATTCCAAACTTTCGACAGTGTATTTAGGGTGTGTTGAATTATTAAAACACTTTTCTGTATGCTTTTCCTCCTTTTTGATCCCTTTCTTATTAGAATCACATATCAGCAGGAGCACCATCACACTAATTTGCTGTGTAATGCCTGGGGCTATAAAACAGCAAAGCTTTCTGGTGTTTGGAACACAGTGAAGTGGAAATGGAACCTGTGTTAAAGCCTCGTCCGAGGGCTGGCCAGGGTTTGTGATTTTTCCACAGATTACCGAGGTACCAATCGCTCTGATTCTCCACCAGACCAATCACCTGTTTCTCTGTAATCACAACACCAGTGTTAAATCACACCGTCCAGATGCTTTATACGACTCCTGAAGTAAAGCGGCTGATTACCTGTGAACTTCCGGAAGATGGCCCACAGCTCGGCGATGTCAGTGGCAAAGGTGATGTCTGTATCGAGGACGATGACCTTTGAAAGGTTAGTCGGCAGAGCTTTGGTGAGAGTGAGCTTCATCAGGCCATAAATTCCTGAATAGTGTTTGTTTGGTATCCAAGACACCTCTGACTAGGAGAAAGAGAGAGATAAACGCAGAAATCTGTGAGAAACCAGCAAAAGAGCACAACAGTATTATATTTTTATCATTCTTTTTCTACAGATTTCATTTTTTTTCCTACATAGAGAACTCATTCTTTATTCTTTAATATAGACTTCAATAAAACCAGCTCAATCAGCCCTATAAATTGCAACATTACAATCTTAGAAAAGTGTTTTATACTGTATATAACCCACTAGAAAATCAACAGTGCAAAAAAATCAAATCAGCAAGAATGATGTGTATATATATATATATATATATATATATATAACTGTATTTACTTTTTGTGTATCTTTAAATACTAATTTATTGTATTTTTTGTTCTAATCAATTAGAGAGAGAGAGAGAGAGAGAGAGAGAGAGAGCGAAAGGGAGAGATTACAATTAAATAAACTTTAAATTCATTTCGAATTCCAAAATCCAAATTTAAAAATAAAAAATAATAAATTACAATTAAACATTTTATAACTGTTTAAATTTTCATGATTTAATTTCAGGCCAAAGTGAATATGTGTTAAAAGGAAATTAATTTTATACATTAAAAAAAAAAAAAAAACATGTCAACAATATAATAATAATGTGTATAATATAATTTTAGTTTAAGGTTTAGTAATATATATATATATATATATATATATATATATATATATATATATATATATATTGTCCTTGCTTAGATGAATGAGAGTTTTTATGTCTGGGAGCCTGCTGTTGTGCTCTCTGGTCAATAGCTGGTAAAAATATATAAATGTATATATTATTATCAAGTATTACAGTATTTTACCACACACAACTGTATTGATATTTTCAAGTGATGAATATAAGGGACAATCCTTAAAAAACTACAATGACATTATTATTGTACTGGGACCCATATATGGATATAATAATAATAATAATAATAATAATAATAATACATACATACATAAATAAATAATGTACACAGAATGCAAACATGTATTCCTGTGTGTAGTGACTTTTAAAATTAGTTATATATTATACATGACTAGAATACAGTTTTCAGATTGTTCTTACAACCCTGCATGTGTTCACTATCACCTACCAGAGGTGCTCATTGTGCTCTTTCTGTTTGCTTCTGAACTGTATTCTGCCGTTATAGCATCATCTGCACCCCTGGAAATAACCCTCTACAGTTCTTATTGTACGGTTTATCTTTTCAGCATGCATCCTTAATGACCTGAGCTCAGGTTTAATAATAATCTGCCAGAGAGGGGTTGATTGAAAAAGACTGGATTTCCTGCAGCTTAGCTTTCATATACTCAGGAGAGCAAAGAGGTCTCTATGCACAGCGGAGACACAGGATGTAAAATCCGCGTGATTAGAGAAGGCTCCAAGCCAAACAGCTGACAATCAGAGGTGAACTAAGTGCAGGAGGGGGACAGGAGCAACAAAACGGGACAAGAACGAATGTATTTGTGTTACTGTGCATGTGAGAACGTGCATGCATTCATGTGAGTGTCCTTGAGAGTGCAGTGTAATGTAAACTAGAATGCACTCTCCTAGAAAATGTGTGCATGTGTGTGTGTAGAGGAGCAGGCATGCTCATTGATCGTCACTTCGCTCTTTCAGCGTACCGTGCACTGCATAAAAAAATTCACAACAGACAGTGAATAATTCAGTGCCACAGCAAAGGCTGCTCTCACATGCCAAGTTGTAAAAAAAGAGGTGCACTGTCACTTTAAATATATGAACAGAAATGAATAATTCTGTGTTTTCTCTCTCCCTCTGGAGCGTGAAAGATTTCTCAGAGAGCGAAAGCTCTTGGGATCGCTGGAGTGTAAACAACCTCAATGTTTCCACTATCACAGACAAGCCTTACTGTCCCAAGGGGACCTTTGCCCCCTTATCACAATCCATAAGCGCATGTGACACATCTTTCAATCCAGTTGTTTTAGCCTGAATGAGCTCAGAGAGGATTGTGATCGGCATCATTCTTCAGACTTGTCATTGTCACCTGCATCATTTCAAAACAATAATCTCGCTGCTTATGACCTCCCATTAAACCTCTATTATGGTGCTCTGCTATATGGTCATTATCTCTGGGTCAGAGGGCAAGTTTGGAGTCATGCGAGCATGATGAGGCAAGTGCTTACTTTGAGTTCATCAGCGTCATAGAAGCTGACTTGCACAGACGGTACCATCCACGACTGGAACAGAGTGCTGAGGATCTGATTGGCCACTGTATCTGTGATGAAATGAAAGTGTAGTGGGTTTCTCCTGAAAAGAGAGATGTGAACATTTTAGGTTTTATGTGAATACATCAAGCAAAGATGCTAAGGTGAAAATATGATGATATGAAATTTAGCAATTTATAAATTGTACATTTAGATTTTTTTTTTCTGTTTTTATGTAGCTGAAATGTTACATTTGAAAATTTGAATTTTAGAATATAAAATCTGCCATTTGAATTTTGGAATTTTAAACATCAAATTTCAAATTGCAGAATTCTGAAACTCTAATGTTCAAAATCCAAAAATTTTATATCAAATTTAAACTGACATTTAATTTTTGGAATTTGAAAACTGAATTTTGGACTTTGAAGTCACCATTCAAAAAATACATGTAAAATTTCTGATTACAAAT
Organism: Carassius carassius; assembly: GCF_963082965.1. Taxonomy (NCBI): domain Eukaryota; kingdom Metazoa; phylum Chordata; class Actinopteri; order Cypriniformes; family Cyprinidae; genus Carassius; species Carassius carassius. Next base: position 4,793,218 of record NC_081777.1, read on the forward strand.
TACAAAAAAATAAATAATAAATAATAATAATAAAATAAATAAATAAATGTACATTTAAATTTCTTAATTTTGAATTGTGGAATTTAATTTCAGGTCAAAAGCAAACCATATTTAAAAAATATAAAATCTACTGGAGAATAGCTAAATCCCAATATTTTTTCTTATAAACTTTGCATTCATAAGATTCCATACACAATGCAGCTCTATATATTGGTGTCACTCTACTATTATATTGCTATCTATTACTATTAATTTTCCTGCGCTTGGTTCTTACCTGTGGAACAGGATGGATTTGACCAGAGTGACCACGTCCCGACTGGCATTGTGACCCGCACACACACATGCCACGTGAATCAACTGTGTGTGGAGAGAAAGGCCAGCGTTTCAGATTGGGCTAAAGAAATTTAGCTTTGTTAAAGTATTCTTAAAATTTATTTTGTGTAGGCTTTAAACATAATGTAACATACAGTGTCCACCCAGAAAAGAATTGATACAATTACATATACATATACATATACATATACAATTGATATGAATATTGATTCAATAAATACAAAATATCAAACTACAGTGGCATGATGATGCCAGTACTTTCCACAGAATTAAGTTTACTTTGTGAAATGTTATGCTAGGAAAATGTTAGTAAAACCTTTCACAACCATGTTCCCACTTTTCCAGAAGGGTGATTTGAGTGCTTTTTGGGGCCGCTGTATGTTCTAAATATCTGACTTGACAGGACCTAATATGTCATCTAACCTCACACTTCTCGGCAGTGGGCGAGCGAGAACACTCGCTGTGATTGGCCCGTTCCTCGGCTGTGTTCTCCACATCTTCTGGACCGGTGTCTGCCGATGCCACCCACTGCTGGTTGCCATAGTTACCCTCGGCAGGCTGGGCAGCCAGGCCCTGCGATTGGCTCAGCTGGAGGCGGATCTGCCGGTTCTCTTCCTCCACCTCTCGAACCCGCGATGCCAGGACGTCCCGTTCCAGCAGCCGTGCTTCTGTGGATTCCAGCAAGCATGCGGAAAGGAGCAGGGAACGCCCGTCTGATATGGCACAACAGATTTAATTTAATTCGAGTGATTTTGACAGATTGCACCCTAGAGATGGATGGATGGATGAGAGGTAAGAAAATAGGAAGCTTGAGGTGAATTTGCACAGAGACAATATACGTAAATGTCATTCAGATTTAAGGCAGGCTCCAAGAGTGTCTCAATCTACACACTGCTCTCTGCTGGAATGATTAAAGTTGCAGAAAATTGGGTGTGATCAGGGAGAACAAAGTAACAGGCATTGAATTTATCGGAAAGATTTGATGGATTTTCTTGCATTGCTCTCATGTATAAGCGAGTGCAGATCACTCATACCTGTTAACCAGAGTTGGGAACCATGTCATTTCTCATCCAGTGGCCATTGGCATTCACATTCATCTCAGGTAGATGGGCACAGGGCCCCTGGAAGTATAAGATATGTAATCTACATCTTTGCTTATGGGCCCTCAGTTCTGAGTTTCGAGCCGCTCACCTGAGCTGTAAATGCCATGCGATTCATGACTCTAGAGCCACAGGAAATTGACATGCCCTGATTGGCTGACAAAACCACAAGAACACTCACAGTTGCTTTACTAGGGTGTTATGAGTTATGAAGGCAGCAGATGGAGAAAAGTTCACTTCATGCTTTATGAGCCCTCCAGAAACTATATAATCTATAATTATGAGGTTATTCTACAAAACTACTTATTAAAATAATGTACTTTTTTTTTTAAAAATGTAATAAAAAAACAGGAAAGGGCAGGACGCAAACTGTGCAAAAAGAAATAAATACCTCGTTTTTAAAATGTCAACCCTGTTACTAGGATGTTTTTATTAGACATTTAACAGAAAACAAAAAACAGACTTTTTTTTTTTCAGTAAGAATTTCAGTTTCCCAAAAGCAGCATGTAGTGCTAGTCGTTGAATAGTTGAATTTATAAACATGACTCCTGATGATCCACAGTTGTTTTGTTATGTGACACTTGTTCAAGGGTCCCTTTCAGTTAAACCGCCTGCTATTTAAAAAAAATCCTTTAAGGTTCCACAAATTCTTTGGTTTTCCAGCTTCTTTTGCACTTTTGAATCGTTTTCAACATGACTGTATCATTTTGAGAATCATCTTTTTACACTGAGGACAACTGAACAAACTCAAACGCAGCTATTACAAAGGGTTAAACGCTCACTGATGCTACAGAGGGAAAAATTATGCATATATATATATATATATATATATATATATATATATATAAAATAAAATAAAACTGTTATTCATTTTTTGTTTGTTATTGATTTAATAGTTACTGATTTTAATTCAGATTATTTTACTACATAAATTTGTGAATTAAATTACTTTTTAGTCCTCCTGTGGCCCTATAGGGAGTTTGCTGAGGCCCCCTATTGGGCCCCGGACCTCTGATTAAGAACTACTGATGTAGTTTCAAGATTTGGGGAAGACTAGCAATGTCCAACTAAATCGTAAAATGGCCAATGCTTTTACCTTAGTATTATCCAAGTTTGCATTACTATTTATAAAATGGATAGTTAATTCCTGTATTCTTATTGGTCAATTTTACATTCATTCTGGAATTTCCAATATAGGAAAACCACTTTTATACAGGCTATACTGCATTGTGAAGTCCCAGCTCTCATACCGTACTGCTTAAATATTAATTTAACTTAATATGGCACAATTCAGCGCAATGTATTAACCCTTCAAGGCACTCTTCAAAGAACCTTGCTTTAAAAACCACCTCTCCAGTGCACCCGTTTCAATAGAGATAGAGAGTGAGAGAATGCGCTTTTATAATGATTAGCTTTCTAAGATCTGGCAGCAGATCAGTTGTGTTATCAGCACTCCACAGCGTTATTGTGCGTCTCTGAGGATGACAGACCCATCAGATGAGGATTTTAGCACACAGACCGAGATAAGTCTATGACTGACAGTCTAAACACCCAAGTCACCCTAGCCTTAAAGGAAAACTCTTTGTCGGTCCAGCTTTTACATCAGAACACAGAAAAATAGGCCAGTTTCTGTCTCACAGAGGTCGTTTCTTTCCAGAAATCTGAAGATCTGATGATAGGCGTCTTGATACTCACTTTCTGAGTTCCCCACGAGCAGGTAAAGCCAGGTGAACAGGATGACGAAACTCAGAGACACCACCAGCAACTTCAGCTTCCCTCGGCAGGGGCAGAGCATCCTGGGATTGTGGAGGACTTGGCTTGGGAGGGCGGGGATGGAGCGATCAGGTTGGACTTGCTCTAATGCTGGTCTCCTGCAGCATCCTCTCTTCTGGAGGAGAGACAAAGGAAGAGGTCATTTGTTAGTAATGCACAGGCCCATTGAGAATCTAAAGGGCCATTCAACTTTTACAGATGTCCTCCACAGAGCTCTTCACTTCCACTGTCATGGGTGTCAAACATATGTATGTGATAGCGCTAGACTAAATCTATATAATTAAGAAACCCTTAGCCCGTCAGTCACTTTGTAGTTGATAAAAGGAAACTGGTGTTAACGGTCAGCAATCCACAAGGGATTTACATATAACGTACAATAATGTTTTAAGGTTTCACCCAACTGTAAAAGTAGAGCATACAAAGTGTTAAATGTGGTAAAAATAAATTATGTATAAATATAGCCGATACACAGCCATGTCTATTGATTCTGTGTTGTTGTTCCATCTTCGTACAGCATTGTGTCTGCATTAAAAGCATTACGGGGCTCTGGACTCACTATACTACTGGCTTGCGACTGTCAAGAGTAACTCTTTAAGCCTTTCTGCACGCCACTTTACGGCACGCATTCATGTCTGTGTTCACGCCATGTGGGCTACACGACAGCCATTGTTGTTTACACCACTCTTAATTAAAGAGCGAGCCGTGGGAGGCTCTCCATCACCCCTGCAGATCCAGATTAACCACAGAAAAAAAGAGAAAGAGGGAGTGGGAGAATGGAGACAGTAGAGAAACAAAATTGTCTTTGTTTTATTATGAGCTTAATTAATCATGCTTCAGTATAATTAGACATATGCCTGCAGGAAGCAAGATTGGATTCTGACAAAAAAAAAAAATATATATATATATATATATATATATATATACATACATACATACACATACCTTGGTAGGGAGTGTGTTGTTTTGAAATTATTTTGCCTCCTGGGAATTCAGAGCTGATATTTCAGACTTTCATATGTTTATTAATGACTGCTTCACTCACAGAGCTCACACTCACAGAGCAACTCAAGACATGCCATTCTAACATTTTAAAACACCATAAAATGCATAAAAATTCATGACATGACATGGGTAGGACACAGTTATTACAAGGAGAGGGTGACTTATAAGGGGATAACCCATGTCCCCATTTTTCAAAACGCTTTCAAAATCATACAGAATGGGTTTTTTTTTTTTTTTTTGGCAAGAAAGTAAAAATGCACAAAGTTTCCTGTAAGGGTTAGGGTTAGGTGTAGGGTTGGTGTAGGGCCATAGAATATACAGTTTGTACAGTATAAAAACCATTACGCCTATGGAATGAACCCACTTTTCACAAAAACAAACATAGTTATATAGTTATAATGTTCCCATAGTTCCCATAGTTTCATAATATATATAATGCCAGCAGGCACAGGAGATCAATACATTACATTACGTTGGTCAGACGTTGCATTTTGGTTGCACTGACGTCAGTATTTTACAGCAATATGATGTTGATTTCACGCTGGATTTTGGTTATACATAAAATAAAAAAATAACGTTAGCTGACGTTGGTATTGGACATCGAATAACATTAACATTAGATGTTGAATTGACATTGAATTTTGGTCACTCTACATCACAACCAAGTATTAACTTCCTATGATGTTGTGTGCCTGCTGGGATAGTGTGGGCAAAAGTTTTAGCAAGGAAAAAGTTAACTATTTAAAACGTAGAGTATTCCTCTGTGAAAACAAATTAAAATATTGATGACTAACCCTGCACTCACTTATTTCACCCAATCAGATTCTCTCTAAATAATGCCCGCCCTCTAACACCTCCGCCTCTGATAAGCCACATGAAAGTCCTGATTTTAGTTTGGTCCAAGTAAGCTTACACACTTACCCTAAAAATAGGCCTTCAATGAATACTTTAGCCGAAGATTCCAATTCATTCATCAAAATGTTTTAGCCTTCATCAAATGCTAGCCTTGAAAACATTACTCAGACTAGTCAGTACTTCAAAATCTTAAATTCTACCACAGAAATAAACACAATACAAACAAGACATACAAGACTGAAATAGTCTGACTGAATGAACTAACCCTGAGCTCCACCGTCAACAGCTGCTTTTCTGTACTGCATGAAGCCCATTTTAATGCTACTGGAGAGTGTGTTTGTTTGTATGTGTGTGTTTTGTTTGTCTCTGAGCTTGTGTTGTGCTGTCCTGTGTGGTCACCACTGTAACTGTTTGATAAATGTCGTCCTTCATCACCTGACTTTGCTGACACCAGCCTTTGTTTGTTTGTTAGTCATCTTTTATGTGTGGCTCTCTTGAACACTCAAGGCCATGCTGAGCTCTCCACCACTCGTTACCAGATTATATCCGCCCACACACACACACACACACTTGCCACTGCTGCAGAGCACTCTCTCAAACATTAGGGATGAATGCCAAGTATGTTTGGCTGGTGGGTAAACAGATAAGAGAAGAAAGTGTGTGGAATGATTTCATGTGAACTACAAAAGTGAGTCCAGTATGTAACTCTACTCTTCTTGAGTCTGAAAGACGCTACATGCGTTAGAATAAAGCATAAACGAACATGGTGGGTCTTTATAAACAGATTGCAGTCCTGCAGACACAGTAGACCTTCATTAATGGACCTTGTGAAACGTAACCTCAAGCAATTAACCCACAGAAGAGGCAGCCGTTTCTGGAGTGCATTTTTAAAACCAACAACACTGCTAAAAACTTCTCTTCATTACACAGACAAAATTCACACTTGACAGGGATACAAAGAGGTTAACTGAAAAAAACAAACCAAAAAAAATTACTGACTGTCTCCTTCAGTCGTACATAATGTTTAACTCAGCCACCCACAATCGACAAGTGGTGCAACGTGGCTCTTTAGGTCTTTTGTAAACTGCGTCATCATCAATCAAATATTTCCAGATCCTCTCTCTCTCTCACTATATATATATATATATATATATATTTTTTTTTTATAAAATGTTATTCAGGCAAACAATAAATGGCACATATTTCAGAATCAACATCAATTTCTGAATAAAAAGCCTGGTAGAATTTTCATAAAACTGCACTCTTAAACATATAAATAAAGGTCCTTCATTGACATCAAAGGTTCAATGAAACCTTTTTATTGCACAAAAAGGTTTCTCCTGTGGCATCAGTGTGATTCCCCTTTTGGAACTTTTATTTTTAAGTGTGTCACAAAGAAAATAAGTCTAATAAACATTACAATTATATTATTTCTTTAAATATGTCATCAATTTTTTTTTTTTTTTTTTTGAATGAACCATTTTCATTAAATGTGACAAATGTTGCTCTCATGTGTCAAGAAAACTAAGAAAAAAGAAATGATATGACAAGGACTTGTAACAACCCTCACTGCATGCAATGGTCAGTAAATAATAAATACAAATAAATATTATATATAATATATATATAATTTTGTTTATGGTTAGATGTAATACCTTATTGAATGAATGAAAGAACAAATAAATAAATAAATACATTCACCTTGAAAAAGATTAAAATGCAGTTTTGCTAGACGGTTCGAACACTTGACAACCACTTTTTTAATAAAGTTCTTTATTTTTATTTTTTATGTCTTTGAAATGTTTGGAAATGTTTGAAATATTTTTTTTAAACATATGCAGCTGACATCAAAACCAAAATTACATTTGAAGAACTTTGGCACATGCACGTGGCCTTAAGCTCTAACAGTGATATAATAAAAGACACCAAAGTTCAATAATGAGAAATATTAAAGACAGAAATCAGAATAAACCATTTGTATACAGTAGTTCAGTAGCTTGGCTGTTGACTAATTGCCAAGCATATTTGCACGTTAATAAATCATAAATGCACGTTGGGCATAAATCATCTGTTTTACCCCACTTTGAATCCTGCTCATCCATTTACATTTGCCAGCCTTATAAGCTTACTTTATTTTTCTTCTTACACGATCGGACATTTGTGTTTTGTCATTGACTCCTATTTACAAATGAAATAAGACATGGTGATTCCATTCCCTGGATTAAATCTGGATTATTATGGACACACAAACAAAGGCTAAACTCTAATACATAATTCAATTTATTCTTAACTCTAATACAAAAAACCAACTTTTGTCTGTTTCCCTCTTCATGGTGCTATTGGACACTTCTACCTGACCACACACCTAATTACATTTAAATGTTTTTCACCCACCAGACTCTCTTCTCCTCCTCTCCTCTCTGATTTCAGACTTCACAGGCCTCCTGGTGGTGGACGTCCAACACTAAAGGTCAGCTGGTCATAAATTCAAACAGCCGGGTTCCCACTATGTGCCCCCTTGCAGTTAGAGAACGTCTTTTAACTGCTGCCAGCATCGGAGTCATCAGAACACAGTTAATTTCCCTTCTCACCCTCATTACACCTGGATGGTTCTAAAACGGGAAATAATATATAAGGTAAATCAAAGGAATTGCAGTGGACTGTCCACCTTTACAAAAAATAGGAAGTTTTCACAGCAGTGCCATAGAAAAGGCATTTTTGTTCCTCAAATAGCCTTTTTCCACTTTAAAGAAACTTCTGTGGAATGGAAAAGTTCCATGGATGTTGAAGGTTTATCATGAAACCATCGATTTGTACCTTTATTATTAAGGTACTTAAATGGTTAGTTCACCCGAGAATGAAAATTCATCCATCTTCAACTACCCTCAAAGCATCCTAGGTTTTTGTGAATTACTTCTTTCAGAATAATCCAATCTGAGTTATATTAAATATTGTCCTCGCTTTTACAAACCTTTCAATGTGGTAAGCAGGTATTTGTTGTCAACAGTTCAGAAGACGTGAAATAAAGTGTGCACATCTGTAATAAAACATCCCTCACGTGGCTGGATAAATATCCAGATTTCAAACGTAATAAACACTTTTTGTCTCACTTCTGCTGACTGTGGGGAACGGCGGAGGTTGTAGTTCGTTAGTGCTCCTTGGTTAGTGAAGAGCGCGGAGAGAGAGAACAAAAAACGAAACGAGGGCTGGAAACGAATTAGAAGCACAAAACGAGGATTTGTAAAGAAAATGCTTACCCCATTGAAAGGCTTGGAAGAGCAAGGACAATTTTTAACATAACTTCAACTGGATTATTATGAAAGAGGAAAGTCACATACACCTAGGATGCTTGAGGGTGATTAGAAGATGGACGAATATTCATTCTCAGGAGAACTTACCCTTTAATAATTAAACATTATTATTATATATCATTAAATATGCTCAATGTAAATAAAATAAAAAAGTTACTACTAAAACAAAATAGTGATAGTGTGGGATTCAACAGCACAACCAGTAATGTTCATTCGACTCATCGCTCCCAAGAATTTTGACTATATTTCCAGTCCATCATGATTACTAGATAAACATTCCATTAAAAAAAAATTATAGAGATTTCACTTCCAAGGACACATTTCTATCTAATAACAAATATTAGAGCTGAGCATAACTTTGAAAATGCAGGACTTTTCCATAACTTTAAAGGTGATTATTTTGTGTTAAAATATTCACTTCACCTCATATTTAGAGTTCTTCATATTTAGAATCCCAATCTAAAACCTCATAAATCTTGAAATGCAGTAGATGAAACTATCCAGACTTGTTTGCTGAAGTATAATGTGGCATCTGCTTTGAGGACCCAGAAGGGGAAAGTCTCCTCAGTTTGCATTGGCACGGGTAAGCTGAAACTTGTCTTTTCCATAGCTGGCGGTCTGATCAGCGGCACATCAATCTCTCTGTTCATATCTCTCATCTACTGCTTGTTAATATTCTCTGAACAGAGAGAGTAAGGAGAAACCACAGATGACACAACATCACCCCAGGGCTCATCTCTAATGCTTATGGGAGTAGAACGGCACAAATTCTTTAGAGTTGAGGTCACATTGGGGTTTAACTCTCACTTTTGTGTCTGATATTACAAAACCTGCCTAATCTTGCTCAGACTGAACATTAAAACGCCATCTCAGCTGAATCTCTACTGCCCGGTCAAAACAGGAAATGCATGCAGTTTATGACTTTTTAATAGGTCACTTTGCAGAGGATCTTTATGACACAGGGCTTTTAAGAGGTGAGAGGCCTCGACCCAAATCCATTAAAAGACAGAGAAAGAGTGATTGTGAAACTAAAAAAAGGAAACAAAGCAAGAGTGAAGGAGAGAGCCGGTTCAAAGTGGGCTAGCTGGCAGCTTTCATCAGGATCTTTAGCTGAACAAGCAACGAGCCTCGCAAGCCTGCTCTACAGGGACAGGTGCCCTAGTAAAACAGGAATTACTGAGGTTGTGTAGTGGAGGGAGGTGAAATACTATACATAACACTCAGCTCCCCCTGGCTTTTATAGCCTACATACTCATCTCATCTGCAGTAGGCCAGCACACATTAAACCACTGAGTCCATTTTAGTGCACTCCAATATTGATCAGGGTGAACAAACTGTCCATACGCCCTCTTATCTGAACATTACACTTATCAACCTATAGAAGTTCAATAGATTTGTAAAAGGACACGTTGGCAGTCCTGGAACAGCTACCTCTATTCGTCCATTTAGATGCCTATGTTGTAAAAAAAAAAAAAAAAAAAATTGTGATTACAGAGCAGGGTAAGATTGCTCCAGCTGTTCATAAGGTCATACTTTGAACTGAAGTGTGCATTTTTTAGTTTAAAGATGAAACAGATTAATAATTTCCTTTAAACTTCAGTGCTCGAATCTGATTGGTCTGAGCAGTGTTCCAAGAGTGACTCTTTAACTGACTTATTCAGCAAGTCACATTATTATGCCAGTAGGTGGTGACAAGCATCCATCTTAATCAGTGAGTCATTTGAATCACACACTCAACCGTTTTATTCAAAAACACTCAAAATTCATTCAGGAACTAAGGAGACGACTGGTTGTATCCAAAATTGCATACTTCCCTTATATATAGCAGTTGAAAAACAGTATGTGAAAAGAGTAGTATGTATGAATTCATAGCATTAATAAACAGTAAGTAAAAACTATTTTAAATAAACTATTTAATGGACACTTTATTAAAACACGAGGCCACAAGAGAGGTTTTGTGAATGGCAGTGAATGGCATGCCAATGAGAATGACCAATTTAGTATATACATATTACATTCATACAACACACATTCATACTGTATAGAATGTAAAATTAATTACTTATTCAAAAGAATTAACTATACCTAGAGAATGAGATTTCAGTCTTAGCCATTGTGTTTAAGCAGGAGTCACTGAATCCTTCACTCAACTGATTCATTAAAAATACTGATTCTTTCAGTAACAAAACATCACTGCTGTGTTTTATGGCTTCGTTTTGAATTATTCTTGTTGGCAAAAGCAAGTATAGTAAATAGTAAATTACTCAGTATTACCTTTGCTCACAATGGATGTTGTGAACTGTCACCATTGTGCCCTTCAGCAAAGCCTTAAAAGTAACCCCATGTTACTGTATATAACATCTGCTACATAATTTAGATGAATATTTTCCCTAGTCTTTGTCATGTTCTATTGGTGGACAGCACAGGTGGGACCAGAGCTATGATACAGTATGATAATGCCATTAAATTTGAAGGGAATCTCCGTGGAGAAGGCCTGGAATTACAGCGGTGTTACCCTTTTAAATGAGGGAGATTGTAATCGTGAATATAATCAGGGACAAGATCTCTTTGATTAAAGCACAATCACTTCAGCGCTGCCTGCACACAAAGTGTTTCACGGGTAGTTCTGAATTTCCAGTGTCTAACTAGGAAGCTTTTCTCACATTTTAATCAGCCAAAAAAAAAAAAAAAACAGCATTCTAAGATACCTTGTTCATTGGGTTTCCCAATACATTTTTACCATATTAGGTACTGGCTGATACTACGAGATTTCTTTTCATTTACAGGTATTAATATCAGATTTTATATATATATATATATATATATATAATTGCAATAAAATGCCTCAAGCTACTATGAAATATTTCACAAGATTTTTTCTTAATTGATATTGATCATTACAATAGAAAAAAGAAAAACTGTTGCCATCAAAGGTTGGAAGTAATAAAAAAGAGTTTAACCACTGCATTCCATTCCATTTTGTTGCATGCCGTTTAGCCGTTTCTGAACACAAAGGCCCCTGAGTGAATTGCTGCTGTTTCGATCCATCACTTTTGAGGTTTTATTTTGGTTAGAAGGTAGCTGACAGCAGACAGCGAGTATGTGCTGGACTGATTATTTGTATTTGTAAAATTAGTCGTATTGCCTCTTCTCCCTAAACACAGATTTGTTGGATGCTGGCTTAATACAAGACCACAAAACAGGGACATGCCAAGCGTCTGATCATTAGCGCCCCGAACTAACAACAGAAAATCTCTAGGCGTGTGTGAACTTCAAAAGGTTTGAAGACTGAACCGCACAGACCCAGGTTTGAAATGTCTCTTTCCATCTTTAAGCCACCAGAGGAGAACTGACAGCCATTACGAACTTCTCTCCAGTGGATTTGCAGCAAGGGATCTTGGGATATCACTCATAAAGTCTCAGTGTGCGAGTCCCCCCGGTCCGATACTCAGTGCATTAGGGGGCTAATCTTCAAAAACACTGCTCTCTCCCTCCCTTGCTCAATCCCTCTCTTTCCACTTAATATCTCCTCACATGCTGCAGTTGTCCCTTTGAGGCCTGAAATCCAGCTAATCTTTCTCTCTTCCAAGCCAGGAAACCAAATCAGCTTCAATCTCTTAGTGTATTATAGTCAAAAACCCACACAAAGCCTCAATCATACATCTGTGTGTGTGAGCGTGAGAGAGAGCCACAGATACAGACAGAGTGATAGATGATAATGAGAAAGAAAGAGCTGCCATTCATGAGACAACCAGTACTTTAAACTTTAAAAAGACTTGTGCTTTAGTTGTGCATCACCAAGTCACATGAAGCTGAGCAGAGCTTCCCAAACTTATCAATCCAGTGGAGATGGTTTTTAAATCACTGACAGAAACTTTAAAGATAGATACAGGCAGTAGCTTGATGCATTTAGGCATGTAGATATCATCAAGACAATCTGCTGAAGTTCAACCCGAGCATCAGAATTTGTAAAAAGAAAAAAAAACACTAGGATGATGATTTAAGCGACTGTGACCGTGGAATGGTTGTTGGTGACAGACAGGCTGGTCTGAGTATTTCAAAAGCTGCTGAACTGCTGGGATTTTCGAGCACAAACATTTCTAGGGTTTACAATTATATTAATGTTTTTTTCTTTTCTGTGTGAATTTAATTTAAGTCTGTAAAACCAACCTAGAATGTTACCATCATATCTTTACTGTAATGTTCTGGCAAGCACAGCCGGTATTTTACCTTAAATGTCAGACTGAAGTTAGCTATTTATAACAAAGGTTAGTTACAATGACTGACATGATAAGTTAAAAATAGGAATTTTGTTGTAAAATGAGGATATCTAACTTGAGGTGAGGTGATAAGACATAACTATCAGTACTGAAAACAGTTGTGCTGCTTAGTATGGAATATATCATTTTAAAGGATTTTTTTGATGAATAGAAAGAACATTCAAAAGAACATTTAATGTAATATTATAAATCTTTTTACTGTCACTTACCTAGTCTATATCAATTCTAGCATTCCTTTTATATATATATATACTGACCTCAAACTGTTAATACCTTTTTATAGCAAACTTTTTATAGCAAATATTTTGTCTTCAGTTTCAGGTTTTTTTCTGCTACCAAGTTATCTAGAGGTCATAAGTTACTGTTATTTTTCTTCATATTACTCAAGGACTTTGGTCAAGATGTGTTATGTTTTTGTTATGACTTATCTTCCCCATGGTCTCAAAAAAACAAGCCAAAAAAAAACTCATATTTTTTGGATTGTGTTTGAAGCCACTATGAACTTGAATCTCTGTACTGTTCAAGGACAAGGATTTCAAACTAATAAGCGCTGCATATTCCTCCCAGCTTCAGTCCCATACTGAAAATCAATGATTCCAGTAAATAGAGATGTCCATTCATTTAGCCGATTCATTCATTTTATTTTTCACCTGCATGGAAGCAACATCAGAAGTGCCTGAAAGGAACATTGATCAACTCTGAAGGGTTCATCAGCTCAACAGCTCGTCCCACAAAAAGGTCCTTTTCATTTAAAAAAGAATCTAAACTCTGAAACAACAGATGAGAGGGGGCATTCCAGATCATCTTTAGATGAACTTAGCTGAGTGAGTACAGAAGAAGTACATCTTAAATGATGAAGATGAACTTTCTGTGAAATGTTTTCTGACTATCTCTGTTCCGCACGATGAGGAAATCCAGGCTGACCTCAAAGCTCTTTTTTAAATGAAACAAGCCAGTGTGACAAAGTCACATGACAAAGGTCCTCACAACTAATGACAATTAAAATGTAAATCATTAAGCCGTTGTCTGAACCTTTACCATTCAAATGATTACACAGGCTGACTGGGTAAAAGACTAACCTGCTTTCTTCAAATAATCACACACACGCACACACACACACACACATACTTACACAGCTATCTCAATGAGGATATACCATAGATTTCTAAATTATAAAAAGTTTTTCTTTACATAAATATAAATAATAAATAATAAAATAAAGCCATTTACAAATTACTACAGACTAACCTGAATATATGTTTGCCGGTGAAAAAGTTTGGAATAATTAAGATTTAATTAGATTTTTTTTTCATGTCTCTAATGCTCACCAAAGCTGTGTGTGTGTGTGTGTGTGTGTATGTATATATATATATATATATTATTTGTAATATTTATCTAATAATGCTGTCCCTGACCTAAAGTAACCCAACCCCCTCAGACACACAAAGGACCTCACCTCAACAAACACCACACACCCATTAGACAGCAAACACACACACACACACACACACACACACACACACACACACATGCACACAAGCACTGCTGTAAAGTGCTGTAAAGCCCAAGTATCACTTCACCACAAAAACACAGCAACTTTTACACAGTGGAGAGAAAGAAGAAAAAGTGGGAAAATACTTCACACTACAATAGTAGACAGACTCATATCACCAGGGAGAAAAACAGAGTAAGAAAAAGGAGCCACATACACAAAGCCTGCATTCAAAGAGCTGAAGGGGGAGAAAGAACACACTTATCTTCACCTCTGCTCAGCGCCAAGGCCGTCTCTTCTTCTCCTTCGCTCACTCTCTCTCTCTTTCTCTTCTTCTGTCCGGCAGCGTGAGCGCGCTTTGACGACGGTCTGACAGCTGAATGAAGTTACAGCGCCCGACATGCATGAGATTTTGGCCTGATATGAATCGCTAGTGGCAAATTTTGAACTGCTCTACCTGTGTCAGTTCATGTGTTTCTGAGAGGGAAGGAGGGAAAAAACTCCTCCCTCTTTCCCTCCACCTCTCTGCAAGCATGCCACAACAGGTTTACGTCTCACGTTCGGATCAAAGCCACCTCTCAGCCTCTCTCTTTTGCTCTGTCATTCTCCAAATCTCTCTTTATGCTCTAAATGATATTGTAATTGCTTTTAAAGTTACTCTACCGCCGCTGACTTTGCCATGAAGAAAGAACCTTCAACCCGTCTTTGAACCTCAGCTACACCTGATTTACTAAATGCCCTGACCTCCGCTGGCTCATTCACTCTCACTCCTCCTCCATTCCTCCCTCTCTTCCTTTATTGAAAGATGACTGGCATAGACTTTAGGAGAAAGAGGGGGGAAGGGTGTCACCTTCCAAATAACTGTTGCTGCATGACAAAAGATGGGTTGCGCAGGAATGCAGGAGTCTGGGAAGCTTCGCCTCTACACCAGCCAGCAACACGATCCTGCAGCACGCATGCGCTCGCAGACGAGTGTAATCAAGCACTCTTATCAGACAATGAATCGGCTTGTTTTGTCATTCAGATTTCTGGGCTCTCATTAGAAGCTCTTATCTCAGTGGACAAGCTGGAGAGTCTCTTAATGGATCACATCATCTCTACAATCTGCTCAGTATCACTAAGAGAATTACTGTTTCAATGATTTAAACACTTCCTGTGAACTTACATTGTAAGGGTCAAAGATATTTGGTATCTCAAAAGAACAAATTGGACATGATATGGAATCAAAATGTTCCTAGTTTTATTTTGCAGCCCATTAGGGTATGTTCATCTATAGACCCCTTCATGTGACACGCTGCTCAACAAATCATTTGACCTCCACATGGAAAGTGCTGCAAATTGCATCACGGAGGAGCAATTTATGTGGATTCAAGGTTGAACATTCACCGTTTCACAGTGAAAACGGCATGGTGACTAGAAGTGAAAGTATAACTATTGAGCCCCTAAGGGGATATGGTGAAGAAAAACATTGACAGTGTATAACCGTCACCTTAAAATAAAGTGTTATCATTCTGATAGTTCAGAATTGTCTCATTTTGTACTCTAAAAGACATTGTTAGAGAGACTAAGCAATGTGTAAAAATCACTTATGTGTGAAGCTGGAGATGTTAATGCCAAGAAAACAATGCATATGGCATGTGAACTGTCTGCCAATCACTGGTTCCATTTTGAATGGTTAGAGTTAAACTTGCACCAAGTTGCAATATTATAGTTGACATCTCCTTATTATTCACCACAATGTACTATAGTCACAATTATTAGCCAATACTATTAATCCAACCAACCAAACCATCCAGTTTAATTGCAATTGAGCTATTAATAATAATAATAATAATAATTCATTATATTTATATAGCGCTTTTCTAGGCACTCAAAGCGCTTTACATTGTCGGGGGTATCTCCTCATCCACCACCAGTGTGCAGCATCCACCTGGATGATGCGACGGCAGCCATATTGCGCCAGAACGCCCACCACACACCAGCTTACTGGTGGAGAGGAGACAGAGTGATGAAGCCAATCAGCAGATATGGGGATTGTTAGGAGGCCATGATGGTCAGAGGCCAATGGGCGAATTTAGCCAGGATGCCGAGGTAACACCTCTACTCTTTTCGAAAGACATCCTGAGATTTTTAATGACCACAGAGAGTCAGGACCTCGGTTTAACGTCTCATCTGAAGGACGGTGCTTGTTGGCAGTATAGTGTCCCCATCACTACACTGGGGCGCTAGGACCCACACAGACCACAGGGTGAGCACCCCCTGCTGGCCTCACTAGCACCTCTTCCAGCAGCAACCTAGTTTTCTCAGGAGGTCTCCCATCCAGGTACTGACCAGGCTCAGCCCTGCTTAGCTTCAGTGGGAAACCGGTTTTGGGCTCCAGGGTGATATGGCTGCCGGCATTATTACACTGCATCATACACTATTCCTTCACTAATATGTAGTTATTGTAAGATAGTGTGGCAATCAGAGATGATCATTCCTCATTGATAATAAACCTGCATCAGCTTTTCCCTTCCTCAGTTGTACTGTGGATAGGATGACAGTTAAATGAATGTTTGATAAGTTAACACCTCATGTTTTCTCCTCGTTAAGGAAGTAAAGGTCACTGGAGAAGTCTGGGGGTGGAACTGGAAGGTGTGACAGTAAACCAAGACACCATGGAGGGAGATGAGACTAATCTATCACTCCAAGGGGAGTCCTGTGCACGAGGAGGAGGGGTGTGTAAAATGAGGAGCACTGGGTTTCTCTAACAACTGTTTAAGCCACACACACACACACACACACACACACACACACACACACACACACGCACACACAAATGCACACTATAGCAACTGGCTGCAACTGATGAATCACATTACCATACACAGTGGCTACTTATATACGTATATTAAGTGAACCTAATGAAAATGCCTAGTTCATATTTTATCCAAGAAATCCAAAAAGAAAATCAATTAAGTGGTTTTGCATTAAGAAAAATAAACCAAAAAAATAATTTTCTTGCATTGTGACATGTTTGACTTAAAAGTTTGTTTTTTCTTTTCTTTTTTTCTTTTTGCACTTCACATATATATATATATATATATATATATATATATATATATATATATATATATATATATATATATATATATATATATATGTTTTTTTTTCAATGATAAATGTATACAATGATAAATAGTTTATTTTAATACTGTTATATTATTCTTTAAATAAAAAATAATCTAAATCAGGATTTATTAAAGACCAATTGAAATTATTCCACAGTTACTCTGAAAAACTGATAAAGTTCAGTAATTATCACAGAAACATATTACTATTGTACAGTAGAATGTAATTCTCAGATTATTATTATTATTATTATTAATAATGCAAATTATTAAAACGTTATTTAAAAAGGAATATCAGACAATATACTTTTTTTGTCCATGTTTAAATTAAAACAGTAAATCTCCATTGTAGCATAAAATGAATTGTTTAGTTTAAAATATTTATTTTATTACATTTGAAAGCTTAATTAAATTTGTTAAAATAATATTCATTAATTTGATTTACAACTGTTTTTGATAAAAGAACAAAGAAATTAGAAAAAATACACTGAATTTCTGAAAATATAAAACACATTTAATAACTTAAATTGTTTGTTTTATGAATTCTGAACCTTGAAAATGTTAAATGGAAAACATGGAATTTGTGGGGGGGGGGATAAATTAATAAAATAAATTTAATCAGACCTAGGTCTAAATTGTCATGAAAATAATGTAAAAATTCAAAAATAACCAAAAATAACAATTTTCCTATTGTTATTCCATTGCTTTCATCACAGTTTAGCGCATTTACACCTCCAGTTCTCATTACATGATTACACTGATTATTTTCAGAAGTCTACTTTTAATTTTGGGATTCGCAGATAGTAAGGAATAAACAGAGCATGATGGAGGGAATCAAGCATTATAACTCAATTAATCATGAAACGACACGAGCTGAACTTGCATCGCTCGCATGAGTGGCACTACCAACACATTGGCACATATGTGTTTACGGCAGCGACAGCTGCATATTTATAATCCTCGTGAACACAATATCACAATCTCTGTGACGAATTCGCTGAAAAATAATAGCTGTAGAAACTCAGAGCTTAGCATTTAAGGACTAATCTCCGGTTTAGTCATTGTGCGAGGGATAAACACTGAATAATCTGGAGAGTTTCCTCTGTTGTCTGCTACTATATCCACTAAAACACTCTGCCTGACACTTGCCATGTGAATTTTCTCACTATTTCACTTACATTCTGTTCATCAGTCGATCTCTTTTGCCAGAATACAGACACCAGCACATTTTATAACTCATGGACTCGTGTAGGAAATGATGTTAACAATGCCGGCCTGCAGTAAAAACACTCTCTAATCCTCCTGCCTGAGTGTGAACAAACTGTGAGGGCCGTCAGGACAGAGGGCTTTGACATGACCAAACAACAAGAAATATAACACCTAGGCCACCACAGAGGATTTACAAGGGTCAGGGAGGTCAAAAAGTCTCTGAATTGTGCTTCGCCTGGACTCTCAGTGGCTGATGGGAAGAGAATATTGCTTGAGGACCGTGAGGTGTTGAGCAAAAATAATCAATACTGACACACGCAAGCGCACACACATAAAGCTGATGGAAAAGTGACAATTTATTTAGTCCTGACAAGTGCACGATGAGAAGCAAGAGAGCTTGGCTTTTGGCTTTTGGCTAAGTGCTGTCTCTCTTCGGTCTGTGGTCACTCCAATCTCCGGCTCCAGACAGCTTTTCTAAATGGAGTTCCACCCAATCGCAGCGTCAGCTGTTTGTATCCTGAACGGTGACTGTATCGGAGACCTCAGACATGACTAAAATAACACAGACAGCATCTTACCTCCACTGAGTGAACTTAATCAGCTCGCCATACACCTACACGTCCACACCAGAGTCTTATTGAACTCTTAATAAACAAGACAAACCATTGCATTGAGCCGACGGCTTCATTATGAAGAAAAGAATGTCCTCTTGATGCCCATGTCTCTTACTAATTGTGCTAATTCCACTAATTAAGAAGGCGGCTTTTTGAAAGGTTGACCATGGTTACCAAACTTGTTGCCATGATTGGGGGGGGGGGGGGGGGGGGGTATTATGAGAGCTTAGCAGCTGATTGTCCAGCGCAGGGTTCCCAACACACACACTATTGAACTTCCAAGACTTTTAAATGAATTGTTCTGTCATGATTACTGGATATGAGTATTTAAAAATTATTTTATAGAGACAATAAATAAATAAATAAAAATATGATTATTATTTTAATCTTAACATTGACCAAAACATTGAACTAAATTGAATCCACACCGAACTAAACTGAGCTGAATAATAACACCATTGCCTATTTTAGAGCTAAAATTTTATTTCTTTCATAATTAAAGAGCATTAAAACTATTATTATTAATGCTATTAACTTAAAGCTGCTTTATAATCTTGTAAATTTTATAAATCATCATTTGACTATTTTCCATAAATATTCTTTTTTTTTTTAAGATATGATTCATTTCCATACTTTCCAAGCCATTTCAAAATTCCCTGTTGTTTCCCAATTTTCCATGACTGTGGGAACCCTGCCAGGGATGGATATGAAAATGCTGAGCATGCACTCAGTATGACAGATGGAGAGAGTTGTTATTAGGGTCTGTTATTAGTTACTGGCACCCTGATTCTTCTGAGCTTCTCACGCCTCGCAAATAAAGGGTTAAAGGTCATATGTAGCTGAGGGGTGTAAAGCGTGTGAGAAATTTCTGTGGTGAAGCCATCCATTAGCGCAACGTCCCTTTCATTAGCTACATGTGACCTTTAACCTTTAACGGACTCTGGCCAGTTTATGGGTCTGGTTCTGTTAGATCTTAGCTCTGCCTTTGACATGGTCAGCCATGATATTCTTATATCTCTTCTTGAAGCATGTGTTGGTTTATGGGGCACATTATGACAGGGGTTAAGGTCATATCTTACTGATAGGAGGTATGTTGTCAATGTTGGGCATCATTCCTCCTCTGAGATACACTTAAGATCTGGTGTACCATAGGGATCGATTCTTGGTCCTGTATTGTTCTCACTTTATATCCTTCCCCTATGGATTATCTTTAACAAATATGGGGTCTCTTCCCATCTATATGCAGATGGCACCCAAATGTAAATCCTTTCAAAACATTGTAATAAGCATGCCAATAAGCCTACATTGGATTGTTGGAGTAACTGAAACTTTGGTTTGCAACAAATTTTTTGTGCCTCAATGAGGGTTTGGTCCCAATTAACAATGTGTACATGATTTCGAACTACATCTCTGTCACCGTACAGTACAACATGTTTCAGAAAATTGAAGTTGTTTCTATCTTTAAACAAACTTGAAATAGCTATGCACACATTTGTAACATCTCGGCTTGACTACTGCAATTCTTTGTATGTCGGTGCACCTGTCCTGTCCTTACTGGAAAGCATAAATATGTTATGACTATTACACCTGTTTTAATCTCACTTTAATTGCTGCCAGTTAAGATAAGAACTAACCCTACCTTGTCTGTTTTTAAATTCACTCTTAAGACCTATTTATTTTCTTTGGCGTTTAATATCCCTTCATTTATTGTTTTATGAATTTGTTCTTCACCTATGTTTACAGTTTGTGTTTTATAATTGTATTTTATAATTGTATCTATATAAATAAATTGTATTGTAATTTATTTTATTGTATATATTATGGAAGTTTGTAAATGAAATATCTGGTGCATGACGCTAAAAGTTTGTTCTTGCTCTTTCGCGTTCAAAGATAACATACCACCTACACAAAACCTGACTCTAAACCTAACCGATAAGGCTAATGAAAGCAATCATGAGATAAAACACATTTACTAATGCAACCATGTAATTTTATCTTCCTTCTTCAAGTCTTTAAGGTCTTTTATTGTGACATACTGTATGCTTTATGGGGCTTGTACCTGAACGCTTCATATCACAAGTACAGTGCAGTACCAGGTGTGCTTCTGAGCAAGCTTTACTACATCAGAAAAACCACACATTGGGACATAGTTATGCGATGCAAGCATAAAATGCTACTAAGCTATGCAAGCCAGCACCAGAATTTTTGCTCATTTTCACAAAAATCCATGGCACTCAGAATATTTTTTTGTAAGAATTTTTATTTGAACATACAATTTATCAAAAGAAAGAAGAAATTCCTGCTTTGAAAAAAAGGTTTTAGCTTCATACTTCTTGTTTATCAACACTCAAATGTAAGTTTAATTATCAAAGATAGGTCCAGATCGGATTCAGAATGACGATTATAGATGAAGTAAATCACGCACATCGACACCCACCCATCTTGCACAGTTCATCTTCGTGGATTCAGTAATGTTATGCAGATTTGATTTAAGTGCTGTTGAATGTTGGAAGATTGCACTAGCTTACATGTGTATAAATATTTAGATCCTGAGATTCTGTACCATTTCAGAAGATGCTTAATAGCACCCCCTACAATATAACACTGAAAACATGGATTGCCAGAAAATTCTATCAATAGCAGTGCAGTGTTGTCATAAATGGCAGAAAGTTCCATCAATCGTGGGGAAATAGTTAACTGATAATCTGCCCCTGTAATCATAATGTGTGTGAATAGGATAAAATGTTTTTGGTGATTTACTGCCACTAGTGTACATTTTTCAGTTGGAAACTGCAGTGAATTGGATGCACAGTTTTGTGTATATAGAGAGTATACATATGAGTTTTGTAAAAATGAAGGTAGACGTGTTTTTTTTTTTATGAATCAGGATCAAATAGCTAATGACAAATGCAAACTCACCATCTCCATCTATCATATTGAGCAAGGTTCATCTACTGACTTCATGTCTGCTGGTCCCTGGCCAGGCTCCCATGGGCATGCAATTTCCAAAATGAAACATGAAATCTGAGGCTGATTTCTGATGTGTTCTCAACAGCAGCCTGGGAGAGCGATTCAAACCACCAGCACCTGAACACATAATTTGACTGTGGCTGTGAAGGCCTTTGAAAGGTCTGCAATGCTAACACCTCACGTCCAGAGCTGTAGCTCTGCTGGACATCTGCTGTGACCTTCTGAGAATTAATCATGACCACTTACGCAGAATATCTATTGTTCTGGTCCCAGATGGTGTGGTGCAAGATCCAATCAGGCTACATGGGCTTCACAGCGAAAGTCGATAGACACATTCACAAGCTGTTTAAAAAGTCTATTGTATAAGAATGAGTCGGCAGTCTAGAAGGTCAGATGACTTTCCATCTCACCCTGAGTAGACCTTAATCTATATTCATTTTCCACAAAGAAAAGCTGAAGCTATCCCACATAACAACAATGTTTTGAACCTGGGAGCTTGTGCAGGCAGCCTGGCCTTCAACTCTGTAAATACACAGCAGATTGTGAGTGGGGGAACGGAAGCTGCCAATATTGTTTTCGCCCAGATCTTGGGTTCGCTAACTATCTATCTACTGAGATGCCACTTCTGTGGCTGCTGAGACTAACTCGTCTATTTAAATCTTCTCGATCTCACTATCCAACAGAGGCATGCACGTCTCCCAGTTTCATAGCCCACAAAATAGCAGGAGGCTTCATGCACTCACTTCCCCTCACAGTAAACACACCCACGTTCACGGAAGCAGCACATGCATATCAATAACAAACACTGAGATTATTCTGCATCTGTGACATCATTTAACCTGCCATTGCATTATTCATGAGCCTGTTTGCCCATAAAAAATATGAATCGGATAAAACTGAGAGGGAGCTGTCATGTCTCACACTGTCATCTCTCATTTACAAAAGGCATCTCTTACTCTCTTTCACCATCAATGACACACACACACTCCCGGTCAGACGTTGAAGGATTTTACTGGATGTCACAGGAGCCAGTTAGCATTATTAGGCACAACAGATGAAAAGCTTTTTTGGATGCCATCTTGTGTTTGAGGATACATTACTGGGCGTGATATGTTTTCTAATAAAAAGTACATAAGGACAAAGAAAAATAGCACTACTAAAACAGACACTACAGTCTTCTTTAAAATAACCTAACTCTTTGATCCAAAAAATGAACTAACATCTCTTTTGCACTTTTAAGGTCCCTGACCTAATTGTCATCCATTGTAGTTACCACTATGTCTCAGTCAACTTTTCATAACACTTACTTTTTGTTGGAATCCAGCCTTTTTTTTAATACTAAAACTAAAAATAATAATAATAATTAATACAAGTAAATCGTTTTGAAGATGCATTGTTATTGGTATATAAATATTTATATTGTAATAAGCAATACTGAATTCATAATAATTTTTCTGTCACTATTATTATTATTATTATTGATTTATTGTTATTTAAATTATTTATCTATTTTATGAGCCCTTCTGAATGCAGCAACATATAACTAATAAAATATTAATAATATTATTATTTTTATTACTGTTTTTATTATTATTACTATAAAATGAATAGAATCCAATAAAATAATACTAATGATTATTTTTCTTCTTAATAATAATAATACAATAGCAGTATATATTTCTTTGGCTCAGCTGGCACAGGGCAAGGCATCAGCAACACCAAGGATGAAAGTGTCTGCCAAATGCATAAAAATCCTTTATATGATATTGCTGTTGTAATTTCTTCAATCTCACTAAATATTTCTTTCCATAAAACTGAAAGAAAGGCCTTTTTCAGGGTACAATGTTTTTAGCTTTAAAGGTATCTGAGTTCATCTGAGGTATTCACTTCTTGCAAACGCCTCTCAGACCCCGAGTTCGAGAGATCACGTGTCAGTAAAAATTGAGTTTGTTCTTCAATTATGTGAGTGAAAGAGGAGGGAATGCTCATTCCACTGAGGCACGGCTGAAAACCCCATAAATTGACCTGGTATGGCTAAAAAGGCATCTGCTTCTGTTATTTTTTCATCAAACTGAAGTAATTTGCATAAGACACTCTGTTTGAACTCCAATAATTTGATCAGAGATGCATTTTAGGCCAACGGTGAGAAATTTCATCACATTATGATAAAGGATGACAGCAGAAGCTTTGACTAAATCCACTGTTTTCAGTAGGTAGGGTGAACAGGGTGTCAAAAGATTGTGTGGCGTTTATGAGGCCTGCATGTAAGGATAGCATTTTGCTCCCCTATTCCTCTACCTTCTAAGGGGGGGGGGGCTAGAATAATTTTTCCTGTGGATGAAAACTTGGAGCGTGTTGTACTGAAGTGTGTATTCCAGGGCACTGAGAGCTTTCCATTAGGGGAGCATGAATCACAGTGCGTTCCCCTCTTCTTCACCGACCTTTCAAAACAAAGTGATCTCCAGTAGGCTCATCTGAACTATCTCCTGCAATCTCTCATTCTGTCAGAGACAGCTCTGCTCCACACCAGCATGGCCCTGGGACAGTATTTACAGCTTGCATCTGCCATGCATATCCGAGTTTTGCCGCCGAAGGCCTAAGCAATCCAATTCGGCATTGAAAGAGAACACCACCAGGTATTTACACAGGGGGTACCGGTGGGAAACTGGGATAAAAGTTCCTTTAACAACTAGAAATGGCTATAAAACACCCTAAAAGAGCATATCCTGTTTTGAACTCTAAGGGCTCAGAGACTGAACATGATTTATTTGGTCTATTTTATGGAGGGCCTTTTCTTATATCTGCTGTGCACCTTGTGGGAGAGCAAGAGGGTCTGCTGACTCACACATGATGAAAGGTGAAAGGTCAGAACAGGATGAAGTCAAGCTACAATGGGAACTTGTGAGCTTCTTAACTATCTTCATGGATTCTCATAGACAGAATTGAAAATAAATAGAGAGAAAATGAAAACCCCAAATAATCTCATGCTGTATGTTTCTCCTCAGAGATTGAAAACCACAATATTTCTCATCAAGTTCTTCAAGCCAAATGATCTGAGCTATATTAATTCTATAGCTTTATGGTCTTACTCTAAGCAAAAGCTGTTTCAGTTATGTCTATTTTTATTTATTCTAAATCATTTTAGTGTTGAACCTGAAATAAAGATGAAACTTAAATGAAAAAGAGCTCCAAGTCTCCTGAGCGATATGCAAAAAAATTTTCAGGACAGCATAGAGTTGCATCATCTACAATCTCAAGTTGCAAAAATGCAGTTGTGTTCTGACCTGCTCATATATCCATTTTCAAGTATTTGAAACCCAAAATTTCATTGGTGCCTAAAAATTTAGTTCAAAAAGTTTCACGATTTTAATCAATTAGACATGTTTTTTGATTACTAAAATGTAATCTAATCATTAAAATTTAATTACAAATCTTCACTAAAAATGTAATAAAATCGAATTTCTCTGGGGGAGGAAAAATTGGTTGAGTTATGGGGCTGTGCTATGAACAAAATCTGATAATTTGCAGGATGTAAATATTGTCTCAGTTGTGGCTATTTTAATTTTTGAGATAACTGCAAGTCATCTCAGCTATGGAAGAGCAAGCTCTGTGCACTTTCCCCCCGGGAACCAGCAAGATTTCTAGTTTCTTCAGAAAAACCAGCTTCACCAACTTAATTTTACAGTACAGGTAAACAAAGTGCCTTTTCTGGTGAAATATGTTATTTCCGGAGGTCTTTCTGGTTCCCAGAGAAAATCTGTATTGCTCAGAGGTTGATCCTCCATTATCAGCTCTCATCCACACAGACCAACCTGGAAATCCATGCCAGTCAAGCTGCATCTTATCAGCAGGGTTCTCTGCCCCCTCTAAGGAGCCTTTATTGTTTCTCAGCCAACTTCAAGCCAAGGGCAGCCTGTGGGTTGTGGTCTGCACAACCTCCACACACGCTAATTTTCTAGCAACCTGCCTACACATTCTAGAAACCATCAGCATCAGTCGAACTGGGTTCTTTTTGATGAAACAAACACCACATTTGCAAAACAAAAAAGAACCATCAGCTGCTTCTAATACATCAGCGCTAAACATTTCGATATCTACTTCTTCCTGAAAGCGGATGTAACTTGAACTCCAATCAAGAAGTTGAACTGGCATGACCTAACAGATCCTCTGCATCTGAGTCTGATAGCAAAGCACCCAAAAGCCATTATATCAGAGATAAAACCAAATCATGCTTAGCAATCAATATTTCATGAGCTCAGCTAATGCGCCCTTTTAAATGTTCTAGTTGCACGGATTGTTTGTTTGTGGATATAAAAGTATAAAGTGTGCATCTCTGCCCTTTAGATGGGAAAACATAACATTTAAGTGAGTTGTTTAGGGCTTTAGAATTGCAATGATTTGTTTCCCTGACAACCACTTGAGGAAGGACGATGACGAGCTTGACTCTGAGCAAATAAACAGCTTTATTTAACATTTGCTGATCTGATACAAAGTCTTTTTTCATCATTAGTAAGTGTTAAGACCCTTCCACATGACTCATGTCAGAGCTTTAACACCTCTCTTGACAAAAACATCATGTGTCACTCTGACCTCTTCATGAAAAGCTTTGCAGATCATGGCAGGGCTGCTAAGTTAGATGTCTAGACATTAAACCTTGAACACAGACATCAAAAAGAGTGAACATATATGAATGTAGAAAGGAAAGAGTCTTACCGATTGCTGTGAAAGTTTGCAGAGAGTGAAAAAGATATGCCTTGACATTGTGTCTTACAAAATTAGCAACTGCTAATTAAATCACTTGACAATAGTTTGTAGGAACTACAAAATCAAAACAAACTGTGTACCGAAGACAAGATCTGCCGTGACTTGCATATCTTCTAAAAAACTTTAACAATCAGAAGAAATTTCCAACTGAAATTAACACTTGTGGTAGTTAAACACCAACAACTTCTTTTTTTGCTTTTCTCTCAGATTTTGGTGCAGATTATAGATTAATAAAGACGTATATCTGTGTGGATCCTTACACTGTAAAAAAATAAATAAATAACATTTACAGTAAAATACTGCCAGCTGTGGTTGCCAGAACTTTACCATAAAAAATATGGTAGCAACATTTTAGGTTTTACAGACTTAACTTAAATTGCTAAAAGACTATATATACCTTTACTTTTTCTTTTTCACTTCCAAAAACAATGTTTGTACCAGTATTTTCTGTAAAATTACATTAAATAAAATTAATTTATTCACCAAATATAGTATGGAAGCTTAACTGTTAACCATTTAAAAGGTTTTCACTGTAGCATTTTTAAAGTGTTTTACTGTTAAAATCAATATATATTTTTACTATATATATTTACTATGGTATCACCTCAAAGCGCTTTTATCATAATGCATGATTTGTAAACTAATACATTTTAATTTCCATCACATAACCAGCTCTATATGTGTGTCTTTGCCAATGTAGTAAAATTGCTCATTAGCGCACCTTGTTCAGCAAAAAAGCCAAACCATGTAATGGCATGCTTTCTTGAGCAAATGTGCTTTTATCTCACGTTTTCTTTCTTTAACCCTATCAGCTGGGTTTAGTGTAGAGTTGATTAATTCCAAATGAGGGAGAAATTAGAGCATAATATAATAAAATGTTATCATGTTTTAAAGGAAATTTAACATGCTTTTTATAATCACTCACTGGACTGTTCACTTACAAACTGCCACCAAACATGCAAGAAGCAACACAATATAATTTCTACAAAAATATTTTCACTGGAATTTATTTTTCATGAGCCTGGGTTGGAAAGATTCCTCACAGTAAGCCATCCGAACATAAAATGTTTGTAAGAAGCACAATGTGTCTGTCATTCTTACTCACAGGTGACATTTTCCAGATAGAAAGAGACTGGCTCATCTTGCATATCTATGATTGACACAATGCCAGTGCTGCACAGATTGTCTCAATTATACAAGAAAAACAGATAAATGAACCCATTGTCACAAGGACAAAAAATATATATTTATTCATAAAAAAAAATCTAAATACTACAAAAAAATTCCTGGCCATTTAAATGCACCCACCATTGGCAGTTTGCGCCCTTATTGTATCTAGATACAGAAACAGTCTCTATCCATCTTGTTCATTTTCATACCAACACTCCCCACATTATCATGTAACCTTTCCAGTAATCTTTGGCTGTGCTTCAAAAGGTCAACAGCCAATGGGGTCAAAGTTTAAGTGTTTGAACCTCACAATGCTTGAAGTGCGCACAACATTTCATTGAAACAAACTATGGGAAAATGACTTCAGAATAATATTTCAGATAATAAAAAATGTATAAAACTCCACGGTTGACTCACCAGAATGTGTCTTGGAAGCTCTATGATGCAGAAGAGACGTGTTTGCTGACCCAGACTAAGTAATCACTGGAAAACCTTTACTTTCAACCTCCGTGAAACCTGCAACAGAAGGTAATACAAGCCACGTTAAATATGGAGCTTCTGTTGTACTTGGAAAAATGTCATAAAACGAGGCTACAATGTAAAGGTAAACTCCGTGTATCACTCACATACACTCCTACTTTACATTTGAAAAATTAATCTTTTGGAACCTGAAAAATGGGCCACAAATCAAGAGATACATTTCAAGCATTTAAAGGTGCTCTTTTAACGCACATCAGTTTGTTTGGTTGCAACTTAACAAGTAAGATTATTGATATTGATTGAGGTCGACTTAAAGAAAGGTCAAACCGTGAATCAATCATGAATTGATACAGCATCTGTGCTCTGCGGGAGTCGTCCTTTCATCACGTAGCTCTGACTCACATGTTTGTTTGGCTCTATATTAAACATACTTTATTTCTCACTGTTTCTCTTCATGCAGAGACATATTGTGTCCACCTACCTAAAACAAAAGCCTGTTAAACTGAGGATAGCACATCTCAGATTTCCAGCTGAGAAAGTGTGATCAGCGTGCAGGCCAGAGACTGTATAGGAAGGAGACGGACCACTTGTAGAAAAGCAAAGCGGGGCTTCTCAACTGCAGGCATACTGGTCTAAGATGGTTAGAGCTGGTTTAGTGTTGACCTAGCAAAGCAAAGCTATTAACCAGCAAAGCTTAGTCTGCTGACATGTATTGTCATTTTTCTGAAGCAGGTTGACCAAGGAGGTCTCACTGGTTAAGCTGAGCTAATTAATACACAAAAGATATTTTAAAGAATGTTTTATTTATACAATGAAAGCCAAAGAGGTTCAGTGTTGTTTGGTGCTTCAAAATCTCTTTTTGTATTTCTTTTTGAAAACTGATTGGTTGTAGGCCTAATTGTCAGATTGTTTTCTTTCAAGCACAGGCTTTGTGCTTTTTTTTCTTTTCTTTTTTTCTTTTTGGATCTGGCTGATGATAGGACTTAAAGTCTGAGCAAATGCTACAGCATAAAAACATATAAAATTTTGGACTGAACATAACAACAGACAGGTGGCCTTCAATCCAGGAATGCTATATAAACTGAATACTGGACATTCTGAATCCGAGTCTGTGAAACACAGATCACAAGAGCCTTAACATTTCAGCCAAAATTCCAAGATTATGATCACAGGACAAGGTTCTGGGAGAGGGATGTGATAGTGGCCTGTGGTGCTTCGTGCACAGCAAGTTGAGCAAGTTGAGGTGGTCTGCAGGGTTATTTTAAGTCCTCTGTGACTCTTAATTGCAGTGCTGTCAATCCAGTTTGTGTCCAAACAGCATAATCAGGGGTCATTACGAGACCAGAGTGGAAAATAATGGAAGAGTCATTAAAGCCTGGGGGAAGCGATATCTCTCCACAGTGTGGGGGGACAGGTAGTCTATTGGCCTGAGGAGATTACCAAAATGAGGTAGCGTGTCTCTGCCAAAGGCTACATTCAAAGACACAATGTTTGGGACTGACTGACCATCATCACACACAGACCAAACCTAAGCATATTTAAATTTGAGATATGATGTCATGGTTTACTTTTGTAAATACATTTGATATCAATTACCATGCTTTCATTTATAAACAGGTCAATATAATATGTCCATGGGTATATAAAATATAATCTGTCATATTTAAAAAAAGCCCTAAACCGCGAAGAAAACCAAAATGAATGGCTATATTCAACAAGTAATCTCCCCCGAGTTACCATGTTCTGGCATTTTAGAGAGTATCACAATGCATGCACACGCTTTTCCCTAAGAGTAAAAAAATGCTGATTATGTTCATCTTAGTGCCCCCCCCCCAACCCTCTTCAAAATGGCAGAATGTTGGAACTCGGCGGAGAAGAAATGTTGAATAAATTGTTATTTTTGTTTTATTTGAGGACAAAAAGTATTCTCGTAGCATTGCAAAACTGAAGTTGAGCCACTGATGACACATGGACATTTTTACCGATGTCCTTAATATGTTTCTGGACCTGGGAACAATACAGTTGTGTTTGCTGTCTAAGGAAGGGTCACAGAGCTCTCTAGTTTAAACAAAAATATCTTCATTTGTGTTTTGTTGATGACAAAGGTCACACAGGATTTGGAACAACACGAGGGTGAGTAATTAATGACAGAATTTTCTTTTTGGGGTGAACTAAAGCTTTAAAGGTACAGGTTGTAGGACCTTCCACTAGAGGGCGCACTACCAAAACAATAACAATTGCGTGGTTTGATGACGCTAAGAAGGAGCGTGGAATGATGGGATTTGTTGTCTTCTAACAAAATAATTGGGCATGCATAGCAAATGCAAGTTCAACGATTTGCGAGAGTAGATTACATAAAAATTCAATGCAAAAACGCGATCAGACTATGGATCAGACTATGGATCTAGAGATGCGATGCCCCGCGTTTGACGTGTATGCCCCATAATACTAATCTTGTTGATCGTTATAATATCATACGTTTTCCGTAAAGATACGAATCAAAACAACTCACTTGTAGACTAAAACACAAGCGAGATTGGCATCTCTTTATACTTGAAGTTTGTCGCGAAGCTCTCTCCATCTAGAAAATGCAACACCGATATTGATGCTCTTTCTCTCCTCTTGTCCCAAACTCTTCTCGGGTCGTTTGGTTGGCCCGTATGCTTACGTTTATGGGAGCTGTCCTTGTCGACAGAACCAGCGGCATATGGCAAACAGTAATTATGTTCCATAAATAAGTAACACAATCCACCATAAAATGTGCAAGAAGTAGTAAATAAAGAACTGCTTGAAGCAAGCTAGTAGTTCGCTGGACGCTAGACACTACTTGTCCACGACACTGTTGTCATGTGGTTTCTACATCAGTAAAGGCGGTAACAAAGGGTAACTAACATCATTGACAGGCGACTGCACTGCCCCGTGCCACTGTTTAGAATGGGAATTTTCTCATGATTTAAAAGTAGTTGAAAACATTAGAGATATTGTTAGTAATCAGCTGGACAAAATATATAACAATAGCCTAGTGGTTTTTGGATATTTTACTGCAAATATCTTACAAATTGTAATTTTAAGTGAGTTAAGAAACATCCATGAAGTATACCTTTTAATTTAATCAATATTCATCTAAGATTTGAAGTACACTACAAGTGCACATTCAATACAGTTAAGAACAATTACTTTTCACAATGGTTAATTCGCCACCTAACAACGCCTTCCACTGTGCTCTGTCTAGCTGTTTTATGAACAAATCCTGTTTAAACAGACCCTAAAATGCAGTTGCCTATACTACTACGATTCTTTATTACAGAACCATAATATTCAGAATATAAATGTGTAATAATGAATGTGAGGTAATTACAGCATATCATGGCTTGAACACCCCTCACGTTTCTCTGAATTAGCCCCTGCTATTTGCAGCTGCAATGGAAGGAAATTGCCTGAAAAGAAAAAGGAAGGACAAAAGCAAAATACAAAGAGAATAAAGAAAGATGTATGCTTCGGTAAATAATGCTAAACAACAAATGACAGCTCCAGCCTTCAAGTAGAACAATACCATCATTAGATAACGGGCTGTTCTCTTTTCAAGACCGACCCTCGGGTTAATGAACGTATCTGCATCGCTTTATGCACCATTACATGGCTTATCTTCCCACGATGCTAATGCGATTCACGACTAAATTCAATGAAGAGAAGTGCCAAAACAGCAGTCTACACCAGCCCTGACATGCCTGTCATGGCTTTATCCCGCAAGGCATGAAAAAATGCTGAAGATCAGTAGCACAAAAGGTACAACTGTGCTTGGGGGTAAGCAGCAGTTCTCTGCCATTTTGTCAAGACCTTTGTGCACTTATTATGGAATACTGTCACCACTGAAAGTATCTGAACATGTTTGAAGTGGAATGAACATGAGCCATCCCCCATATTTCCCTTTTGAAATAACATCACAAGCTGGTGAAGGTGACATTGCCCTGTGTGAAACTGCAGTTCTCAGGAACAGTACAGAGAATATCAATTTTCTGTAATTAAAAAACATTTTTAATCCTGATTTCGCCTGAAATCTGGCCTACACCTCGTTGTGCTTTGATGATGAAAAAAGATATCTGCGTTATAAAATCTGATTGCATGAGGCACATTATAAAATAGCCGATATACACACATCTGTCACCACACATCACTTTGATTATATAATGTGCTATAATAAGGAAATTTAATGTACTCAGTTGCCCTGGGAACCATAGACTGCTTACAGCTGAGCTAACGAAAGTGATCATTAAAGATCTCTGATCAATATATTGATTTACTTTGGACGAATAAGTGATTATTCCTATTAATGAATGTAATTATTCGTTGAATAATTATTGAATAAAATTCATTTCATTTAATAAAAATCGAATTGTATTAGCACTATAGTATTTTAAAATTGGGTTTTAGGAAATACAAATGTGATTTTAATTGCATTTTAACAGAGGCTAACACTCTTTTACAGATATTTTGTATTGAAGGACTTGTGCGGAGTAAAAGCAGATGCAATGACAATCTACGTTCACATACACTCAAATAAATTGTTTACAATTATATCCATGAGCTTGATCTGAATAAAATTTTGATCAAATTGAAATTGTTGATGCAGACCTGAAATTATTCGATCAATGAAAAAAAAACAAAAAAAACGATGCATAGGAATGTTTGAATTTGTCTGTTTTTCAATCAGATTAAAAATTGGACACTTGCACGGTGCCATGACATGCATGTTTTACAAATGTTTTACATCATACAGACATAATAGGGAATTTTCAACATTTCTCTTCTTAAACTCTAGAGAAGATATATACATGATTACCAGTGTCTTTTTCTCAGGACAAACATCTGAGAAACTGAGACTCAATTTGGCATCTGTTTATCTCATGATGTCTAGGAGAGATATCACAAAGCTTTTGTTAGCGATTCCCCTGCTCATAAAACCTACTTAAACTGGTAGCCATGTTTTTGGGAAACAGTAATGACCATCTCTGACCAGATAACAACCAGCTTTGAGAAGCTATAAATAAACAATATTCCATGCTCCAAAACAAATCTTTCAGCAAACTGTTTTTTCCTTAGGGCATGAAAGAAATCTCTGTTACAAGAACTTTGTGAGGAGAGGTAAAATGAACCAAAAAAAGCTACATCAAAACGCTCTGCACAATAAAACCTAACTGGCACCTCTCAGCTTCCACATTCCGTCTATCATGCCTCTTGCACTGTGAGTTACAGTGATGAATGTTTGTTTCTCTCACAATTCGAAGACAAATGCAAGTGTCTCAGTCTGCTCAGTTCATTGTCAGCATTTTAGTCCCAATCCTGCAGAAATCATAATTGCCTCTCTTCCACTTCCCCTGCTTCCACACAGCTTTCAAATTCTCCTGTACCTCCAGAGCGCAATTCCATCAGGTCCCAACGGCAAAATCAGATCAGCAACCAATAGCCATTAGCTTCTCTATTTAAAGAGATCTATGCAGTTGTGAAGACTGCTTAGAGTCAATTACGCCGCCTGTCTGTGTTTAGCCTGTGGCCATACTGCACTCCGATGGGAAGATTATTCAGTTTCATCGCTCTTTTAATGGAGAACGCCCCCCAGCTCTCACCTCACGTTCATTCAGACCATATGCAGGGCAGTAAACCCCCTCCAACACCTTAACGCTGCACGGCCGACTTCTGCCCCGAACCGATAAGGAGCAGTAACAAAAGACATTGATTTGGCCCATAAGGATTAAAAACCCATCCATCCAGTCGATGCAGTTTTATGATACAGTACTAAAACTCAAATGGCTGCATAGTGCTGTGAGGTTGAGTAAAGTTCACTGTGCCGTTAAGGCATAAAACGGTGACAGCTGAGGTGTGGCTGTGAATGTAAAGGTCAGTATCTGCTGTGTTATTCTGAATTCTAATAGTCATACAACAGATAACTGTTGCTCAGCTTACCTTATTGACTGTTTCTCTGCTTTAAATGAAAGGAAATCTGTAGGACAAGGGACTTTGTGAATGAATCCGATTTAGACGATGAAAATCTCAGTGGGCTAAAGCTCACTGAAGTAGCAGGAGCATCGAAATCCCTGGAGGTAGATAAAAACCCTCCTTATTTCTGCAACCAGACAGACGGCTTCAAAGGAAAACACACAAACATACAGAACAGACCCAAAATACAAATTTCCCTTCCGTCCAAAACACACCTCCAGCACTGTTCCCAAAGGTCTAGGCAAAATGGAAACGGAAAAATTTAGAACAAGAACTGAATAGTGTTACAAACACACACAAAACAGCATATAATGCATTAAGAGAATAACCTGTTCTCAGTTTTAAGTGTTTAATGGTCTTCATGCAAATCGTTTACTACCAAACTATTTTTACAGTATTCAGTATGTACTGTATATATAGGCATGTGAACAGAATTCATTAAACATAGTCTATGTTCAATCCTATTGCAGATCACACTGTGCAACATAGATCTAATAAACTTGCATGCATGTAGACTATACATTGATGACACCTACTGACCCTATTGATGGAAGAATAAGGGATAGGAAGGGATAAGAGCTTGAGGTAAGCAGTTTTATGTTTTAGCACCATATCGTGTTGATTTCAAGTCACATTTTTATTGGCTGGCCAGTAAATGTGCATCGTAGCAGCAAACGTACTGTGCAATGGTCAAGCTGAATTTCTGACACTGTCAGAAAATTTAATGGTTGTCTTTGAACCTCTCTCACTGTACAACATAGGTAATTATGCAATCACAGAAATAACCACGACTGTTTCATGATGCCAATCTTTCGTCTGGAACAGCCAAAAACTGAGCAGCGTGTCTTGGGCTTTAGGCAATGAGTATCAATTAATCTGATTCAAGTGAACCATTTCACTGATATTTGTGTGTTTTTATGTTTGTAGAGTATAATGCTATTAACTTAGCAACATTATAACTCAAAACTGAATCAAAGTCAATGCACTACACTTCAATAGCACTATCTGAACAATTGTTTTGTCTATTTACATTATTCCAGATTTGTTATCTTTGATTCTGTTTGTTTCATTTAAGACACAGTCTTGAAAGACAGCTGCCTATGTTGTTGGTAGACAGAAAAGCAGCTCTCCAGGTTTTGAAACCAAGCCATGGAAGACCTGGAAGGCCTATACTGTATATCCCACAGTTCAACAAAATTAACTGAATCAAGCATGCAAAAAGACCCATGTGACGACAAGCATACTATCGTAAAATGCATAAGCTTCCAAGATATCTACAAAATGTAAGTCAAATATAAGACAACCTTTTTGAAGACCTGCACAAATTCAATTAATAATGCATGTCCATACAGAACAAACTGATACAATCTCAAAATAAATCATGTATCTCTTACTTGATTAAACAGGATGAAATAAAATATGGGAGGAAAAAATAATTTTACTGTAACTTCTGAACAAACTTCAAACAGTGTTGTCTTCCAGTGCAAATGTTTAAAGATTATAAAATCAAGATATACTGAGAAGAGAAATGACATTAAATGATCAGTCTTGTTTTATGAGAAATTACCATCTATTACATATTACAATATAATCACCATGAAGTGAGTGTTGTCATTACTCATCAACAGTAGATCATAAGCAATCATATCGCGTGAATATGAGGTATTTACTGATTGCAAGCTACTCTGAAATTTAGACAATTAAATCATTGCCTTTTTTTAGTTTCATAATCCTATTAGGCTGTAACACAATTCCTGTGGCCCGCAGGGACCCTGGTTTCACAGACATTTAAAAAATAGTTGACAGTATGCAGTATACTTGGTAGTTTACATTACTAGAATTCCATTTCTAAATTTAGCCACACTCTTCCACTGCATTTGACACAGAGATGGAGGGTCTGTTTTGTAAAGTAGATCCTGCTTCTATTTGTACACAAGGTATGAATGCAGTTGATAGACACAGTGTCCTGCACCATGGCTTTAAATAACAGCTAATTTTTGAACACACATCCCACTTCTCAGGGGAAAAGACAACCGGATGAATTATCAGGTAATGTTCCATTAACAGGCAAGTGCTGATAATGCATCCATAAACACAATTACAATGAAAAACAAGCACAGCGTGAATGGGGCAAATGTTTGTTTTTGTTTTTTTTGCTGATATTATGTTTGCATGAGCATCATAACTGACCAAACGGACATGTGATGCTGGTTGACAGCAAGTAACAGATCCTCACATATTCATGTCAGCCTGTATCTCTCTCTCTAGAATTCCAAGGTACAGCACGCACATCCAAAACAATAAAACTGTGTGCTGGGCAGACAAGTAGTTGCAAAGGTAAACAATGAGTCCGCACACCAGAAAATGCTCCTTAGCAATTTTAATGATTGCTCACCACGTGTAACGTTTCGGGCCCAAGCCCTTCATCAGACATGAAAACAAGTGGTCCATATATACAGCCATGCATGATCACATGATCACATACATCCATGATTAATCACATGACCAATCAAGTTAAATTGCAATTACATCAGGAAAACAGATTAAAAAAAATATATATATATATACCGACATTTGTAATACAAAAATATATTAAGTGGCTAAGAGAAGGCCTGCAGTGCTTAAAGCATAGCCTAGAAAGTTTTTTAAAAATGTCTCTACCACTGTAGGCAGTCGTGATAGATGAGCAAGAATGTAGATACATAAGGGGTACCACAAAAGTGTGTTACATATATCATATATCAAGTCAGCAAAACGATAACACAACATTTACAATATTACAATGTCTGCCTTTGTATCAGTTCAGTTGCATTCGCCGGATCTGTAGTTCTGATAGTGATTTCCAAGCCCAGGCAGCGGATTTAGAAAAACGTTTTCAACAGAGACAATACAAACATGAATGGATTACCCAAGCACGTAATCGCTTTGAAAATATATCGCAAACTGATTGTCTCAGCCAAATCAGATCCAGAACTTCTGAGTCTAGAGTTAACTGTATTGTCCAATACTCGCCTCTTGGCAGAGATTTCGAATCCATCATTAAAAAACATTGGCACATTATTGACTCTGATCCAGCACTTTAATGCTTCACCACATCACCCCGCATTGTGTACAAGAGAGCACCTAATCTCAAAAACATGTTGCTGAGAGCTTATCTTCCACCATTGACTCCACCACATTTTTTGCAGTTTATTCCCTTTGGTAATTACAGATGTGGTAACTGCCCTCAATGCAACTTCACACATAAAACTACCACCTTCAATCACCCACGCACTGGAAATCTCTATGACATCAAAGGTGTGATCACCTGTAACACAAAGAATGTTATCTATCTACTTAAATGCCCATGCGGCTTGGCCTATGTTGGTAAAACGACCAGGCCACTGAAAACAAGAATCTCAGAACACAGATCAAATATTCGTAACCATGCCATCAAAAGCCCAGTAGCGGTGCATTTTTCACACGCCTCTCATAACGTTTCCGCTCTCAGATATTGCGGCATTGAACTTGTGAAACAGCCCTCCCGCGGAGGAGATGTTAATTGTCTCTCAAAAGAGAAGCACTCTGGATCTATACCCTGGACACTTTAGCTCCAAAAGGGTTGAATGAAGACTTTGACCTGAGGCCATTTCTGTAAATACCTCCTGTAATTGTGTTAATATTGTAAATGTTGTGTTATCGTTTTGCTGACTTGATATATGATATATGTAACACACTTTTGTGGTACCCCTTATGTATCTACATTCTTGCTCATCTATCACGACTGCCTAAAGTGGTAGAGACATTTTTAAAAAACTTTCTAGGCTATGCTTTAAGCACTGTAGGCCTTCTCTTAGCCACTTAATATATTTTTGTATTACAAATGTCGGTATGTATGTATATTTTTATTTGTTTTCCTGATGTAATTGCAATTTAACTTGATTGGTCATGTGATTAATCATGGATGTATGTGATCATGTGATCATGCATGGCTGTATATATGGACCACTTGTTTTCATGTCTGATGAAGGGCTTGGGCCCGAAACGTTACACGTGGTGAGCAATCATTAAAATTGCTAAGGAGCATTTTCTGGTGTGCGGACTCATTGTTTACCTTTGTATCTCTCTCTCACACACACAGCAAAGCAACTGACCTTACTGAATATTTAACAATATCTTCCCTTTTTTCCCCCTCGTTTTCTGTCCTCCACCCACTCAGTTCGGTAGACGAGTCCTTAGTTATATCGTCAAAAATGTAACAATATTATCATCAAGCAATATATTTAAAGTTAGGTATAAAGTACACCCTACTTTATCTGCATACATACACTCACATAAAACTAAGATAGTCTACTATATAGCAAATCTCAGTGATTGTTTATATTATTGCACAGTTTTCATATATCCAACATTATTCGAAAACATACACTACACTCAAATAAAGTGATATGTACTATAACAAATTCCAATTGCCTGATTTGTTTTATTTTGTCACAAAATGTAACCATATTTCACCCAGCTCTTTATACAATGCAACAGTTCAACTTTATTCTAATACATAAAGCACCTGCAATACATACAGTTTTGCAATACATACAAGATAATTGTGTAGTGTGTTATATACTACAATATATAGCAAATCTCAGCTGCTTGATTGCTTGCATTGTCACAAAACCTCAACTCTATTATCGCACAGCTCTACATTTGAATACACTGTATATTATACAGTACACTTGTAAAGTGATATACTGTATACATTCCAACTCTTTGATTTCAGTGCAAAATGTAACTATATAATTATGCAGCTCTTTAATGTAAAATTGGATATATAGAGTAAGCATATCCCACATAGTTAGAGTACGCTCATTCGGATGTAAATTTACAAAATACAGCTATATTATTGCCCAGAAATATATATTAAAGTTGGATATGCAGCATAACATAAAAAGCAGTAGATGATATTTAGCAAATCTTGGCTGTGTGACTTTGTATCATTGTAAAAATTTAAATATAGCAGATCTCAAATGCTTGATAGCTTGTAAAGCTGCTGTAAAACAAAGTCTATTGTTAAAAGCACAATACAAATAGTTTTGACATGACAGTAAGGACAGTCTGTGAGCAGTTCATGTCACATTTATTTGTGTATTTCACAATGACGATAAAAAGAAAAGCATTTGGACACAAACATCATCAGATCACACTGCAATAGGCACACTGCATGTTTTCCCAAGACTCCAGAGAGCTCTCTCTTTCTCTCTCTCTCTGTGCGGAGTGATTTGGGCATTGAGGCTTGTAGATAACCCTCCGCCGCGTCCTTTGAGAGCACACTGCAGGGGCCGGGCCCCGTTCCTCATCCCCCAGGACAGCCATATTCTCTATTCTCATTCATCTGCCTTCACATGTGGAGAAAACCAATGAATGTTGCTTATTATAGCTGCAATTTGGTGCATTGTGGGGATGAGACATTTTGACTGCGGACCTGTGATTGTACCCAAGTGGAAAAAGGGCCCAGGGGGCTTCATCACACACTTTTTGTCTTGCTAAACATTTAATGAAGTGGATGTGCTTCAGAAACAAGCTAATATGAAGTAGACTGCAGACTGTTTAAAAATAAGTGCACTTAATTTTATTATATGTGCATTTGTAGTGTACCTCTAATCTAGAAAGTACATTTTTAAGAACCTGAACTTGCAGATAATATAATATTAATGAAATAAATTGCCATGTAAGTGCATTTAAAGGTAGTACACCTTTGTGACTGTTTCTTTACATTTAAAGGGGTCCTATTATGCACGTTTACAAAGTCCTGATTTTGTTTTGAGTGTGTACCTGATCATGCATTCTTTTTCACGTGATTCACTTTATTACAATACATTTCTCTCCAGCCTGGCACAAATGGCTTGATTAGTTCCGGGTTTAATGAAGGCCTTCCTTCCCAAAAATGAAATGAGCTGTACAAGTGCGTTGTGATTGGCGGAAAGCTTAGACGTTGTTTCAGTACTGCCATGGCCTTTGACAAAGCAGCAAGTTCCGTCTGCTCTAGTATAGTTAAGGATGGTGTCAATATTGCCATATCAAGAGAATATTGAACAAGAGGATTGCGCAAAACTTTGCATGCACGGAAATTGCAAGACATATTAGGACACTTTTACACTGCATGGTAAGGCACGATATGGTTCAGTATGGTTCATTTTTAGGGGGTTTCCACTGAGCACAGTACCTTGTACCTAATACTTTTTTTCAGTACCAGCTCACTTGAGATTCAAAGCGAACCGTTCCATTACCAAAACATGATGTGTAAACTCTGGTGATCACAGATTGGCCTGCTAGATTTTATTCAGCACAGTCAGCGAAGGATCGAATGCAACAGTTTTGAATGAGCGCACCTTTTTTAACAATTTAGACATACCTTTTGTTGATAGCCGAGGAGCGGCTCCAGCGAGATCTTGATGGGAAAAAGTTTTTCAGGATTCACAACAGTAGAGCCGGCGCAACAATAACGACCTGAATAATCCCTCCCACTCTAAAACAGTACTAAACTGCAGTGGAAACACAAATCGAGCCGAGCTTAGCCGTACTGAGCCGAGTTGTACCAGTGGAAAAAGCAGCAGGATGTGAAGTGTAATGTACAAATCGAAAACGCTAGGCACGTTAACTTTCACTTAAGCTGGCGAACGATCTCAGCTTTAGCGCAGATAGTGAGGAGCTAACGATAACGTGCGCCATCACTACAACACACCCTTTACGGCACTGGTTCTGGCTTCTGTTCACACAGAGCTCGTTCCGGGAATGAACCCGGCCATGTTACTAGGTCCCCAACCTGGGACCAATCCCGGAATCAATCCTGGGATGTGTTTGCGTTCACACAGAAGGCAATCCGGCATTGTCCCAGCAATTTCCCGGGACCAACGTGCAGTGTGAAAGGGGCTCAAGCAACACAAGATTACCTCTCTATCTCACATTTCCCAGCACTTTTTACTTGAAATCAAACAACACAAGATTGTGATCACCCTCACTTACACACAATGGGTCTTTATATGTGCAAATGAGCTAGAGGGTGGTTATAAATGTGAATGAAGAACCTAAACAACAGTATGTCGTGCATTTAACTAAAGGGTCATCCAACTGGTCGTAACCACACAGGCACATGCTGGTGTCTCCTAAAAAATGACTCCAGGGTCTTGAAGGCCACCAGACTTTAATAAAAACAAACAATGACCTTTGCCATTAGCCCTTTCATTCTCACACTATCTTCTCTGACCTCGGGTCCTGGATGAAAGGGAGGAATGATGGGAGGATAAGCAGGGTTATGGAGGACTGTTGTTAAACATAATTTTTGTCTAGTCATCCTGGGCACATGTGCCTGCAAATGTCTTCAGTGAAGAATTGTAGACAATGTTGTATCAGTGTTAGATGAAAGCGCGTCAGACATGTTCTGACAGGGGCTTGATGTTGTGTTCCTGCACAGCGAGGAAACAAAGGTAGTTTGTGGTTAAATATTTAATCTTTAGGTGAATATCAATTTTTAATCATGAACATCACTTCCTATCTTTCTCCCAGATTTATCATGGTCTCCGCACTTGAAACTGTCCGACAAAAACTCAAATAACTAATAAAAGTCATTTGAGAAGAGAAAATGAAGTGTGCTTTAAATGATAGTTCACCCAAAAAATGAAGAATCCATTGTTCCAATAGTATTTTTATTTCATTTATTTATTTATTTATTTTCCATGTCAGTGGCTACCGTCAAATGTTTGTTTACTAACTTTCGTCAGAAAATCTTCTTGTGTGCTCAACAGAAGAAGAAAAACTCAGGTTTGGAACTACAAGGGTGAGTAAATGATAACATTTTTATTTTGGGGCAAACTGTCCCTTTAATTGTATTAAATCTGCACTTGTATTTCTTGAAAATGCTACTTGCAGATAATATAATATTAATGAAATAAAATGCTTTTGACATGCATGAGCTGCATTGCATGCATAAAATCTGCAGATTGCACTATGCCTGACCCCATTCCTCCCCTTTAATTTCCCATCAGCCTCCACTATCCCAAGGAAAAAGGCCAAAAAACTGGACAGTAAAGTTGAGAATTTTTCAAAAGACCTACTTCTATGTGAAAGCAGAAAATCAATTAAAAACAGCTTTCCTGGACTGTGGCAATGTCGGCGGTGTGTGGTGGGTGCTGACCCGCTAGTCATTAATGCTCTCAATCCTCCATCAGGGTCACTTGAGTTCTTCTCTCAGCGCTGTCTTGTATAACACTATTCATGATACCCGACTTCGGTCTTTATAGGTATGTTTCAGCTGACGCGAGTGTGGGATTATATGTTACTGCACCTAAAACTCAGCCCTTTTAAACACCATCAAAAGCTCCTTTGCTGTAACTGACCGCGATGCTAAAAACAGCATTGTGGAGTCTTGCATTGCATAACTCATCTCACAACAAAGAGAGGCCTCTAGTGTTAGTGACGAGACCTGTGGCAAGGTTTTCCATTAAGACAGAGAGGTCACAGATATCTGAGCTTATGATATTATAATCACTGCGTGACCCCAGGCTGTTAAATTAGCACATACTACATCTATCTATCTATCTATCTATCTATCTATCTATCTATCTATCTATCTATCTATCTATCTATCTATCTATCTAATTTTAGTGTAAAGTATTTTGCAGTTTAAGTCAACAAATATTTCTTATTTTTTTATACATTTTTGCTAAATATTTCTTATACACAATATTTCTTATATTTCTTTGATTGCATATTTTGGATATTTTCTCCACCCCGGTCACTTCAGTCCCATTTACCAATCAACCTGCCCATACTGATGTGAAGCACATTGAATCCATGACATTTATTGAGAGTGACAAAGAGAGAAAGATGACGGAAGAACAGATGCATAACCAGAGTAGGATGAGAACATGCTGTTTCTGCGTCGCTCTGGGGTCACTATCCTTGTAATTCTGTCAGCAAACTGCCCTTTTGCTGCTATCAGGGACCCTGTTTCATTTCTTCAAATGACACTGTTGATAATACAAAGGACAAGGTGATAAAGGATCACTGTCTTTCTCTCAAGGAAGGCCATCTGTCAGACCTTGTGTGTGTGTGTGTGTGTGTGTGTGTGTGGTTCCGAAGGATAAAGAGTGGGCATCTAATCATCCTAAGCCAAGCTTCAGCCATGTGTGTGTACACAGTTGGCGACCACCACCATGATCACAAACAGAGCCCGTTCACAACCCGAGGTGACGACAACTTCAGAGACATAAGAATGAGCGATGAGTCCGTATACTGCTCACAGTCATTCCAACAGGCTATAAAATGAGTGTAAATGTCCTGAAAAACCAACAGAAATGTGTCAGCACTATTACAGGAAGAGTAAAGCTTTGGCTCGGCTCAGAGGATGCCTTTAAAACTACTTTACATTCTCCTACTCATATATCATGAAACGTTGCTCGGAAGTTACCTCAGAAAATGAGTTAAGTAGCAATGGTGCTGAAGACATGGATATGGAAATTGACTTTATGAGATGTGAAATGAGGACAAGACAATACGATACTATGATTACATTATCATATCGCCACAGTAATATGTTGCATCGATGCAACATTTGCTTTAGTATACTCTACTTCAAGTAGATGATGATCTCTTTGCGAGGATCCCCTTCCTAAAATATAATGAAAGCTACATATTTTCATGTATAAGACCCAATTATATAAAAATTAAGCATGGTATTATAAAGACATTTTATATTGTCACCGTAATAATGCCAAAGCTAATTTATAAAGTATTATCTGGAATATCTACCCATTATTTAAGTAATGTTGGATATATAAATATATTAAGTAAATAAGTTAACTTTTAAAGCCTTAAAATATATATTTTGTATTTAAAACTTTCAAAATGTGTTTATTCAGGTATACTTCTTTGTTGTATATTATGAATATTTCTTCATCTACTACATTTTA
This sequence comes from Carassius carassius, assembly GCF_963082965.1. NCBI lineage: Eukaryota > Metazoa > Chordata > Actinopteri > Cypriniformes > Cyprinidae > Carassius > Carassius carassius. The sequence continues at coordinate 4,837,619 of NC_081777.1, forward strand.
AATCAAAATAAATCAAAACTAAAAAGTTAAAAATGAAAAAGATTTAATGAAAAATGTAACTAATAAAAAATATGTATATGCATAAAAATTCTAACAACAAAAATATTAATAAAAAAAAATCTAAATGTTATTAAAATTTATAATTATATCTATCTATGATGCTACTAAAATAACAATGAACTGCATTTCCAAGTGAAACAGATGAATAAAAAACAATGACTAAATATGCATTTGGCCTTTTGGTTAACATTATCCAGTTCACATGGTCCAAATGATGTCAGCAGAAAGGCTAAATCATTTATTTTAAATCATAAAAATAAGACAAACCACATTTTTCTTTGGAAAAATGTGCACAGATGAATCATTCACAAAAAGAGTGTTAATTACACTTATTAGGAAAGTAGATTGGGTCAATTTTGATTTCATATTCACTGTAGAGATTTCGTGGAACACAAAAAATTCTAATCTCATTGTACCTGCACAATTACAATAAAGAGCCTGAAGTTCAGGACAGAAAGACATGCAAAAGACTGGAAAGGTTGAACTAATTGACTGACTGACTCCCACAAGGTTATTGTCAACGACAGAAAGAAGCTAGACACACCCGTTTCACACACGAACACACACTATTTCTCACAATCTCTCCCCTGAGCACATAGACGAACCCCTCCCCATGCGTATAAACACTCACACACACTGATTGAAGATTGTTCAGCCTGTGTGAAGTGAAACAGGGCGAGAGCGTGAGATTGCTAAACGCTGATATACAGATGTGTGAGTGGAGAGAGAGATACTGAAGTGTGTTAAGAGAATAACAGCTGCTGGGAGGAACACAGGGAGTCCTACATTTTGTGCTTCAGTGGAGAGAAATGTGGTTTAATTAGCGGTAACCTTTTCAGTATCCAGAGACCAGCCCATCACATGGCCGTACACGCGCACAAACACACACCTCACATACACCTTCAGTAGTTAAAAAGTGGTCATCCTCGGCCACAAGCCCAGAAAGTTTTAATGTGACAACCAGTGGTTGCTGGCATCAAGGTGAGTCAGTGTTTATGTGCAATTAAAGCATGGCGTTTTAATAAATCTGTAACAATACTGAGGGAATACACTGATTAAGGGTCACAAAATAATTGTGCGAAAATGAAGGGTTATTTACAAATATATTATCTGCATAATTTGAGTGAGACCATTAAAAGGAAATTATTAGAAACGTAAAACTTGATCATATTCGGCAGCATGATTTGAGATTATCTAAAGAGCATCTTGAGCTTCATTTAAACCAAGAACATCTAACCGTCTGTACAAAGGAGTTCACATGATGTCACATATTTACTTAATTTAATAATGACCTAGAAATAATGAAGAATCATAATGTTTCTTTGTGTTAAATGTTTTGAACCTTAAAACTTTGCATATTTCTATGTATACATATATAATTTTATTTAATCCTTGGCACTGAATATATAAATTCAGTGCTGAAATGTATAAATATATTTCAATATATATGACGTTATACTATATTTAATATAAAAAGCATTACTTACAAAAGTTCTTACCCCTTTTCACCTTGTCTTGTGCGGCAGGTTCAGCGTTAAACAAAAAATTCGGCAATCCCAAAATCCATTGCAATATCCATCGCAAAATTCCAGCTGCAGAGTTCTGGTTAGATCCACACAAGTGAGTGAATTTGAGAGACAGGTGTGCCCTCAATTTATGAACTGATGATTTCAGTGCATGATCACAAAGACAGAGAGAGAGAAAGGCAGAAAAGACTGAAGGAACTCTCGAATGAAACCCTTCAAGTCTGATAGAATCAGTGCGAGACACAAATATCTCTCACTCTTTTAGAAACGGGGTGAAAGAAGACGCTCCGAAATCTTAGAGGAAGAGTCCCAGAAAGGCTGAAATGATATGTAGTCCATGCCTCAAAGGATCAGAGGGAGTCCTAAAAGAGACAGTCAAGGGACAGTGAGTCCTTACCCTGAGGCACTCCTAGAAGAAGAAACCAGTGCAGAGCAGTCCTAAATCAGCTTTCTGTTTCTCGCACAGACACATTCGAGGTCCTCTTCCATTTTCCTCATGTCTCTGGGTTTGTGAACAGTGTTAATCTCTCGCCGTTGTGCACTGATCTGCAGCTAAAAGCAAAGCACCTCCCCCACCTCTGCTAATCCGGCCCTCTCTGTGACGGACCCTTTTTGCTGCAGCCAATCAGAGCGAAGGCTCCGCCTCCAGGCCTGCCTCTATTTTCTGCCCCCTCTCTCATGCACTAACACTGACACATTATACACTGGATACTCTATTACACTCAACAGAGTGATACACAGAATAACCCAAAGACTGGATCCGAAAATGTACGGATGGGGATTTAGCAACGACTCCCATGTTATAATGTTTTGAATTGAGTCATGTGTTTTTAATGAGCATTGTTAATTTGTGTCTGAAATGACATGACTGACACTGATAGTTGGCTCAGCAATAAAATTGGCAGGAAAAAATAAAAAATATCGAATATTTAGCTGATTTTCATTTAGGTAGTAGATTTTTGTTTTGCATTTCTGGAGCAGCAACTGCTTGAAAGGTACTAATTTGTACAATGTTAGGTTCTAATGTGTACCTTTAAAGTACTTACGTGCACCATTTAGGGGTAAGTAAGGTACAAAGGTGTACCTTTTGAAAGACTACCATCCCAGTGAAAGTGTTTGTACCATTTTTCTGAGAGGGTAATACTCTCACTTGTCTCTCTTCTTGAGTATCACTTACCTCAACAAACTGCTTAAATTTTCCAAGATACTAGAGTCTATCATCAAAAGTCACAAATTATTAATTTAAACCAAATAATCTGAGCTGCTATCCATGTTAATTTTTAAGCTCTCTCACTGTATGTCAACAATTGGCTCATTTGTTTCTATTTTTAGTTTTCTAAGGGGTGGGGGAGGGGGAGTTGACGACTTCAATAAACATATCTGAGAACATCATTAGGTCTCCTGTGCTATGAACTAGCAACCTCTGAGCAACAAAATTAGCTTCTAGGTAGTTCATCTTCATGCTAAAGTGTAGAAACACAATGGTAAAGTGGAGCAAACATTTGATTCCTCATGATACAGTTGGGTACTGAATTCCAATTTTATGTCGTACAGTTGTAAACTATTCTTATCCACAACTCAAATCCAACGTAAGGTAAAAGATTCCCAAAATAAATATACTAAAATTAATTTGCATTTATTTCATGCTAAGCATTCTACAAATACATGTGTATGCATTTAATAAAAATACCCTGGAATTGTACTTTTGGTATAGGCTACTTAAATTGTATACTTTAATTCTGCTAAATTGAAACAACAAATGTAGTACTTAATGCACTTTAACTGTGTGGAAGTAGTGCTAAAGTCCAACTAAAGATATACTGAAGTATATATGATTGTGCTAAAGTGGACCTATTGCAAGTAAACTTAACACTTTGAATATCTTGCATTTAAGGACCAATATTATTCAAAGTTCATACAATCCTCATCAATAATGTGACATTAAAACACATTTTAGGCTTAATATTAAAGAAATGTGCAATGTGAACAATTAGTACTAAATAAAGGTTTGAGCGATATGCCAGTAAATATGTAATTAGATTTGAACTATACTTAAATATTCCTGAACTATACATAGTATGAAATAAATGTATTTTAAATTTAAACAATGTATGGGTGTTTCTTCAACTTCAAGAACTTTTTATTTTGAGAGGTCTAATTATTAAAAATAGTATTTAATTTAGTATACATTAAATTCTATCTAATTTTGCCTTTTTTATTCCAAAAATACTTTAACATGCATCACTGTCATTTCAATCGCAGAATGCTGCTAAACACAGTACATCATTTGAGAATCTTGAGACTTTCAGATAAAATAGGACAAAGACAATAACTCACTGTTGAACATTGTTAGTAGATTAATTCAACTATTGAAGTGTTTTTAAAGAGTTTCAAAAAGTCCACAATGCCCACAGTTAAAAAAAAGAACAATTATATATATATATATAATTTTTTTTTTTTTTTCGTAAAAGGCATTTGTACTTACACTGATTTGCAACAGAGCAACCAACAGGAACGTTCTCAGCGACCTCCAGCTGTCAGTGTGAACACCTTTAAGTTCACACTTTTTACATGCATCTCACTTAGTACAGTTATGAAGCACAAGGTGTTGGTAGACGTGAAGCAGTAATCCAAGGTGGGAAGTAGGCATAGGAGGGTGACTTATGATTTATATGAGTAGCACAAACTGTCCAGTGTGGCCATTCACACTGACAGAGATTTGTAGTGATGAAGCAGCAGGTGTGGCTATAAGATGACAACTGATGGACAACAGTTGGCAATGCAACCAAGTTGTAGGTTGTGATGCAGTAACCACCAATGCAGAAAGTCAAGCAGAACTATTGCCTTATAATACAAATGGATACAGCAGTGGAGGAAGAATGCCTACTCCTGACCAACAGTCAGCAACCTCCAGCAATTCAGTCGTTGTGATTGTCAACATAGCACAGTCAGGAAGTTTCCTTATCCACAGCAATATTCCAAGGTGAGTGGTAGACATGGGAAGGTGACAGTGATTTATTTGTGTGACACAAATTGTTTTCTCCATAGGCATTCACACTGACAGCGATATGCCATGGCAAAGCAAATAGAAAGTAATTTACGTTCAAGTTTGCAAGATGATTGTTAAGATGACATGACTGACAGCAACAGTTGGCGATGGAGCCAGATTGAACAAAGTTCAACTTTATGCAAATGATGTGATGTGGTGACTGCCGATGCAGATAGCTGAGCAGAACGAGTGTCTCAGGATGAAAATGGATACAGCAGTCGAGCAAGAACACCTACAATCTTCAGCAATTCAGTCATTTGATAACGTATGTTTACACTTTTAGATGCATATGTCTAGGTACATTTAGGAGTTTTCCTTACTCACAGCACTAACCCAAGGTGAGCAGTAGACATGGGAGGGTGATGGTGATTTCTTGCCCATATGGGCCATGTCATACTGCATCTGGAGGATAGGAACTTGGCAGTGCCTTTGAGGGTGCATGTGTATGTACGTATGCTTGGAGCATCAGGAAATTAAAAACAGTTCTTCCCAGAGTCCAGGCGGTGGTCAGAGGTCATTCCCTCTCTGCAGTCTGTTGCCCAAGTGCTCTCCGCAGTTTTGCATGCTCTTTTACACCCAGCAGACAGAATGTATTATTTTCATCCGGGTGACCACAGACGTGCACCATCACAACAAAGCACTTCATGCTCCAGAAATCGCAGAGTTGCACAAGAGCACCAGGAGGTCTGGTAAAATGAAGAATGCACAGCCCCCCATGAAGCACCTGCCTCACACATGCAGGGAGCTCTCGCAGAGTTGTGAAAGTGGTCAGTTTGTTGACAGCTGTTTGCCGAGACGGGAGGTATTGATTATCTCTTGGGGGTGGTGTGAGGTTGTCTCGGTCTCTCTCAGGACTATCTACTTCCATCCCTCTTTCTTTGTGCCTTACAGGACAAAGCGAACGCCTCTGGGGAGGATGCCTGCCAATGTCCAGACAAGTGCTGAATATTTGATGCGTCCCCAGTGGCATTAGGAGTCTGTTAATGGCTATCTTTAACATACGACCCCCTAGATCAAAGGCTTGACACTCTCTGTGGACATATCCTATCAATAATGTACCACCGCAGACCAAATTTAACACCCACACAGACACAAATTAGAATTGAAAACTGAATGACAGACTAGATCTTTGGGGTCAAATATTCAGTGTCATATCCTTGTCAGCTTTTTAAATTTACTTTGGACTGCCGGCAAAAACGTCCTGCAGCTTATTCTACCAGTTATCAATGTTTCATGGCCATCCATTTTCCAAATCTCAGGGGTACGGGGATGTTTAAGTCTATCCCAACATCAGTCAATCACACCTACAGGCAATTTAGTGTATTTAATTGCTGCACATCTTTGGATTGTGGGGGAAACTAGAGCACCCGGAGGAATCCCGATCAGGGGCTTTCTTAATGTGATGTGCTAGTACACACTGAGCTTCTGTGGCGCCCAACATCTTTTGTCCTATTTGGTAAATACCTACTTATTAAGCTGTATAATTAACACTCAGATGGTCTTTCCCTAAAAATAATCTCCTACAAGCAAATAGCCCTCTGATAATGAACAATAGCTGTACGTTATCACATAAGGCCTTGATACATCCACAGCGCAGTACTTGTTCTGTCTTCACTTAAATGTTTAAAACTCCCAAAATGATCTTCAAACTAAATTTGTTTTGGCCCGATATTCTTAGAAATGACAGCTCGTTCTTTGATTTCACTTAAAGTATTTTGAGGCCTTTAGATCAACCCTGACATAATGATCAATGGAAAGTGGAGTGGTCTTATATATCATCCTGCTGACTGTGCATTATTACTTTACATTAATGGGCTAATAAGGCTTGTATATATGACAATATCTAGTAGTAACTTCAATTCAATATTAAATTAGAAATATGTAATATAAGGCATAGCTCTTCTTGGAAGCAATGTTCGAGTTACCAGTGCATGTAGCCGAGCTGTGCTGCAGTTGTTCATACCATTTTTTTTTCAGAGTGCATATTGTCAAATAAATGACCTGTGTGCAGTTTAACTCAACTCAGAAATGCTAAAAGCACAAACAGGAATGAAAGTTTGAACAACTGAAATAAAAGAGATGCTAATGCTACTTCCCTCGAGTACTTCTGTGATGCGAGAGAGAGAAAAGTTTCACAGAGAGAGAGAGAGAAGGGGGAATCTAATGCACACGAGATGCACACTCGCATGGCTACACTTTGACGTAAATGCAACTTGAATCATCTAAACACATGAGCAGCCAGCAGACCCCAGCAAACAGCAATGACTCATGCCCACATGTCTGATTTCAGGCAAAACTTCCATCTCTGTTTCTCTCTCCAGCAAGTGTGTGTGTGTGTGTGTGTGTGTGTGTGTGTGTGTGTGTGTGTGTGTGTGTGCAAGCGCATTTGCAGTTTCATGCTCCCATTACCACCAACTGTGTTTTACTTTCACAGACCTGCAATACTTTTCATAAGAGTCAAAATATGGGAAACATCGAATGGTACATCACACCGCCAGCTCAGCGGGATTCAGCCGCATGACATGGTTGTCTAACCCTGAACTCCGTCAAACTCCGTTTAATGAGGCCAGCAGGACTGGGGCATGAGTCGGACTAGGAGGGGTCTTAAAAAGCCCTGCAATGCAGTTGAGAAAAGACTGGATAGACAAGGACATTTCACTACCCAAGTGTTCAATTAGCATAGTGTAAGCGGTCCATACCCGAAGCACAGCATGGGGTCCAACAAGGACACTTAAAGTGTACAACTTACTTTGCAAATAAGTTTGCAAGCTTGTCATGGCACCAACAAGGAAGCATGTGCCATGCTGAGCTGCCATCTTACTACGCATTTTATATTAGTGAGAATTTTGACACATCATTTGAGTAATAAAACTTTTAAATCTTTTAAAAACCTCAACGCATCATCCAATGTCTACTGTCCTCTAGAACATTGGCACACGCATGTCCTTCACTTTAATTAAGTATTTCATTTCAGCATAATGCCATCTCAGTAGTTTTATCATTGACAGCCCTGAGGATTTGGAAGAGGAATAGAAGTTTGGTAAACTGATTTGGAGATGCTGGAAAAGCTTCTTGGCATATTTAGATTGCAAGAGGTGCATGTAGTTTTCTGGGTGTAGGCGGATGTGTAGAGGAGTATCTGAGTTGTAGAATGTCATGGCAGATGGAGGCAGATGGCCATTCATATTCCTGTATCTCATTACAGCTTCCCTGAGTTTCATATGATCAGTAAAAAACTCCCTAACAGATGCATTAGACCTTCAGTGCGGGGCTCGTTCAGTTGGGGGACAGCTTTCACTGGCCAAGAGGGTCACTTTACACAAACTCGGATGTAATAGATGTATCTGACTTGCAAATATGAGATTGTAAACTGCAGGGTTGCACAAATTTGACGGCTAATATGTCTATGCTTCAGACTTAAATGGACATCTTAGGGTTCCCACAATAACCAAAAAAAAACGTAAAAAAAACTCTGTCTCATGGCGAGTGGGACAGACGCGATTCATGTAAAATTTATCATCTCAATCTGTTAAAACATTGGAATGAGTTGATATCGGTTGAGTTAGCAGTGAAAGTTTCAGCAGAGGAAGATCTCGGACTAGAAGCATCTGTCAAAGCCAATCCACTCGCAAGTTGCAAGCAGATTTTGCAGATGTGTTTTCACCCCTGCAAGGTCACACAAACCTCATACAGCACCACATCGAAATGATCCCCAGAGAAGTGGAGAGCAGCCATCACTATCGTTTACTCTAACACAAGAAAAAAGTTGTATAGGATGAATTAAAGGCCATGCTAGAGTTGGCAGTAATAAAATAATCGCATGGTGACTGAGCGAGCCTGAAAGTTTAGTGCCTAAAAAAGAAAGGTGAATGCCATGTTGAAATTCAATGCTTATCTAATGCCCCGAGTTGACGAGCTGCTTGATCGGTTATACTCGGCTCACTTTTAGTCGACACTGGATTTAACGAAAGGGTATTGACAGATCCCCTTATCGCCATTATCCAAGAAAAAAAAGCCTTCACAACACCGTTCAGATTACACCAATTTGTTACTCTTCCATTTGGTTTGTTCGTGGCTCCCGCCACCTTTCAGCATCTCATGGACAAGATCCTCTGGCCACATAGCACGTATGCCGCTGCCGACATCTTGATGACATTATTATACACAGTAATGATTGGCAGCGGGACATGGAACATCTCCGCGCTGTCCTGAGATCACTAAGGGTGGCTGGACTCATGGCGAACCCACAGAAATGTGCAATTGGGCGTGTGTAGGTACGGTATCTGGGCTTTCACTTGGGTCATGGGCAGGTGTTTCCCCAAATTGATAAGACTGCTGCGATTGCGGTTGCCCAAGTCCCAAGACCAAAAAGGAGGTGAGACAGTTCCTGGGGCTGGTGGGGTATTATAGAAGGTTTATTCCTAACTATTCTGAGCTCACTAGCCCACTAACTGATCTCACTAAAAATGATGCACCAGACTAAATCCATTGGACAGAGATGTGCCAAACAGGCCCTAACCAAGTTAAAGGCTGCCTTGTGCGGCGGGCCGCTCTTACACTCTTCTAACTTTGATCTCACTTTCTTGCTGCAGACGGACGTGTTGGACAGGGGGCTGGGTGCGGTCATATCCCTGGTGGTCGAAGGGAGAAACAAAAAGAGAGACCTGATACAGCACCATTGAAAAATAATGTTTGGCTATTCAGTGGGCCATCCTCACCCTTCATTATTACCTCTTGGGATGAGAGTTCACTCTCTGATTGGACCACGCACCCCTCCTGTGGCTCCACGGTATGAAGGATACCAACTTTCAGATCACCCATTTGTATCTAGCATTACAACCTTTTAAGTTTAAGGTGGTCCACAGGCCTGGGGCACAGATAGCTGTGGCCGACTTCCTCTCTAGAAATAGAGGTGGTTGGCTGCAGGCCGGTTGGCTCCCTGGCCTGAGTCTGGCAGTGGGGGTATGTGGAGGAGGGGCGTGGGAAGGCAAAAGGCTGCAGTGGAAGAACAGGTGTGGGGACGAGCGGTGATAAGGAGGCTAAGTGAATCATGACTAACACCTGTCTTTAATTCCAGAGATTGGCGGAGAGATGATCTATAAGAGTGATGAAGACCTGGGAGTTGGGAGAGAGACTGAAGCCATTACCATGGAACATTGTGTGGGCCTGTGTGAAAAACTGTGGGGGCAGAGAGCCTAAAAGCACTTTATTTTGTTTAATTTGCGAAGGAAATAAAAGGTTCGCTTGCCACCCCTGACTACCTCGTTCTTCATCTATTTGAACCGTATTACATTATGCTTGTCTTTTAAAATATTCAACTGGCTAGATATTGCTGTATTGTGGAGTGCAGGATAAAGCATCTTTAAAAGCCATTATGATTGCAATAAAATCAGTCAAACTGATCCTATAGGTCCTATAATTTCATTGATCAAAAAGTAAGGGATGTAATGCGTGAAAGTATGAAGGAATTGATTTCAGCAGCTCAAAGAGATGTTCGGATGCAATGTAATGAAATCCGATAGTCATGATGACCACGGACCATATTTCCAGAGTCCAGTTGTGGTTTTATAATCTATCAACCATGGAATACTCGGAATCACCTTTCCAACTCAAAGGTCACCTCCTTTTTCATTACTGCAGATACCACTATAAAACTACACACTAACTTTCATTTTCAAAAAATGAGAGTTTACTATGGATGGATGACACATCCACACTGACCACGGACGTTTAGCCAATATTTCTGCTAGAAAAAATGCTTTAGCAAATAGAATAAGAGTTTATATTGGCAAGCTGTCATCACAACATGAAAGACGTTACCAAGAAAAAGTAATTTTTTGGCCTGTCACGACCCTCCCACTCCATCATCCTGAACTCTCACAATAAAGCATTTTGTCCAGAGGTATGCACAAAACAATCTGTTGTCCTGGCATCTTTGACAAATAGAGGGTTCAGGGAGCTGGAGGAGAAATATTGAGAAACTAAGAGAGGAATCACCTTGATTTTCATCTAAGTGTTTTATGAGAGCTGCAGTTAGAAATTTGGAGAGTAATTGTGCATTGTCGATGACAAATGTTAGGGAAAGTATATTAAATAATTTACTATTGAACTGGTTGCAGTCTTCCTAGCTGGCTGGTCTTAATTGGTTTAATGTGGTCTCCCAGCCTGGCTGTAGCTGGGTGTCCAGGTGAACTCCTGCTGAAAAGTGCCTAAAATCACCCTTAATCCAATGTAGACTGATGAAAGGTGGTTTATTCAGCAGGGCTGATGCTATTTTAATTACAAACAAAATTCCTAATTTCTGGTCAACATATATTGTTTAATTCAGATTTAATATACACTGCTGAAAACAAAAACAGTTTTTTTCTGCTGGTTTAGCTGTTCTCCCAGTCTGTCCAAGCTGGTGTTTAGCTGGTTTTGCTGTTTGGCAAGATGATTTCCTATGCTGACCATTGGCCAAACCCCCTTTACAGCCAGTCGACACCCGGGAAACCATCTAAGACCAGTTTAAACTGGGTTTAGCTGGTTTAAGCTTTTTGTAGTTATGCAATAAGGATTTTCCCCCCAATTAAAGCTGATCAGCAGTGGCTGTAACAGTCAGGTGTCTGACTGCTAATACTCAGAGTGGACTTTAGCAAAGGTCCTAAATTCTGTTGTTGGAGGCAGAAAGTAATTGGACTCTAAGATGGCCTCTCAAATAAATCAAGTCTTTAGGGCCAATTTCAAGCCCAGAATTCAGTATACGCACCTTCCGTACACACACACTTAAAGGAATCTGCAGCAATATACGCTCACAATAGGATTCTGGAAAAGCGCAGCGGGTGGTGTTTGTTCTCGTAGAAGTGTCTGCTTTACTTGGTAGTGAGCTGTTTACAGTTTTAAAGCAGGAAGTTGAAAGCGGTCCTGCTGTGCAGATTGACAAAAAGCACAGATTTGCACACATGCACATTCAGAGGCAAACACACACTGAGGTAAGGTGAATGATGCTCACTTTATGTGCTAATTGTCAACAAAATCAGTTCAAGCACTGTGCACACCACCTGACATGCATTCATACACCCATATTGTAGGTTAATCTGATGCTGACATACAGTATTTTGGGAAATCTTATAACTAGTAAAGACTATAACTAGTAAAGACAGTAGAAAGTGTGCACTTCAGAAGGGGTTGTGTTATATTATGTTTCTTTACAATATTATTAGTGTACTTAATATCTGGCCTGCCAACCCTTGTGAAAAAGAAGTACACTTACTGAATGTGCATTTGTAGTGTACTTCAAATCTTATAAGTTTATTTAAAAAAGGGGTACTTCCAGATAAAGTTATATTAATGAAAAAGGGCCACTTAAGTAAACTTCTTAAAACACATGTAATGTACTTTATTATAATTTAAATAGTGTGTCATTCTGGGTTTTATTTTGTGTTTTTGTTTTGTTTTTGCTCAACAGTTGTCCGCAAGGGGAGGTCACGCTGTCTTGGGTTTATTTTTTTTATTTTTATTTTTTTTTGAGTTTAATTGAAATGTTCACCGGTTCCCGTCTCTTTCTTCTCATCTTACCTTTTTTACACACACAAACACATATGTGTGTGTGTGTGTGTGTCTGTGTGTGTGTGTGTGTGTGTGTGTGTGTGTGTAACTACAAATAAAAATGCCATACAAGTTTCAATATAAATTAAAGTAATATTTTAGTTTACCATAAATGCTTGTCTGTACATTCAATAAACCATTTTTCAAAAGACAATAGAAGTAATTATGAAATTACATATAAAAAATGTACTTAAGTCCTACTTTTAACACATATTATTAAATTGATTTTTAATAGGACAATTTTCCTGAATATTAATTAGAGAAGTATTACCTAGATATAATTAAAGGAAAAATTTAACAAAAATGAATATTCTGTAATTATTCACTCACCTGCAAACCTGTATGAGGTTTTTTATTTATTTATTATTATTATTTTTTTTTTTTTTCTGTTGAACAAAGAAACATAAAAAGATATTTTGAAGAATGTTGGTACCCAAACAGGTGATGGTAGCCATTGACTTCTATAGTATGCAAGTCAATGACTTCCACCAACTGTTTGGTTACTAACATTCTTTTTGGGGAAATCAGTTTACTAATAATTGACTCCTCAAATTAAAATAAGATTAGAGAATATATTCTCACAGAAAATTTCCAACTTATTATTATTTTTTTTTCAAAGATTGCCTCATAAAACATTCCTCAATAATTAAAATTAGAACTTCACCCTGGGATTTTTGTAGGCAAAGTTGGAGATTTACATTTGTGTTCACTGTTGGTTCCTGTTTGCCCCTCTGCACAAGTCTGACTCATTCCAAATCACTCAAAATGTGTCCTTTCTGTTCCATCTTTGCCTTCCGCTCAGTTCCTGTTTATCTTTCTCCTCGCTTTAATAGTTGTCTGTGCTCTCTTCATTTGTCTCTCTCTAATTGCTTTCTTGTTCCTGCTCTTGCAGCGTCTCCGTAGTTCCTCCAGAACCGGAATAGCTCTGCTGATTTTGGACCAAAGGCTGAGTCCTTTCCTGAAACTCAAGAGGGATTATGAGCCCAGTTAATCAGAAACCTTTCCACTCTTAAAACACAGTGTGTGTGCCTGACAAAGCGTGCACTAATCTGCCGCTTTCCTTTTGTGTTTTCTTCCTCTGATCAAGAACCCAATTACAGCTTTAAGGAAATGCAAACAAACAATCAGAGCACCTCAGAACACACCGTGCTGCCATTTCTCACCCTCTTAACTAAATCAATCACCGGCTTCATGAGATTCCTGATTAGCAATTAGCATGAGCTGGAGGGGAGATGTCGATACCCAAGTGAAGTGAAACAGTATTGATGGCATTAGAGACTGTGAGCCTTTAGAATACAACAAAAGCACTTTTGTTCTTTCATTGTTTCAAAGATTTGTATCTGAGCCATGAAACAGGAGTTATTTGTTCTGTTTTTTCAGAATTTTTGATATGCAAGCTTTGAATGTTTTTGATCAAATATCTTTTGTGATTCAGTTACAGACATATTCCAGCATACTGTAAGCCATCTATGTCTCTTAATGCTATGGCTCTCGGAATAAATCATGTTTATAAACAACATTTCTCTGCACCATATTGGATGGATTTTGTCACTGAGCTCATTGTTATACAAACTAGGATTATCTTATTAAAGATAGACAACATACAAAAGTTGTACTGTTGATGTCAGTTTCTAAAGATGTGTGTTTAATTGTACTGAATGTGCATTCATAGTGTTTCAGATCTTAAAAACTATATTTAAAAAAAATATATATATTATTCTATAAAAGTTATGTACAGTGTGTATATGTGTCTGTACATATATAGGATATATTTATATGTACTCTTTCTAAAAGTATGCTACTTTTACTATATTTTTACAAGGGTTCTTGTAAGTTCCATAAATTAACACTATGATGAACAGACATGAATTAACAATGAAAATAATATATATCAGCAATGTTGGGGTAAAGCATTACAAGTAACATAATTTACTAATTAGATTGATTCTCAAGTAACAAGTAAAGTAATGCATTACTTTACATAAAAGAAGTCAGCATAATTATGTTTGCTACCTTTTGAGACAACTTTCAATTCCCATAAACCCTACTTATAATGGCAAATGACTCAAAATGCAACTAAAAAAACATATTTAATCTGATCAATCTTTTAAGTTGTTAACAGAACTATGAAAAGGCAAACAGTGAATCCAGATTCCCTCCGAGAGTGATGCCCAATCCATGTGCTACCTGATATGTAATTATATGATTACTATGTTTCATAATGAACCTGATAAAAAAAATAAAAAAAATAAAAACATGAATGGTAATCATAGAAAGAGCTTTCAAAATCGGATTTCTCATGCGTTGAGCTATTTTACTGGCTGCAGAACTGGGTCCAACAAATAAATATGCAAGTGTATTTAGTAAAGATCCCCAAGGTTTTTTTTTTGTTTTGTTTTTTTGTCCCCTGGCTCTAACAGGATTCTGGAACCATCGTTACCTAAAAAAGTGTCCTTAGAAATTCCCCATGGAAAAATAACTTTAATTGCAGAGTTAATGACTTGTTATATAAATAACCATAGTGGGAAAACCAGAGAGAAAAACTCCATTGACATGGGATGGTTCAATAAATTTGTCAATGCAATTAAACATACACAAGCAATTTCACACCTCAATGAATCTGTGCTTAAAATTCTGTACTGTACCTGCACTGTGTAATATGTTTAGTAAACCCTGCAAAGCATAACAATTTACCTGCTATGCCAGGTAAACAAAACCAAATATTTTTTTTTCCCCTAGCTCACCTTATGAGGCAAAATCTTTGTGTCAGATCAATGTACTGAGACTGTAGTCAATTTTTTTAAACACCAAATGTAGCAGACAAAAACCAAGTACTTAAATTCAAATCAAAAATAAATGTCTTTCTTAGAAGATATCTGAAGAAGATATTTTCAGTTCAACAGATGGTAAAACTCAGGCTATTTGGTTTAATGTAACCTCGACCTCGCCTCTCTGATCATCCAGTAACATCTCTGTGTAATAGCTTCATTCCATCTCGCGGCAGTAGCAGCAAACACTCTATCAGCTGCTCAGGCACATGGTTTGCCGTCTGTCCAGCACCATCTCCACGTCTCCAGCCCTCAAACACTCAATTACCTTAATCTTTTACTAACAGAATGATCTCCTAATTTTTTTACAACAGTTCAGTAAATAAAAGCTGGTACTGTGTTATGTTTTAAACACAGTGTTATCTTTTTTTGCTCAAATTTTAACATATTACCTTTAAACATATTACCTTTAAAGCCACAGCAGAACTCAATAATTTCGTGTTTTGAACTAATTGTGTGAATCAATGATTCAAAGACCCATTCATAAACTGAATCAAATACTTCATTCCTGAATGAATCAGCCTTTTCAGCAAATCGAATGAAGACATCTGCATCATAACCGACACCTGCTGGCAGATTTAGTTTCTTAGTTAGAGTATCATTTCATGAAAATAACAATAATAATAAAACATTTGAAAAAATAAAAAACATTAAAGGGATGGTTCACCCAAAAAATCCTCATGTTGTTTCACACCTTTCTTTTGTGGAAAATAAATGGTATGCTGTTTTGGTTACTATTGACAAAAAATACAGAGATGTTTCTCAAATTATCGTCTTTTATGTTCCATAGTTTATGTTAGGCCATTGTAGCCTTAATGTTTATAATATATTTTATGATAAATCAAGTAAAATACTTCATTCTAAAGCTGCCATTTTTAATGTCTACTTGATACTTTGTCATTAAACAACAAATTGCTTTTAATAATCTTTTGTAGGTATCTTTACAGTCAAATCTATTTTGTGATTAATTTGATATATAAATCAACACGTTATGCAATTAATTAGATAAATAAATGTTAATTGACTGACTGCCCACACACACACACACACACACACACGTGTGTGTGTGTGTGTGTGTGTGTGTTTACTTAATAATTTAATATGAAACTTGTTAATTTAAAGCAAAATTATAAATTAAAGGACAAAATATATTGCAAATAATTAAATACGTTTATTATAAAAAGACAGATGATAGATAGATAGATAGATAGATAGATAGATAGATAGATAGATAGATAGATAGATAGATAGATAGATACTAATAATAATAATACTACTAATAATATCTCTTTTTGCAGAAATATGCCCTGTTTGAATAATTAAAAATTGCCACAGTAATATGTGCAAGGTAGATATTCACCCAAAAATACAAGATAAATGTTTAAGATTCAGAAAAAAACTTCCTTTTAAAAGGAGAATAGTGAAAGTATGGGACAAAAGAAAGCCAGTTTGAGTCTTATCAGCGGAGTGCAAAGGACATCTGCATTCTCTCTCTCTCTCTCTCTCTCTCAACCTCCTTTACTTTGTCCTCTCTGTCCTTCCTTCTGCTCCTGTTCCGATTCATGGCACTCCTAAATCCTCTTCGGAAGCATCTTATCAACCCAAACCGACTCTCTTCACTATGACATTAATTAACCCTGTTTAATTAATGCCTTTGTTAGGAAGCCAAGAACTTGACCCAGTCTTTCACAAAGCTCCAGTCCAACACAGAGAGTATCAGCCGACATTTGACCAGTTCTCAGAAGAGCCGTGTTTATCAACCAGTAGATTTGATGCTTTACAACACCTCTCAAAACTGCTGTATTAAAGCCAATGATGTTTATGTTCTTCACCCAAGAGATGAAGACATTCCTGTATCGCTTTAGCAGATTTCATCCGAATGGCTGTATCCTCTACCAGGGATGCTCACGGGAAAATTAATAATGATTTTTAATTGTCTGTCCTGCTAACTGATAATGCGGCGAGTAATTTTTAAATGGCCTACTTGCTTGCCAATTTCAGTGAGAACGATTTCTTGCTGCCTGACTGCTCAGAAGTAAATATCAGTGGAATAGAAGTGAACAATACTTCAGAGACCTGCCTCGGCTGGGTCTGAGGGGTTGCTCGCTTGAGTCTGAAAACGACTGCAGAAAAGCACACAAGGTCGTAGACCGAAGCACGTATCCACAGCAAGCTCCTCGTGGGAAAATACCTCCAGTTCATGTTTGTATTCACACTTTATAAACTGTTTCAATTGCTGAAGGTTTTAGCAATCACTCAGGTCTCCTCTAAGATGGAACTCCATCAAAATTATTGTTTGTAATTTCAACTGTGCAATTTGTCAAAGTCAATAAATGCTCTGGATATTTACACTGGTACACTAATTAAGCAGCAATCAGATGTATGGCTGATGAAAAAAAAAAGAAAAAAGAAAAAAGAAAAAGAAAAATACATTTTGATAAACTACTGTGCTTTTCATTACCATGTAAATATTATCACCCCATGAAAATTACAATTTCAATGTATTTTAACTCTGCAGTTATATGCTGAGAACATCAACTCCCCTTAAAGTAGGCTACCTGCCTTAAACCATGAACAAAATCATATCAATGGATGTTGATAGGCTGGCACAACCACGAAATTCATCACTTTGGTTTATATGCCAATCAGCTGAGGCGGAAATACAATGTAACTAATTACTCCAGAAAAGAAAAATTATATCAAAAAGTCTGATGGGCCTTTGAAATGCCATGCCTCAACTTTTTTGTTTTAATAGGATGAAAAAGTGTCTTGTATTGAATGTGTGCTTTTAGTGCATTTCAAATATTGAAAGAATGTTTTTAAACAGTTGTACTTGCAGATACATATAATATATACATGAAATACAAAGCCACTTAGGTTTTCCTTTATGTATCTTAACACACTGAAGAACATTTTAAAACATGTACTTTGTAATTATGTCAAATTAAAAGTTTTACTGTAAAGTACATTTTAAATCCTTTTGTTTTAATAATCAGTTGTCATGCTTTAAAGTTTTCTTATTTTGGTGTTGACTAACCACTAAAGCACAAGAAAAGATTTTAATTTGAATCAGGGTGGGGTTTGATATTACATTTAATATCTTTAAATGTACTAAATTAAACCCTCATCATTACAAATGTTTAAATAAAAGTACAAGACAAAGTTTCAAAAGAAATTATATTATAGTTACATTTAAATACATTTAGGTTGACCATAAATGCTTCTCAGTACATTCAACATATTTCAAAGACAAATGAAATTATAAAATCACATATAAAGGTGTACTTGACCAGGTCAAAAAGCACTCTTAAATTCAATTGCATGTAAACAGTAATACATGTTCACTTAATAGTAAATAACATGCAATTAAGTATCTGAAAACATTACCTTCACTTCTTTAAATATTTCCATAATAAGTACTATTTTTAAAAGCAAAATTGTCATTCTGCTTCAAAAAAAGAGTATATGGGAAAGAAAACTGCACTTGTAAACCATTTCATGGGATCTTTAACACTGTGAAAACCTGGGGAAGTATTTATAAATCGCAAACCTTTCTTTATCAGATAGTAGACATGAATCACCACATCCCACTATGGAATGATATTGCGGACATTATTCAAAAGGAATCGCAAATTGTATTTGCAATTGCGTTTTCAATTTGTGGACGCATAAAATGTGACATTATCCAAACGCAAATGCAAATCGCGCATTACCGTTTGCATTTTCGTTTAAGCGAACGCACAGTGTCTGCCAAATTTAAAATGGAAATGCAAAGTCCATTTGCAATTGTGTCTCCCATATCTTACGAGCTATGAGCCTGTCATATTTAAATAGCAATATTAATTACCACATTTGCCTTTTCACTCTCTCTGCACTGTGCATGTAAACTGCCAAAACTCAAATGGAATCGCAATACCTGTTGCATTTGAATTTCCGACGTCTACACAGAAACCTGTCAATCAAGTGACAGGGGTGGGGCCATTTTATTGGGCGTGTTTGCATTGGGAAGTGAAGTGACGCGATTTGCATTTCCTTTTGAATAAAGTCCGGAATATAATTCCATATCCCAGTCTGAACTTAAATTCTTACTACAATCTTGAGGGGAAAAAGTGTATAATTTGATGAAGAGAGCCTGTGCTTTAAATACAAGGATTTCTGTCTTCATAATCATCTTCGCTCTGCAGAAGAAGCTGAAAATATAGTTGTGAGGAGACACTTTTCAAAAAAGGAATATAACATATTGAAAAGATATGCGTTCCTATAATTGTATTTGATTAGACAGGCTTAGCTCGACTCCTCACTGTTATGATATGGTTCCTCAAAGCTATCTTTTATGTGTCACTGAGTCTTTTGCACTACTTACTCTCTGATTTGACTAAAGATCTGTCAGGATCTCGAAACCAGACCGGCAGGGCTTCAAATAACACCTCTGATACTTATGCTTTTAAAAGCATGTTTTTTTGTGATCCAGCTGGCCTGCTGGAGGTTTAATACAATAGATAATCTATTTGAGAATGACTTTATACCGAACGGATCAAGCGCAATCATCTACGATAAGATGGATGCATCGCACTTCAGCTAAATTGATTTTGGGTTTTACCCTGTAGCATTTCTTGCTTTTATAAAAGTACTCCACCTGCTTAGTACAAAAAAATATGTCACACACACATAGACATATAATATATATAAATATCTTACACTCCCCATGGCTACATTTATTATTACATTTAGTATTAACATTTTAAATAATGGTTTTCTATTGAATGTACATGATTTTAAAATGTTGTTTATTTCTGTGATGCAAGGCTGAATTTTCATCATCATTACTCCGGTGTCAAATGATCCTTCAGAAATCATTCTAATATGATGATTTGCAACTCAGTAAACATTTCTAATAATAATAATAAATCTTAAAAACAGTTGCTTAATATTTTGATCAATATTTGTTCTAGATTATTTGATAAATATAGAAAGTTCAAAAGAACCACATTTATTTGAAAAAGAAACCTTTTGTAGCATTATAAATGCATTTAATGTCACTTTTGATCAATTTAATGTGTCCTTACAGAAAAACTGTTTTATTTTTATTTTTTTATTTATTTTAATTAGTTTAGTTTTATTTATTTACTGATGTACTTACAGTTGTAAAAAATTATAATCTTATTTTTATAAAATCCTATAGTTCCCCAAACATTTAAATGATAGTGTATCAAAAAAATATTTCCACAAAAAAGCAACAAAAACGGTTTTCAACATTAATTATAATATATATATAGAGAGAGAGCAGCAAATCAGCATATTCAATTATTTCTGAAGGTTCATGTGACACAAATGACATTTAAAAAAATATATTTTAAACATGTATATTTATTTAATACATTTTAAGCTGTAATAATAGTTTACAATATTACTGTATTTACTTTGTTTATAATCAAATGAATGCACCCTTGGTGAGCATAGAATACTTTTTTTTAAAAACATTTAAAAAAAAATCATAATGTTGTTGATATTATTCTCTGAAATTACAAGTCTATGTATGTATATATATATATATATATATATATATATATATATATATATATATTATATATATACTGTAAAATCAGACAAAGATACTGACCAAGAAAAATAATTTTTGCCAGCCTGATCTCACAATCAAAACGTACATATTTAGACGTAAATTAAAACTGTCCAATACGTATGTGCTTTACGTATTTACAGTGTCATTTACGTATTATCTGGACGTAATTACAGGTTCGATACGTATCGAAATTTACGTAAAAACAACCTCAAATACGTACAGATAGAACGTGTTCTCTGACCAGTCAGTTATCCATAGAAATTTGCTCATGAAGCTGCTTTTCATTGCGTATCAGATTACTTTTTTTAAATATTTATGTATATTTTCCCTTTTTATAATTTTTTTTTGATAAATGTAAGATCCCTATACCTCACCCGAACCTAAATCTACCCATTTTATACAGAATGTTAAAAGAATAAAACATAATAAAACACAATTTTAGTAAAAATATAACATTAAAACGTTATTTTGAGCCACTAACGTTAATCTTACACCTACCCCTAAACCTACCCATAACCATTTCTTAAAACTACATAACGTTACTGTTATAAATAAACAAATAACAGACAAACAAACATAATGTTAATCATTTATTTTTTGCGAAAAAATATCAAATGTGGTACCAAAAGTAGTTCAAATGATAATGAGTTCCAGTCGCAGTCCTCTCTGGAGGTAATAGTTTTTATAGGGTACAGAGCAGAATTTAATTTATTAATCCGTGAAATTATGAATCTGTCTTCTCTCCGTGAAGGCACACTGGCGCAGTAGCAGTACTGATTTCAAATGATCAACTGAAACACGACATGTCGCAATCTGTGACGAATTATGTGAGAACCAATGAGAGTTCGATATTAGTGCCGTAAACCATGTCGTAACGTTCCTGTGGCGCACTGGCGCTATTTTCAAATTCGAATCATAACGAGCGCGGGCTTTGACTGTGACGGACGCTGTTGCTGAGAATGAAGATGAAGATCGATTGATATGGATATGTTCCTTGCAAACATCTGGATTTCTAAAGATATGGAGTACAGCAAACAAATAAAATGGATGTGATTTGTAATTTTATGCTGTGCTTTTGTGTATCTATGGTTTGCAGCATGCACAGAAATGTTATTTCCTATTAAGTAGATGAGTAAACTGCATTCAATAAATTCAATAAAAACATTTATTGATATGAAAATTAAATACAACAGATTTAAATCATTAAAGCCACGATTTTAATATTAATACATGGGAATTCATATAAATTCACACTTTACGTTAGATTATTTACGTTTTTTTAGCTGCTAACACCTACGTATTTGTACGTTTTACTGCTATAAATACGTCTAAGTTGTACGTTTTTATGTGCATGAAAACGTAAGTAAATGTACGTGTGGTAGAACCACATTTAACGTAAAAATACACACGTATTCTCATGAGATCACGTTGTTTTTGCAGTCTATGGTTGATACGTCTGTTGATTTGCATGCATTGTCTGCATTGTTTCAGCAGTTGATTCACCAAAGGAATTATGCAAACTGTAGCACACGACAAACTCCCCACAAAATCTGTGCTGAATGGAATTTGCATGGCATAATGCCTGATCTAAGTGCTGTGGAGGATGCAGCAGACTACTGTGATCTGGCATATTTTCCTGCATGGACCTTACATCACTCCACCATTGTGCTTAAGGATGCAGCTTAGTAAAAAGAAAGGTTCTGGTGCAAAAGTTCCACAGATTTTTTGTGCATTCGCCAGAGTAGATTGGAGGGAGGAGATGGACAGTAAGTGTGGCTAAATGTGGACAAATGCATGAATGCGGTGGTAACAGGAGAAAGTGCTGACAGTGGAAAATACATTAAAGTCTGAGTGCTCTATTACACTGCTTGTTAAGTCCAGTAATGTTTCTCCCCTCGAGGAAAAGAGGTAAATGAGGAGAGCTTGTCCTTCTATTTGCCTCTTCCTATTCTCTAGTCAGCATCCTGAGCCCGGAAAAGAACGGGCAATCAATCAGACCAGAAAGCAGGAAGTGAGAAGCTAAAGGAAAGAAGAAGTCATAATCCATAGTGGGAGTTTAAGCAGCAGATTTTAGATGCAGAAAGCAGCTTGTATAAACCCATCATTCATGAACATGAACAAATTATGTTAAAGTTTTTCAGTCAATAGAAATTGTTAACAGAGAAGTATAGAATTTACGTTACAAAATGAAAAAAAAAAATAATTAAAAAATAATTAAAAAAAAAAAAAAAATAATATTCCAGTAATCAGTTACAGAATAATGAGGATATGAAATCTCTTATGATTACTTCTTAAAAATGCACTGAAAAGAAATAAGTATATATAACTCCAAAAAACTCAATAACAATTAAAAGACAGCCTGTGCTTTTGAGTTTTGTTTTAATGGAACAACACAAAAAAGAAAATGTAATGTTTAAATTTAAAGAAATTTTCAGCATTTTTGTAAAAGGCATCAAAAAAATTAGAAACAATCATTTGTAAGGCTTAGTGCCTAACTCCAGAAACACAAGCAATTATTAGGAGAGTCTTTTCTTGTAATCTGTTAGTCTGCCTATAAAGAACAGAGTGACTTACGGTTGAACAGATGTAATCAAGTTAGTGTAATTGACTGAGAGATTGCTCTACAGGCACTGGGGATGACAACATGCGGCAAGAATGTTGGAATATGTGCAAAAATATGAAAATTAAAGCGGATTTAGCCATTGTACAAGTCTGTTGCAGCTGCTGCTCTAATCCATGGTCGGTGAGCAGAATTCATACAATAGAGGAGAAACCTCAAGCTCTGGCGAAACTCTTCAACAGTCTTCCTCTGTGTACTACATATGTTTCCATAAGGACAGTTATTTAAAGTGGCTCATTCAATCATCTGAGGCCGCTGTGCTGTGGATCTAACTTGATTTCTCAATTGAATCCCTGCGGTTTGAATGATTTGCAGGTGCACTTACACTATATGTCGGAGCACTAACCTTGAGGCTATTGGCGCCAACACAAAAGAAGATATTAATAAGAATGTGTGTGACCAAACAACTGCTGGTAGCCATTGACTTCCATAGTACGGAAGGTTGGTTATACCCACATTCTTCAAAATACATATATATATATATATACATATATATATATATATATATAATTTTTTTTTTTTTTTTTTTGCTCAGCAGAAATAAGAAAGTCATACAGGTTTGGAAAGACATGGTTGAGTAAATAATGACATTTAATTTTTTTTTGGTGAACTGTCCCTTTAAGCTATTTTCAAAATGTTTTATTATTTTATTTTTTGTTTTTTATTAATTATTAATCTATGTATTATCCTAATAATTAAACTGTTTGGCCCCTGAGGAAATATTTTGCTTCTCTTTATTTTACCTCTGCACATTTATTTATTTATTTATTTATTTATTTATTTTCAGGATTATTGTAGTTAACTAAAAATGTAAATAAAACAGTCAAAAACAAAATAAACTTGAACCTAAATATTAAACTAAACTAAAATACAAATAAATAAATAAAATAAAAAACAGCTAGCTGCCAGTGCAACATTTTCATTTATTTTAACAATGTACTAAAATAACTAAAACTAAAAACTATGTAGATGAATAAATGTTACAAAAGTGCAAAGAAATTGCTAATTTTAAAATGGAGACAGAAACAATTATGAATCAACAATTAACAAAATCATGAAAACTATAATAGTACCTTAGTAACAGTATTTTTGTCATTAAAAAAAATCGATCTACAGACTTTTCCCACTGTCAATCACACTGTCTTGTTTTCTGCAGCTGTTCATGAGAATCAGTATTTGATAATACACTTCATTCTGTTCCATTCCTTTTGGTAAGTGTCCCGTCACAACTATATTTTCAGCTTGTGGCTTTTTCTGCAGAGGGAGGATAATAATTCAGACAGCAATCCGTCTATTCAAAACACACATCCATAATACACTGTACCCTGCCAATGTGTATACATGTACTATGTATACAACTTGGGTACAGATGTACGGGAGCCAACAGTCAACTACTTACAGCTCAGCATCCATTTACATGTGACTTAACTGTAAAGTGAACAAACAACTCTTCACAGGAAATAAAAACCCCAAAGCTTTCTTGGAGACAGTATACACTGCATCTACACTGCCAACCTCCACAATGAAAATGTGTAAAAACATCTCAGCCGGGGGATAGACTGATTCCTCCATAGTGAGGAAAGGAAGTTAATAGAAATGCGAGAGAAGGTCAACTCCGCCACCTCTTATAGATCAGATAGAGTCCACAGTTCAGCAACAGAGGAATACAAGGAATGAATCAGCTTGTAACTCCAGTGCTGCCGGTCCCGCTGGGAGTTTTCGATTTGAGAGCCTCTCTACCTGCAAACACTTTAGCAAGTTGTCACTTAGCCACCTAAAACTCACTAACTGAAAATAACTTTCTTATTTCACAAGGTGGAGGGGAATGTGCTTGGCTACCAGGAACTGATTTAATTTCTGTTGAGCCCATTTAGTCCGCTCATCATATCAGTGGCAAGTGCTCATTGGTCAATAAATGTGGAGCCAACATGAGTGTATGTGCACACACAAGCTATCTGCTGACATTTGACCTACTTCAACTACATCACTGTGCCTCTTGAGACTCTTCCTGTGTTTTCTCAAACTCACTGCACTACTTGGCCTTGTTGTGCCGGCGTCCTTAACTGCCTCGAATCCTCTTGCATTTGCAGTTGCTGTGTAATAAATCATTTCTAGTGTCTTGGAGAAGTATCAGTAGGAGGTGCACAGTGTATGGCTGCACACTGCCATCAAGCATAAGTTTGCTGTCTGACAAACTATTTTAAAGGGACAGTTCACCCAAATTTACTCGCCCTCAAACAAAACTTATGCTGTGGAACACACAAGGAGAATCTGAAGCAGCTTCACGCAGCTATTTGACCATACAATGACATCTGTCTGACTCCAAAAAGGCTAAAAGCACCATAAAGGACTTTGTTTCAAGTCTGGAACAGAGCATAATTTATGTGAGGAACAGACCATAATTTAAGTTGCTATTTGCATCAATTGCGCATAATAACATCCACAATAAAGAAAATGCTAAATTCTTAGAAACTTTAATGAAATTTAAAATGTCATGTGGTGTAACCATGAAAAAAAAGAAATTAATTAATTTAGCAGATGTTTTAATCCAAAGTGACCTACAAATGATGACAGAATAATAATATATAATATATAATAATATATATATATATATATATATATACATATATATATATACATATATATATAATAATTGTTTTATGATTCTTTGATGAATAGTACAAATGTTTCTGAAATAGAAAACTTGGTAACACTTTACTTAAAGCCTTTATGTATAATGCATTATTAAGGGTTATTTTATAAAGAATTATAATTATCCATAATATGCACTGTAATGCATTATAACTGTCATAAATAATTATAGAAAAATGTAAATTGCGAAGTGTAACAATGAATTGATAAGTGTTATAATGTATTAAGTGTGGCTACAATTATTCATGAGATCTTACAATGCAGTATAAGGTGCATTACGAGGAATAATTACTGTATTATAAAAAAAAACTTCTTTAATTATAAATGTCTATACTGTTGCTTAATAGGCATATTAATTTAATTGATTATTTTTTTGCTTCTTACAAATATCATGAATTATAATTCAAAAATATTGAGGTTTTGATGTATACAAGGATATATATAATTTTAGAGGTCAAAAGGTCAAACTGTCTAATATTGTAAGAAAGTAATACTAACCTAACAGTCATAAGCATCTGCGGTGGTTTTCAATATCATTTTATTATTATTATTTTTCCTGCATGGTAGTTGGATCAATATGGCTTGTTCTCTCCTCAAATAAAATAAAATAAAATGTGTATGTATGTAAACAGAAGCGGTCAAGTAATGGTCTGTTTGGTGCACAGACACATTGTGCCAGAACTGATGTCCTTAATGTAATTTCTCGTTAAGTTTCCATTTATGTTTTGCAGACAAAATAACAGGCTTTTAGAAGAACTACCCCTGTAAACAAGTCCCCCTCTAAAGTTAAACTTTGTGGATCCATTTTCAAGCACTGCAATGTACTTTTAGAGACTTTCTCCACTACTGTGGGCAAATTCAAAGGGTTTCATTGGGCGTTGCGCTTCAATTTAATCGAAAGTGCTTTGTGTGCAGTTCTGCAGGTAGCGAGGAGGCCGTGCCCCATGGTCAGTGAAGTGTACTGGCTGTAAGGAACTGCAGAAGGGGTGTACAGGGTCAGCTCGGTCAGAAGAAATGGTCCATTTGTCTGAGTGAGTCCTAACACAGAAAGTGAAGCACTCATTCAGGTAGAAATCGACAGAAGAGAGTGGGTGTATTTTTTAATGACTTATTGCTACCAACGCTTCCCTGCTCACTGATTGAATAATTCAGCGTGGAAAGCCCTGGGGGTACAAGGTGACAAAAAAGCTAAGCACTGTTGCTTTAAGAAATATCTATGGCAAAAGCATTAAATGAAATTGATCCAAACACTTTCCCTCTATCATTAAATTGAGGACCTGAACACACAGCAGAGGGAGAAAAAGTCTGTTCGAGTGGCAAAATAGGGTTAAGCAACTTTACACAAATATGCGCAGGCGTGTGTGTGTGAGGACCAACACTTGATACTCTGGTTGCTCACAAATAATTCACCGTGAAATGACAATAAAATGTGTGAAAATTAGTGAAGTTTGCTTCTAGGGTCAGTGAAGATCCCTGCATGAACCCAGTTACCTTCTTTCCCTTGTAATCTGTCTGCATTTTTTTAATGGAATAAAGTTGAATGGATGACTCAGAAAACATTTGCTGAAGAAGCGTTTGAGAGCATCTGTAGACATAATTTCTTAGGCCTGCTGAGTTAATGTTAAAAGATGCCATTCAACCTGTCTCTCTCTGCAGATGATGCCAGCGAATTTTGCCTTCCGCTAAATGGGTTACATTAATTTTTTTTTCCTTCCCATAGTTGATAACTCAGACATGCTTCTCGAAGTTAAAAAGTGAGCTGCTCTGAAAAACAAGATCAAATGCAATCTGAAACACTGAAAATGAATAATTGAGGAGCTGTGATGAAAATTTACCAAATTCCTCATTGTGAGAAGCTGCAATACGGTTTCATTTGGATGCTAATGTGATTACTTAAAAGTTTCCTGTGCATAAATCAGCAACCTCAATCAAACCAGTGGCAAGCAAGAAATATCATCGTAATTAAGTTTAAATGCACATCTTGGCTTTCTAAATGGCAGAGTAATGTGGTTTATATCACTTTTCTCACATTTCAATCCATAAAGGTGTGTTAGGCCTGAACTCAATAATAAAACGGCAGAGCAGAAAGCATACAGACAGAATCCTGACAACCGATAGTATCTCGTTATATATTTGATCTCAATCATGGCTCTCGCTCCTCCTCGAAGATGTTGGCAGCGGCTCTAACAGAGCATAAAATGTGACATGACAGTATGTCATTACATGAGACAGTCTGAGTATTGTTCACACATAGAGAGTAATGGAGGACGGAGACGTTCAAATAGACATCATACATTCATGGACTTGTATGTCCATCAGAAAAGATTGCAAATGAACTTTCTTTATAGGGCAACAGTTTATCCAGTCTCCTGCTTCCCAGACATTTTTACTGGGAAAAAAGACACTAGTAATCTTTTGTCTCAAACTGTGTTACCAAAATCTGCAATAAAAAAATCCTGAAACAAAATGTATTAAAAAAAAAATTATTGAACTATGAATAAACATGAAAATGTACTATGAGAGAAGTTACATATAAAACAAAAATCATAAATAACATCACTTTAACATACATTTTTGATGGCAGATGATACAGTATCGTAGACAGCAATGTGGCCGATCATATCACACCATTTAATAATGCAACTGTAAGTTTAAGGGTTTTTTTTCAAAGTCATTCCTCCTTCAATGCTCGCTGGTCCTGGAGATGCAACCGCACTTATACCCCACCGAGAGATCCAATTGTGCGCAGGCCGTTGAGTAGAAGATGTGTAGGTCATAGTGTGGGTTAGGGCTGTCGCGATAACCGCAAAATTGTAATACCGCGCTATTGACAAGCAAACCGCAGAGGAAAGATAGCAACCGCAGAAACCGCGGCAACCGCAGTGTTCAGGTTTTTTTTTTTTTTTTTTTCAATTTGTCACTGTGCATTCAATGTTAAATAAATTATATTAATGATACAATATGGTCACGACTGTAATTTTCTCGTGAGCCGTTAGCTTTATGGTGCTTCGCTAGTTTTGAATAGGCCGGCTGAAACGATGGGAGGCGCTCGATCTCGTCCCAAAACCTAATGTCACGTCGCCAGTTTGGGAACATTTTGGCTTTCAACCCAATGAAAAGGATGAGCCAGCGAATATAAATGAGCCGATATGCAAAATGTGCTGCAAAAAAGGTTCCTGTGACACTGCAATACATCTAATTTGAGGTCATCGGGACATTCTAAAACGCTTAACGGGAAAAACGCTTAATGTGGTTTAATGTACCAATACAGTGATATTAACAGACCAAACTCACTAAACATCATATTAATAAAGTATATTATCTACAAAAAATCAGATGATCCCTGAATATGAATTCAACGCGTTTAATAACACGTTAAGCCTTTTCCTCTCATAGAAAACCATCATAAGGCTAACGTGTTATTAAACGACTTGCATTCATATTCGGGGATCATCTGTTTTTTTGTTTTGTTTTTTGTACATTGTATACTACTTTATTAGTATAATGTTTAGTGAGTTTGGTTTTTAAAAATCACTGTCTTAGTACATTAAGCCACATTAAGCGTTTTCTTATAACGGTTTTCTATGGGAGGAAAAGGCTTAACGTGTTATTAAACGAGTTGCATTCATATTCAGGGCTCATCTGATTTTTTTATAGATATTATACTTTATTAGTATGATTTTTAGTGAGTTTGGTCTGTTAATATCACTGTCTTAGTACATTAAGCCATGTTAAGCGTTTTAGAGTGTCCCCTGTCATCCAGCGCAGCTGCCCCCTCAAACATCAGGTCGCGGAGCAACATCAAAAAGAACAGCTGAGACCGGCCGACAGTTAGGAGTAGCTGAAGCCTTTGCGAAATCTGTAAAATACAGCCGTGAAAGTAACAGGCATACCTGCTGAAGTCACGGACAACCTCTGCGTCAGTGCCCATACCCAAGAAAGCGTGAGCAGATAACGAGCTCACACACGCTATCTGCATGAGGAGTGCATCGACTCCAGCGCGAATCCATTGTCCTGGTGGGCCACTGCCGCGATAATCAGTCTAGATTTCCGCTGCTGTCCAAAGTCGCGCGCACATACATGTAATACATGTTAGAACTTGATTTCTTAAAAAAAAAAAAATTATTGGAAAACGCATGTTCTTGTTGCTGTTTGGCATTTAACAATAAATAAAAATGTTTTAAAACGTCTCTGTCAGTTAAAAAAAGCAACAATATATGCTACATAACTCAACGATAGAGCTTTGTATGCAGCAAAATCAGGATAAATAAGGTATGTAAAAAAAACGGCGGTAATACCGCATATCGCGCTATTGAGCCACCCATAATAACCGCAGGGGAAATTTCTTAACCGCGACAGCCCTAGTGTGGGTCCCATTTCCCTCCAAACCGGACTACTCCACCATGAGGAGATCCATCTGCTGTTTCTGGAGGAATCCACCGCTGACATCATTTTAGGGCGCCCGTGGTTGGAGCAGCACAATCCTGTCATCTCCTGGAAAACGGGCGAAGTCCTGAAGTGGGGCGACGCCTGTTTCAAGAGCTGTATCTCTGGTTGTCCAGTCCCAGCCAAACCTTCCCCTGAAGTTCCCTCTTCCAGTTTATTCTACCCCAGAAGAGAGCCCAGTGGAAAACCAATCCATTTCCATCCCTACCTGCTACGCCCCCTTCAGTGACGTCTTCTGCCCCAAACGGGCTTCCAAGCTGCCTCCACACCGGCCGTGGGACTGTGCCATCGATCTGCTGCTGGGTGAACCAGTGCCTAAAGGAAGGATCTATCCCCTATCCATTCCGGAGGAAAAGGCCATGGAGGAATACATCAAGGAGTTACATTCGTCCATCTACCTCCCCTGCTGCTTCGAGCTTCTTCTTTGTGGAAAAGAAGGACGGAGGCTTGAGACCCTGTATCGATTATCGGGCTGTATCGAAGATACCCACTTCCCCTCGTCCCAGCTGCCTTGGAACATCTCCGTGGTGCCATTGTCTTCACCAAGTTGGACCTCCGCAGCGCCTATAACCTCATCCGGATACGAGAGGGGGACAAGTGGAAAACTGCCTTCATAACCCCTACTGGCCACTATGAGTATTGTGTGATGCCGTATGGACTTGTTAACGCCCCCTCCGTCTTCCAAGATTTTATTCACAAGGTGCTTCGGGAGTTCCTCCATAAGTTCGTCCTCGTCTACATTGATGATATCCTCATATACTCCCGGAGCCTAGCGGAACATCGACGCCACGTTGCAGAGGTCCTGCAACGCCTGAGGGCCTTTCAGCTCTACCTCAAGGCAGAGAAATGCTCTTTCCATCAGCCCTCAGTGCAGTTCCTTGGGTACAACATCAGCAGCAGTGGCATCCGGATGGACGAGGGGAAGGTTAATGCTGTCAGAGAGTGGCCCACTCCTACCACCATCAAAGAACTACAACGATTCCTTGGCTTTGCCAATTTCTATAGACGGTTCATCCAAAACTTCAGTACCATCACCAGCCCTCTCACCAGTCTCCTCCGTAACAAACCAAAATCACTCTCTTGGACTCCTGCCACCACAGAGGGCTTCCACACCCTCAAAGAGGCCTTTACGACTGCTTCACTCCTGGTCCATCCTGACCCCGACCAACCGTTCGTCGTGGAAGTCGACCCATGCGCCTTCTTCTCCCGGAAGCTCAACCCGGCAGAGGTAAACTATGACATCGGCAACCAGAAGCTGTTGGCTATCAAGTTGGCCCTGGAAGAATGGAGGCATTGGCTGGAGGGAGCCAAACACTTTCTGGTTCTCACGGATCACAAAAATCTGGAGTATCTTCAAGTTGCCAAGAGCTTAAATCCGAGACAAGCCCGCTGGGCGCTATTCTCAGGGGTAAAGAACGTAAAGGCTGACGCCCTGTCCCGGTGTCACGCCCCCGAAGAGAATCTCGAAGAACCTGAAACCATTGTCCCTGAAAAGGTCATCATCTGCCCCATTACCTGGTCCGCCGAGACCCTTCCTCTGACCGATCCTGCTACAAACATCCCACCGGGTTGCCCACCGGGACATCAGTACATTCCTAGGACACGGCACACTCCACTCATTTACTCCGCTCACACATCTCTTGGCACTGGTCACCCGGGGGTCAATGTAACCCTCTCGTTGCTTAAAAAACGCTTCTGGTGGCCCAACATGGCCTCGGATGTCAGGAAGTACGTGAACGGATGTACAGACTGCGCCATATCCAAGAGCCCACGCCATCTTTCATCAGGTAAGCTCCATCCTCTGCCCGTTCCCAATCGCCCGTGGTCACACCTAGGGGTGGATTTCATTACTGATCTTCCTCCTTCAGATAATAATAGCTGCATTCTTGTCATAGTGGATAGATTTTCTAAATCATGTCGTCTTCTCCCTCTGAAAGGTCTGCCCACGGCCATGTAAATGGCCGAGATATTATTTAACCATGTCTTTAGGTACTTCGGCATCCCAGACGATATCGTCTCGGACAGAGGTCCTCAGTTCATCTCCTGGGTATGGAAGGCTTCCCACTCACTCCTAGGTGTGGTCATCAGCCTGTCCTCCGGATACCATCCCCAGTCGAACGGGCAGATGGAGAGGAAGGTCCAGGAGATTGGACACTTCCTCCGTACCTTCTGTCACGGCCACCAGAACTCCTGGAACCAGTTCCTAGGGTGGGCCGAGTACGCACAAAACTCCCTTCGACAACCTACCACCGGACTCACTCCATTCCAGTGCGTACTCGGCTACCAACCTCCTCTATTCCCCTGGTCAGGTGAACCCTCGGATGTCCCCGCCATCGACTACTGGTTCTGGGAGAGCGAGAGGGTCTGGGATGCGGCACACCACCAACTCCAGTGGGCCTTAAGCAGACGTAGAATGACAGCCGACCTTCGCCGATCTGAGGCCCCAACTTAACAACCCGGTCAGAAGGTCTGGCTGTCCACCCGGGACATCCGTCTGCGCCTGCCCTGCCACAAGTTAAGTCCCAGATTCATTGGCCCATTCACCATCCTACAGCAGATCAATCCGGTCACTTATAAACTCCAATTACCCCCTGAATACCGGATTCACCCCACTTTCCATGTGTCTCTCCTGAAACCTCACCATCCCTCTGTCTCTCCTTCCAGAGAACCTGGCGAACCGAAGACCCGCTCCACTCCTCCTTGAAGACGGTGCGGCCTATGAAGTTAAAGACATCCTGGACTCCCGGCGGTGTGGTGGACAACTTGAATATCTAGTGGACTGGGAAGGATATGGTCCAGAGGAACGTTCATGGGTCCAACGCAACGACATCCTGGATCCTAACTTACTTAACACCTTCCATTCCAATCATCCTGACCGACCAGCTCCCAGGGGAGGAGAACGTCCACCATGTCGTCGGGGTCCTCGGCCCTCAGGAGCGAGCCGTGGGGAGGGGGGTACTGTTACAAACACGCCTGGTTCCACCATTTAGTGAATGACTGCTGTTTCTTTCTCTTCTTCCTCCCTCCAGATGTCTTTTCCTGAAGTATGTAAGTTTGGTGAACTGGTACTACAAAATTCTGTGAATAGGATTGCTTTATGGCAACAACAAATGTAATTGTACAGCACTGTAATTATGGCAGAGAATTCTTCTCACTTAACTGTATGCAGGGGCGCCCCCAAGGGGTGGCCAGGGGTGGCCACGGCCACCCCTGTATAAACTCTGGCCACCCCTGTGGCCACCCCTAGGATTATTTGCAGTGGGTACTATTAATTTAAATGCAGAATATAAATTCACAATAGTTTAAGAAGTGAAAAAAAGTGCAGCAGCTGCTGCAGCCACAGTTTTGCGTCTCTGGGCAACATTAAAGTGTTTCGTTCCTGAATGAATCAACTGTTTAAATGATTCGGTTCTCACTTATTAACAGTGACTCGCTGCCACCTATTGGCGGTTTTAATTTCACATTTTATGGAACCTTTTCATTTTTTAAATAATTTCAAACATCAGTTTTCAATTTTTTATCTTTAAAATATCAAAACATTATTTATTCATTTGTAACTGCAGGTTAAAGTATTCCATGTTCCACGGAGCTACATTAAACAGTGTGTAAAAACATCTGAATAGCACTTCAGATGCAGCTTCTGTTTTATCTGCATTGCAAAGATCAATTTTGTTGATACTGATTGCATTTGCTTGGTAACAGCCCAAATGCAAGTATTTGACCTAAAATATGGTGCACACTTTTAGAAACAATGTTGTAAAGGTAAAAAAAAAAAAAAAATTGTGCAAAGCGTGATGAGTAAAAAATGTATTTTTTTTTTTTAACTGGCTAACCAATGATATTGGTGCTTTTGTTCACTTGCCTGGAGCTGCTGAAGTTACAGTAAAACACGACTTCGTGGCACTCAAGCACAAAATGGTCTTGCCGAGCACACTTGATATCTAATGACAAAGAGGAAGTAAGTAGACCAAGAAGATACCTCAAGGCAAGATGAATGTAGAGCTGCTGGTCTCATTGGTGTCTGAACACAAAGGGCTTTATGAAAAGCGCAACAGCTTCTAAAAAAATCTTGCTGAGATGGAGTTGTTATGGAGAGGAATCGCAGATCAAATAAGATTTACAACATTAAGTGCCATCTAATTTCACTTGGCCCATCGGCAGTGAAAATCGCTTGGGTAAGAACACAAAAGCCGCGATGAAAAGCATACACTTAGGATGCTTAGAGGGTGAGTAGAACATGGACAAATTTTAATTTTTTGATGAACTTACACTTTAACGTGCAAAAATGTTCGGACAAAAGTTTTGAACTCAGTGTGCAGGGATGTTTAATGTCATTGAGCAGAGCCTGAATACAGACAATGAAATGTAGTTAACATCTAACCAGAGAGCAAAAAGCAGTCATTTACAAATAAATGCAATAAATGTCAGCTTATAAATATGCTAATTTTAGTATTTTTCTACAAATAAAGAAAAACACAAATGAAAAGGAAGTAAACACTGTAACCAGCAATGGACTTGGTAATATGGTAAATCTCTTAACACAGCAATCATATTTTCTCAAATTAAGTCCAGATCATGTTAATTTCAGCCCGGTAGGCAAACAATGTTATAAGATGTTGATATTTGGTTAATTTTGGTTGCAATGTCGGGTGACCAAAATTCAAAGTCAATTCAACATCTAATGTCAATGTTAATTTGATGTCCACTATCCACATCTGATATTGATATTTGTTGTTTTTAGGTTGTGTAACCAAAATCCAACATTAAGTCAAAGTCAAATTGATGTCAAATACTGACGTCAACCTGATTTTTATATCGGTCCAATGTCAACCTGACATTAAATTGACGTCCTGTTCCTGATGGAAGTACACCGAGTACAAACATTTTTTATGCAGGCTTCAAATGCACACTTCTGAAGACCTATGTAGATTTTCTCATTTTTGCCAGGTTTATATAATAAAAATTTGATCACATTTTAAAAGACTTTTTTAAATGTTAAAAATGTGTATTTGCTAAATGCCACTGCTATATGAGAAAGTATTACAACCTTTCTATTACTAACAGAAAAGGGAAATTTTTCATATACTGTTTACTGTAATAAAATGTTTGATAGAACTAGGGCTGGGCGATATATCGAATATTAGCGATACTATCGGAATAATTTTGACGACGATGTACAATTTGAATATATCGGGAATATCGAATATTTCAAATTCAAGCATACTTTCCCAAAGGAACGCGCCGAATGTCCAAAAAAGGAACCTTTAACTGCTGACTGCTCTACGCCCCTCTACTACGAGAGCTGTAATGATAGCGGTTGCCAGATAACAAGAGTTTAAATATCCCAATCAGAGCTCCACTGTTACAAGGATACATTTTCTTCCCGGTGTTTGCTTATTTTAAGCAATCTGGCAACCATGCGCACGTGCTCACTCCTCATTGCGGAAGAGCCGCCGACGATAATCTGAAAACACTAACAAGCTGGAATTGAGCGATCTAATGAAAGCGTCTTTCAGCCGGTCTGTGTTCTGTCGTGAGATCTCAACTGTATTGTTTGCATTTGTGATCGCAAAATAAATGCACTTACTCGACCGCTGATGTTTGAATAGAGAAACATAGGCTATGGCCATTTGGAAATACTATTGGGGAATTTCACTGATATGTTTACCAGTTTCCATAATATAGACAGAGAGAATGCAAAAGTCTTTGGTATTCATTATATATATATATATATATATATATATATATATATATATATATATATATATATATATATATATATAAGAAATAGCTATGTGCTTCAGCAACTAGCTCCCCATCTAAGAGGGTTTTTAGTGTCAGTAAGAACATAGTTTCATGCCACAGAGCTTCTCTTAAAACCACAGACAGTTGACAGACTTGTGTTCTTAGCTTAAAAACTTGTTAAAAAATTAAAATAAAATACTTATCCCAGTTGCATAGTTTAAATTGTGAATTGAATGCACTAAAAAGTTGACAGAATGCACTTTCTGTAACTGTTACTTAATTTGCACTGCTTCAGTTACATATAGGCCTACATGTATTCATTAATAAAAAGCAGTAAGTGATCTCTTGGTCTAGATTTTTTAACTGCTTAAATTAGCTGTTTAATCTAAATGTTTTTTTTGTTTTTTTAATGGGCAAAAGAAAATCATGTTTTATTTTTTATTATTTAAATGCAAACATATCGAGATATATATCGAATATCGTAAAAAATTTGACAATATCGAGATATCATTTTTTTTTGTATATCGCCCAGCCCTAGATAGAACTGTTAAATAAAGACTCACTGTTCCAGCAATACATGTTTTTCCTGTGTGATTACATGAGTGTGTTTAATTACAGTCTGTAATTTCACCTAGATTTCACTCAATGCTCACTTCTGGATCTGCTGTTCCTTGTTTGCTAGAGCCCATATTATGCAGTGCAACATCACAGTGTTTATGCTGTGTCTGATTCAAAAATAAAAATGTTTAGAGTGTTTGTTTGTTGTTCTCACAATAACTACTGCAAGTGGATGTAAAAATTCAGTGATCGGGGGCCAAATTAAGTCCGAAGGGTCACCTTTCACTCCAGGAGTCAGTCCACAGCTGATTGCTCCCTGATAGTGTGCTGTACTCACTCATTTAATGACATCTCGAGAGTTCACTTTGATTGCAAATTGGGGACATTGTGACTCTCATCAGCACCATATGCCACTTAGGATCAACAATCATCCGTGAGAGATTACAAACATCACCATAAAAATACAGAACGGGTTGGCCGCAGCCTCTCCAGTTGGTCATTCACACCTCAGGAGACTGAATAGAGGACAGAAAAGAGCTATCAAAAGTGAAGCATTTACTCTGCCTAAGATGTTCCTCTCGAAATTCCTTAAGAGAAAGGAAATTGTTGGCATACAAACAGCATATAAATGCTATGAAATGAATGTGAAGGCATAACTCAAATAATTTGATCTTTGGTCTTTGAAAAGCCTGACAAATATTCGAGCTCAGATTGAAATATTCAGTCTTTTTAACACAGAATTTGGTATTTTGGCACAAGATTGCTCTTGCAACTCTTCATTCGTAACATTTATGGGTACAAAAACTTCTTGTAGATTTTTTTTCCCTATACATTTATATTTGATTGGATAGATGCTAACATATTAACAGAATCATAAACATATATGAAGATGCATACAATACTTTTAGGTACTTTATAGTTTTATAGACATATTTTTTATTTATGATTTATTATGATAAAAAAAAAGAATATATAATTTTATAGATATATTTTACAAATACTAGGAGGATGTCTAGGTGATGTCTATTAGAAACAACTGAGATCTTCATTTTTCATTTCTAAACATCTGCACTGACAAATTTATAAAAAAAAATAAAATAAAAATAAAAAACCTAAAAAAGCTTCCTAAGAAGAAATTACTTTTGTTGGCATAAATAGTATAAAAGAGCTATAAAATGTATGTGATTAGCATAGCTCAAATAATTTGTTCTTGGGGAAAAAAGTGACAAATGTTTGAGCTTATGTTGAAATATTAAATCTTTTAAAACAGATGTAGTGGTATCTTGGCAAATCTGGCAAATCACTTTTGAAACTAATACTTCGTACGCAACATTAACAGAAACAAACACTTACATTGTTGTATGTTTCAATAGATCTAAACATAGACATTGCATTTTTATGCTGGATAAGCAGGAAATGTCAACAAAAATATTTTGAATTTGCTCACTAATTTCGGGGAGAAATAACTGAGCTCTATATAAAAACTAGTGCTGTCGAACAATTAATCACAATTAATCACATCCAAAATAAAAGTTTTTGTTTACTTAATATATGAGTGTTTACTGTGTTTATTTATTATGTAGATATAAATACACACACGCACACACAGTATATATTTAGAAAGTATTTACATTTGTATGCATTTATATATTTAGTTTTATATTTTATATTATAGATACATTTATTTAATATATAAACAGCATATATTTTTTAAACATATACATGCATGTGTTTGTATTTATATCTACATTATATATGAGTGTGTACTGTGTATATTTATTATGTAAACAAATACTTTATTTTGTATACGATTAATTGCGATTAATCATTTGACAGCACTAATAAAGACACATTTTTGTACATTTGGATAGATGTTAATATATGTGAAAATATTAATAGCATGTAAAGCACATTATTTTACAGCTGCAAAAATATTTCGTTAAATTTTTACTATTTTAGTGATAGATTTTATGAATATTCACAAGATCGCAGTAGACAAGAAAGAAACATCAGCTTTTCACTGATGATTTTATGAGGAACTGTATTACCTTACTGTATAGATATATTCTACGAATCCTCACAAGAGCTCGTTGGATAAGCAGGAATCGTTGGATACGAAACAAACGACAGATATCTAATTTGTCATTTTTCTTTCCTAAGGGTCTGCCTACCAACCGTGACATATTTATAAAAAATTTAGCCTAAGAAAAGTTTTGATCAATTGCCTGTTTGAGAAAAGATAATATTTGTTAAATGTTGTGTTAGTGAATTGACTGTCGATGCATAAAATAAATGGGCATATGCTTTGCCAAGCTCAGTTGCTGGTAAATCATTGGTAAATCATGTCAGAAATAAGCACAAAAGAAACAGGGTGTCTTCTCTCTTTACTGAGTATTGATTCCAAATCTATAGCCTGAGCAAAACTTTTTTGAAGATTGTGTTAGATTAATATTTCTGAAGTGTGGTGTCATTTTGACTGACATCTCTGACATCTCCTGTTATTTGTGGTGGGCTCTGAAAATGACAACTAAGAATAGAGAAACACACAGCTGTCATCTTTAATGAGCATCACTCTGGCTGTATGCCTGATGGATTTCAGGTAAGACACATGCAGTTTCACAAAAGACGCTTTCAAAAGATTCAGTCAGAGCACAATTTCATCTGAGGACAGACCAAAAACTGACGCTATCGCAATCGATTCCAAAATGAACAGTGTGAAAACATTATTAGCTCGCCGTATGATTGCGCAGCCGTTTTATGATTGGCTTTCTTGTTGTGGAGTGAAGGTAATCAATTTTTTGTTTTATTCTGAACATAATCCATTTATGTAGGAGACAAACCTAACAACACAGAGTGTACTCTTGTCCTTCGTCTTCGTAATACAGAGCCTCAGGGCCGAATGTGGTGTTCCCATGACAACCATCTATGACATGGGGCCACTTTGTGTAAACAACAACATTATGGAGAGTGGTCCGACTTCAAAGAAAGTCACAATGAAACAATATCAGGCCAGATTGTAGAATAACTGATTAAGGGAAATTGGCTGCTATGAGACAAATGTGAGGAACACACACACACACACACACATTAACGTCTTCTTAAGCACATATATCTGCAAATGTACTGCAAATAGAGTTTTCTCTGAAGTGTAATGAAATGAATGTAAATGGATCCAAGTGTTTGACATGGACAATTAGTTTCTGGGCTTTTTATTTTCCCAAAACACATTAGTGATTTTTGATTAAAATATATTATTTTGGTTTCCATGACTGCTTACTGTTGATTTATTATGATTTTTATTTAATTAGATTGTTTGTTTTACTTATTGTTATTTTTATTTTTTTGTCATTCACTTAAAGGAAACCTATTATGCCTGTGTTTGTAATATATGTAATATAAGTCTCAGGTGTCCGCAGAATGTGTTTGTGCCGTTTTAGCTCAAAATATCCCACAGATAATATATTACATCATTTTGAAAATGCCTTTTTTGAGTGGAAGCAGTAACATTGTTTTTGTGCATGTCACTTTAAATGCAAATGAGCTGCTGTCCCTGCCCAATGTATGTACAAAAGATACTATAGAAGTCAGTGGGACTTTAAGTTGTTAATAATGGTTGCCAAAAATACTTTTCAAAATACCTTCCTTTTTGTTCCACAAAAGAAAGAAGGTCGTACATGTTTGGAACAACTTGAGTATGAGTAAATGATGACAATGTTTATTTTTGGGTGGACTGTCCCTTTAAATAATTTTAGATGGCATACAGTGTCAACTATCCATCTGCAAATTCTCAAATTTGTCTTTCACCATGGGCATCATATCATTCCCATATAAGTGTGAAATGTGGTTTCATTCTATTTCTGTAGGGCTATACAGTACGTTTCCCCATCGCTCTGATATCAAGATGGCAATGATAGCTCAATTCCAAGACATAGAACACCAATGAACAGTTTAGGGTGTGACTTTAAGGGACATGAAGTCCACCCATATAGAAAGAGATGAAATTACATGTGATATTGCTTTTCTGTGAAATTAGACGGGTCAAACTGAAGATCATAATCAGTCACAGAAAGTAGCAGATGATATTTTACGCTGCGGTTGACATTCTGCAAAATTCCTTTGAAGTATGGCATCTGTATACCATATAATAGTCTATATAGGGCTTTTCCCACACAATATCCCTTATTTGCCACAATACATATTACATTATAACATTTCCCAGTTGGTAAAGTGGGCTGTGAATTATGAGTGAACAATACTCTGACCTACTGTATGACCAATACCAAGAGTAAACACAATTAAACCAAATAGCCTTTGAGAAAAGAGCAGCACATTTGTGTCTCATTCAAAATAATGACATTCTGTGATCAAATACGCCTCTGGCCATCACTCTCTATACAGATGTCAGACCAAAGCACCTATGAACTGTTTCCATGCCACAGTGTCTTGCTCTTTGACTTGTTTCCACAGTTACAGTTCAAAAGGTCAAAGTTTAACAGGTTAGCATGATCCAGTCAGCTCATATGTGGATATTGCACCATTATGAGGGCAACAGGCATCTATCTCCATTGAGGGTCATTTAAAAAGAAATATTTGTTTATATGTTTTAATAATAACAAATTATTTGGATCTTTAAAAGCATTACATTGACTTTTTACAATTTATCTTAATCATAAAAAATAATAAAACAAATAAGATCATTGGAGTATGCTAAGAAAATACTACTTCAGTCTTTGTTCAAAATTTCATGTTTAATTTTATCTGTTACTTTCCATGTTTATTTTAAGTGTATTATGGTAAAATAAATAGTAAATAATTTCAATCTGATGGGATTATAAATATATATATATACACTCAAAAAAAATGAAATCTGGGCGTTGTTCGATAAAAAAATAGAGCATTTTGAAACAAATAAAATTAATAAGTTTAAGGGATGTACACAATTATTTTAAATCAGTCTGAACTAAATCCATACAACCTTAAAATAGCTCAATTCATTTGTGTCGAAACAACGAAAAATAATGATTTGAGTCAAACTACTACTTTTGCGCATGCGCTGATGACAGGAAATCCACGTGACCTCGTCAGTTGCCGCGGGCGCCATTAATGTGGTGGAGTCCAGTCCATGGTGGAATGCTGTAGAATTGGTAAGTTTAAAAATCATTTATAATCTTTGTCTGCATTGTGATGATAGAGAGTAAAACTATTTAAATCAGTCAGAATTCAACATTAAGCGGATATTTGACCACTTATTGGAATATTTGAACCACTATATTAGTCACATGTTCATACTCGATAAAAACATAGTAAATCGATATAAACGCCTGCATGTATGTACATAATTTAACATTAATCCGGTAGCTGCTTAGTTCTAATTCCTGTTGCAAGCGTTATTTTACTAGATTGTTTGAGTTAACGTACTGTATGTGTTGCTTCTGTACAAGTAAAGACGAGAACACTGCGAATTAATGTAAAAACGAATTAACAAACAATGATGTCAACGTAAATACAATTATATGCTTGATGTAAATCAACAAGCAGCCAGGCGGCGTGGAATACAGTATAGAGCACGTGCGCTTTAGGTCTGTGTCATTTGACTATGATCGCACAGGATTAGAGTTGTGACGTTCGTGAACGAACCGATTCTTTTGAACGGCTCATAAACATGAACGATGGGAGCCGAGTCGCGGCTGGAGGGGAGCTGTTCTTTCCGACGTTCTTTTTTTCTATGCGTGTTTCACACAGATGCACACAAATGAGCTCCTCCGCGAGACAGAACAGTTATAGTGGGAGGGGCGCACCCAGCGCAGACCAACCCTTTATAGCGTGATGATATTAGTTATTAGTTGTGCATGTTCATTGCAGCCCACTTTGTTATTGTTCATTGACTTGAAGGGGCTGTTGTCCTATTTGCAAAGTTTACAGTAGTAATAGTATGTAGTATGTAGACATTTCCATTTTATTTATTCTAATTTTATCTACTTTAAATATTTTTGTTTTCTATCAAAATGTTCTTGTGTGATAACAATGTTCTTGTGTGGAAGTGTTTGTAGTTAAAGCTGTTTTGCACAGAAATTCATTGCAGCCGGCTTTGTTTTTGATGTTTATTTGAGTAACGTTAGGTATTGTATGAATAACATAAGTCAACGTAGCTTTACACACACACACACACACACTTTGTACTAAAGGTAAATCCAAAATAGTGATGTCACTGTCTAAGCAGAGGGATTGGTGCAACCCTATGGAATATAGTCCACACATGACAAATGAGGTAATAATCAATATTTCAGAATAATTCAAACTCAGATATTGGTGTGTGATATCTGAGTTTTAATTATTTGACTAAAAATCTCACCTCATCATTCCTCCCAGTGATTATTTCCAGGATAAACTGAGATGCCCCCAAGCTGGCTTCTTAAAAGCAACAGCGTTCTTTTGAACGGCTCTTTGAAAGGAACGGATCGCGAAGATCCGGATCCCCTCAAAGAGCCATAAATCCCATCACTACACAGGTTTGGGTGCACGCGTTGTAATTTTGCACAGATGAATACTGTGACCGTAAGTGATTCCCTCACTCCTGTTACATGTTCAAATTCGTTATGTTTTATAGTTATGATCTTAAACGTGATATTTATACTTTAAACTTATCACTGTGTGTTGTAATTGCTACTGCACATTATTGTACGTTGTATTGTTACAGTTGCTGTAATTAAATGAGCAAGATTTAAAGACAATTTGATATTTGTTTGTATGAAATATAATGATCGAAACTTCTCTTCTGGGCAGCATTTAAATTTTATATTGATTTCAGTTATAATGCATATTGCACAGGAAAATGCGACATTAATCAGCTTCGGTTTCGTCGGTAGAGCAGGATCGCCCGTTTTCTTCAGAATTGTTTTGTGTTTGTACGTATATATAGTTTTACTGTTGCTGAGCATGTAATAGGTGAAACATCTGTACAAGTACACTGCAAATTTATGTAAACATTGTTTTATTTTACAGGTTTTTACAAGAGCTCATTAAATGGCATCATATGCTTGGGTTATAGTCTACTTTTTCACATGGTAAGTTGTATTAAGTAATGTTCTTAAATGGGTTAAGAAAAATGGCTCATTATTACTGTAATAAAATAAAGGAAAATTTAAAGTGTTTTATTAGTGTGTGCTTGGAAATACCTAATGTTTCGATAACCAACATAGAAATGGATAATGTAATTTTCTGATTTCATAAAATTTGATAGTTATTTTACTAGATCGTTTCAGTTATAAAATTAGCCATTTCATTCAGGCAACTGCTGCTGAGCAATCTGTAGGAGATTTCTCTGTTCAGGTAAAGAGGAGAACACTACAAATGTATGTAAAAATGATTTTTATATATATTTATTTTACAGGTTTTACAAGAGCAATAAACAGCATCCCATGTTTGGGCTTTAGTAAACTTTTTCATGTGGTAAGTTGTATTAGTGATGTTCTTAAAGGGTTAGTTCAGCCAAAAATGAAAATTATGTCATTAATTACTTACCCTCATGTCGTCCCCAATCCGTAAGACTTTCGGTCATTTTTGGAACACAAATTAAGATCTTTTTGATGAATTCTGAAAGATTTCTGTCCTTTCATGAACAGCGACACAACTGAGACTTTGATGCTTTAACAAGTTGGATGTTGGAAAGTATGATGAACAGATTTAATTTAGGCTTTTACTTGCATATAAACATTGATCAGCAAACATAAACAGAAGGTCAACTGAACCTGCTTGATGCCCAAAAACAGAAGCTCAAACGTGCTGCTTAACGAGAATGAACCTCATTGGTTCT
Organism: Carassius carassius; assembly: GCF_963082965.1. Classification (NCBI taxonomy): domain Eukaryota; kingdom Metazoa; phylum Chordata; class Actinopteri; order Cypriniformes; family Cyprinidae; genus Carassius; species Carassius carassius. Next base: position 4,882,084 of record NC_081777.1, read on the forward strand.
CGCATGTCAAACAAACATGCTTGAGCTTCCATTCACCACAACTGATGTGCGAGTTGATGGATGTTTATATGTGAATAAATCCCAAATTAAATTGGTTCATAATATAAAGCGAGTCTTCAGAAAAATGTGACTAAACCACTCAATTTATATGGATTCGTTTTATGATCTCTTTATATACTTCTTGAAGTATCAAAGTCTCAGTTGCATAGCTGTTTATGGAGGGACAGAAAACTTTCAGAATTCATCAAAAAAAAATCTTCATTTGTGATCCAAAGATGAACGAATGTCTTCGAGCATGACACGAGGGTGAGTAATTAATGATAGAATTTTTGGTTGAACTTTCATACAGATTGTATGTCCTGTTATACTTGGTTATTGATATGCTATGGTCAAATAATCAATGTTTTTGTGCCTTTTTTTTACAGAATAACAGCATAGACATGGAAAGAGAATGCATCCTCAAAGCACTGTGTGTATACTTAAAGAAGGACCATCTACAGCTGTTCAAGGAGTACAATGTAAGCAACTGCTTTTCTCTTCTTCACTTTCATGTTTACGTTATGTTTTGTACGCTTGTTACAGGTTTCATATGTTTACTATGGGGTGCAACGGTTCTCTTTAAAAAATCGAACCGTACCGTTCTCTTCTTACGGTTCGGCACGCACTTGCACCGTGGTCCACCTCGAATGACGATGCATCTGTAGGCTAATATGGTTTGTTTAAAATAACAACGTGGGAAAACAGACAGAGCTCATATAAATGTATGTTTCAGTCGATGGCTGTGCATTCTGGCTTTCCAAAACGTTATAACAACGATAATCAAAAAGCGTGGACAAAACAGTTACTCTTTGTAAACTTTGTTCAATGCGAGTGCCGTATGCTGCTCTAACGTCCAGACATGAACGCTGTTGCTATCTTTGTTTAAACTAAACTTATTTAAGCCTTGCTAACTTAAACATTCAAGAGCAAGACGCAAAAGAGAACCGTGAGATGGTTTGTGAGTGCGCTCATCCAAAGCACGCACATGCTTTTTTCAGAAAACGTGCAAAAACTGAGTTCTCTTTCAAGTCTTGTGCTTCAGAGGCCAAATTCATACAAAAATTATATCAATATGCCCATCTTGGTGAGCAAACAAGGTCTGTTATGTCTTAAGTGAAGTTTTATTAAAAGAGAAAGACATTGTATGTGTAACAGTATGTACTGGATCGTGAAAAAAACTATTCTCGCTGCCTGTGTTTTTAATGTTAAATCACACAAGAAATGACAAAGAAATTACTAACTGCTCTTGACTGAATAGCTTATGTTACTTCAATAATGATTAATCTTTCATTAATTCAATAAAGATAATATGCAGTGTTATTTTATATTTTATTTTCTGTACCTAAAAAAAAAACTACTGTTAGATATCTGAAAAAACTGAAAACCACTGTTTATTTTATTATATAATTTGTAATGTTGCTTGTAGTTTGATTATTTGTTCTTTTCTTAATTTTTATTTTACAGTAGTCCTATTTTCCCTGAACATAGCACATACTGAACCGTACTGTGATACGAACCAAACCATGAGCATTTTGAACTGTTGCACCCCTAATGTTTACTGTCATTAATAAATATTGTTGTTTTACACACGAAACACATTTTATTTGTCTTGCCCAGGATTGCGACTGGATGAATGCTAAAGAAGCCATAGAGCAGATGGTAATGGGGATCTACATCGTCCAATCCACAGGACACCAACCAGGAGATAAACCTGTGGACGTTGGTATCCTGATTGAAGGGACAGAGGTTCTCTGTTCTTTGAAGAACGTAGCTGTAGCAGTGACCATGCTGTTTGGACTTACTTACGCCTTGAACCACAGCTACCCACAAGAACTCAAGGCAATATTTGAGGTCTTCCAGAAAGTGTTCTTTATCTTGGATGGACAAAAACTTTCACCAAAGGTACAAGCCCCCAAGAACAAGATACTGGAGTAAGTTACCTTATGTGTGTATTCTCAAAAGACTAAATCTTGACTCAAGAAGGTATTAGCTGTGCATATTCATTGAAATATCAGTATTGTTCATCTTGGATTATATTTTTTTGTATTTTTTCACCTGAAAATTTGCCTTGAAATAAGAATAAAGAGAAACTTGTGACATTCACTTTGAGAACATTTTATTTGTGCATTAAATTACATTTTGATAGACATGTCAATAAGTGTACAATTAACTTAACGGTAGTAGTTGACAAAATATTTCTGGTTTTCTAAATTAAGTGATTAAGATTAATTGGCTCAACAAGATTAAATAGTTTACAGATAAATTCCGAAATATGATTCAAATGAAAATGATTTGATCTTGTTGGTTCAAAATGAATTTTGCTCTTGGGTTCCATTTGCCTAAATTAAATTGAGACAACACCATTCAAATATGTGGAAATAGGTGTCATAATTATATTAAGTTAGACCAACGATTTATTTTTTTGAGTATATATATATATATATATATATGTAAATAAAGATTGTTGTCTTTCTGCTTCTTGATTTATGTGTTATTGCTATTTCTTTGAAAGAATTATCATTTAGAAATTGGTAGTAAATTTCACAAATAATTATAAAGCAATTACAATAAAATAAATAGTGAATAAATTCAGCCTGCATGGTGGGATTTTATATATATATATATATATATATATATATATATATATATATATATATATATCAACACTGTACAAAATGTCTTTATAAATAAAATATGAATTATTGGAGTATGTTTTGAGTTTGTGGAGTATGTTTTCTACATTAGAATTGTACATTTCAACCTGTCCTCCAACCAATACGCTCGTATAGGTCGTTTGTCCAAATCCCTGAAATACGACCCATCAGAGCGTATACTACAATTGCGCCCTATCGGCAAAAGGTCGTTTTCATATTAATGTTTTGTATTCTTTTATTTGCACTCTGGTTTGTGTTTCGTGTAGCTCAGTTGGTAGATTATTGCGTTATACCTTGATATGTAATCATGCTATCATGGGTTCGATCACAGGGAACGGACGTGCACGAAAATGTATATGCTCAATAAATCATAATTTAGCATGATTTCTGTGAGGGTTAGGTTTAGGGGTGGGGTTAGGTGTGGTCATTCGAACGAATAAGCAACCTAGTAAAATATGTAGGAAATACTGTGAGATCGGTGTAAAAAGCCCACACATTGCACTTAAATAAACGTGCATTTTGATTGGTAATGACGTGATACGTCATTTCATGACGACAGACGCAACGCGATACTTTCATTATTTTTACGCCTGCTAGATGGCGCTTAACTTTAAAACGTATATATGGGTCGTAATAAGGTGCTTGTACAAACGACCTATATGGTCGTTTTTTATTGGAGGACAGGCTCGTACATTTCATTTCACTTGTTACTTGCATTTTTTATTTTTCTTCCTACAAATTTCTGAGTGAAATCGTTTCAAAGTGTTTTTTAGTGACAATCAATAGTTTATTCAGACTGATGGGATCATTTAGTAAATGTATACAGTTCCCTATAAATAATTGTCCATTGTAAATAATAACGATTACTGGCATATGTTTTGCAATTTTTCTTTTTAATAAATAGATTTAAAAAATGTATCTACTATCAATTTCTGAGTGAAAATTTATTAAAAGTAAATACTACACCCTATATTTGTCCCATTGTATTAATTTCCCCTTATAAATAAATGTATGACTAAAGTAACCAAACCATGCCACCATCTACAACACTTCATCTATGGCGAGTTGCCATTGCTCAACTTTGGCATGGCAGCGACCAAATGTGACAATATGAAAAAAAAAACTTCTCTATATATATAGTAGACAAGACAGGCAATAAAAATAGCTATTTGTGAAGGGATCTGATCTCTCCCAGCTGAACCACACGCTCGACATCACATTCACAGAACAGCAGCAGACAGACTGGAGAGTTCCCTTCCTATCACAGATCTGACAGCACAAACAACAACTTTATAAGATCTTGGTTGTTTTGTGCATAAAGAGGGACTTAAACCTCCTAAAACTGTATTAAATGTCTCTCCAGATTTTATTCCTCTATTTAAATTATTATAAAACCGACAACCTGACCTTTTGAATAACCATAGCAACTCTATTTAGTCTTCTGTAGGTGGTCTTCAATTACCGCTGTGGTAGTTCCCTGCGGCCGGTCTGTTTTTAACCCTGAGACTGTGATGGACTCAGAGGAACTGACATGGCATGTGTCAGGGGTTTTCTCTTCACACTTGTGCGGTCAGGTCTGCACGCCTCTGACCCTGAACTCAGACCGTACGCTTCGTGACACGAGCTCCACAGCTGAAAGTTGAAAGCCATAAATCCATCTGCCAAGACTCACTCAGACACCTAGGGCTCCTGGGAGCCAAACTCTGGATGGTCAGTCATATAGACTGATACGATTTCTTAACAAAAAATAGATTTGTTCACTGCCATATGTTTAACTGCACTGATGTACTAATGTTTCTGTCATGACACACTGCAAGTGTTGTTCAGGTGCAATCATCTTTAATAATAGTTTTTATGACAAAATACATCAAATGTCCAGGATCTAATGTTGTTGGGAAAAGCCTCTTTTTTCACCAATACTGCATTTATTTGATAAAAAAAATACAGTAGTATTGTAAAATATTATTACGATTCAAGATGATACTGTGAGAGACAATCTTACTATTTATTGTTATTTTGCCTGTAATAAAATCTGCAAAATAAGGTCTACTCTGGGCCAAACAGGCCAAAACAGCAACTTAAAATCCCAACATGTGTAGCGTTCATGTTCTGTTTAATGTTTTAGTTTCCTTCATTGTGCAGCTGTTATTGTGTGCATACAGTCTTTCTAAAGGACTAGCATTTAGCAGAAACCTTTGTTCAACATACAAAGAAAGGTCTGTTCTAAAAGCTCATCATTTAACTCTGAATCTCTTTTGCACACTGTTTTTCTTTTTGATTTTATTAAAGAAAATTACACGATTTGAATAATTCATGCTGTTCACAACTTGCTGTGTTGCTTTTTTATTCATACCAGATCCTGACTGTTAAAAATATTTGCAAAGCTTCTAAATTGCCCTATAAACTGTTGAAATAAATCTAATATTCAGAGGAAAAAATGGATTTGATTATGAATTCTCTGAAGCCAGTTCCTTCATGCCACACAGCTGACAACAAAGCAAAAAATATCAACAACAATGACATTAACAATGAATATATGTCTGAATGCCCATTCAAAGGAAATCCAATCACAGGTTTTCTTCCAATCGCAAGAAAAGTTGTTGAGGAAAGCTTGAAGGTTTTTCCAATTTCTTGAGATGACAAAGAAAAACAGCTTTGGAAATAAAAATTGCTTTGCTAAAAATACAATGTACAGAGGGACCTGATAACGAAGTTAATATAAGGATAACCCTTGTGAAAATAAGAACACTTTAGTACACATTAGTACACAAAATGGAAGTGTGAACTGAATGTAATGTGTTCAGATACTTAATTGGATGCTATTTACAATTAAACAATTTACAATAGTCTGGTGGATGATATAAAAACAAGAAAAGCATAAATATTTTCAATTTGATGTCACTTTTCACACACCAGCAAAATGTTTACTTGTAAAAGGCTTTTGTACTTATTTGACATGAAAAGAGAGCATTTGCATAGAGGTCTTAAAGGTAAGAGTAGTAAACATCAGCCCATATTATTTCAAGAGCTAGAGAAAATATTCATGTAAAACCTTGACTAACTGTATAAGTGGACTACAGGGAAAATATATAAGATAAAATAACTGAAAATATTATGATATGAGACCTTCAAAGTCATTATGAGAGTTCATAATGCAAACAAGCCATTTCTCATTCAGCGTTGCAGAGAAGAAGCATCATAGTGCATTTCTGTGAAAAGGTCTTTCAGGACCAGAGGGGAGAACAGACCCCAATACACAAACAATCCCGCCCAGAGACACACTAGCTCCAGTCCCCCACACTGTGAGACGACACAGAGAGAATGAGGAAACAGTGAAAGAGAGTGAACTGTTAAGGTTACTGAGCGAAGGATGAGCTGGAAGTCTCATGAGGACAGGAACACTGTGAGAGACAAGAGTTGAAGAGAAATCTTGCGCGAGACAGAGAGTTAATCTAGGACAAATCTGAACACTGTGCATGGCTCACAGCGTCCATAAATACCTGGACCATGATGGTGCAAATATTTAATTCGGAGAAGAAATCGGTCACAGGATGTTCTGAAAGCACAACATGTGAGATTATGCTTCTAAATACAATCAGACGATGCAGTCAAGCCCTCAAAATACTCTCGCCGTAACACATGCGCTGTGACGTTGTGTTTTAGTGCCCTGCTGTGAGTCACTGATGTTCTGTTCTATCTTAGTGATGGCAAATGAATCACTGCCAACTGACCCCAATGCCACTGAGTGTGCAAAGTCACAAATGCACCATCACAGGACACACACAAACACGTCTGTTGTCTAATTACAGGAACAAGGTGCCGTGAGGAAAAATCATATTAGTCAATAATACTGTATCACAGCCTTCTTTCACCGCTCCTGTCAAATCCTGATAGAAAAAAATTATTCCCAGTCAACTAAGTATAATGTTTCACCTGGAAATGATTAAAAAGAAAGAGTCATATTTTACATATTAAACAGTCTCAAACTATTTAACTATTTCAAATATAATTCTATCAAAATTTTAAGCTAGGGTTGGGGTTAGAATTAAGGTTAGAAAAAGCTCATAATTGTAAAACTAATCCATATGAATTAAGTTCAAGTTCAAGTCTGCTTTATTGTCAATTTCCACATGTACAGTACATACATACAGAGAATCGAAATTGCGTTACTCTCAGACCCCGGTGCATACAGATAAAATTAACATTAAAGCCTAGAAATCTAGATCAAGTATAAAATGTAGATACAACTATACAATAAGGGAATGTAAAAAAAAAAAGAAAAAAAAGGCATATAATAAAATTAAAAATAAAGTTAAATAAAGCAGCACAAGGCAAATCACAGATATAGTGCAAATCAATGAAGTGAACAACAGTGCAGATAAAAGATTTTTAGTGCAAAAAAATTAAGCAGTTTAATTCATGTTTTCCATAAAGATTTGATTTGAATGCTTTATAAGAGAAAGACAGACAGACAGACAGACAGACAGATAGATAGACCACAACAAATGATGTCTGATAAACAAACAAGCTGTCTCTCCCAACAAATATGATTTTTATCATTACATAAGCAGAAAACGACGCCCAAACCCCCAGCATATATTTGACTTAATGGCTCTCTGGACAATTTTAAGAAGATAATTCTTCTTGTAAGGTATTGTTAACATCTATTCCACCCCTGCAGATCTAAGATTAGATCTTCTTCAGTAAAGAAGCAGCTCTCAACATCTGTGTCCACCTCTATGAGCTGAAACATGTTTCAAACACAGCCCACCTGTCTCCAGATCTCACTTACTTAACTGCTTCCCACTGCAGGCCTGTGGCACAGTTAACTGTGTTCACATGAGACAGGAACCTCAGATTTCTGCTCTATTCTGAGTGCTTTTCAAGAGCAGCTAGTTTAAGACAGCAATGGCCCCTCGATGGGTATCACTGCTGCTATATTCAGTGTGGAGAAGCTATGGCTCCTCACTAGAGACGGATGGAAATAGTGTCTGGATCGCTGCACTACTATTAGCATATCATGTAAGCTCTGTATCTGTTAATATATCACAAGGGGAGGGGGTGAATGTTGTGATGTACCCTGTGGCTCATGCCTCACTGAAGAGTCTATGCAAGTCAATGAGTCAGTCATAAACATTGCCTCAGGAGACATTGCACGCTTTGAGCTCTGAAGATCCAAGAGCATTTTCTATATGATTCAGTTGTTTATTTTCTGAACATGAGTAACAAGGGCTTTTGTGAAAAAAGTGGGCTTAATTATATTGAATGTGCACTTCTAGAGTCCTTCAAATATTAAAAGCCTATTTTAAAAAATATATATAAATAATTCTAAAGAAATAAAAGGCACTGTAAGAGTACTCTCAACACACTTTTAAAAAGTGCACTTTGTAATGTCAAATTAATATTTTTACTATAATTTTTAATAACATAATTATGTGTTAACAATCTTGATGTTTTGACTAACACTAAAATACTTCACTACAATTGTAACTTATTGTGTAAATAATATTACATTTAAAGTATATTAAAGTGTACTAAAATGTACTTCATTTTTACAAAGGGGTACTAAGCTATAAATAAATCAATAAATAGATAGATAAATAGAAATAAATCGTTTCACCATCACTGTAAAAGCCTTTGTAGAGAAATGATAGTTCACCTAAAAATTAAGTTCTTTTATCCTCAAAACCTTCCTTTCTGTAGTTTTTTCTTTTCATGCCATTTTTTATTGCACACACTTTTTTTTTAATGAAATTATCCTTTAAACTGATTAAATATTCCATCAAAATAACGTTAGTTGATGAAAGAATAAAATTAAACCAATATTTCTTTTAAATATGTATCAACATTTGATAATTACAACATGCTCCAAAATGTTTAAAAAACAAATGTGAATAGAGTCATTCGATGTGACTGGATTAATAAACACAATCATATTCTTTCTATATTTTAGTTTCAACAATGTATTGTCAATATTTGTCTACATCAGTGGTTTTCAACCTGTGGTCCGCGGCCCCCTAGTGGCTGTTGTTTTTCCTCCTGACTGCTTGCTCCGGTGACTATCTACCCACTGCCGAGCTCTGCCTGGATCTGGTTTTCCTGTTTTGCTGAGCGGTGCCAGCCAGAGTTATTTTCTGTTAATTTCCAGTCCATTCTAGGGCTGTGCGATTAATAGAAATCGTCATAAAATCACGATTTGAGCATGCGCGATTTCTAAATCGCTTTATAGCACAATTTTCCACGGCCCTGATCTCCCGCAGTATGCTATCCGATCCAATCAGAATGCAGCGCCTAGCGCGAGAACAGAACAGACTGGGCATGTGCCTAACTCCAGGTTCACACACGGTCTGTGATGGGCCTTTTTTCCGAGCCCATGTTAACAGATCAGAGAATTCACAATGCACGCGGTAAAAGGCTAGAAATAAAAACGTGCAAAAGTAATTAATATTTAGCACATGAGCATAGAGAGAGTTGTGAGCGCACAGGACGCAGTTTAAGTGAGAGGAGACACGTTTTAAGTGCGCACACTCTCTCCGCGCAGAGCAGTGTGTATCTGAGCAAGTACGTCTGGTTTTGTGACAGAGCAAAGGAAATCTGCATGCGAACAGAGAAATTCACGCTCGTGCATTATTTTAATGTGCTTTCGCGTTATATTTATGCGCTCTCGCTGCTGACCGCATACACATACTGTATACACACTGCAAACACCTGAGGCAACGCTACAATTAATGAGCTCTATGAACACTGCGTGGCAAAGAAAAAAAGTCCCTGGACACGGGAATTTATTTTTTTTTTTGCCACAAGTCTATACATTTTGTTACATCTTTACTATAGTGATAATTTTGACTTATGTCTGTTCTAGAGACGTTACAATTTTTTTGATAAAGCTCTAATTGGTTTTCTTTTGGAAATATGTTTCAAATTAATCCTGAATGCATTTATGACTGTAAAAGCATATCGGTGTGTGTCACATTCGCAAAATTGATCAAAGAAATCGCTATTTATTTCCCATATCGCACAACCCTAGTTCATTCAATAAATACAGTTAACAATCTAGTTTCTGAGTACTTAGTTATTAACCCAACAATAGCGGGGTCAGTGAATTTTTTTGAAGTGGGCCGCGCAAACATATATGTGTGGTTATGTGGGCCGCGAGCTGAAAAAGGTTGGGAACCACTGGTCTACATTTTAGTTGCAACAATAAAGAGTGCATTGTTAATCAGTAATATTATTCATATTATTTATTTTCACACATTATGTTTATCATTACATCACTTAATTATCATCATGTTCTCTTATTTAACTTTGAGTAATGTGAGCTTTTCATTTTCATTCTATACAGAAGAGCAGCTTAAGCATTTTGCTAAATATCTTTATTTGTGTTTCATTGAGTAAAAGAAGTCATACAGGTTTGGAACGACATGAGTAGAAAAAAATTCAGTCACACTTTATTTTAAGGTCCCATTCTCGAAATTAACTTACCATTTACTATGACCTTTGCCTCAATAAACTCCTAATTTGCTGCTTATTAATAGTTAGTAATGATGTTTTTAAGTTTAGGTATTGGGTAGGATTAGAGATGTATAGAATATGGTCATGCAGAATATGTGGTTTGTAAGTACAAGTAAACAGATATTATTTTAATAATATGCATGCTAATAAGTAACTAGTTAATAGTGAGATTAGTCCCAATACTAAAGTGTCACCAAATGTTATTTTTTTGGTGAACTGTTCCTTTAACAGAAGCCACTGTGTTGCTGTTTTTTACAGCGCCACAGTAATAGGGAGTCACAGAGTGTCATGGGTAATCTGTTTTTCACTTGTTATGTTTGCTCTACAAAGTAAACCGCCCCTGCATTTGGAGCAAAAGTCTCACTGAACAACAGCAGAGAACTCTTTATGACAGAGTGAGAATAAGTGAATTAGACACCGGGAGTTTCATAGAACTAGTAATTTGATAAGTCTGTCTGAAGCGTGTGTTCCAGACAGCTCAAATATGATAAGACATAGCAACCATGTGGGAGAATGTCAGATCCTTCAGACAACTCGTGCTGGGTTCCAGAGAAACTACACCAGCTCTTATTCAATAGCATCTGAACTGACAGATGGAAACATTATTTGACAGACAAAGAGAGTAAGCATGTAGAAAGTTCTCTCTTATTTTGACAAACGCCCACATGTCCCAAAAAAGCAATGAAGACACCAAAAAGACATAAAGAAAGATGTTCATATTGCCTTCGGCTCCCTTTCCAATCTCCACCTCTCCTCGACTTCTGCATTCTTACTAAATCTCTAAAGAAGTCCTTAAAAGCTGGAGAAAGCTATCCAAAAGCACGTCCATGTATCTTAAAGGAAACTATTCGGCTGTTTCAAGAACTCTCGAAAATGTTTGCAAATGGCTGCTCGGTTTGGCAGCAAGGGGTTTTGAGCCAATCATCTAAGCCATAAAAGCAATGTGATTAAATACTTTAGAGGCACATAAAATTATAATACTGATTTGTTTATAGTTTCAAAAGAACACCCACAGTCCAAAACACATTCATCAGTCCAGCACCTGTCCTCAGCTATGATGTCCTTGTGAGTCAAGAAACTGCAATTGGTGAATTTACTATAATATAAAAGCTTTTGTGACATTTATTAGTCACTTTCTGTTGTTCTGTTGGGTAGGCCAAGGTGAAATCTAACTGAACCAAAATCCTGTTCTATATTGCTGTAAATATCAAATTAATATTTTTTTCTTTTAGTGTCAGAAAAAACTCACACACACACACACACACACACAAAAAGACTTTTCAATTGGTTTGAATTGAAAACTGTGTTCAAAGGGGAAAGATGACCCTGTTTTGTATCAGTTTTAGTTCCTCTTTAGTTTATTTAGATGATTCATTCCATCATGAGTTAGCAGTCATTGTTTTGGATGTGTGTTGACCTCGTCAGGAGGAGAACGAGAGCTCTGGGAGTTCAGAATGCTCTGTTCAGTACATAATTGTGTGTTAACTAAATATAATTTAGAGTATGACGTAGATCTTCACATTGCTGTAAAATAAACAAAACTGCAATTGTGTCTTAGAGGTAAAAATCTGACATTTCTATCAAATATTGATCAATGAACTAAAAAACATGCTTTGGATGTTCTGTCCTTCTTATCATCCTGCACTCTTTGTCCTCTTAGCAGGTGTAACTCAAACCTAATTTTTTTCCTGCCCTGTAATTGCATCCTGGTGGCACAACACAATATCTGTTTACATCCCTTCAGGGGTCACACAGTTCCACCTGACCCAAAATTCTGCATCATCTGTGTCAGAAAACATTGATTCTTCCAGTGAGCTTCAGGTACAGAAGAAACAAACTGCTTACTTTCAGCAAACTTGCGGAAATTAAGGTTTGATATTGAATCTTTAAAGATTTAATTAATATTCTAGCCTTTTAATCCTCTCAGATCTAATGAAAACATTTCCTTTTTTTTTTTTTTTTTTTTGGTTTCCTCCACCTAAACATTTAAAGTGACAGTTCATGCAAAAATAAAAATTAAAAAATCGTTTACTCTCTCTCTTCAAATCCATATTCTCTCTCTCTCTCTTCAAATCTCTGGTCCACAGAATAAAGTCATGTAAGTTTAAAAGTTTAGAACTACATGAGGTTAATGAAATCATAGGAGAATTTTTATTTATAAGATATTACATAATTTTTTGTGTAGTCACAATAAACATATTATATCTTTACAAATAACTCACCCTCATGTCATTTCAAACCAGTAAGACCTTCGCTCATCTTTGGAACACAAATAAAGATATTTTTGATGAAATCCAAGAGCTTTCTGACCCTGCATAAACAACAAATCAACTAACACATTCAAGGCCCAGAAAGGTAGTAAGGACATTTTTTAAAATAGTCCATTTGACATCAGTGGTTTCAAGTCATTTTATGGAGTTTCAAGGAAAGAAAAGAAAAATAAAGGCTTTATTCAACAATTTCTTCTCTTCTGTATCAGTCTTCGATGCATGTTTACGAGAGGACCACGTGTGTGATACTGCTAACACAGAAATGTTAGTAAACTACTTGACAGACAGCTGTTTTCCATTAACACAGCAGAAACACGCAGAAAGTAGTCAAAAGTTTGAACATATTGTTTTTATTATTTCAAATGAAACCTGTTAACCTGCACCAGAACGCCCTCGTCCTCAAAGCCTCCCCACAGGCATATGCCAGTGATTATGAATAGATTAAATAAAACAGGACAAATTTAATCTTGACAAACTATGTATCATTATAAAGATCTAAGCCTCAAGCATCGACGACAGATCGCTTTTTTTCAATGGAAAGCTTATAAAGACTGTATTTGCTACATTTGTGTAACCAGTACACATAAAAAAAATAATTAATGAAAACGCTGTACATACCAGATCCGTCCTAATAACGAGTCATAAACACATCCACAGCTGTAAATCCCGGTTTAGTTAGAAAGGTAAGGGTCCACTGAACGACATCTCATGAAGCACGTTTAGTCCAATGAAGCAATAACGTTGTAATATGGATCATAATTCCTTTGTTTACATTTCATTTCTTCAGCCACAGAATTGTTTGCGTCCGTTATGGAATAACTCACGGTCTTAAACTGCGTCTTGGTAGTAAAAACACGGCACGGTTTTGCAGCGTACAGTGTCACAAACAGAATGAGACGATCCACCGGAAAAAAGAATGAATGAAAAATAGGCGGAAAATAGTTTATTTGATTTTGGCGCTCTCTCCTCAGAGCTGGTGACGCGCTCTGACGCACCTGTCAGCTGATGGAGGCGGAACTTACAGCGATCGCAAATTCCTGTCTTTCTTTTTATTTTAGAGAGTTTTTATATATGTGAGAGTGTGTTTTATGTTGAATGTGAATGTATGTGCGTGATTACCATCTGTTTGAGTGCAAATCAGCCCAAATCAGCTCGCTATTACTGAATGGTCACGGCTATCAAAGTGAACGCGTCTATATGAATAGAGAAAGTGGATTATTTACTTCAGCACATTTGTGTTATTACCATCTGTATAAGTGGCCATCAGCATCTCACCACTTATTTGCATCGTAATTCAATGTAAAATATGCATCTCTAGCAATCTCAGGATGTTCTATATTGGCAAACAAAGTTAAATCTTTTTTTATTTTTCTTATTATTTTTATTTTTCTTACTCAAATTATTCTTATTGTATTTTTCTACTGCTCAAATAAATCATTTATATGATGTCTAAGTTTATGTCTAGTGTTTTATAATTGAAAAAAAAACTATGCAGTGGTATGTTTACTGACTAAATAGTTTGTAGAAGCCTTCAATACTATTGGGAAATATATTTTTTTATATTTGGGGGGGTGGGGGGTGTAGACATAGTCTCAGAAAAATATTTGCAGGAGTCTCATTTTTCATGATATCTTTTTCAGATTTGAAATAGAATCTCATTGGACATGTGGCTTTCAACCCATTACTTTTCTAGATTGCTCCAGGGCTCATTTCATGTATTTATATATCAAATAAAAAAATATTTAAGAGTGGTAAAAAAAATTCAAGGCACTTCAGTGTCTATAACTTTTAATATTTTTGAGCATTATCAAATCTGGTTGATAAAAAGTGAAGCCCAAAGGGTCTTCTTTCTAAAGACACCACAATTATGTTTGTAACACACTGAAGTAGGAAACTATTACAATTATAAGTTAGTTAGAGCACTTTCAGCTGTGAGTCCCATAATGGGGGGTCAGGTTAAAAAACAGATTAAAGGGTTAGTTCGCCCAATTTGCTAAATTATTTCATTAATAACTCACCCTCATGTTGTTTCAAACCCGTAAGACCTCCGTTTATTTTTGGAACACAGTTTAAGATATTTTAGATTTAGTCCAACAGCTCTCAGTCCCTCCATTGTCCAGAAAGGTAAGAAAAACATTATCAAAGTAGTCCATGTGACATCAGAGGGTCAGTTAGAATTTTTTGAAGCATCGAAAATACATTTTGGTCCAAAAATAGCAAAAACTACGACTTTATTCAGCATTGTCTTCTCTTCCGTGTCTGTTGTGAGAGAGAGTTCAAAACAAATCAGTTTGTCATATCCGGTTCACGAACGAATCACTCGATGTAACCGGATCTTTTTGAAACAGTTCACTAAATCGAACTGAATCGTTTTAAACGGTTTGCGTCTCCAATACGCATTAATCCACAAATGACTTAAGCTGTTAACTTGTTTAATGTGGCTGACACTCCCTCGGAGTTCAAACAAACCAATATCCCGGAGTAATTCATTTACTCAAACAGTACACTGACTGAACTGCTGTGAAGAGAGAACTGAAGATGAACACCGAGCCCAGCCAGATAACGAACAACAGACTGACTCGTTCACGAGTCAAGAACACTGATCTATATATATAACTTATATTATAGATCAGTGGTCAAGATCCATTTCTGTCAGACGTGTCCGATTCGAGAACCGAGGAGCTGATGATACTGCGCATGTGTGATTCAGCGTGAAAGCAAACCGACACACAGAGTGTCTGAACCGAACTGATTCTTTTGGTGATTGATTCTGAACTGATTCTGTGCTAATGTTATGAGCCCAGGTAAACCGAAGGCTTGCAGTCAACGCCAATGACGCCATTACGTCGAGCGCAAAAGAACCGGTGAACTGTTTTCTTCAACTGGTTTATTGAATCGAACTGTCAGAAAGAACTACTGGTGATTCGAAAACCGATGCAACCGGTTCTTGACTCGTGAACTAGTCATTATCTGGCTCGGCTCGGTGTTCATCTCTCTCTTCACAGCAGTTCAGTCAGCTACAGTTCTGTTTGTGATGGAATGATTCGTAACATTTTTATAATTGTAACGAGTAACGATGCACATAAAGAAAATATTGGAGTAAAAGTATTAAACTCATCGAAAATATGTACTGAAGTAAAAGTGGAAGTAGGAGAAAAAATAATACTCTAGTAAAGTACAGATACCGCCTTTTAGTACTTAAGTACAGTAGTGAAGTAGTTCTACTTCGTTAATATACATCTCTGCTGAATTCATTTGGAGCAGCAGAAAAGATGAATGACAACCTGAGATGGGTCAGAACCTGAAATCTGTCGTCTAAAAGAGAAATCGGTTTTGAGGAATCATTCACCTGGCTACATCACACATGAATAAACTTATAGAGCTCAGAAGAGATAGGAGAGTATAACTAAAAGACCTTGTCATATATTCACGAGGCAAAACCAAATGCCATCAAACACATGCTTTACTGGTGTTCAGGTCACAGGCAGATTACATCACATCAACCACACGTGCAAATCACATCACATGACTTAAATACCCTCTCCCCAAGCATAGGAACCAATGAATGCACATCATGAATTACACATTATCCCGGTACACCACATTACCTCCCCCATTAAAACCCATACACCACATTCAAAAACACCACATTAGTTCAAATTCTCAATTTCTAAAACGCTGTGGCAATTTAATAGTCCGTTTAGAGCGACGCAGACCCACTGGACATGGAACCAGAGGTTCGGAAGGTATCTCAGAGTCAAATGTACCTACTGACGTTCCAGCAAATCCAGAATCTTGATCATTGGGGTTAGCATATTGGGCTTGATCATTAGGGTCAGCATATTGAGCTTGATCATTGGGGTCAGCATATTGAGCTTGATCATTGGGGTCAGCATATTGAGCAGTCTCCTTCTCATTCTGTGGCATTGGAATCTCTGAGGACGAAGTGTGTGGTCTCAGTTGGTCACCATGCCGTCTATACACAGTATCCGATATCGGATCACGTACCTTGTACGAAACAGGTCCTGTCTGTTGTGTAATCACTCCAGATAGCCACTTCGGATCTCCTCCCACTGTACTTCGCAGGAAAACAGATTCATCCACAGCAAAGGATCTCTCTCTTGCCCGATAATCATGTTGATTTTTCTGCAAATATTGTTTTCTGCGAACAGTTTCATGAATGTTTGGTTTCAGGAAGTCCAACCTGGTGCGAATGTGTCTCTTTAAAAATAAATCAGAAGGTGACTGACCTGTGGTACAATTAGGCGTTGTGCGATATCGCAATAAAAATAAAGATAGTCTATCATCAATGCACATTTGTTCATTAGACAATTTCTTCATACCCGTCTTAAACGTCTGGACATATCTTTCTGCCAATCCATTGGTTGCTGGGTGTTTTAATGCACTCCTGGTATGCATAATACCATTCTGCTTCACAAAGTTTTGGAATACCTCAGAAGTAAAAGTAGTTGCATTGTCAGTCACTATTTGTTCAGGTAATCCATATGCAGCAAACAATCTCTTCAATCTGGTAATTGTAGCTTGAGAAGTAATCTGTGGCATACGAAAACTTCTAACCACTTAGAATGAGCATCAACAATGATCATAAACATGTTGTTCAGGAAAGGACCAGCAAAATCAACATGCAACCTTTTCCAACACTCACCCGGGAATTCCCATGGATGAAGAGGGACGTGACTTGGCATTCTTTGTTCTTGTTGACAGATTTGACACTCTTTGCAAAGTCTTTCTATATCCGTATCAATTTTTGGCCAGCACACATATTTACGAGTCAGAGCTTTCATTTTAGCAATGCCAGGGTGTCCTGAGTGAATTTCATGTAACACTGGTTTTCGAAATTTGAATGGTACAATCACTCGTGTGCCCCATAACAGACATCCCTGTTCCACTGATAGTTCATCTCTTTTTGCATAGAATACTTTCAAAGCATCTGACACTTCCATTGGCCAACCTTCCATGACATAACGGAAAACTTTAGAAAGTTCTTGATCTGTTCTTGTCATTCTGGCAATCTGTGCTGCATTTAGAGGGGCTTCTTGAAGATGGTTTGTCAAAAGAGTGTTGATATTTGCTGAAATGGCTTCTGTTCCTACATCCGTAATTTCAGGTAATGGAATTCGTGACAAACCATCTGCATTTCCATGACTTTCTGCCTTGCGATACATGATAGGATAATCATTTGCCGACAAAATTATAGCCCACCGCTGAATGCGAGCGGCAGCCATCATTGGGAAGTGCTTATGTTCACCAAACAGAGTCACTAAAGGTCTATGATCAGTTATCAAATTAAAGGATCTTCCCCAAAGATATTGATGGAATTTTTTTACTCCATAAATCACACTCAATGCTTCCTTCTCAATCTGTGAATATTTCTTTTCAGCAGGTGACAAAGTATGTGAAGCATATGCAATGGGATGTTCCTCACCATTTGGCATGATGTGCTGAATCACTGCACCAATTCCATAAGCAGAGGCATCACATGCTAAAGTCAAAGGCAATTGCGGATCATAATGTACCAACACTTTGTCACTGGTGAGCAGTTCTTTACACCTGTTGAAAGCACCTTGTTCTTTTTTTTCCCAGCACCAAGCAACTTGTTCTTTCAACAGTCTATACAATGGTGCCAACACCGTGCTCTGATGTGGTACAAAACATCCATAATAATTTACCAGGCCTAAAAAGGCTTGCAGTTCCTTCACATTTGAGGGTGCTGGTGCATCTTGAATAGCTCTCACCTTGTCTTTCGTTGGATACACTCCTTTTTCACCGATCACATGGCCCAGATATTCAATTCGTGTTTGTCCCCACTCACACTTACATTCCTTCACTCTTAAGCCTGAGTCTTGCAGACGCTGCAAGACTTTGCAAAGGTTTGTTAGATGTTCTTGCTCATCTTGACCTGTGATCAACAAATCATCCAAATACACAATCACTTTCAAATCTTTCATCAAATTTTCCATTATCCGTTGGAAAATGGAAGGGGCTGAACTGATGCCAAAAGCAAGACGATTATACACATATAATCCCTTGTGGGTGTTGATTGTGGTATACTTCTTAGAATCATTATCCAGTAAGACCTGTTGATATGCCTGTGCCAAGTCAATCTTGGAAAACAACTTCCCTCCACTCAAAGTGGCTAAAACTTCCTCAATCCGTGGCAAGGGACACTTCAGTATTGGCAGCTTGATTAACAGTGACTTTGTAGTCTCCGCATAAGCGAATTGTGGAATCTTTTTTTATAACAGGAACAACTGGAGCAGCCCACTCACTGTATTTTACTGGAGATATAACATTGGCTTTTTAAAGTGTTTCAATTTCCTTCTCCACACGTTCTTTCATAGCAAAAGGGAGAGGACGATTTTTAAAAAACTTGGGTGGAACATCTGATTTCACTGAAATAGTAGCTTTAATGTCCTTTAGAGTGCCCAGCTCATCCTTAAAGACTTCACTATACTTGTCCAGCACTTCTTGAATAGACCCAGGCTGCTTAGCTTGACTCACAAATCGAATTATTTTCCAATTCAATTTTACTTTCTGGAGCCAGTTCCTACCACACAGGTTTGGACCATCCCCTTCTACTACAATTAGTGGTAACTCGTTCACTTGATCCTCATATTGTACAGTAGTTGTGAATTGACCCAATACTGGAATGCATTCACCGGTGTAGGTCTTTAACTTTACTCTAGCTCCCTCCAGTGGCACATGGGCAAACGATTGTTTATACACTTGTTGTGAAATGATGCTTACAGCCGCTCCTGTATCAATTTCCATCAATAAATCCTGCTGATTCACAGTAAAATTCACTCGGAAAGGCTGTTTCTCAGTATCACTTAACATGGAAAACATTTCCAGCTCGGGCTCTTCAGCATACATATAAGCTGTTACTTTATGCTTGTTATGTTGTTCAGCAAATTTACTGTTGAGATGCGACTTCACTTTAACTTTACATGCTCTCTTTATATGCCCAATCTTCCCACAATTGTTACATTTAGAATTTTTAAAATAACATTCCTGAGCATTATGGTTTTTTCCTTTACAACGATAGCATAATTGTCTCTGGTTATAAACAGTCTTCTCAGTTACCTTATGCACGTTTGCCGCTAAATCCTCTGTTCTCCTCAGTTGTTGCGTATCTCGAGCTGCGGTTTCCATGCTGAGAGCAATTTCAAATGCCCGGGCAAAAGTGAGTGTGTCTTCCGAAAGCAATCTTCGCAGACATGCTTCACTTTGGATTCCGCTAAAAAAACGATCACGTAGAGACTCATCCAAACTTGCACCAAAGTCACACTTAGATGCACATTGTTTCAGTTCAGCAACATACTGGGACACAGTTTCATGGGGCTTTTGAACACAGCGCTGAAATCGGAAGCGTTCAGCTATTATCAACGGCTTTGGTTCAAAATGGGCCTTAAGAATGTCCACAATTTCTTCAACAGTTTTATCCTTTGGCTTTGCAGGCTGAACCAGATTCCGTAGTAATCCATATGTGGACGCTCCCACAGCACTAAGCAGAGGCGCTACTTGCTTCGTATCATACACGTCATTTGCCATCATGAACAATTCTGCTCGTTCAATATACGAAGACCAGGACTCATTTTCTGGTTTATATGCATCTAATCTTCCGATTTGCGCCATGTCCTCTCACATTTATCCTCATCGCCCATTTATGTCATATATTCACGAGGCAAAACCAAATGCCATCAAACACATGCTTTACTGGTGTTCAGGTTCACAGGCAGATTACATCACATCAACCACACGTGCAAATCACATCACGTGACTTAAATACCCTCTCCCCAAGCATAGGAACCAATGAATGCACATCATGAATTACACATTAATTGAATTCACCCGATACACCACAGACCTTTTGGTCTTTCCTCAATTATTTAGAAAATATTCAGCCTCAACCTTTGAAACGTTGCCTTGTCATTGTAATAGCATTCATTTGCCAAATCCATTACATTTAAAACAAAAAGTATGTGAAGGCCAATGTTACATTTAAAGATGATGTAGTAGCATATTATAAAATATATTAATATATTTTATATTATAAAATATATTATATAATATAAATGACATAATATTTTAAAAAAATATTACATATAAAATCTTAATCAAGTTTATATATATATATATATATATATATATATATATATATATATATATATATATATATATATATATATATAGTAATGCTGGGCCGTTATCGGCGTTAACGTGCTGCATTAACGTGAGAATCTTATTGGGCGATAAAAAAAAAATACTCTGTACGTGAAAGATCGCTGCACTGCTGCAGACGCACCGCTCCTGGAACGCACTGATGGACTGCAATCACGTGAAGTTGGAATCCGTTAACATGGGTGCGTAAAAAAATACGCAACTCATACGCACTGCAGACGGATTGTGTGTGAAACAGGCATAAGGATGTTTGCACCTTTTGCAATGTGGAATTAGTTTACACCTTTCTCAAGCAGTTTGTGATGCATTTTGGAAACAGGAGAGCCCCTTGTCTAATGCACCACCTGGCTTGAGAAACCCGTTCTCAAAGACTTAATGTTACTTTTAGTCATTATTTTATTTGGGTAGCACACATATTCTGAAT
Source organism: Carassius carassius (assembly GCF_963082965.1). Lineage (NCBI taxonomy): Eukaryota > Metazoa > Chordata > Actinopteri > Cypriniformes > Cyprinidae > Carassius > Carassius carassius. Next base: position 4,903,185 of record NC_081777.1, read on the forward strand.
GCCTTCGGCAGAATTCAAATGAGCCATTTTAATCTAGATTAATCTAGATTAATTCCAAGATTACAGTGAGATTAATCTAGATTTAAAAAATGGGAATTTTAGAATTCTGCTTCCTCGTACCTGACCAGTGTGCATTAAGTTATTACCAGTGTTACATTTATTGAGTGTCACAATTATCCTTGCATTCCTCTAGAGCAATAGTGAATACTCCAGGATTCCTGTACTCTGACACTCTGAAACCTTGACAAAAAAATCCATGCATCATAATGCCAAGAAGTCTTTCTGAGCCTCTTTGGATTAGACAACTCTCAGCTTTCCCCTGCACTGGGTTGAACCCAGCAGTTCCTCCAACTGTATGAACACTCCGTAAGCCGATCAGAGGAGGAACCCTGCACTTACAGCTCCATTAGGATTCATTGTGAATGCTACACTAGATTATAACATTTTCCCAATAAAAAGTGAATGATAATTGCCCATGTACAACTGCTGGTCGGTTACATTTTATAAATTAAAAAGTAGTAGTTTTTAAAAACAGAATGCAATGATGTGGAAGTTTCAAATTTCAATATTTTTTTCAGAATACAACATAGATGACATATCAAATGTTTAAACTGAGAAATTGGATAATTTTAATGGAAAAATAAGTTGATTTTAAATTTCATGGTATCAACACATCTCAAAAAAGTTGGGACAAGGCCATGTCTATCACTGTGTGGCATTCTCTCTTCTTTTTATAACAGTCTGCAAACGTCTGGGGACTGAGGAGACAAGTTTCTCAAGTTTAGGAATAGGAATGTTGTCCCATTCTTGTCTAATACAGGCTTCTAGTTGCTCTTCTTTGTCGCATCTTCCTCTTTATGATGCTCCAAATGTTTTCTATGGATGAAAGATCTGGACTGCAGGCTGGCCATTTCAGTACCCGGATCCTTCTTCTATGCAGCCATGATGTTGTAATTGATGCAGTATGTGGTCTGGCATTGTCATGATGGAAAATGCAATGTCTTCCCTGAAAGAGACGACGTCTGGATGGGAGCATATGTTGTTCTAGAACTTGGATATACCTTTCAGCATTGATGGTGTCTTTCCAGATATGTAAACTGCCCATGCCACACGCACTCATGCAACCCTATACCATCAGAGATGCAGGCTTCTGAACTGAGCGCTGATAACAACTTGGGTTGTCATTGTCCTCTTTTGCCCAGTTTTCCAAAAATAACATTTTGATTCGTCTGACCACAGACCAGTTTTCCACTTTGCCACAGTCCATTTTAAATTAACCTTGGCCCAGAGTTTTCCGGCCTTGACCTTTAAGCACATAGATTGTTCCAGATTCTCTGAATCCTTGGATAATATTATTCACTGTAGATGATGATAACTCTGAAATTTTTCTCTGAGAAACTCCTTTTTGATATTGCTCCTCTATTTTTCGCCGCAGCTTTGGGGAAATTGGTGATCCTCTGCCCATCTTGACTTCTGAAAGACACTGCCACTCTGACAGGCTCTTTTTTATACCCAATCATGTTGCCAATTGGCATAATAAGTTGCAGACTGGTCTTCCAGCTGTTCTTTATATGTACATTTAACTTTTCCGGCCTCTCATTGCTTCCTGTCCCAACTTTTTTGGAATGTGTAGCTCTCATGAAATCCAAAATGAGCAAAATGAATATTTGGCATGAAATGTCTAACTTTCAACATTTAATATGCTATCTATATTCTATTGTAAATAAAATATAAGTTGATGAGATTTGTAAATTATTCCATTCCTTTTTTACTCACAATTTGTACAGTGTCCCAACTTTTTTGGAATCGGGTTTGTACTTGCTGGTCCAGTTCAAAGACCCCAGCATCAAGACTCTATAGTTGTGCCTCAAATGACTATGCACTTAAACTATGCACTCTACCATCTATTGTATAACATATTTAAGGTTCTTTTCAGAGTCTGATAGCCCCTCCGCTACGGAAAGAAACTGTGACAGTTGAGTGCATGAAGTGTCCGATGTTCTGCACTTCATTTTTCAGTTCATTGCATCATCTGGGTGTTTGAAGTGTTCTTTTTTTTTGTAATTTTCAGTGTGAACACACTACTTGCTATCCAAAATAGCAGAGAACTGTACATAAGTACATAAATTAGGATGTACTTTATAATATTCTGGGTTTAGTTGGACCAAGTTGAAACTCATAACTCATACATTGGGGTTTTCATCTGGTTTATTGTCTCATTGCTGAGTATTCCTATCAAATCATATAATTTGAGGAATCATTCACGTCCATAGCACAAATGTTGTGGAATGAATTACATCCCAAAACTTACAGCAGTAGTATGCTATTCTGAACTAAGAAAAACACTCATTAAGAGTCAGTGCTGGTCCTACCTATACGCAAAGTTGCATAGGACACAGAAAACTGGAAATTTTTTCCCACTTAAATGCAGTCAGTTATGTCATAAGGCAACATAAACAGTGGAGAAAGTAATCAATGCTAGTCAGCATATTAGATCTGTGCATGCGGTGACGGCAGCCTAATAAACCTCCTGCTGTCTCTATCATTTAATAAGAAAACAAGATAATCACTCACTAGTCTTCACTGAACTTTAGTACATTTAATATCAATCAGTGTATATTTAATTCATACAGTGATGACATACAGTGAAGACCGAAATTGTTTATTTCTTTTGAATCTTTTTTCTATTGTATTTGTCCTATTGTATTATATTGTATTGACTGACATATAAGCAAAATGACAGACACCCCAATGAGCCAATCACAGAACACATAACATACACTAAGCCCATTCTATTTATAATAAGTCTAAGTTCTATTCAGAGTTACAGGAAAATGATGGAGTAGATGGGTTACTGTAGTGCCCTTCAGATCAGTTTCAGTAAAAGCGTCCTCTGCTGAACTGATCCGCAGTCAACGGTGGGCTATTCTTGTGTGGAGGTAGAGCGGGCAGAGGTTAAGGAGTGTACTTGAAGACTATTAAGTCTTGGCATATAAAAGGTAGTGCTGTCAGTAATGTGCTAAGGAGAGGAAAGCAGTATGTACTGTAGGTTAGATTATATAGCTGCTGCGGTGGTCTATGGTTTATGTTCTCATCAGGGAGAGGTGACTTATCCAAACATCCTACTGTGCCGTCTCAAATGAAGGGTCAGGGGAATTCTGAGTTTATGTGCATCTTTAGTGAATAAATGTTGACAGCATGCTCCCGTTATTGCAATCAGCATAAATTGCTTGTTAAGTGTTTTGGCAGGCATACAGAAGCTTTCTTTGTTTGCACGTCATTTCAAGGTCATTTCAGGTCAGTGAGCTAAGCATACACAACCATTTTCACATAGACATAATGCATATGCACTGAGTGTGTGACTGATGTACTTAGACAAATGTCTGTCTGAAAAGAAAACAAGAGAGGAAGAACAGAGACATACACTACAACCCCAATTTCAGAGAAGCTGGGACATTCTGTACAATACAATAAAATCAAGAATCTGTGATTTGTTCATTTCTCTTTTATTTAATTGACAAAAGTACAAAAAAAGATTTCCAAAGTTTTTACTGACCAATGGAAATGTATTCTGTAAGTATGAACAGATTTTATTTTTGACGTAAAAGTGAAATAAAATTGAAAAGGTTACAGAATATCCACACTCTACTGTTTTGAAACAGTTCACAGTAACCAGGTGAATTGGTAATATGTCAAGATATCATGTTTGGGTATAAAAGGAGCATCTCAGTCTTTGCAAGCAAAGCTGGGATATGGCTTGCCGAATTTCACGAGAGAAGTATCAAACAATCAAAAATCACATTTTGCAATACAAAATTGGAAGGAATTTTGGTCTTTCACTAAGTACCATACATAATATTGTGAAAAGATTCAAGGAATCCAGAGAAATCACAGAACATTTAGGGCAAGACAGGAAACCTCAGTTGAACGTGCTTGACCTTTGAGCCCTCAGATGGCACTGCATAAGAAACCATCATGCTGCAGTGTTAATATACGGTAGCCTCATGGGCTCATGAGTACTTTAGAAAACCATTGTCACTTACAACAGTTTGCTGCTGCATCAAGAAATGCAACTTGAATATATGTTACTCTAGGAGAAAGCTATACATCAATTCTATGCAGCGATGCTGCAGGGTGCAAATATCTTATATCTACTGTTAAAATACTATTAAGTATATAAATAAATCAATTTGTTTCGTCATATATTTTATTTAATTTCGTCATATATTTTGGCTTATATTATCAACCTAAAAAATATTGTTTCTTTTCAAGAAATATTATAAAAACATAAATTTTGCATTTATCAAAATTATGGCATTGTATATTTTGATCCTTGGAATATATTTTGTAATAAATTTTGAAATTTGAAGGTTTTACGCAAATACAACATTCTAAAATTAAAATATATAATGTTTTAAGTAATAATTTAAAATAATATGAGGTATATATACAGAAGAATATACAGTATATGTATAGTATATCTTATACTTTGCAGCAAATATTTTAAATTTTGGCACAATATATTGATTTATTTTATTATTATTTTATTTGTATTTTTTTTTTATGGGAACTGAGAGAATTTGTCTATTTTAAAGGTGGATTTTAAAAGGACTGATAGCACACAAAGATTTTGAGCCAGTTCTTTTAAATGAACTCTCTGAAAGTCTCACTTCCCTGTCTCTCTCCATGCCTGTCTTCTTTCTCTTAGTGTCTCCCTGGAGTTTTATTCTGTGTATCCTTTCATACACAAAAAGCAATTTGCTCTAAAAAAAACTAAGTGCCACCCTCTCTCGTGTCTCCCCTTTGACCCCCAGCAGACAGAGCAATCAGATATCTAGCCCTCGTATCCTGACCTCATGGAACCTATATGGACATGCACACTCCCACAAATGAGCACTGACATTCTCAGATAGAAATACTGTAATATTCTGGTAAATGTATTTCATAGCCATCTGTGTCTTCGGCAAATTTGGAGTCTCAAACCCTCAAGTTCCACCAACAGTTCAAAGTTTCCCAAACATTTGTTACTTTTATCTTTTGAATCAAATGGCCTAAACACACAATTCTTTGCTAGGTCATGATGAGTTAAGTGACAACAGTTTCAAGTCCCTTCCAACTATATTTCCTACCATTTAAAATTTTGTTGTAAAAGCTGTGATTTGGTTCATTAAAATGAAGCTTTGTAATCATCATGGCCTCTTGGTACCTAAGCAGTCTGGGAACATAATTACTAGTTAAATATCACAAACTGCTTTGTAAGCTTATTTTCTACATTTTTAAACTCATTCTACAGCTGGATAAGGTTGTAAGCTAGAATTAAAACTGTGTGTGACCTTTGAATCAACAGCCATGAAATCAAAGTTCAAACTTCAGATCATGATTGATGCAATTAAGGGGGTCTTAGTCATATTTAGCCTCATTATTCCTGTGCACACCTATATTTTTCATTAAATCTTGTATTTTACAGATTTTTTTATACTGATCTCACTCCACTGGCTCCTATTTGTGGCCAGAATGTCATGGTTCATGGGCTCACTGACTCATTTCTTTATCTCCCAATGTGTGTGTGTGTGTGTGTGTTTGCGCGCGCGTACAGTATGTAGGTGTTGCTGGTGATCAGCATCATCAGCTGATTAGAGTCAGCTGTGGCTTATCAGCCCAGCTATTTAATGTCTGTGATTTCCATCCTGGGTTGTCAGATCGTTTGGTGTTATTGCCGAGTGTACTCGCGGCTCTCTCAACTTGGCTGTTCCAGTGGATTCTGTCTCTTCCCTTTCATGGATTTTTCTGCTTGGACCACAAAGAAATCAGCTGCATATTGAAATCCCTGCACTGCCAAAATTGACTGTTGGCAGTCCTGTCTTATTTGAGGCTCACCCTCTTCCTTTCTGGAACTTTAAATAAACTGTTATTTTTCACATTCACTACTGAATCCTTATTTCCTATATTTGAAAGTTAATTTAGCATCTAATTTGGAAATCAAGGTCTGGAGTCTGGAGGAAGACTGGAGAGGCACAGAATCCAAAGTCCAGTTTGAAGTTTCCGGTGTCAGAGATGATTTGGGGTGCCCAAGAAAAAGAATTTGCGGATTTCCTCTCAGACCTTTTGGTTACCATTGATAAAGCGCTAATCGTCTGAGATTTTAATATTCACGTTGATAATACAAATGATGCATTAGGACCTGCATTTACTGACCTAAAAAACTCTTTTGGAGTCAAGCAAAATGTCACCGGGCCCACTCATCAATTTAATCATACCCTAGATTTAATTATATCGCATGGAATCGATCTTACTGATATACTGTAGATATCTTACCTCACAGTGATGATGTTACCGACCATTTCCTTGTATCGTGCATGCTGCGTATCACTGATATTAACTATATGGCTCACGTGGCATATACTTAACCAGCATTTCCCAAACCCTGTCCTCACCCCCCCCCCCCCCCCCCCCTGCATATTTCGTATGTATCTCTTATGTACAACATTTGTTCTATTTGACAATAAGCGCCATGCATAGTGGACATTGTCGGACATTCTGCCATGATTTCAGTTTGAAACAAGTGTATATGTTCCATTCAAAGGGCATTAAAGTGGGCGAAATGTGAATTTAAATTGTATTTATTTAGAGAGGTATATGATGTCCACTTGTCCATGTGTGAAGAGTGCAATTGGCATGAATGAATGTTCTGAACAGACAGAATCGGTAATTGGCACGACATTAGGAGCAGGGAGCAGGGAGCAATGAACACTGTGTAGGGATCATATCAATCGGAATACATTTCATACACATAGCTATCTTCTAACGAGCTCGTTATCTAAATCAGGTGTGTTAACTAAGAGAGACATGCAAAATATGCAGAGCTGGGGGGAGCAAGGACTGGAATTGAGAACCGTTGTACTAAACCAATTTCTCTTTTGTGTCTTATTGCGCTTAAACTGTCAAATACATTCACAGTTATGTCAAAAACACACAAGGTTTACATAAACTGGCGGTTATGTCTGTGAATGTAAACAGCTGGGTAAGAAATTGGATGTTTATAGTAGATCTGTGTATTAAGTGACAGCAGTTTAATATACAGTGCCGACTGCTGTCTATGGTGTTAATATGAATCTTCCAATAAAATAAAAACAGAAAATTACTCGCTGCTCTTGACTGAATAACTTCAGTAGCTTTAATAAGAAGACAGGTTGCATGCCAGGATCACTTCATGGTCAATGAGCATTCAACACTTACTAAAACAAAATGTACCTATGTTAGCTAGGGTCTACAGCCATATAAAGCCCCTTTCACACTGCCATTCCGGCAAATACATGGGTAAATTGTTCCCGGGTCGCTAGATTTTGCTCTTTCACACTGCCAGTGATTACCCGGGATATGCGCGTGCTTTCACACACAACCAGTAAAGATCCCGTAACGACACGTGACATCAGGGTGTGACGTGTAATGTACGAGGCAAAAACGCTAGGCACGTTATACTTTCACTGAAGCAAGTGAACGATCTCGGCGTCAGCGCGGAAAGTAAGGAACTAACTGATCTCTGCTTCATTACAGTTTGCACATATTTTTTTGTCGCGAACGTTGATCTTTCTTCAAAACAGCCGGTAAAAGAGTCACGCGATAACGCGTGTCATCACTTCGACACGGCATTAGATCTGGCTTTTGTTCACACAGTGCTCATCCCGAGTCGAACCCGGCAATGTTACTAGGTCCCCGACCCGGGTTCAATGCCAGAATCAATCCCGGGACGTGGTTTAAGGGTTAAGATGCTTTCTTAACCCTTTGCACTAAGATTTTGGGAGTGTCATTCATTTGGCAATGTTCTGTCGATGTGGTGTCAGATTGATTAGTCAACACTAACAGTTCAGAGCTGAGTATCCATGAGGAAAGACTGCAGGTCTCAAGTCACATTCTTGCCTATAGCTAAGAAATTGCCATTGAGATGAATGTGAATTCTAATAGTAGCCTTCTCCAGGTATTCGAAAAATGCTTGATCTTGGCTGTGTATTTAATTCTCTGAAACAATGCTTCCTTTGCTGCTGCTTATTTGTCTTTGTCGCAAAAAAAATGGATGCCCCAACTGTTCCCCTCCATAATATTTAGAGATTTAAAAATGAGAAATCTACTCAAGCGAGTCGAAATCTCCAGCACTCTCTCAACCGACAACTGCCGAGTTCGTACCCCACCTTTCCTGCCAGCTTCTCTGTTTTCCTGTTATAAAAATGTCTCCCCGGAGATGCCGGCCTGGACACGATTCATTTAGTTAACAAATCGGAGTGATTACAAGCCCAGATTGGTGCTGAGGCAGGTTCTCTGTCATCAGTGGCTGCTCAGAGTGCAGCGTGTGCAGTATGAAGGTCTCACCTGAGCTTTATGTAGCTTGGCCCTCTCTCTCTCTCTCCACCCATTTCCTCCACTAAAGCTCAGCCACTGCTCTCCTTTCAGCTGACAGCACATAACTCTTTAATTAGTGAACCCATTGAGAAATATAACCTTCACTTTTTGGTCTCCAGCAGGGAATTTGAGTCATTTCCCATAATTGGAAAAATAAGTTGAATTAAAGTTTTTTTCAATTTCTTAAGCACACCCACACCATCAAAGGGTGGGATATAAAGACTTCAAACTCCTGATTTACAACCCCTAATCCGCATATTTGGATGGAAATAGGGAGTGTTTGTATGGAGAGAGCAGTTGGTGTCTTTAATAGGTCCCTACCCTCTTCAGACCGATGGAACACTAGAGGAGAAAACCTTATGTAACATATTTGCAGAGGAACACAAGCACTTATCAGGAGTGCCTATTAACTACTAATGAGACAATAAGCATCTATTTGCTTGTCAACAACTTTGGAGCCATTACAGACACTATATATATATATATGTGTGTGTCTAAACCCGAGGACAAGGAATAGTCATAAACAGATCTTTTCCCATGAACCAGGACATAGTCCCAACTGAATCTAAGAAGATTTGGCACAGCGGTTCAGGATGGTCTCAAGTTCTTTCATGCCTAATTTAGAGTCCCTATTTCACATTTTCATATGCATTTTAGCTTTTAACCATTGGAACAAATGTCCTAGAAAAAAAAAACATTATTTTTCCCATTGCATTTTCTAATTTCTTGATACAGTGTTGTTTAAGCCAAATCATTTGACCCAATTCCGTCAAATTATCTTCATTTTGACAGTTTAAGGACCCAACAAGACAATTTGTTTGGTGAGGCAGAAAATGACTCTGCTGGTCAGCCGAAGGTCAGTGACTCAGCACAGCTGATACTATGGAAACTACTTCAGCACCAGACACCCTAATCACCAATAATTACAGGCTGAATACAATCTATTACTAATTAGAAACTCTAATCTAGCACTAGTTTGTGTGGGTGCTAGAATGCCTGTAATTTTCGCAATTTTAGCAGAGCGATATAACATTATTAAAGTATAGTCAGACACTATTAGGCAATTAGTATGAGTCTTACACTATAAATACAAGCACTCAAATACAGTGTTGGGCTGAGATGTGCAATCTACAAGTGTGTCCGAGACAGTGTTTTCCTTTATTACAATAATCAACAAGTTTAATTAACTAACACACTAACAGCCTCCACAGTAATTACAGCACCAAGAATGTTTCAGGCTTGATTCTGAATGTGCAATAAATTAGCTGTGCACATTTATACCCCATACTTGCAAACACACGTGCCACTTCAACAAGTCAGCTGTCTTGGCATGCATTCAGTTTACCAGATAACAAGCTAATTTGTGGATCTGACTGGACTCACTGTTTCTCAGTATGGATTCTCCACTTGATATTGCTGAAGGTCTTTCAGAGCAGTAGTAAAACAAAACAAATAATAAGCTGCATCTTATTCTGGCCAAAAGTCGCCCACTTGAACAGGAAGAGATCATCTGATCAGTGCGTAAGACAACCAAATGCAGTTTTTTTTTAATGATATAGACACTACCAAAACAGCAGCATGGAACAAGAGTGAACAATTGTTACATTTTGTCACGGAGACGAACCCCGTGATTCCCTCTGATGGCCAGCAGAGGGAACCCTCACCTGAATACTGACACACACGCATCCATTCAATCACTTACACTGACAACACTACATTTCCCATAAGCCCCGTCCTTGGACTCTGATCACCTACACAGGTGCCAATCATCAAGACTGTGCATATAAGCTGGACTTTCACAGTAGTTTGACGCGAAGTCTTGATTTGCTGTGTCTGTCATTTCTGAGCGTTATACCCGTGTTTGATTTTCTGTTACCGATTCTGTCTGTTATCTTCTACGTACCTTTGCTGCCTGCCTACCGACCCCTTGCTTGTTACTGGATTTTGATTCTCTGATCTTCCCACGCTGTTGATATTGCTGGTTCCGACCATTGCCTGTACGACTACAAGTCTTTACAATAAAGCCTGCATTATGGATCCCATGTCGTGTTCTGGATCATTACAGAAGACTTTGCCACAACAAGATCCAGCGGCTTTTGAAGGTCTTCACACCACCATGGCGGCCCAAGCCAGTCAGATTGCAGCATATCAGTTTCAGCTGAATCGACTGACATCGATCACAGAGAATCTCCACACAGCTCCCGCCGCCACACCAACGCCGAAGGCATCCGCCATTGCCCACGCGGCAGGAACGCCATCTCAGGCCACTCCCCGTCTTGCTTTCCCGGATAAATACAACGGTGACGCCAGCAAGTGTAAGGGATTTCTATTACAATGCTCTCTATTTGTGGAACAGCAGCCCTCACTGTATACTACGGATACTGGGAAGATCGCCTTTGCTTGTTCATTATTGACTGATAAATCACTAGAATGGATTACGGCCGTGTGGGGTTCCGATGGATCTGCATTTACCTCCTTTCAGGATTTCCTACAACAGTTCCGGGCAGTTTTCGATCATCCTAAGAAGGGAAAGGGAGCCGGAGATTGCTTATTGGAGTTGTCACAAGGCAGAATGACGGCGGCGGATTATGTTCTACGATTTCGCACTCTGGCTGCACAAACTAACTGGGTGAGCGACACATTAAAAGTACTCTTCCGCAAGGGGCTCAATTATGATCTGCAAACGGAACTAGCATGCAGAGACGAGGGCAGAGATCTCAACAGCTTCATCAAACTGACCATATCCATTGATAATCTGCAACTTGCCCGGCGACCCAACTCCCGTCGCACTGAGCATTCAGCACCCTTGCCCTCTCAGGAATCTACTGAACCCATGCAGGTCAATACTTACCACTTATCTACGGAGGAAAGAAATCGACGTATGTCCAATAGGTTATGCATGTATTGTGGACTGCCTGGCCATCAACGCAACCACTGCCCCACTCGTACCTCTACCTTCTCCCAACGCTCGTTGAGTACTCCTCTCACTTCCATGTGTGATACCCAGAGTGTAAGCATTCCCGTTGAGTTTTGGATTAACAACAGACAAGTTATCACCTCTGCCTTACTCGATTCCGGGGCTGCAGGCAATTTCCTTTATGAAGAGTTTGCTCAGAGGTGTAACATTCAACTCATTCCATGCTCTACCTCTCTCTCAGTGGAGACAATAGATGGTCGTCCACTGGGTTCAGGATCCATCACTCACCTCACCCGCAAAGTCATAATGGCGGCTGGCTTACTGCACAAGGAGAGGATCCAATTCTACATCCTTCCCACATCTCACACACCCGTGATTCTTGGATTACCCTGGCTACGTCTGCATAACCCCCCGATCTCATGGAGAGAGGGTCAAGTGGTGAAGTGGAGCAATTACTGTCAACAGAACTGTCTTTCCCTGGTCAAACCTATTCCTGTCTGTTTCGTGTCACTTACCTCCGTTCAAGAGTCCATTCCCGATCTGCCAAAGGAATACGCAGATCTTCTGGAGGCCTTCAGTAAGAAACAAGCCAACACCTTACCTCCTCATCGCAAATATGACTGTGCCATCGATCTTCTGCCAGGGCATTCTCCTCCAAAGGGTCCCATCTTCCCACTGTCTCAACCAGAGTCAGACGCCATGAAGGATTACATCAAGGAGGAGCTCCAGAAAGGGTTCATCAGACCATCCACATCCCCTGCTTCATCCGGGTTCTTCTTCATAAAAAAGAAGGATGGTGGCCTCCGTCCCTGCATCGATTATCTTGGACTAAATGAAATGACGGTAAAATTCCGATACCCGCTTCCGTTGGTTCCTTCAGCCCTCGAACAACTTCGCAATGACCAATACTACACCAACCTGGACCTGAGGTGCGCCTATAATCTCATTTGCATCAGGGAGGGAGATGAATGGAAGACCGCCTTCTCCACTACCACTGGACACTATGAGTATCTTGTGATGCCGTTCGGACTGGCTAATAGTCCATCTGTATTTTAATCATTTATTAACGAGGTTTTCAGAGACATGCTGAACATATCTGTGATCGTATACATCGATGATATCCTGATCTTCTCTAACACCCTTCCTGAACACATACATCACGTCCAAGCAGTTCTCCAACGCCTCATTCAATACCAGTTGTACGCAAAGGCTGAGAAATGCGAATTCCATACAACTTCCACCACTTTCCTAGGGTACATCATCAGTCCAGGAGGAGTAGCCATGGACGAGAAGAAGGTCAACGCCGTGCTCAACTGGCCTGAACCCACAACCCTCAAGGAACTGCAACGATTTCTGGGATTCGCAAACTTTTATAGAAGATTCATTAGGAACTTCCGTACTGTTGTCGCCCCGCTCACCTCACTGGTCAAGAAGGGAACTCATCGACTCCAATGGTCAGATTCCACTCACAAAGCTTTCCAAACCCTGAAACAACGATTTAGTAACGCGCCCATCCTCTGTCGTCCTGACCCCTCATTGCCCTTCATTGTCGAGGTGGACGCATCCAACACAGGCATTGGAGCTATCCTGTCACAACGCCCAGATCCTGCCACTAAACTTCATCCATGTGCCTTCTATTCTAGGAAACTCAACTCGGCAGAGCGCAACTACAGTGTCGGCGATTGGGAACTTCTTGCCATGAAGGCAGCCTTTGAGGAGTGGAGGCACTGGCTAGAGGGAGCCACACATCCGTTCACTGTACTAACGGATCACAAGAACCTGGAGTACTTACGCACAGCCAAACGCCTGAATCCCGTCAAGCTAGATGGTCTCTGTTCTTCACAAGATTGGTGAATGGTCTCCTGCAACCACTACCCATTCCTCAACGACCTTAGTCTCACATTGCCATTGACTTTATTACAGATCTTCCCAGTTCACAGGGCTATACCACCATACTCACCATCATAGATCGGTTCTCCAAGGCTTGCAGATTCATTCCATTACCCAAACTACCTACCGCTCTCCAGACGGCAGGACACCTGTGCAACTGGGTCTTCCGATTGTATGGTTTACCCGAGGACATTGTGTCAGACCGAGGACCTCAATTCACTTCTCAATTATGGTCAGCCTTCTTCAAAGCCCTGAACATTAATGTCAGCCTCACCTCTGGGTATCACCCTCAAGCGAACAGACAGATAGAGAGGCTCAACCAAGAGCTAAACCGTTTCCTCAGAGCTTATTGCAACCAGAATCAGGACGATTGGGCTCGATACTTACTATGGGCAGAATACGCACAGAACTCCCTTATCAAACCATCTACCGGTCTAACTCCCTTTAAATGTGTACTGGGGTTCCAACCACCAATGTTCCCCTGGTCAGGGGAACCAAGGACGTCCCAGCAGTAAACGACTGGATGGCACGCAGTGAGGAGGTTTGGAATCGGGCTCATGTTCACCTTCAACACGCTGTTAGGAGGCAAAAGGACCAAGCGGACCGCAGAAGGCGCCCAGGTCACGATTATCAGCCTGGCCAGTGGGTATGGCTTTCAACATGGGATCTCCGTCTCCGGCTCCCGTGCCGCAAGTTGAGTCCAAGGTACGTGGGTCCATTCCAAATCACTAGACAAATAACTCCAGTTTCATTCCGGTTAGCACTTCCTAACACATATCGTATTTCTCCTACCTTTCATGTATCCCTGCTCAAGCCCGCTGCTTGTCCCAGAGACGAGGGAGAGGGGAGGTCCCGTGCACAGGCCCCTCAACCCATCATCATAGAGGGCGAGGAGGCGTACCAAGTCCAGGAATTACTCGATTCCAGACGTCGGGGCAGAATTCTACAGTATCTGGTCGACTGGGAGGGGTACGGTCCAGAGGAACGCTCATGGGTAAACTCTGAGGACATCCTAGATCCCAATCTTATCGATGAGTTTCATCGTTTACACCCTGGAAAACCGGCCCCTTGACCCCGTGGTAGACCCCGACGTCGTGGGCCTCCTCGCGCCAGGAGTCGCTCGCAGGGGGGGGCTCTGTCACGGAGACGAACCCCGTGATTCCCTCTGATGGCCAGCAGAGGGCACCCTCACCTGAATACTGACACACACACATCCATTCACTCACTTACACTGACAACCAGTGTTGGGGAAAGTTACTTTTAAAAGTAATGCCTTACAATATTGCGTTACTCCCTAAAAAAGTAACTAAATACGTTACTTAGTTACTTTTTATGGAAAGTAATGTGTCACATTACTTTTGCATTACTTTCACGTTACTTTTTAAATATGAGCAGGGCTTGATTGTTTTTAATATAAGAAGTTCTATTTATAGCAAATGTAAAAGCCCTTTCACACCAAAAAGTGTAATGAATAAACCTCAGGCTGAAAGAAAAGTAAATTCACGTCTGTACAGTACAACACAGGAGAAGAAGGTTCAACACTCTTCAGCAATAAAAAAAAAAACAATGAAGCACAATTGTTAGTTTATCTAAAGTCATTTTTTAATTATTAGTATGGTTGAACTGGATCATTAAAGGTCAGCAGCAAAGACACTGTTAATAAAATGGGAATAGATACATTTGTGTTATTTAATATATTTAGTTATTGCAGGTTTGCGTCATATTCTGAGTTTGCATTTCACTGTTTTGATTAATTTTGATGAATACTAAATCTGTTTTGTTTTTTGTTTTTTTGTGAGTGGGATGAATTAATGCACATTCACATTTAGTCTAGAACTACAGTAACATGTTCACACAGCGCACACAACGCCTCCATACTTCCGATTTCTCCCAATATGGGAACAGGAGGCTTGTCAGTCAATAAATGGGAATACAAAGTAACTGGCGTTACTTTTTTGAAAAAATAACTCAGATATTTTCTTGTAAATTAAAAAGTAATGCGTTACTTTACTAGTTACTTGAAAAAAGTAATCTGATTACGTAACTCGCATTACTTGTAATGCATTACCCCCAACACTGCTGACAACACTACATTTCCCATAAGCCCCGTCCTTGGACTCTGATCACCTGCACAGGTGCCAATCATCAAGACTGTGCATATAAGCTGGACTTTCACAGTAGTTTGACGCGAAGTCTTGATTTGCTGTGTCTGTCATTTCTGAGCGTTATACCCGTGTTTGATTTTCTGTTACCGATTCTGTCTGTTATCTTCTACGTACCTTTGCTGCCTGCCTACCGACCCCTTGCTTGTTACTGGATTTTGATTCTCTGATCTTCCCACGCTGTTGATATTGGTGGTTCCGACCATTGCCTGTACGGCTACGAGTCTTTACAATAAAGCCTGCATTATGGATCCCATGTCGTGTTCTGGATCATTACACATTTCCATTCATGCATTTGGGAGATGCATTTATCCAAAGTGACTTACATTGCATTCAAGGCACAAGGCAATCGAACCCATTACCTTGCCCATGCTAGAATCATGCTCTACTGTTAGAGCTGCAATGTTCAGAAAAAAATCAGAATTTCAGTATGTTCAACAGAAATAAGATCTTTTCAGAAAAGACAACACGATAGCAAAATTCATAGTTAATATTTATGTATACTTTTTATACAGTATGTATATTATGTGCCTTAAATTAAATTCAGAATCTTTTTTGTGTTTGTTTATTTATTTATTTATAGATGCACTGATATTAAATTCTCACAGATGGTATCATTTAGTTTATATTATTTTAAGTAATACTTGGTTGGTAATGCATTTCTATACTATTTTGTGTAAATACATTTTAAATAAAACATTAAAAACCAAAACCAAATGTTTTACATGGAATTTGGCAAAATGTTAAATGTACGTACAGTATGAAAACACTGAAATTTGCAAAAGATTGCATTTAAAGGCATTATTAAATTATTGGTTTTTAATGATGAACATTAAGTGAGCATTAGTTGGCAGCAAAGGTAATATAAATGTAAAAGAGAGCAAACAGCATGCACTATTAAATATCCAATATCAATATCAATGATAAATGACAGTAAAATACCTCTAATGTCTGCTGAAAACTGATATTGTGCATCCCAAATATATTACAAAATTTCAGTTGCACAAACCTTTAAATTTGGGCAAAAGTAGTGACTTTTTATCCCTTTAATATTAACCCAGCAGATCTGCTGTGAAGCACCAGTGAACATTGTTCAGATGTCTGATTAGAGCTTGCAATTACTACAAATGAATGGCAGTTTTGTGTGCTACATGTGGGCCCCTGTGCGAAGTTAAGACTTTATTAGACCTAGATGAATGCTCCTGCAACACTTATTCATAAACGACAGCAAATTGAGCTCATTCTTGATTATATAACATCTCATAAAAGAGTCTCGCTAATACATTCTTAAATGAAGTATAAAGCATAATGGTCAATGAATCGAATGTGAATTTCAATGCCGCTCCATATCTTGCATGAAACAATTGTATGCTACTTCCCTTTCACAAAGAATTTAGCTAAAATTGCTTGTGCCTGCAGTGTAAGCTGAGAGTAGTGCCTCGGGTAAAGCAGCATTAGGAAACATCAGATGCTCTCAATACAAATACAGACACTGATTAATAAATACATCAGAAACTCATATCTGAGGATGTTTTAAGGGCCTCTAATTAACCACAGCCAACAAGATACAACGCTGGCATGACGAGATGATGCTAAAAGGGAGGAAGGAAACAGAGAGAGAATAAGAGCGAGCTTAATGCAGTCAGTGGCCATGAAGGAGTCTGGCGTTCTTTTTTTCAGTAATGGCCTTTAATTGGAAGTGGAGTCATGCATTACACAAAGACAGGAAAATAAAAGTCTACATTATGTATCGTTCATCACAAGCATTTTGAAACAAAATTAGACATATTAATGTCAACATTTCAGACTAACAACTAAATAAGAATAAATGAAAGCATGCATAAGGCTCAGGAGTGTCTGACAGCCTTGAATAGTCTCGACAGCTCTAAAACATCCTTTGAAAAGCATTCAATCATCATGAAACACAGGTCAGGGATGTCCAGATGCCTATGTGGCACTGCAATCTCAAGCAGCTTTAGCAGAATTGAGAATGAAAACGCAATTAGCAAATTTTCTATAGGTGAGACACGTTTCTGGCTCTGAGAATAACTATATTGTTTGCAAGTCGGTGTGCTGTTTGCACCATCTGTCCCAAGAGATGAGGTTTTTTTTTTCATAACCTTTAATAACCAAACAATACATATAGAGTCATTGCAGCAGAATCGTATTCAATTACACAGGTTTCCTCTCATTTTCCATCTTATTTTGCCAGTACGCCACATTGTGGAACTGTAATTACAGGCATTTATTTATTTATTTCAGGGCATTAGCTGTGGGATGGACAGTTGTTATGGGTTAGTCCATTTTGCAGCAGCTCATTAGGCCTGTGTTTCTCTTGACGCAGGCTGAGTTTCATTATCTGTTTTAGTGCAGAGATCAGCTTGGCGCTTATCAAAGCTTGACAGATGACAAAACGAAAGTCTTTGTCATTTCTTTCACCAACAGGCCTAATTGAATGTGTCTCTAAGATGTTCAAAAGCCCGTAAAAGTCTAGTAAATGAAATCAATAAAGCATGAATACAAGCGGATAGGTCTGTGCTAACTGGTGGCACATGGATCTTTTGCTCTGAATGTAATGAACACAACACAGTATCTCATTTCGATGATACACAGGATAGGGTTTAGACAATACTACCTTTGTTACAGAACTAAATGGCGCTCTTCTCAATAGTGTTCCATTTTTTATAATGTTGCCTAGCAACGTTACCAAAAAAGTAAAAGCACAGAAAGACATAGCTATATATTAAAGCACAAAGAGGAAAACATACATCTCTGAGTTTCATTTGTAGATACATTTGAGTTACTGTGATGCCTCCTGAAGCTAATGCGATAAAAATGTTATCATAAAAGGTTATGGGCAAATCTCACAAAGCTTTAAAAAATAATCTCATTTTTCACTTTTAACACCAAAAACAAAAGCATACAACAAAATATGTATAATGTTAATGCAAAAAATGATATATTATTTCTATCTAAACTTTACCCCCTTGGTTGTTGTGCATCAAGCTGACCTGTTTAAGCTTCCATTTATCATATATAAAAGCATATTATTAAAACCGTTATTTCAAAAGACTTATAAAAGGATTATACTGTTAAATTCCTATGAATTACTTTTACAATGTCTTTGTTAACTTTTTGAAGCCTACAAGTTGGTGGAACGGACATTCAATGGATGGACGAAAATAGTGTTTCGAAGATGAATGAAAGTCTTATGGGGTTAGAACAACATGAGAGTGAGGAAATTAAGTATCAGTGCACAAAGTGAAAAAAAATTAAATGTACAAACCCGATTCCAAAAAAGTTGGGACACTGTACAAATTGTGAATAAAAACAGAATGCAATGATGTGGAAGTTTCAAATTTCAATATTTTATTCAGAATACAACAGAAAACATCAAATGTTTAAACTGAGAAAATGTATCATTTTAAGGGAAAAATAAGTTGATTTTAAATTTCATGGTATCAACACAATAAATAAAGTTGGGACAAGGCCATGTTTACCACTGTGTGGCATTCTCTCTTCTTTTTATAACAGTCTGCAAACGTCTGGGGACTGAGGAGACAAGTTGCTCAAGTTTAGGAATAGGAATGTTGTCCCATTTTTGTCTAATACAGGCTTCTAGACGCTCGACTGTCTTAGGTCTTTGTCATGTTGGAAAATGCAAGGTCTTCCCTGAAAGAGACCATGTCTGGATGGGAGCATATGTTGTTCTAGAACTTGGATATACCTTTCAGCATTGATGGTGTATTTCCAGATGTGTAAGCTGCCCATGCCACATGCACTCATGCAACCCTATACCATCAGAGATGCAGGCTTCTGAACTGAGCGCTGAAAACAACTTGGGTTGTCATTGTCCTCTTTAGTCCAGATAACATGGCATCCCAGTTTTCCAAAAAGAACTTTACATTTTGATTCGTCTGACCACAGAACAGTTTTCCACTTTGCCACAGTCCATCTTAAATTAGCCTTGGCCCAGAGAAAATGCCTGCGCTTCTGGGTCATGTTTAGATATGGCTTCATTTTTGACCTAAAGAGTTTTAGCCGGCAACGGCGAGTGGCGCGGTGGATTTGTGTTCACCTACAATGTTTTCTGGAAGTATTCCTGAGCCCATGTTTTGATTTGACCTAATAAGTTGCAAATTAGTCCTCCAGCTGTTCCTTATATGTACATTTAACTTTTCCGGCCTCGTATTGCTACCTGTCCCAACTTTTTTGGAATGTGTAGCTTTCATAAAATCCAAAATGAGCCAATATTTGGCATGGCATTTCAAAATGTCTCACTTTCAACATTTGATATGTTATCTATATTCTGTTGTGAATAAAATATAAATTTATGAGATTTGTAAATTATTTCATTCCTTTTTTTAAACACAATTTGTACAGTGTCCCAACTTTTTTGAAATCGGGTTTGTAAATTAATAAATAAAATAATATTTAAATTAATTAAATTAAATCATTAAAAACAGAATTTCTTATTTTCTTTTGATTTCTTAGGTTAAGAGGGTTTTTACACATCATTTTAGACTAAAAAAAACTTTTTGTGTGTTTTGGCTTTTCATTTACATGACTACAGCCTTTTGGGGACTTTTGAAAATGGGGTTCAAAATGAAATATATTGAAAACAGGACTGTTATTGCTTTGTGTAAACTACAAAAAAAAAAAAAAAACACAAATTTGTGAAAACAATTCAAATGTGTATTGTGGTGAGTCTATAGGGATATGGCCAGGTATGTAGAGGTTTTTTTTTCAGTGTTATTTTGACATCGCCAGCTTCTTCCCTGGCGTACATAAAACAGCTGTTTTCGTGCTTTCATGATCATTTTGACAACATTGTCATCTGTACACAAAAATTTTAAAAATGCATAAAGGAAGAATTATTCCATTTATGGAACATCACTGTCATGTAAACATACCCTAAACATTACTTAATCATGTTCATGACAGGCTATTGTGAGCTTAACCCCATTATTAGGTCTAAAAATCAGCCCAGGACTGCTCTCCTTTCTCTCGTAAACACTAAAAGCATAAACTCACTGTCCTGCTATTCTCTGCTGTCACTCTGCTGGTGATGGGATGAGGAGCTCACTGGTAAGCAAACCTATGCTGGTGTTTTATAAAGGCTCTCCTTATCTATTTTGAGGTGTTCTGTGGTCACTGACTGCACTAACACAACTGTCCCGAGAGACCTCGCTGTATGGAACAGAAATGTTTCTAGGACATGCTGATTTGATGAGTTCAGGCTCCCTCTAGCTCTCTCTCTTTCTCTGTAAGTAGTAAAAGAATGGAAGGGCTGGGTGAAACGGTGCTACAGAGACAGCACCCAACACAGATTTGATGTTTAAGGACATGGTTTTCTCTGTAAATGCATTAGAGTAGTGCTGAGTAGTGCTCATTACATGCACAGGCTGAGTGGAGTCTGGCTAAAGCGAAGTGCACAATCACGCAATGTGATTTACCCAAGTAGAACATGCCCCTCTTCCAACCAGAGTTACTCAGTTCATTTTAAAACGAAGGGACTGCGGCAGCAGAGCACCTGCCTGTGAGATGTATGCAAATGCAAATGGATAACTTACAGTAGTCAAAAACATAGAATTCTACAGAATTTGGGGTTACACTTTCATTTTACTTTCCACTTTAAATATTATATTTTTAACATCCTATTAACATTCTAGTAACTTGTTAGGGTTGGGGTTAGGGAAACTAATTCTCATTAGAGCATTAATAGACTGTTAGGTTAGGGTTAGTAGGGTTAGTACAATAATTGAATTTGCAAAGTTACTTATAGTCAGTACAATGTTTGTTGGGGGACCATCAAAATAAAGTGATATCAGATATTAAGCAGACAGCCTACTAATAATCTAATGACTGCTTGTTGGCATGTAATTGCAAATTTACTTATGGTTAGCAGAATGTCTAAAGTGGACCATCAAAATAAAGTGTTTCCAAATTTGGAACAAAGTGCTATAAGGATCATGCAGGAATCCTTTTAAGACACCACAATGACTCAGATAAGATCCAACTTCCCAATTAGAAGCTTTTTTATACCATTTGGATTGGTTTCAAATTAGGACAGAGTTCCTTTAGGACTGTTTTCACTCAATTAAATCACTTGAAATCTCTACATTAAATCATAAAGTAATCAAGTAGCAGAGGCATCACTGTGAGATAATGGCATATATATACACACATTTTATAGACGTAATATTATCTGCCAACCTACAATATAACTTTGGTAACACTGTGTAAGGAAGCCTGGTAGTAGAGAGAGAACACATGAAAAAATGTAGCACACACATTCATTTTCTCTATTCACCCTCCGGCTATCACCCTCCTTCAGCAATCATAACTTCCACATTAAATACTCTCTTCCCCATCTAGATGTGAAAACCCAGGGACTCTGTCACACTTACCTGTCAGAACCATTTAAGGGATCTGCTTTTTTGTAGTTCTTGATCATGTTAACTCAGCACAAGGCAAACATACTTTGGAGATTTGAAAGAGGACAAAACAAGCAAATTTAGGTTAATATTTATTTTTGTCTCTGTGTACTATTCTTTCTGAACTCTTTAATTTGACTTCAGAGTGACACATTTACTTTCCTCCCACAGCACAATGTTAACTTCACTATTACCTTGCTTGCCCTAGCTTGGCACTTAATCAGATAGATTAGATAGATTTAAAACCATGACATTAATAACCTGATGAAAAAATAGGTGTAGTACATCAGAGTGTCACAGGTGTATAAGGAAATCCATGTGCCTAGATGAAGCAATGCTGTCTATTTTGAGAAAAGGAGAGGGACAAGCATTGAACCCTGTGGTATTACAGTGGTCAGCTGATGTTACTGTCCTATACCCTACACTGAATGTCTGCTTATCATTAATGAGTGATTTGTAGTAGGTTATTCTGTTAAATGAAAGAAAAGAATGAACTGAAAAAAATTTTCAAGTGTTTTTGCCAAGACAAAGTGTGGAGTAATCTTAAATTTTTAAACTGTGTCTAGTTTTACGGTTTTTAAAGGGGTGGTTGACTATATTTTTTTCTAGGCTTGATTGTATTTATAAGGTGCAGTCTTACATGTATTAATGCTTCATAAAAAAAATTAAATAAAAAACATAATTTTTACATTATTTACCATTATTCCACATTGTTCTGTCCCTTCTCCTATAAACGCACTGATAATTTCCTGATTTTATGAAGCCTTTCCCTCAGAAATACACAGTGGGCTCTGACTGGTTAGCTAGTCCAATGTGTTGTGATTGGCTAAACCGCCTCTAGTGTGCTTCTTAACGTCCCGCCCCTCACCTCAGTGGCATGTGGTCTGGTTGCATTGTAAACAATGGCGTCATTTATATTGCTTATCAAATTGAGACTGATTGAGATGCATAGGATTTTAGTGAAGAAGATCATGAAGAACATGTGCAAGCACATCTCTTAATGGTGTGTTTTTTGTTTGTTGTTGTTTCATCAGTTTGTTGTTTAGATAAACTGTTATTTGTAAATGCTTCTGTTAGCTTTTAATAAATGGTTTTATCATGATTAAAGCTTTAATATAGTACGGCAACCACATACGTGTCCATTTATAACACTTCTCATAGCTATGTGAAAATAATTGTATAAATGGAACAGTTCATTGTTGGACCTGAGCTGGTGATCTGTATGAGAGATAGAGAGAGATAGAGAGAGATGCAGGGCGTGTGCAGAGCAGGGGGTGCGAGGAACAGTATTAGGAACCGCTACTTTAGAACATTGATTTTGAAACTTGTGAATCCATTAGAATTATTAGAAGACAGTCTTCAAGACAGCAATTCATATATGAATAAATTTTTACGTGCTCACCTATTTTTCTTCTTCTTTTCTAAAGCAGCACAGCATGGCCTCGCCCCCTTTGTTGAGGCAGGGATTTGTCTGAGTTTGTGATGTCACACACCTGGGAAGTAATTTGTTGTAGTCCCTACGAGCCGTTTTTGTAGGAGTTAAACTTGCAGAATTTGTAAAGATGATATTTCCATTTGCACTGAACTTTCAGCGCCGCAACTTTGAAATCGCAATCAACCACCCCTTTAAGCAGTTCAAAAATGCTCCCTTTTCAGGCAGTATCTGGAGGTACTAAGGCACCTTAAATGATTTAATTATTTTCTGTGTTGTTTTCCATTAAAATCTCTTAACATCCTTGACATCTGAGACATCAACCCTCTGAGGTCTAAGGCAGTTTTGGGGGCCTGGAGAAGTTTTGTCAAGCCCTGACATTTGTACTTTTTTCAGTTGCTTATAAACATCTAAATGGCTAACAATATATTGATTTAAATTTTCAAAAACACCTTTTGTGTAGAAAGGGTCTATGCGAGAGGGCGTGAAATATCGTGCATTATGATGTGATATTCTACTTCTCATTCCAACCAGATGACCCGACGGTAGTTGCTCACATTTCAGCCTGTCTGAGTGACATTTCTAGCTGGATAAATGACCATCACCTTCAGCTCAACCTTACTAAGACAGAACTGCCGGTGGTTCCAGCTAACCCATCGTTTCATCACAACTTCTCTATACAGCTGGGTTCGTCAACCATAACTCCTTCCAGGACAGCCAGAAACCTAGGAGTTGTGATGGATCATCAGTTAAGCTTCACAGACCATATTGCTACAACGACCCGGTCCTGCAGATTTGCCTTATACAACATTAGGAAGATTAGACCTTTCCTGTCACAGCAAGCCACACAACTTCTTGTCCAACTTCTTGTTCTCTCCAGACTAGACTATTGTAATACTCTCATGGCGGGCCTTCCTGCATGTACAGTACTATCATGCCTCTGCAACTGATCCAAATTGCAGCAGTGAGCCAAAAAATGTTACTCCTCTCCTCAGCAGGTTACACTAGATACCAGTAGCCGCTCGCATCAAATTCAAGGTACTGATGCTTGCCTACAAGACGACCACTGGGAAGGCACCAACATACCTAAACTCACTAGTTAAAATCGTATGTGCCCTCCAGAAGTTTGCGCTCTGCAAGTGAACAATGCCTTGTGGTGCCATACCAAAGACCTCTCACTGACCTTTTCCTGGGCTGTGCCCAGCTAGTGGAATGTCCTCCCAATCTCAATTCGAACAGCTGAGTCTTCACTCATTTTCAAAAAACATCTAAAGACTCATCTTTTTCGCCAGCACTTAACCAACTAATACTAGCACTTTTCTTTTCTTGTCTTTCAAAAAAAAAAAAAAACTGGCTATGCGTCTGTAACATGGAGTCAGAGACGTTCGGATCCATATGCAGTGGTTTAATAAAGAGAATGGTCAGACAGGCAGTAATCAGAGCACAGCGTCAAGTATGTCTGGGATATCCAGAATCAGTAACAGTAACAAGCAGAGGTCGGGGCAGGCAGCAGAGAATCACAGTCGGTATAAACAATCCAAAGTCAAACACGGAAGGAACAAAGACTAGGAAAATGCTTGGAAATGCCAGACAGAACTAAACAAGACTTCGCATTATTGAGAGTCCAAACACAGTTTATATAGGGGAGTGGTAATGGGGAACACCTGGTGGTTATTATCCCTAAGCACGGGATTATGGGAAATGGAGTTGGGAATGGAAATACAAGATGCCAGAGTCCTGAGTAGAGTGCCCTCTATTGGAGTTCATGGGCACTCCAGCTGATGATCGTGACAGTTCTGTACTAAACTAACTGAGACTTGTCATGGAACTTCTATACTGTTGTTGTTCTCTTGTTGATCTGATTGCTTCTATTGTTCTAATTTGTAAGTCGCTTTGGATAAAAGAGTCTGCTAAATGATTAAATGTAAAATGTTAAATGTAAATGATAATACATTTAGTCAGGAATTATAGTTTGGAAAAAGTCTAACTAGTAAAATGTTTACACATTATGTGAAACCTAATGCAAGTATATCAATAAATAAAAAGAGACTTACTCATGTTTATGATCTCTGCTGAATAAAGCGCTTAATTGTTTTTTCAGAGGAAATCCAAAACTCAAATCCTGAGGTAATCCTCAGCGCATCTTCTTGGGGTGAATTACAGTATGTCTTATTCCTCTCATCGTGATGCAAACAGTTAAAAAATTAAAAAAAACTTTGAAGAACAGTCTCGTTGCTTTGTTTTCTGTATGGCCGTTTACAAGCCGAGATCTTTGAATGAAACATAATCTCAAAAAGCAGCGTGGGCATGGTCGCATTAGAGATAATGAAGGGAGACGTGAAAGACTGGACATCGCATTGTTTTCATATGGATTACTTTATGACAGAATATTTTTTTTCGGTAGCACTTGTTTAGTTTAAAAGTAGACATGTCAGGCTCTCTAAAGATATAGATCTCATGTCTCTTCGTTGAGTATTCACTGAGTTACAGTTCATTTTAATGACGCATTTCTAAATGAAGATCACCGCAGACCAAGACTGCAGACAGGCAGCGCACCTTGTTTGTTATTTTTATTTTATAAATGCATAGTTTTGTTGTTATTATGTCTGTATACAAATAAAAGTAGACCCTTTACAGATTCGATTTCTGTATTGCTCTTATCTGTACGATCAAAACTGAAAGTGTAATTTAAGTTCTTTTCGAGGTTATCAGGAAAAGATGCTTCATCACGCGTATACGCGGGGTCAACTACATTTACTTGAGAAGCAAAATAATGTAAGATTAGATTTTTTCAGTATATTTTGAATTAAATTTAGTTTCTTTATCTTGCTATTAAATAGTTTTGTTCTTTTTTTTACTAAAATTAGTATGGCTTTAAATTATGGAGAAAAAGACGTGTAAAAAGACTATGGCATACTGTATATGCATCAGTTCTGCTTCTCTTTGAGACATGCACTTTATGGCACATCTCTTACCCTCACATAAAAGGGTCTATCTTGATCTATTTTTGTTCGTTCTTTCCATCTTCTCTCTAAGACCATGGTCAATTTTTCATGAAGATGCATCTAAGAGCAACTCTATTTACAGTCGCACATGAACACACTTTATTTTCCTTCCCTGGAAGACGTGATGCTTTAGAGGTGTTTATACTCTTAACAAAACCTGTACAAATAGTCCCTGATTAACTGTGCTAATAAGAAGGAATTTTCTGTACTGAATTTTTACAGGTTTTTTCTCAGTATTTTCAATTACGTATTGTGTAGTATTGTGTTTTAGGTTTAAAAGAAATATCTGTACACTTAATGAAAAATGTCCTTTCAGAATGACCAGGGGCCTCATTTATAACCATTGCATACACACAAAAAATCTGAAAATGTGCGCACCTGCACGCAAACTGACCCATGCTTACGGACAATTTTTTCTGGAGATAGAAAATTAATGATGGTACCAACGATTTTAAACTGTTTTCATTTCATCGTATATATTTACATGAAATATTCCACTCTCAGTAATGGAGATAAGCACTGAAATTACATCATTACGCAGAAGTTAAACCAAAATTATATGAATTTAGACATAGCCTATTTATAGTGGATGTGCTTGATTACTTTTCCTGTGGTATGTTATGTTTTAATGACAGCGAGGAGTGCTATAGGTGCTTAATAATTTATCTTTAAACTAAACTGCACATCTCATGTTATGAGAAAATATTTTTAGCGAGATCAATGATCAATTATGCGCACTTATTTTTATATTGTTGTGAACACTGCTGGATACGGTGGAATGGTCTATTGTCCAGGTTTGAATAGGACCAATGATATATGAGATCAACTCTATTCTAAATATTTTTTTTTTTTTAGAACTATTTTAAACAGTTTTTATGGATATTTTGATATATTTATTCTAAAACATAACAAGGATATGGGATCATTTTTAGTAAAAAAATTTTTTTAATAAAAATGTGTATGACACAAATGGCATTTACAGTCCATATCTCATATTTCCTTAATATCTTGTACCTTTGATGCTGTTTAACATGGTGTCACGTGGATGGGAATATGCAAAGAAATGATATGCAGATGAGGTATCTCACATATCTGTTTACTAGAATAATAATAATAATAATAATAATAAAAATTGCTGGGCAAACAGCATTAGTCTTTCTGTTGAAGCTGGTCGGCCAAAGACATTTTGCTGGTTAGTAGATAAAACTTGGAAAATCCTGTGTAATGTCGAATAGTTTACTACCTTGAAACTGGGTCTAACTATCAGTTAATAGTTATAACAAGCATACTGTATATAAACCATATTAATTTATGTACATTAATTTCTGTGTATAATAGCATACTACAGTAGTGCATGATAAGACAAATTGGACTTAATAATAAACTGTTAAATTAAATGTGCTGTATGTAAAAAAAAAATAATAATATGTTTGATATTTAGGAAGTATGCTCAGTTGACTAATTACTCTCAGTTCACTTATTTGTTTCTCAGAAAAAGTATGCTAAAGCCAGTTATTCTATTATGAAATGTGTATTCTGTGTCAGAATTCCGCCCACAGTTTGCCCAATATAATTCGGTAAGCTTGATTTCAAGTACAACATGTTCCTGGATCAACATCCTTGTTGATCCTGGAACAACATTCCAATCAACCAATCAGAATTGAGATAACTTTTTAGGAAATATCTGTTTTAGGCACCCTTGTTAATCAGCTCACTAATTTATCACTGATTTTAGGAATAAATTCTGGGTAGGGTTAGGTTTAGCGGTAGGGATTGGGTTGAGTCTGTATTTTTGTGTAGTATTCATAACCATGAATATTACACACTGCACCTTTAAAAACAACAGTAGACGAATAATTAAAATTCATTACATGCTTTTATAATCTAAATATTTGGACATTTAGCACTTAATTTAACAATATTTACATGAAATTGTTTATTGTAAAGACATAGGATTAGTGCACATGTGCAATTTATAGAGTAAACTAAGCTATCAGACTAATCAGGTATGCTATGCAATCCAGTGCTAAAGAGAGTAATTTGAGTCAAAAGGACTTCTTGGGGTGCTAATGGAGACCTGTTTTTGAGGGAAGGACTGACTTGTTAGCATATAAAACACAACATATACCATTGACCATGACCAGTCTACTCAGCAGAATGGCCACATATTTGGAAGGACAACCTACATCTATTTCACATAGAAATGCCATACCTTCAGCTTCCTCCCTCTGCCACCTCGGGCAGCTTCTAGTGATTAGTAGTCCAGCTGCATTGCTGTTCAAGGACTAAGACAGGAAGAGCCCCAGTTATTTTAGGATGACACGCTTGGTAAATTACATCAGAGAAATGGAGGCACTTTCATTTCAAACAAGCCGTAAATAACACTAAACCCCAGAAAACATCTCAACACACTTGGCTTTCAATATCTAGTAACCTTCAGAGGTCAATAATATTTAGTTAAACTATTTTAAATCGGAGTCAAATCAGATGTTTTCTTTTGATAAGACAAAAGAAGTGGAAAGAAGAGGAGAACGGAGGAAAGACGAGAGAGAACAAGGGCAGAAAACACGCCTGATTCAATAACCGAAACATCATTCTCCATTAACTCATTTGCTCGCTCATTCTAGTGTTAGACTGTTTTGCTGCAGCTGTCCTCCGCAATGCACATCCTCTGCAGTGTTATACTAATGATAAATACAGCATCACACAGGTTGAGACGAGAAAGTGGGCGAGTGTCTGTCTATTTAGTTTGCCTTGTACCGGCAGTCTCAATGAGTGCGATATTGATCTGTCAGACTACACTCCTAAAGTCAGCTGACGTCCTCCTTACTGGAATCTTCAGATTTCTACCCTTACAAAAAGTACTGAGGTGGTACCATGGGACAGTGTAAACAGGTACTGAAATCTACATACAGTATATTGAATGATTATAATATTTATAGACTTTATACAATGTAAATTTACATTGAAAAAAAACGGAGGCCAAAAGATGAAGGTTTGCAAGAAGTTTTGATAGACCTGGTATTGCGTGACTCCTAGTTGATGGTTCCCATTTGTTTTTTATTTCCTGAAACAAATAAAAAATAAAATGGCTTGGCTTGGCTTTGAGATGTAAAATTACCATAGTATTAGAAACTAATTGCTGGTTTACCTGTCTTCCAAAAGTAAATGCATCTGTCAGACTTCTAAAATAGACATCCTTCATCCTCACTGTGCCTGTTTAATTTGATTAAAGGTAGACTGTGCCCTTCCCCTGGAGGAGGGCACTGAAAGGGCATCACAATTT
Source organism: Carassius carassius (assembly GCF_963082965.1). Classification (NCBI taxonomy): domain Eukaryota; kingdom Metazoa; phylum Chordata; class Actinopteri; order Cypriniformes; family Cyprinidae; genus Carassius; species Carassius carassius. Next base: position 4,932,708 of record NC_081777.1, read on the forward strand.
GTATTCACAAACATGCATGGCATTGAAATAATTGGCAAACACACACACACACACACACTTCTTACTAACAGGAACACACTGAGGAAAGTCAAAAGGTGAGTCTGGACATGTTTTTGTACAATCATATATTCCATGTCATTAAGTTTTAGATGCTTATTTTTTTTCAATAAATATGAGACATCCTGGAATATAATTAGGTTGGTTATATTAGATATGTCTCATTTCTCCTTGTCTAGATAATGACTCTGCATATTTCAGCTTGGCACAAATCAATGGTGGCAATCAAATGTGGCATGACATATGTATCTGAATATGCAGAAGTGCAAATGAGAGCTATGGCATATTATCAGTCAATAATTGACAAAAATAAGGGAATATAACATCCAATATTGACAGTGTCCTCACTGATTAAAAATAAAAATACATAATATAATCAGATAACTTATAAAGTAGTGATAATATGTGTTCCATTAATTATTTTTAACTGCATACTGTCTTTGATGGTATCATCTTACCCCAGTGTTCTCATCCTCCTATATGATGCATTTGAAAATTAAAGTGTTGTTTTGTTATTGTTTTATATTATTACAGTTTTTATTTAAATAATTTTTTTATTTTACATGAGCTTTTATTTTATTATTTTCAGTCCATTTTTTTTTTCATTTTATTAGTTTCTTTTTTTTTAAATATAATGATTTAGTTTCCATTTTTATCTCAGTGTTTGTTCAGTTTTAGTTGTATTCAATTTCCAGTTAATTGTAGGGCTTTATTTAAACTTATTTTATTCATTAACCAAGGCAACATTTTTAATTAACAGATAGTCTTCCTTCTAATATTTATATTTTATTTTATTTAAGCTTTTTGACAGATGTTTGCATTTGGACAGATTTTGCAGAAAGTCTGACCAAACAGTGAATTTCAAATTCAAATTAAATCTACAAATTTTAAGCACCCCTTTTATACCAGCGATTTACACAGTGGCCTGCATGAAAAGCCATCAATATAATTTAAAACAGACAGCACGCATCTGACAAAACAAATGATGCAAATGATAATTGCACATAATAATAATGTGGCCCACAATCATTACAGTGATAATTGGTTGAAAATGACAGAGGTATTGTGCATTTGACATATTTGTGTTTGTGTGTTTTTAGCATGTAATCACTTTATTTATTAGACACAGAAAAAGACAGAGTGATGGACAGACAGAGAGAGACAGAGCTTCAGCAAATGCATGGATAAAAGAAACAAACGAGCAGCTGTGTGTAACTAGGTGTCATGCTAATTGCCAGTTAATTACATGTAATTGTTGGCATACTGCTTGTATACCATCATTCATATGCAAGACACACATATAAAGAGGTAGGTGGTGGAATAAAAACATTGTGAACTGTGTGCACTGAACAACATAAACCAAATGGAATTCCATTAAGAGTGATGAATCTCATTATGTCAAAACACGATGCATAGCACCTACAACTCCCATGTGTGCCTCTGCTAATGCTGCATACTGTACCTGTGTGACATAATCATGTGGTGCATTAACACGCTAACAACACACATTTGTATTCCCAGCTAACATGGATTTTTTTATACTGCATGACAGCTAAACTAAACACATACTGTACCTTACTATTAATAAGCAGAAAATTAGGAGTCTATTGAGGCAAAAGTTGTAGTTAATTGCTACTTTATAGTGATAATTGCACCTTAAAATAAAGTGGGTCCTCAAAACATAAAAAATATATATATTTATATATTCTAGTAGGGTTCTTTGGCAAACAACTTTTTTCATTTAGTAAAGCTGACAATAGAAGCAAATATAAGTTGGAAAAGAAACAAACCACTATAATCAGTCCAGCTTGGATATTTCATTGTTTCTGTGAACTTGTACTATTGAACTACGGCTGTAATTTAATGTGGTGTTTAAAAACGGAGCACAATCCAATCATTCCGTCTACAGATGCTGTTTCTGTCGGCAGTTCTGAAATAATGATTTGATTGCGACCGGTCCTCTTGCCTCACATGTCCTGATCCACCAAATGCTAAGCCTGGATGAAGCTTAGTGCTGACTACCGAGATGGACAATCCTTAAATGCACATATCTGCACATTTTCGGTCAATGCACACATGTATTTGTGCATGGGTGAACATTTCGGTATGTTCCGCTGGATTAAAGGTTTTATTTTAATTACAAAGGTCCAAAACATGGTGCATGGCTGTGGTCAGGGATCAGTGGTTAAGGTTTCCCATCATGCCTTGCACATACTGTATAGCCTCTGGCATTCACAGGAAGTGTGGCTTGTTTGCTGTAGTGGATAATCAAAGTTGCCAAATGTTGGTTATATCCTCCAATCCCTCCATAATAATCAACCCATGAGGTTTTATCTTATTCAGCCTACAAATCAGAGGTGGGTAGAGTACCCAAAAACTGTACTCAAGTAAAAGTAAAAGTACTTCTAGAAATATTTACTCAAGTAAAAGTAAAAGTAAAAGTACTAGTCTTGAATAGTTACTTGAGTAAGGGTAAAAGAGTATCGGATAAAAAATCTACTCAAGTAGTTAGTTACTAGTTACTGTGGGTCATATATACTGAGCCTATTTTTATTTAGATATATAGATAAAATGTATGTTATGTATGTGTGTGTGTATAAATGTATATATTTCATCATTTATTATAAAACCCTGTCTGTTACTTAAGTAACAGATATAGGTGTCATGCCATAACATATTTTTAATACGACTGACTTTATATTAAATGTGAATTTAACATTGAAAGTTAATGTGATATAAATATTGCTACTAATCTTTCATTGTTCAGAAAGAGAGCAAATAACATTTACATCATCAAAGATCATTTTCACTAACAGTCTAGATTTCAATCACTCTCAGAAATTCCCATTAAAATCACTGAAACTGTTAACACTGTGAAATCAATATCTTAATTAAAGATTCGTACACACATCTGCACTTTGTTGTTTCTGATGAGAGAATTTGCCAGAAAGAGGTATTCAGTCAGTGAGCGAGTGAAGGAAGCACCGGCATTTTAGCGATGACTCATCTGAACGCCTCTGATTGGCCAATGCTTTAATAAGCTCAAAAGTATCATGTGTGATTGGTTATAATGCACAGTGCTGTAAAAACACATCTATCTCTGGATCAGCGCCAGCAAGCAATCACAGATCTGAATTTAGCAGCTGAAGATATGACTTGCTGAACGTACTCGCACCGGTGTGATTGTATTAAAATTAATAAAATCTTAATCGGCTATTTTTTGTCTTTTGGAAGCTGCATTCAACTTGACTCCCCTCTGTTATAAGCCACACGTACAACAAACTAATGTCACAGTGGTATCGTGTACTGTAATCGAGTGTAGCCCAAGTTATTACCTGTTAAACAGTAGACAGCACACGCGGTGTTCATCTAATAAGGATCTCCATCGCAAGCAAATAATAGCCTTTGCAGATTTGCTTTCATTTCAGTGCAGTTCCATAGCCACGTTTTCAACGCTGCTGATCTTCTTAAACGTTACAACTCTGAGTGAACCACTCAGCGCGTGCGGCAGGGAACTGAACGACTCTTTCAAACTGATTCATTAAACAATTCACTCGTTTGCCAATTGGTTTGATCAAGCCTTTGAACAGAATTGACTCAAAAGAATGAATCATTCGCGAACGGGCATTGCTCATTGCCCAGAGAAAAGTAGACGGCGCCTTTGGAATAAACTGAAGCATTTATAACATTTATTGCATTAAGATAAAGTAACGAGAGGATCGACGCCCACAGTAACGAAGTAAAAGTACAGATTTTTCCCCAAAAATTTACTCAAGTAAGAGTATACAGTACCCATCTTTAAATATACTCCGAAAAGTATTAGTTACCCCAAAAAATTACTCAAGTAAATGTAACGAAGTAAATGTAACTCGTTACTACCCACCTATGCTACAAACAGACTGAACAGAGTTGAGTTGGATAGAATTCTGGTCTCTAAATACAGCTTAAGTCCCTCATCTGTGTGATTTCTATTGCACTTTTTTTGTCCACCAGGAAAAATTCAGGTCCAAAGACTTTTGAAGCAAACAGCACATCCCGACCTCAACAAGCCAGTCGATTTATCGTTCATGTCCATAACACAAACAGCTTTGGTCAAGTTAATCCCAATTTAATGCTCAGAGTTTGTTCCAAGATTGAGTTCATAATTGGGTCAGATCATGGTAAAATTGAAACCTCAAGTCTTCCATCACTTTTACGAACTATCGGTCTTCCCATTTCCAACCACTCCACGTTGATCGTTTGCAGGCAGTACACATAATCCCCCTCTGACCATAGGAATGGTCACTTTTTATTTCTACACTGGGTTCTGGTGAGTGCTGGCAAACAGAGATAGGTTTGTGCCCATAAACTGATGAGATCTTCACCCCTCAATACCTTTTAAAAATGTTTCCGTCCAGCTCTCTATGAACCTGAGCCAAGCGCTAATGGATCTGAGACTTCTCCTTAATAAACCTCTCATGACCAATGACCTGACAAAGCTACAAATTAGGTGATTCAGCCTAGATGTAAAACAACTCATAGCATTTAAAAGGCTTCCCCGCCAGAGCTTCCGACTGTTTATTTAATTGTGGGCCGAAACAAAGACAAGACGTCTTATTGAAGCCTCAGCCTGCCAACAGACCAACACCACAACAACTACGACAACAAAACTTCTAAAAGAAACTTAATTTGCTCTCTGAACTTTCCACACCATTCATCAATACAGAGACAGGGGATTAAATTGAGTTTGTCCGGGATCAGGGCAGCCAGACATGGGTCTTTTACTGGAGTGTTAAACACAAGCTCTGGGGCTGCTCTCTCTCTGTCTGTCAGGTAAAGGTCTCAGCATAAAGCGCAGCTGAGATACTGATGAAGACTGGCAAAGTAATAGCTGTCGCTGGGCAGATGCGGGATGTGTGTCTTCGCACAAGTTGGGAAGGGAAGACTGGTGTGCCTCAACAAATATGTGTAAAGATACAAACTAGGGCCAGTTTACACCTAAAATTAACATCTGTCTGATCCAGCCATGTAAATTAGGGCTGGGGATTGACACAAATTTCACGACTCAATAACGATTCACAAGATTGTTATTCGATTCAATTCCAAACTCTACTGGTTTCAATTCAATATTGATACATGCGGAAATATGTCAGGTACAGAACAAGCTTAGTTTAAATGTCACCTGAAAATAGCATTGACTAAAAGATTTTTTTTTTTTTTTTTTTTTAAGAACTGATATCAGCTCATCAAAATGTAAATCGAATAAAATTGAGAAATCTATATTGTCAACCCAGCCCTAAAGTAAATGGTGTCCAAAATATTTTGTGAAATGATCAAAGGTAGTCACATGTAACCACCTCACATCTGTAGTCTAGACATTAATCTTGACGTACCTTGGACAATGATGAAGGATCATCTACTCAAAAAACTACTATCTATAGCAGTAGTTTTCATGTGACGAGTCATGTGAGATCATAACTTAAAAAGAGTGGATTTTTCATTCTGGAATCCTAAAATTTTTCATTTCAATTATAATTGTTTGTTTTCTTTTATTAAAATTTGTACTTTTTTATCTAAGAGTATCCAGATTTAAATAATTTTTTGAAGGCAAAACTAGGGCTAGGGGGCCTCTGAATATTGTTGTGAACTATGCAGGGCTTCAAGACGTTTTTAGTTGAAGAACCACTGCTAGCTACACAAGCAGCTAGTATGAAAACAATTGCTTGCTATTTTGAAGGTAATGTATTTTATTTATGTACAATATAGTAAAAATGGTAACTGTACTTTGTTTAAAAGCCTGATTATTAAAAAAAATATTGTAACACTTTATTTTACAGACCAATTTTCACCACTAAAATGCATATTACTAGCATATTGGCTATTTATTACTTAAAATGCACATATTAATGTCTTATTCTGCATGGCCGTATTTTAAATCCCTTAATCCTACCCCATACCTAAGCTTAATATCTGCCTTACTAACTATTATAAAGCAGCAAATTAGCAGTCAATTAAAGGGGTCATCGGATGCCCATTTTCCACAAGTTGATATGATTCTTTAGGGTCTTAATGAAAAGTCTGTAACATAGTTTGGTTAAAATGTCTCATTTTTACCCCATCAAAAACAGCTCTTTTCAGAGCAAGCCATTTTGTAGCATTTTCCTTTAAATGTTAATTAGCTCTGCTGACCCCGCCCCTCTCTTCCAAGCTGCTCTCTGAGAGACTGTTTACTTTAGCCGCATTCATCGTGAAACTAGCTTATTAGCACATTTTTAGGAAAGGCGATTTGCAAAGATTAATTTAAAAAAACCTTAATCTCACTTCTTCTGTTGGTGAAAGTGGATCAAGAATGATTCACGCGAACATAGACACATTTATGTAGATTGGAGGCACATGCCCTTCAAAAACAAACGTAATCCACTGCATCTTCAGCGGCTCAGATCTCGGGAGTAAATAACGACTGCTATGTTCATTATTACATCCAACAACAGAACACCACTATCACTTAGAAGACAATTTTTTCTACATCTGCTCCGGCGGTGAAACAAAAACTCTTAGTAAGTAGTAAAAATGTGTTCCTTATTCTAAAGTGTTACCAAAAATATTAATTAATAAATATACCAAATGATAGTAACACTTTATTTTAGTGGCCAATTCCCACCATTACCTAGTTGCTTATTAGCATGTGTATTATTAACATATAGGTTGTTTATTGGTTATAAAGCACTAATTCTGCAAGTTCTAATGTAGAAAAACTATTTAAGAAAACATTTCACCTTGTACAAAAGCACTTCTCAGCCAAGTTTGTTCCAACAGTAGCTCAGATGGCTCCAGAACTCCTGGTGTGACTATGAGTGAGCGGGAGGTAAATACAGCCTGCAGCCCTGAAAACAGTAGAGGGGAAGAGGTCCCTTGGTAGCATTCACACAAGAACAGCTTGACCCAGCACAAGTCTGTTTATAGAGCTTTGAGTTACAGCAATGCAAGTACTCCACAATGTTTTGGCACAAATGCATCTCACTTGGTAGAAGATGGATAAATTAACCAGACACCAACATGGAAAGTTTACATGACATACTATTATCCTCAACATCGATGAAGAAACTTGTGAAGGTACCGTAGAAGAAAATCCAAGCCAGACAGAGTACTCTGAATATGGCTTAATTTTCAGAGTTGAGAAATATGGTTTCATGCAGATGCATAACAACACACTAACACAGAGACAAAAACTAAAGCAAGCTCATTTCTATAAAGTTATGGATATGACATTTTCATTAAAACATGACTCCAACAAACAACTATGAAAAATTAACTCTGTTCTGCTGTTCTGGCAAGGTGAATTATTGACTGGTGTATAATGAAATCAAAACACACACATGATATGAAATATTTTTACAGTTTAAAATGAATGTTTGCTATTTGAATTTATTTTAAAATTCAATTTATTCCTGCTATGGCAAATCAGAATTTTTTGCATCATTACTCCAGTTTTCAGTGTCACATGTTCCTTCAGAAATCATTCTGATTTGCTGCTCAAGAAACATTTCTTATTATTTGATAGATCTGTAGTACATCCTAAAAGTTAAAATAACCAAAAAGAGAGGAGCCTGTGAGGCCAAGCTGGGGTTTTTTTTATTTTTTTTGGACACTTGAAAAACAGGACAAATGAATCGAAGCAATCAGAGAGACACTTAAAATCCAGCCATTTATTCCGAAGATTTGCTAAAGACTAGAGAATTTCAAAACAGATCCTACTCAATGCCCTGAGAGCAGTTACCAATCAAAATCAGACTAAGCCCTCAATGGGACCCAATCCAAAAGCCCCAGAGAACAATGGCAAATCGAACTCTACCTAGATTAATATCAGAGGCCCAATCACCCAGAATGCCACTGCAAGAGAGCGGCATCAGCTGGAACGCTTTAACCAGGGTCAGCCTTAGAATACAAGATGCAGGGAAAGCAAAAACATCAGGACTGTCACACATCAAAACAGTCAACACACAAGCCCATTTCAGGCAATTCTGCCAAATGAGAGCACATCAGACCTGAGAGAGAAAAGAAGATTTAACCTGACAGATGTGAATGTGCTGAACTGTGTGGATGGTGATTAGGACAGAAGGAAGATGGATTGCAGACAGGAAGAGGAAATCAGAACTCAGGCAATCTTCTTTCTGCAGTGCAAATTGCCCACTTTACAAAACAGACTTTTTTAATATCAAACAAGCTAAAAAAGAATATGTCTTGCACACAGTTTTTAGTTTGGTCAAAATACAATCAGAAACTAATCTTTAGCACCAACCTGGCCTCAGAATCATATACATATACACTTTAGTGTCATGACATTTCTCTTTTTACGAGAACAAAGTTGTAATATATATATATATATATATATATATATATATATATATATATATATATATATATATATATATTACAACTTTGTTCTCGTAAACCCCTATTATGAAATTATTCACAAAACATTAGTATGCAAATTTTATTCTTGTATATTATATATTCTAGTGTGACACTAAAATGCCTTCATTTCAAATGGAATTGCAAAATAATGATTCCAGGTTGTGGAATTAAAAATCCCATTAATTTTCTCCATAGGGCAATTGGTTTTTAATGATTACTTATAAGCCTTTTTTATTTTCAAGATTTGACCAAAAAATGGCATTACACATGAATCTGCAGAGAAATGTCTTCCAGTCTGAGGAAAAAACCATCAAACATCCCTTAAAAGAGGTCTTCAGCACCCATTCACACCCATGAAACTAACAGTTTTACATTTATCCATCATTTTTATTCTGATAGTGTCATTCGCAATGCTTCGTGAACGATTAAGTGCATAGTCTTGCACTTTTGTCATTTTATCCAATTCTCAAATACCTTTTTGCTTTCAATCACAGTTATGTAATGTTGTGATTCACCTCATGGCTTGTTGTTTTGGTTCATGACCTATAACTCTGAAACAAAAACTTTTTTAAAGTCCCTATGGGAAAAATGTGCTTCTAAAACTACACTGTAAAATCTAATAAGTTGGGCTTACTTAAAAAAAGCATGCAAACTGATTGCCTTGAAAAAACTAAGTAAAGTGAAATAGGAATAGTATGTTGTACTGACAAATGCTTAGTTAGTATAGTTAACTTACACAAGAGTTCTAGTAACTAAAAACGAACTGTAGGGGGTACTTGATCCTTTCATTTAGGTTTACTCATGACTTAGTATAGCTACTCACTGACTCCCAGAATGCATTGCGCAGAATAAATTATGCAGTTGCTTTGTTTTAAAGTTGTTGTTTTTATTTGCCAATTTTATTTGCTGTCTTGTGTCAGCAGTAGCACAACAAAAAGAGCAAATAAAATGGCTATTGTTACAATTAATGAAAATAAATTAAATTTAATTGTTACCATTGTTGTGATTCACGTGATGAATGTTTAAGTCTGTGTGTGACTCCAGCATATTACCACTCACTATTTAAGGATTATATAAAAAGTATATCAAGGTATTTATGAAAAATAAAATCTCAAAAAGGTCATTATTAAACACACACATAAAAATGCTTTAATTAAAAAATAGGTCATTTTATAAAAGCAACCTATTTATTACTTTTCTTTGAAATCAAATAACTCTGATTTCATGATGCATTTCTCCATTAATAGAGAGAAAATTATAGTAACATAAATGAAGTTTCAAGTGCCCAACCAAAGGGAATGCTAATCACCATAATGGTGAGCTAAAAAAAAAACGGCAATTAGCAACATATTAGTGCACTGCTGCCTCTCACTGGTTTATTAATGTCATTGGTTCCTTTGTGGCTACTTGAATATTTTAAGTAAGTGTCACTCAAAACAGTAAGTAAATTGTTTTATTTGCCTTGAAAGTAGCTGAAACTTAATAAAACCTAGTAAGTATAACGACTAAGTAAAGATAACTAATTAAATCTAAGTAAGGTAAACTATTGGATTTTACAGTGTAATACCAAGGCTGCTGAAAAAGCACACAGTCACTGTTCCTATTGGTTGTGGTTTAACAACTTCTTAGTAGAGTTAGAATGATCTAGTTATTTGTGTGGGTGGCAGCCAAGAACCAATTATTTATTTTATTATTTTCATTAAATGATTCTCTGGGTAAGTGGAACCATAGAGGGGAATCTTAATGAGAATCAATATTTTCCATACAACCTCCAGCGATAATTATCTAAGAGTGAAGATAGTGAGAATGATAATAAACAACTGTCATAAAACTAGTGCTGCAGTGTGGGTTAAAGTTTAGCATCAATATACAACAATATCTGGCCATAGAACGCCATGATTGAACATGCAGATTCAAGCACTCCTGAGAAACAACATACATGACAATAAGATCAAAAACATTGCTGGATCATTCCTATCCTGAGGAGCTGGATGGCCTTAAAGAAGAAGCTGTCGTGATGACAACCTTCGTGGTTCTCTGAATCTATACAGGCTTGAATGATATTATAAAAGGCATATCTGTTTAAGCTCTGTGCCAATATCTATTCAACCAAGACAGCAGCAACATGAGGGGGCTGGAATGATCATGTCGCTGAGATTTTTTGGAGAAGATGAGGTGAGCCTTAGCATCTACACTACAAGCTTTAGTGAACAATGAAAAATTGGCATCAAACCTTATCAATGGTATCAAATGTCCACTTTTACTAAACTCCACCCATCATTTCCCCTCAGATGGTCCTTGATGGGACTCACATTCTTCAAGTTTGACCTCTAGTTCCTCTGCGTTCATTATAAAAATATAGATATCCCATCAGTCCGCTAATGCCATTTTCTACTTTGACTTTTTCAATGAGATGAATGGAATAATAAGAAAGAGTAAAAAAAAATAGGCCCTTAGACAATAGGTTCTCTCAATACGTCTATTAAATGTGTGTATTCTGCTGAGTATTTCCCCTGAAGCAGGCAATGATGTTTCTACAATGTCTGTTTAAAGTCCCTAAGTCTCTCTACAGCCCAGAAGCTCAACATCAGTTCTAACGAGACCTGATCTGCTGTGAGTTTCCCAGGCCGACTTCATTGCCACCCAACTAAAGCATTTAACTACACGCTGTGTTGATAATAGAACCCTCTAGAAGCAGGAAGGCATCTACTACTCAAATCGATTTGTGGCATGGTTGACTTAAAACTTCCCGACACTTGGGATTGACTGAAAGAGTCTTATAAAAATCTGTGCACATTCTAGAGTTTATGCCAGAACTGCAAATGAAGATGGGACGTTCTCTAAAGACCAGCTCTGGGATTTCTCTGGAGATGCATAGCAATGAAGAAAATTAGCACAGATGTTATGCATCTTCCTAGTTAGGATTTCCTTTCCCCTATTTTAAATCTCCTCCAGATTCTGGCATCTGGAAAAACAGGTGGTCATGCCGCCTTCAAGTCCTCGTGGGAAGTTCTTACTTAAGAGTTCAGAAGTCATGATTATGATGTGATATGCATTCCAAATTTCATATGCATATGCACTTCTGGTGTGTAATTTAAGCCGAAATTCATATATTAGAGACTGAAGATGGTAGTTTCCTGTTTTCTTATAAACTGGCTAAATGAGTAGTGTTTTCTGGGAAGTTTCATCACTATTCAACAGTTCATAAATAAATGCAAAATAAATTTCACAGGCCACACTGACAATGACAACTTAATTATGACTAATTTTAATATACACGTTTATCTCCCACTGGTAATTAGACATTGTGCTGTTATTCATGTGTGTTCAGCTCATAAATAAGATCATTTATGCTTCCTCAGTCTCATGTATCTACACTTTTGACTAAAGTGGTGTCCAGATTGAAGATTACAGCAATTGATAGTTTTCACGTGACATCACACCCTTATAGGAATGGGCACCTGGAGGCCACCAGTTATTTTTACGTGGTTTGCAATAAGTAGTAATGTAGTAAAGCGCTGATATTAAAAGGCAAAATGCGGCAGGTGCATATATTATGAGTTGCAAAACTTGCATTTTGTTCACATATCTTTGTTTTATTCTTTTGAGAGCTGGTGATCTAAATATTTGCAGTTTGGAAACAGATTAAAAATTGACAGTCTTGTGCTACAGTTCAAGGGATGTTTTGCCCTCCAGGTCTTCGAGCCGGTCACGTGACTGAAAGCTATAAATAAATAAAAAAACTGGCCAAAAATCACTCACCCAGACAAGAACAGATTATCTGAAACAAATGAAGCAACCAATCACAGTTTGTGTTATTTTTGGATGTCACATTTAGATTGACATGAAATTATTATACTACATTATACTACAGCAATGGAGAAATCTTTAATTCAAATATGCAGTTCCTGCCCAATAATGAATCATTTAATTATTTATTGCCTCATGTTATTCAAAATCTATACAACTTTTTTTGTTCTGTGGAACACAAAAGATGTTGGCAACCAAACAGTTTTGGTGACCATTGACTTGATATTTGACCATTGATATTTCTTGATATTTCATTTATATATTTCTTCTTTTGTGTTCCATAGAAGGAAATAAGTCAGGTTTGGAACAGCATATGGGTTGATTAAAAATATAATAATAATAATAATAATCAGTTTTTAGGTAAAAGTCTTTAACTCAGAGTTATTATTGTTATTATTTTACTTGAAACAAAATACATCTTGACTGAAATAAAAAGAAATATATAACAATGTTAACTTATTTTGTTTCAGATAGTTAAAAAAAAAAACATTTCCCATTTTCATTTAGTTTAACTTGACAATTAATTAAAATTAGTTTATATAACCAGATAATTAAAGTAACTAAACCTAAGACTGAAAATAAATAAATTAAAAACTATACAGACATTATGTGTTTAATAAAAACAAAAAAAAGATTTTTTTTACTAAAGCTTTGAAAACTAAATGTAAATTCTAAATATTTTTTTTAATGTTGAAAAAATATTTTACAAATATTTTTTGTCTTTTGACAGTATAATAATACCCCTTTTTAACAAATTTTACAAAAGCACACCAAATATTTAAACAAACAATTTAAACGTTGATTTAAACAAGCATCATCAATTAACATGTGAAACTGGTTAATGCAACAAACAATTTGTCAGTAAATTTGTTTAAATTTGTTATCAAGATTAACACTCGTTACAACCCAGTGCCTTTTAAACATGGCTTTGCTTCTAGAATCTGCTTCCCCCAACAACAACCAGAAGCTGCCAGCCAATCACATGACTATTTTAGCCAGTGCTTGCTAATTTTGTGCACAATATTCATTAGACAGTCAGAGAAAAGACTGTGAGCCACTCATATGAGATTACATTTACTCTAGGGATGGAAGTGTTGTCCGTTTACAGCAAGGCTAATTAGGGATCACAGTTTTGCACTTGTGAGGATGTTGATGAGGTTCTAGCAGTTCAGATTCAACACAAAAATCTAAAGCGAAATCAGGTGTTTTAAAACTACCTTTAAATGTGATACCCATACCTCACTGCTCATTCTCTTCCTCTACTGCTCTCTATTCACTGACTGAAGATGAAACACTTGACGTGCCACGGGCGGCCCTATGGTCCCAGAGCAGAGGCCTGAAGTGAGAAGGGAATTCCCTGTGCTGTGCTCAGAATTGCTGACAGATGGAGAGCCACGCTGACAGTGCCGGTGTGAGAAGGGCCAGGCACTCCGAGGGCTTTCCGCAGTGTCACAGAAGTTTTTACTCAAGTGACTCGTTCCTAAAATAAATTTGCTGAGGAATACAGTTCGGCCAGAGATGTATTATTTGTCTCTGTCTTTTCTATTGTTAGTCATGTACTAAACCGAAAACTAAAGCCCTATATAACAGTTCTATGGACTCAGCCGGTGGGGAAGTACATGGGAACTTTAGTTAAGCATTACCTCAGTGCAGCCTACGGGGTGCTTCACACTTCTCCAGTATTTACAGTCCATCCGAGAGCTGTTTTACAGCTTCTGTAATACACTCGCATTGATTCATGGACACCCTCCCAAAAGAGGCGTATTAGCCAATTACAGTGGTCAGCAGCTCATCAATCTCCCCTCTCCAATGACAGCGGGTCAGAGAAGGAGAGCTGCCTTTATAATTCACATCACTGCGATAGGTTACACTTCGCAGGATTAGTACTGACCCTATCTGAGGTCATGGCTTGTATAGCTCGAACAGAGGACAAAAGCAGGCTGGCGTAAATGGACCAGCAAATGAATGCAAACCAATGGCTTATCATATAAGGCCCTATGATAGAAAGAGATGGCAGGTCTTTTTCCTCTAGGGCGTACAAAGAAAAGGTTGTGATGTTTGGTTACTATCTCATTTGGATTTGCCTCACTTTTAAATTCATGTGTGTAAGTTTGATTTGACATAGCCACACCCCACAGGAAACTGAATTAAAATCTGAAGAGCAGAAAGAGAGATTTACTGCATCTATCCAACTATATTCATCTATCCATCCTTATATCCACCCTTATAGCCATCCATACTTCTATCTATCTATCTATCTATCTATCTATCTATCTATCTATCTATCTATCTATCTATCTATCTATCTATCTATCTATCTATCTATCATTCGATTTATCCATCTTTTTATCCATCCATCCTTATATCTATCTATTAAAAAAATGACCAGCTCATTGAGAATGAATGACTTTCGGGAGCTTCAAACCACTGTGAGAGCCCCCTAAGTAATACAATGCATTTTTATGAAACCCTTGCTGAGTCCGTGCATGGCTGCTTATGACATTTCTTCTGACAACACTGAAATCAGCTATTTTCAAATGCATGTAAATAGAAAGGCCCAAAATGACACTTTCCTTACCCAAGAGATGAGAATATGACTAAATCATGACAGTTTGCATCCACCTGAACATAGAAACTATGGAGCTTATAATATGACAAAACAAACTGAATTTGTAATGTGTAAATTTGAACTATTTGTCAAATTTTGTAATAAAAAAAAATAAATAAAACAAATTGGAATCTTAGACTGCAAATATCCAGTTTTTAAAAATACAACTTCAGGTTTTCAAGATGAAGGGGAAATTCGGAACATCAAATTCAACATTCTAAAATTAAACAGACAGAAATTCAGATCATGAAGAAACTAGTTCAGAGGTGACTCACAGGAAAGAGTAGATGATCTCCAAAAAGTCAATCAAAGCAATTTGGCCAATTAGTAATTGTCTGGCATGAGCTGCAGTTCAAGATCTACCTGATCATGAGGTAGCCTAAAAGATTCTTAAACATTGATGGTTTATGTACTTATATGTTAGGTTAGCATTCTCATCATGTGAAATATTTGTCTAAGCCAGTGGTTCTAAACCTTTTTTACTCCAAGACCCCCATCCTCTCCATATCAATACATACTTTGCAAAAAAATTGTCACTGCAGATATTCTTTACAACTTCAAAGTAATTAAAAGTATGTAAAGCTTAATAAACTGTAACTTTAAAAAATAGACACAAGTTAACCTGCCATACCAAACAAGACCACAGGGAGACAAGACCCCAGGCAGCCAAAGGACTGCATACACAGATCCATGCAGAATAACTAAACACACCAAAATACAAATGAAAAATGAAACCATTCTGAATGTGTGGAGACTCAGCAGTCGTAAGGCTGGTCGATGTCATCAGTGATAAGCGAATATGAAGCATTTGATGCCCATATGTACATAACTGATCCTCAGAAACTTCTCCAAAATAGGCTTCTTCAGCTAGCATCATTATAAAACGCTGTACATTAATAGTGACAACTACATGAATATATAGAACTGTGTTCTAGCAGAAATATGATTTTATAGCGATCCATACGCCATGAGTGCAGATACATGGTTTTGATCCATGAGATTGATCGATGTCATAAGCGTGATAATACTCCCAAACTCCTAAACACCCGAATGAGCCCATAGAGTGATTTTACTATAAAAATGTTAAATGACACTTGTCAATAATTCAAATCTACACAATAGAAGTTCAATTAGTTTTGTCATATTATAAGCTCCATTAGAATCAGAAGGTCTTATGCTCTGTGCAAAGGAGACAAAAAGACACATTGTCACGCAGCATGATGGACGCCACAAACCTAGACAACAGTTCAGTTTGCTTCCATCCCTTTGAAAGAGAGAACAAAACAACCTGAAGACAACAAGCAGAGCAACCCTGTCATTTACTGGATTGAGTCAAGGTGCTGGGTGAAGTTTGTGATTGATGAAAACATGTTCACAGCTTCTGTCAGAAAACAAATGCCTGACAAACACAAACACAAAGATGCAAAACCTGCCACAAACATACAAAAAAATCCATTCGTTGCATGTCTCAATGCTCTGTGTAACTATGGAATTTTAATACAAATGATGTAATAATACACTTCTCACACAGCCTAGGCCAGGAGAGCATGTGCTGTCAATTCTCTTTTTACATTTTCCCACAATTCATGAATGAAGCAAACTCCTTAATCAGCCGTTCTTCCACCTATACCCTTGTTTACTGTTTTTCTCATTTCTACTGAGTATGGGCCAGAGTAAATTGTCAACCTTAATACCTTAATCTCTGTCACACTATGGAACATGCGGACAGTCAATGGAGTGATTTGCCCAGCTCTTAAAAGTACAGCACTTTTAAATTAACTGTAATCCCTTCAGTTTATTCTTACACCTGGGACGAGTTCATGGGCTGGACACCGGGTTGAAAGAGGGTTTTTGTCAAATTAAAGAGGATAGATTTCCAGTTATATTACTGCAGTTGATCTTAATATATATATTTTGAATTAAAAAATTTTATATGAATAGGCAAATTCTTTATTAGGAAATGGAGTATGT
This sequence comes from Carassius carassius, assembly GCF_963082965.1. Lineage (NCBI taxonomy): Eukaryota > Metazoa > Chordata > Actinopteri > Cypriniformes > Cyprinidae > Carassius > Carassius carassius. The sequence continues at coordinate 4,949,548 of NC_081777.1, forward strand.
TTTATGTAATTTTTTTTTACTGAATTTTCTTTTACTTCAGAATGGTACAAACTTTAGGAAAAGTTTTGGCACTTGCGATGTAAACACACAAAGAAAAAAGTTAAAAGGTGAAATGATGCTGAAAAAATAGTCACAAACAAAAATCTGTCACGATACTGTGTCAATGAACACGCACGAAGATGAAGATGAAGATGAACAGTGTTTGATCAATCCACACAAAGGTAAATCCAAACAAGGGAAGGCTGGTGACACAATGATGGTTGGATCGTAAAAGCGTCATTTTTCACAAAGAGGTAAAAGAATCAGAAAGTTTGTGCAACAAAAGTTTTATTAACTAAGCACTAACACACATAACTAATCTAAAAAAAAAAAAACATACAATCACTCATGGGGGAAGGGAAACAGACTTGAGACTGAATGAAGCCATTATAGAGAAATAGGGAATGAAGCTTTGAAAACGAGTCAGTTAAAGGGATACTCCACCCCAAAATGAAAATTTTGTAATTAATCACTTACCCCCATGTTGTTCCAAACCCGTAAATGTTTTCTTCGTCTTCGGAACATAATTTATGATATTTTGGATGAAAACCGGGAGGTTCAGGGAAATATGTATATATACAGCCATTACACTGAAACAAAATATTATATCAATTGCTTCTTTTTATTTTCATTTTAACATATAGAGAGGTGGAAAGTAACGAATTACATTTACTCGCGTTACTGTAATTGAGTAGCTTTTTTGTGTACTAATACTTTTTAAAGTAATTTTTAAAATCTGTAATTTTACTTTTACTTAAGTATATTTTGTTTAAAGTATTGTACTTCGCTACATTTTAAAACACATTAATTACTGAGTAAAAAAAAATAAATAAATAAATAAATCGCTCACTGGAAACTACGTCAGTAAATAATGGGCAGGAGGGCAAACTGGCGCTAAAATCACAAGAAGAAAGATGTAGACGGTCAAAACAGGCGTTAGTGGTGCAGACACCGCTGAAAACGAAACCCCGTCATATTCTGAAGTTGAACTCGAAGGAAATGAAGTGAACACCTGGCCATATGTATGCTCTATTATGCTGTGTAAGCTGTACTTGCCTAGGAAGACCAAACTAGCAGCTTATAAAATCTCGACAAGACATCAACCCTTCGCAAGAATATAGAGGTAAGCTAAATAATTGCATCGTTGCATTGGTGGTTAAAATGAAGCTTTGACATTTTAGCAAGAGGTTTTGCACAAATTAGCCAAAAAGACAGTGGTGAGGAGTGTGCTATATATATCATCTGCGATAATATCATGTTTTTTGTTTTAATGATGTGCGCGCGCATTTATAGTGCGTTCTTTCACTGTGTGATTCAGTCTCCTAAAGTGCATTTAGAATGATCACAAAATGTAAGATATAGGGGCAGAAAATTCATATATTTATATAATTTCATATATTAAATCAAAATCACACAAAGAATGCCGTCTTTTCCACCAAAAATCATCATGAATATATACATACATGTATATAACAGTTCAGTAAACAAGTTAATTAAGAAACTTGCGTTTTAGACACCATATTGACTTTTTTAGCTCTATTTCTACAACAGAAAATAATTCCAAACACAGCCACCAAAGCACAGTTTTGCGTCTCTGAGGAACGTGACAGTGTTTCGTTCCTGAATGAATCAACCGTTTAAATGATTTGGTTCAATCTTAATGACTCACTTATTAACAGTGACATGCTGACACATACTGGCCATTTTAATTTCACATTTAAAGTATCTTTTGATTTTTTTTAAATAATTAATTTCTTATCATTTCAAATGAGTATTCAACATTTTATGTCTTGTATATCAAAACATTATTCATGCATTTGTAACTGCAGGTTAAATGCATTCTTGTCCTGCACTAAACAGTGTAATACATCTAAATGCCACTTCCAATGAATCTTCTGCATTTCCTCTGCATTAAAAGATGAGTTTGTTGATTCTGATTTGCCTGGTAACAGCCCAAATGTTTTATTATTCTAAATAACTGATTCCTTTAATTAAAAACAACTAGTTTGTGATTAATAGACCTATCCCAGGGATGTCAAACTCAGTTCCTGGAGGGCCGTAGCCCTGCAGAGTTTAGTTCTAACCCTGCTCCAGCACACATATCATGTAGTTTTCAAATAAACCTAAATGATTAGATTAGCTGGATCAGGTGTGTTTAATTAGGGTTATATCTAAACTGTGCAGGACTGTGGCCCTCCAGGAACTGAGTTTGACACTCTTGGCCTGTCCCATTTTTGACTCCCTCCCACTGTTAAAATGTAACTAAGTAATTTTTACTCTGAGTAAATTTTAAATGAGCTACTTTTTACTTTTACTTGAGTTGATTTTTAGACTGGTACTTTTACTTGTACTTAAGTAAAATTTCATTAATGTAATGGTACTTTTACTTGAGTAGAATATTTTTGTACTCTTTCCACCTCTGAACATATAGATAAACTGAATACAGACCAAAGATAACCTGTTAGATTTACCCAAAACGAATTATATTTTATGTTTAACGACTAAAGAGACATTAGAGCCAGTGGCACATATCAGAAGGTGAGGCTGCTCTCGGCGGATACATGAGCAGATTGAGCACTGAGCTCCCGCTGGTCGCGTGGAGCTGACCGTCTCTGAGATCGACGAAACACATTTTTAAATAGGCGCTGTCTTTATAAATAAACCACAGATTTGAGTTTTAAACAACTACATTCTCGCCTTAAATACTAAAATTAAAATTAAATTTCATGACACAATAACAGTAATATTTTGAAAATGATTCGAATAAATGGTGGTTGAACTCAACAATGCTGCGTGAACTCAACCAATCAGCATGTTTAGTGCCCAAGTCCCGCCCCCGAAAGATCGGAACTTTGAAAAAGTACCACCTCGCCAGCAGAGACTTTCTGAGGGGCATGTTTTTTACCTGGAACTTTATTCAGTTCCTGGTTCCTGCGGTCGAAACACACCAAGTACCAATCCAAGGTCCCTAGTTCCTGGGTAAAGTTCCTGCGGTGGAAACCCGGCTTAAGTCGCATTTTGGGGGAAGGGTCCATAGACCCTCATAGTTCACTAGTTGGTTGGCTGAGGGGTGTTAGTGATTATTTTAACAAATAATTGTGTGTCTGATTGGTCCAGATGATGCATTTGAAAAGGTTATAGGGTCTTAATGTAAGCCTATAAGGTTTCTTTGTGTTCTTTGTCTTTTTTTTTTTCTTTTTTTTTTTGTAGATGTACAGTGGTGGCCAAAAATTATTAGAACATTAGTTTCTTGAAGCATCTTGGAAACGTTGCCACAGTTCTTCTGGATTTAGTCTGTCTCAGTTTGTTCTGGTTCTTCATCTCATTCCAGACAGACTGAATGATCATCAGAAACACATCTCATCCATCTTTAGTTGACCCTCTTACACTAACACTTTCTATTCTAATTCTATTCTTTAAAAAAACTTGCCCCTTTTAGACTTGCACTGTATTAATTTACTAACTGCTTGTTTTCTTTTAAAAAAAACATACATCTCTATACTTTTTGTATTTTATCTATTTCTTTTCTTTTATTATACAATTAACAAAAGCAAAAAGTTATAATAAAAAAACAACTTTGCTACTCCATTAAGCTAACTGAAACTTGTTATAGCACTTCCTTATCATCACTCTTTTGTTGTTTTTGATTGCTTCCATTGTCCTCATTTGTAAGTGGCTTTGGATAAAAGCATCTGACTAAATGTAAATGTAAATACATGTAGAAATATACACTTATCAATATATTCCAAAGGAAATAACACATTTATACCAAATATTGTGTGTTGGCATGCACAAAGGAATAATGAGGGAATAGTCTCAAGACATACATTTGATTTAGACAAATTACAGTTCAAATAATGAGCATTTTAAAAAAAATTACCAAAAACACAAGCTCTACTTTTCTGCATATAAGCTGACCAGTACAATTGCCAGAGACTACAATTGTAACTGCATTACGGAAAAAAACAGACAATCTGAGAGAAGAGTTTAAATTATCTTCATTAACCATGAAGGCCCAACTCAAAAAAGTTAAATGTTGCTGATTTGGACTTGAATGTTGTAAATTAACTCTGAAAATACTCTGAAAAGTTTGTGTTATACAACAAATGGAGATACTGGAGAAATGAGGGCACTGTGGTTTCAATAATGGCAGAACAACAGGTTGTTGTAATTTTCAGAAAAGGTTGTTTCATCACTCTGAAGTATCTGTGCACTGAAGTAGTTTCTATAATGCAGAGGCCATACTAGCTGTTATCTTCCCGTGGTAATTATCCCAAAGGTAATAATGTTATCAAGGTGTGTGAGAGCCACATGTCAAAATGATTTATATGGGCCACCTTTCTTATTCTTCCTCCACTCATTTTATCACACACTTCAGAAATCACACACACACACACACACACACAGAGAGAGAGAGACACACATACACTCACACTCACACATAAAGGCTTTTACAGACTATTCTGCCCTGCTGGACACTTAAATTCATCAAATTGCTGAGATGGGCCATTTTCCTTCTGAGGCCCGTTGTTAATCTTCCAAACATTGCAGTCACAGACATGAAGATGCAAGGTTGGCCTTCACATCACAGACTACCTCTCATGTTTTCCACATCAAAGACAGTATATATATATATATATATATATATATATATATATATGTGTGTGTGTGTGTGTGTGTGTGTGTGTGTGTGTGTGTGTGTGTGTGTGTGTGTGTGTGAATATTAGCATGGATTTTAACATGTGCACACTCTAAGATTTTTCTAAATGAGTAGTTTCTACTGGTCTTGCTTCAAGTATGCAGCTATTCAGAATTCTACCATTATGCTGATGGACTGTGAAAAAGTCCATAATTTTCGAAAATTTGAATGAAAATTTGAATGTTTAATGAATGCTTGTATAAAATGCAATTTGTCTCCTTTGATTACAAATGAAATTCCAACCTTTTTTAAAAAAAAGTCTACCACTCTGTGAAATTCTGTTCCTGCAAAAATTCTGCAGTGCCGGGACTTGCTTTCAACAAAGTGCTGAAAACATTCCTCTGAGATTTTAGTCCAATTTGGCATCATGCACTTGTTGCAGATTTGTTGTCAGCACATCCATTGATCCAAATCTCCAGTTCCACCACACCCCAAGTGTGTTCTATTGGATTGAGATCTGGAGACTGTGGAGAGCATGCTAGTATAGTGATTTCATTGTCATATTCAAGAAACCAGTTTGAGATTATTTAAGCTTTATGACATGATATGTTCTCCTGCTGGAAGTAGCCATCGCAAGATTGGTACACTGTGGTCATCAACAACACTCAGTTGATCACACAGGTAGACTGATTGATGCTCATTTGGTACTAATAAAACATCCGACCACCATTACACCACCAGCAGCTTAAACCATTGATACAAGACAGGATGGATCCATGCTTTCATGTTTCTTGAGCCCAGTTTTGACCCAACCATCCAAATTTCACAGTAGAAATCTAGACTGTACAGAATAGGAAACCTTTTCCAATCTGCTATTGTCCAATTTTGGTGAACCGTACAAATTTTTGTGTCAGTTTTCTGTTATTCTGCTGCTGTAGCCCATCTGCTTCAAGGTTTGATGTGTCAGAGATGCTCTTATAATTAACGAGTGCTTATTTTGAGTTATTGTGGTCTTTTTATCAGCTAAGAACAAGTATGAACCTTTTCTTCTGACCTCTAACTGGATGTATTGGGTTGCTTCATTGGGACTGTAACTAATTGCTATGAAAACGCATTTGCTAAAGTTGCTGTTTTCTAATTATAAATCTGAGACTGAATTTGGTATGTAACATTGTCTATATGAAGTTATATAAAGAAATATGTTCAGTACAATCATACATTTCATATTATTTAAAAATACATTAAAAAAATAAGTCATTTTTAATAAAAAATAAAGCCTAATTATTGAAGAAAAATTAAATGATTTCCAGCACAGCTGATGGCTTATAGTTCAATTTAATGGCTATGCCTTTATTAAACACTGCAGTCTGCTAGAATCCCTCCTGTCAGCCAATCAGCTGATTGGCCAGAACAGGCGTCTCTGTCTTCATTTAAATTAAACAGACACCTGCAGGGAAAGTTGTGCCTTGCATCAGCTCCTCTCTAGTCTGCCAACATCGTGGTGTCCGGGCCCATCTCCATCCTCCTTGGCCCAGGTGTGTGTGCGAGCAGCCTTCATTATATCTAGATTGGCCAGGTGGATGTGTGCGGGCATGATTTCATTACTGTGAGATTGCTTTCTGAGACCCACACACACACATGGCAGACAGTAAAGGGATAAAAAGGGAAGAGCCCAGCTGTGGTTGCCCCCACGATCCGACGTGCTTTTCCATCTCTATTTATATTGCGAAAGAGATGATGGAGAGAACTCACAGACTACTATCTGCATGAGTAATGAGACAGTGAGGAGAGAGAGGAGAAACAACTGCTAACAAAGACCCTGAGATCGGGGGGGGGGCAGTCAGTATTGAACTAACCTAAGCGCAGATGCTTTGAAATTACCTTGTGTTTGTCTTACACTGCTCTAATATACTGCTGGGTTTTTCTCAATGACTTCCAAGAGTTATGATTACATATATTAATCAAAAGACATTAAACTGTAACATAAAATATGATATTTTTTATAATAATTCAAACAATATAATAATAATTTATGGCTTTTTATTATTATTATTATTATTATAATTACAATGTTTGCAGTTAGCGTCTCCCTGTGTACTAGATTTTGTGTGTGATTTAGAACTAGAACTGTGAATTTTTTTAAGGCATGATAAAAGTGTGCTACAACCCTAATTGTCAAATCAAATTATATGAAAATAAATGTAAATCAATTTATATGACAGGATATATACAGATGAAAACATGTAGCCGTGGCCCTATAGTTTTAATACTAGTGCAGACTCACTGTCTCTGTTTGGGCCTGAGGTGAAAAAGAGAATGAAATGAAATACTGAAAATTTCAGACACAAATGACACCTTTTCTTCACAATGACCCTATTACAGAAAGAGATAGAGAAAGACAGAGGGGAAACACAGTTTCATTGCAGATACACATATTCTGTGTTGTTTAGCCCCTAAATATTGATTTTGCTGTCCAGCAGTGCTTTTAAAAATAGACCAAAATAGTGTGTTTTATGGTTAATATTTAATCACTCCACTTACTTAGACTTGTTTGATTAATTATTCACGAAAGAGGTGTATACAAATTAAGTCTTGTCTCCTGTCAATCAATGGGCTCCCTGGTGGGATGGGTGGCATCCTCTTTAAAGTCAAGCTACAAAAAAAATCTTCAACATCCCTGGCTGTCAGCTGTAGATCACATGTAAACAATATGGCTGTCACCCTATGGATGCCTTTAGAAATTTACACACCACCATAGTCATGTATTATGAGAGCTTTATTGCACAAATTCCTCTGAGAGTGATATTTCAATATTTTTTTTTTATATAATCCACTGGATGTATTATTTATACATCCAAAATGATTCATATGAACCTCTCTCTAGTTTATCTAGGCTAGGGTACATGCACCTTGACTCTGTCACAGCTTACAATAAAAAAACACCACACACTGGAAGTGTATAACTTTGAAAATCAGTGACTGAAGACGTCTCATTGAGATGACAGTGTAGCTACAATGCAGAACTGCAGATACAAAACAATGTCGGATACGGAAAAATACGGAATGGGCCAATGGAGCTTGGGGTCAACTTACGAGAAGTAGATTTAAGCGGAAGTTTGAGGGTAGAGAGCCATACTTTCTGACCGCGAACATATCTAGGGCTCTTAGTTCTGCGCTTGTTAGCTGCTCTAATAGTCTGTTTCCTATGACGGCAAAGAGCGTTCCTGACACTCCTCCAGGTGCGTACGCAACGTTGGACAAAAGCCTGAGCGGACGGGGCGCAAGAATCGGAGAGCTGGGATGTGAACAGCGGAGGCTGGTACCCCAGGCTTCATTGAAAAGGAGACAGACCGGTCGCCGACGAGGGAAGTTAGTTATGGGCGTATTCGGCCCAGGGAAGCTGCTCTGACCAGGACGCCGGGTTTCAGAAAGAAAGACTGCGTAAAATGCGACCAACAGTCTGGTTGGCTCGTTCGGCTTGACCGTTAGACTGAGGGTGAAAGCCGGACGAGAGACTGACGGACGCCCCAATCAAACGACAAAACTCTTTCCAAAATTGAGAAGTGAATTGTGGACCTCTGTCCGAAACTATGTCCGACGGGAGACCATGAATTCTGAAAATATTTTCAATGATTATCAGGGCTGTCTCTTTAGCGGAGGGGAGTTTAGCGAGAGGAATAAAGTGAGCCGCCTTAGAGAACCGATCAATAACCGTGAGAATAACTGTCTTACCCGCCGACGGAGGAAGCCCGGTAATAAAATCTAAGGTGATGTGTGACCACAGTCGAGAAGGGATCGGAAGTGGTCTGAGAAGCCCGGCCGGTGGAGAGTTCCTAGGCTTAGTCTGCGCGCAGACGGAGCAAGCAGCCACGAAACGGCGTGTGTCACGTTCCCGAGTGGGCCACCAAAAGTGCTGATGGACGGAGGCAAGCGTGCCCTGAACGCCGGGATGGCCCGCTAATTTGGAAGAGTGTGCCCACTGAAGAACGGCCAGACGCATAGGAGCGGGAACGAAAAGAAGGTTCCTCGGACAAGCGCGCGGTGAAGGAGTGTGAGCAAGAGCTCGTTTAACTTGCCTCTCAAATCCCCAGACAGTCAATTCAATGACACGCCCCTCATGGACAATTCCCTTGGGGTCCTTAGAGACTTCTGAAGAATTAAAGAGACGCGACAAGGCATCAGGCTTGGTGTTCTTAGAGCCAGGACAAAATGAAATAATAAAATCAAAACGAGCGAAAAACAAAGCCCAACGAGCCTGGCACGCATTAAGTCATTTGGCAGAACGAATGTACTCTAGGTTCATATGGTCCGTCCAAACGACAAAAGGAGCAGTGGCACCCTCCAACTACTGTCGCCATTCGCCTAGGGCTAGGCGGATGGCGAGCAGTTCCCGGTTCCCCACATCATAATTACGTTCAGACGGCGATAGGCGATGAGAAAAATACGTGGACGGGTGGATCTTGTTGTCAGAGGGGGAGCGTTGAGAAAGAATGGCTCCCACGCTCACCTCTGATGCGTCAACCACGACTATGAACTGTCTAGAAACATCAGGTGTAACAAGGATGGGCGTGGACGTAAAGCGATCTTTAAGGAGATCAAAAGCCCTCTGGGCGGAATCGGACCATCTAAAGAGCGTCTTATCAGAAGTGAGGGCAGTAAGAGGAGCGGCCACCTGACTGAAATTATGGATAAAGTGCACTTCTCAGCCTTTACGTAGAGACGGTTCTCTAAAAATCGCAGGAAGACGCGCCGGATGTGCTGAACATGAATAGGGAGTGACGGCGAAAAAATCAAGATATCGTCAAGATAAACGAAAACAAAGATGTTCAGCATGTCTCTTAGGACGTCATTTAATAGTGCCTGAAAGACAGCTGGAGCGTTAACGAGACCGAAAGGAAGGACCCGATATTCAAAGTGCCCTAACGGAGTGTTAAACGCCGTCTTCCACTCATCCCCCTCCTTGATGCGCACGAGATGGTAAGCGTTACGAAGGTCCAATTTAGTGAAAAACTTGGCTCCCTGCAAGATCTCTAAGGCTGATGACAAAAGAAGTAACAGGTAACGATTCTTAATAGTTATGTCATTCAGCCCCCGGTAATCTATACAGGGACGCAAGGACCCGTCTTTCTTTTGAACGAAGAAAAAACCCGCTCTGGCGGGGGAGGAGGAGGGAACTATGGTACCTGCGTTTAGAGCCTCGGACAAATAATCTTTGAGAGCCTTACGTTCGGGAGCTGACAATGAGTATAGTCTTCCCCGGGGCGGAGTTGTTCCCCAGAAGAAGATCTATACTACAGTCGTATGAACAGTGCGGAGGGAGAGAAGTGGCCGGAGACCGACTGAACACCGCCCACAGATCGTGATACCCCCATCAAATCACCAGGCTCCTCCTGTGAGACAGAGACAGAGGAAACAGGAGGGACAGCAGACATTAAACATTCCACATGGTCTCTGACCAATTAATAGAGGGATTATGTTGAACTAGCCAGGGGTGGCCTAAGACTACAGGAGTGAAGGGAGGCTGAAATATTAAGAAAGTAATGGTCTCGTTATGATTACCAGAGACAGTGAGGGTTAAAGGCAGCGTCTGACGCTGAATCCTGGGGAGAGAACTACCGTCCAAAGCGAACAGGGCCATGGGATCCTCTAAACCCCTGAGAGGAATATCATGTTCCAGAGCCCAGGTCTCACCCATAAAACAGCCCTCCGCCCCAGAGTCTATCAATGCCCTGCAGGTAGCCGACGAGCTGGACCAGCGGAGATGGACTGACAAAGTAGTGCAGGATCTTGAAGGAGAGATCAGAGTAGTCGCGCTCGCAAGTAGCTCTCCTCTTACTGGCGAGCTCTGGCTTTTACTGGGCAGGAGGAAACAAAATGGGCCGCCGAACCACAATACAGACAAAGGCGGTTGGTTATTCTCCGCTTCCTCTCCTTAGCCGAAATGCGGATGCCACCCCGTTGCATAGGCTCTGTGACCGGGCCGGCGGTAGAAGATGGAAGTGAAGCGGCGAGGGGAGTCACGGAGAATGAGGGTTCCCTTCCACAACCTCTGTGACGATCAAACCGTCTCTCTATGCAAATAGCGAGTTCAATCATAGAGTCTACACAGGATGGAACCTCTCGGGAAAGAATCTCATCCTTTACCTCAGCGCAGAGACCCTCCAGAAAGCGCGCGAGTAAAGCTGGCTGGTTCCAGTCGCAGGAGGCAGCAAGGGTCCGAAACTCAATGGAGTAATCAGTAACGGATCGCTTTCCCTGACACAAAGACGACAAGACCCGGGAAGCCTCCTCTCCTATGCGAATAACGAGTTCAATCATAGAGTCTACACAGGATGGAACCTCTCGGGAAAGAATCTCATCCTTTACCTCAGTGCAAAGACCCTCCAGAAAGCGCACGAGTAAAGCTGGCTGGTTCAAGTCGCAGGAGGCAGCAAGGGTCCGAAACTCAATGGAGTAATCAGTAACGGATCGCTTTCCCTGACACAAAGACGACAAGACCCGGGAAGCCTCCTCTCCAAAAACAAAAACCTGTATCATCTCCTCCTTGAAGCTCTGATAATGGTTTGTACATTCAGCCTCCACCTCCCAGACTGCCGCTCCCCACTCCCGGGCCCGTTCGGTAAGGAGAGAGATGACGTAGGCGATGCAAGCCTTGCTCTTAGTATGAGTGGTGGGCTGGAGAGAAAAAACTACATCACACTGAGTGAGAAATGAGCGGCATTCAGTGGGCTCACCAGCATAGCAGGGAGGATTATTGACTCAGGGTTCAGGAGATTCTGGAGCCCTGGAGGCGGCCGGTGGATCGAGGCGAAGATGTTGTAGCTGTCTTGAGAGGTCGGAGACTTGGGCAGCCAGGGTCAGACATTTTCTGAAGAAACTTAAGGAGCACTTGCCCACACCAAAACAGAAGAGATCTAGGGATGCGTTGAGTGGAGAAAGGGATGTCTAAACTAAACTCATTCCCTTCATAAGCATCACTCATGTCTGACGAATGACCCTCAACAAAGCGCCGGTGGGACAGAGATGTCATCAAACTGCTGTGCTAAATCATGAACACCATTGCACACCTTCAAATCTGCAGACCACAGGTTAACGCGAGCTCCGGGGGGAAAACCCTGGCTTCATGGTACTCACTATTTTAGATAAGAAAAATTTAATATTTGTCCCCTCTAATCTTCAAGAGAAGTGTCTATTAAAGAGTATCCTTTCCATCCTAGAGGTAATGATGAACCTGGCCCTTTCATCTGATCAAAGACTGTAGCCATTTATTTCAACAGAGAATCAGACAGCTTATAGATTTAAATCCAGTCTTTTCATTTGAAAATCTGCAGCCAGGTCATTCCGTGACATTTCAAGAGGTTGTATCATATATTTTAATTTCTTACTTCTAATAAATGTTATTTCCGGCCTTTAAAATAAATTTTGGGTTCAGATTAAGTGGTTTTAGTTAAATTAAGTTTTAGTTTTTAGGGATGCACAATATTAAAATTCTAACTGAAACTAAAAGCATTTTTCTTTTTTTTTCTTTTTTTTACATGTTTGGATGAAATTAAATAAATTCAGATAAGTTTGATACTATTTTGTAAAAGTTATTTAAAAAAGCTATTTAAAATAAATATTAAAACACTAGAAACTAAAATCAGTCATTTTAAATGCTGCATTGAGACAATCATAGAATCATGTAACAATCATATGAATTTATACACGAAAAAAATTATAACACAGCATGAAAATATTTAATTTTCTAAAAAAAGAAATAATAATAATAATAATAATTCAACTTGTATTACTCATGACACAGCCTTTTTAAAGGAAACATGAAATCAAATTTAACCATTTTTCTTTCATGTTCCTGGTATCATTGTCTATTGATTATTCATTGATTCATGGTGAAGGTTATTCAAATATACATTATTTTTTTAATTAAAAATGAAACTTGCTTAGTCTCTGAAATGACACTTCTTTTCAACTGACAGAAGTGAAAACATGTAAACTGTTGCTGTGGTTAGACTTTTAAAATGACACTGTAATAATGTATTGAAGAAAAAACATCCTGAATGTCATCTTCATTCTCTCAGTATGCATGAGGGATATAACAAAGGGATCTAATGCTAAATTAAATCTGTAGTTTTGATTAAGACTGCATTAATCATCTCAGGGCAGTGGTTAACCATATGCCAATCAAATTCAAATTCCACTAAGAGGCTGCAAGATATAAAAAATTAAATCAGAGAGAAAGTCTAAACTCTAGGTTTAAAATAGAGAAAGATAAAAGGGAGCTTTCAAAAACAACAATATCATCAATGTGCAAAGTGAATCAACTCCCTCTAACAGTGTCCTGTCACATCACATTATTTCCCAGAATGCCTTTAATATATTGTACACACTCATAATTAGCCATGTGATTCAGAAACATGATTCAAGAGTCTGTTGAAGGAAAAAGAATCTTGTCCTTTAGTAAATATAGCTGCAAATTATTTTTACACACAGTGACCTAATAAACATGACTCAAAGGTATAGTTCACCCACAGATTAAGGTTCTGTCATTGTGTGTCTGTCTGAACATATATACAGTACAGACCAAAAGTTTGGACACACCTTCTCATTCAAAGAGTTTTCTTTATTTTCATGACTATGAAAATTGTAGATTCACACTGAAGGCATCAAGGGCTATTTGACCAAAAAGGAGAGTGATGGGGTGCTGCGCCAGATGACCTGGACTCCACAGTCACCGGACCTGAACCCAATCGAGATGGTTTAGGGGTGAGCTGAACCACAGACAGAAGGCAAAAGGGCCAACAAGTGCTAAGCATCTCTCGGGGAACTCCTTCAAGACTGTTGGAAGACCATTTCAGGTGACTACCTCTTGAAGCTCATCAAGAGAATGCCAAGAGTGTGCAAAGCAGTAATTAAAGCAAAAGGTGGCTACTTTGAAGAACCTACAATATGACATATTTTCAGTTGTTTCACACTTTTTGGTTATGTATATAATTCCACATGTGTTAATTCATAGTTTTGATGCCTTCAGTGTGAATCTACAATTTTCATAATCATGACAATAAAGAAAACTCTTTGAATGAGAAGGTGTGTCCAAACTTTTGTTCTGTTCTGTATATATATCTTCTATTTAGACATATTTTTCAAAACGTAATATATTTATTTATACATATATTTAAAATATTTTTTTTTTGTCTTCTGTGTCACGTTCCTTCAGAAATCATCCTCCTAATATGCTGATTTGCCATGCTCAATTATTATTCATGCTCAGTTATTAATAATGTTTTTTATAATTAATAATTGCACCACATAATAATTATTATTCTTATTAATATTTCAAATTATTACTGTTTTGCTGTATTTTTCACCAAATATATGCAGCCTTGGTAAGCATACGAGATCTTTCAAACCATAAAAAATATCTTAATTATTCCAAACCTTTGATCAGTAGTCTGCTATAAACATCAAGTCATTGTATGTAAAATATCTTTGATTTTTGATTTTCAAAGAAGAAATAAACAGTTTGAAATGACAAGATGGATTGGGAATAATTGCATTTAAATTTATTTTTTGAAAGAAAGGTCATATTTCATGTCTATTCCTTTAACATTTTGCATGAGGGGATATAAACAGGGAAGAATCAGTGAAACATGCCTTTAACGCTCCCTTTAAAATATGCTACCAGAATTCAATTCAATATATATTATAAAATCTGATTTATGTCAAGTCAGGGGGTAATGCAGATTTTATCTAAATTCAAAACTGATTCATGCCTATAAATAAGATTGGGTCTCGTTCTCTCTCACAATATCAAATGCCTAATCCACTCTTCTGATGTTATCTTATTTCATCCATCAGTTGATCTGCAGTGGTCTCCATGTCTGTCCACTCTGCCCATCTCTAGATGCCCAGCAGTGCCAGCTGGTCCTGCTTTCTGTTGTTCTGCCAATAAACACAGGCCACACTCTAATGGGGATGCTTGGACTTACTTGTGAGTCTCTGCAACCTCTAGTGTTCAGTTATTAACATAAAGTGAGTAATGGATCATTAGCCTTTTAAAGAAACGAAAGTGGATTGCTTCTATAAACGCATATGCTCAATTATTCCAGTTCATTTGAAAGCGCTGATGTTGGTTCTGAGCTATATTCAATTTTTGGGTCATGCATCTAGAGGTTTTCTAATCCCTGTCTGTTCTGTTGACCTATTGAAGAGGTTTTAGAAGATTAGCGGTTCAAAGAGAGAACATGTTCAGAAATGCATACTACTTAGTGCATCCTGCACGGTAAACACTGTAAAATGAACTGCTGTGGTCTTAAAAAGAGCATGTGAAACAATATGTATTATGCAACAATAGCACGCTGCAATGTTGTCACATAAACTCATCGCTAAGGCAGTCCGGTCAAATAATTGTATTAATTACACTAAAAACATCAAAGCCAGCACATCATAGTCATCATGGTTATAGTACACAGTGTAGTATGCTCTGTTGTGATGCACATTTTTGTAGCATCAGGGTATTTCATGCAATCAGAAAAGGTGCATACTGTGTACGCAAGTAGTATAAGTATGTTATGCATGCATTACAGTGTGGGACAAGGTATTCCATGCAGTGTGCCTGAGTGTATACTGCTATTTTTAACATCTGTAGTAGGTCATCCTGGTATTCTATGCATATTGACATTTAGTTTACTGTGTGTGCATAGTATACATGGTTTTAACAATACATTCATGTCAAGATTAGGTTTGATACACAATATTATATATATTAAATTAATTTTTAAAAATGTTTTTAAATATTACTCTAAATAACATAAATAACAACCATTTTTTTTAAAGTACTGTTCAATAAAATGCTAAACTAGGTACAGTTAGGCTTGGAATTTTCCTCCATGCTTAAACATCCAATATGTGACAACAGAATATAAATATTCATGATTCTGCTTAGCAAAAATATGTATTATGTAAGACACATATGCTTGCACTCTGTCCTTGACTATCCTAAATTAAATCTGCCCAAACTTATATTTCGGGTTAACTAAACGATACACATTTTTGCATATCCATGTTACAACTATAGACTACTGTACAGGCGTGGCCAAAAGTTTTGAGAATTACATAAATATTGGAAATTGGAAAAGTTGCTGCTTAAGTTTTTATAATAGCAATTTGCATATACTCCAGAATGTTATGAAGAGTGATCAGATTAATTGCATAGTCCTTCTTTGCCATGAAAATTAACTTAATCCCCAAAAAAAACCTTTCCACTGCATTTCATTGCTGTCATTAAAGGACCTGCTGAGATCATTTCAGTAATCGTCTTGTTAACTCAGGTGAGAATGTTGACGAGCACAAGGCTGGAGATCATTATGTCAGGCTGATTGGGTTAGAATGGCAGACTTGACATGTTAAAAGGAGGGTGATGCTTGAAATCATTGTTCTTCCATTGTTAACCATGGTGACCTGCAAAGAAAAGCCATCATTGTGTTGCATAAAAATGGCTTCACAGGCAAGGATATTGTGGCTACTAAGATTGCACCTAAATCAACAATTTATAGGATCATCAAGAACTTCAAGGAAAGAGGTTCAATTCTTGTAAAGAAGGCTTCAGGGCGTCCAAGAAAGTCCAGCAAGCACCAGGATCGTCTCCTAAAGAGGATTCAGCTGCAGGATCGGAGTGTCACCAGTGCAGAGCTTGCTCAGGAATGGCAGCAGGCAGGTGTGAGCGCATCTGCACGCACAGTGAGGCCAAGACTTCTGGAAGATGGCCTGGTGTCAAGAAGGGCAGCAAAGAAGCCACTTCTCTCCAAAAAAAACATCAGGGACAGATTGATCTTCTGCAGAAAGTATAGTGAATGGACTGCTGAGGACTGGGGCAAAGTCATATTCTCCGATGGAGCCCTTTTCCGATTGTTTGGGGCATCTGGAAAAAGGCTTGTCCGGAGAAGAAAAGGTGAGCGCTACCATCAGTCCTGTGTCGTGCCAACAGTAAAGCATCCTGACACCATTCATGTGTGGGGTTGCTTCTCATCCAAGGGAGTGGGCTCACTTATAATTCTGCCCCAAAACACAGCCATGAATAAAGAATGGTACCAAAACTACCTCCAACAGCAACTTCTTCCAACAATCCAACAACAGTTTGGTGAAGAACAATGCATTTTCCAGCACGACGGAGCACCGTGCCATAAGGCAAAAGTGATAGCTAAGTGGCTCGGGGACCAGAATGTTGAAATTTTGGGTCCATGGCC
Organism: Carassius carassius; assembly: GCF_963082965.1. Taxonomy (NCBI): domain Eukaryota; kingdom Metazoa; phylum Chordata; class Actinopteri; order Cypriniformes; family Cyprinidae; genus Carassius; species Carassius carassius. Next base: position 4,966,468 of record NC_081777.1, read on the forward strand.
TGGAAACTCCCCAGATCTTAATCCCATTGAGAACTTGTGGTCAATCCTCAAGAGGCGGGTGGACAAACAAAACCCACTAATTCTGACAAACTCCAAGTTGAAGTGATTATGAAAGAATGGGTTGCTATCAGTCAGGATTTGGCCCAGAAGTTGATTGAGAGCATGCCCAGTCGAATTGCAGAGGTCCTGAAAAAGAAGGGCCAACACTGCAAATACTGACTCTTCGCATAAATGTCATGTAATTGTCGATAAAAGCCTTTGAAACCTATGAAGTGCTTGTAATTATATTTCAGTACATCACAGAAACAACTGAAACAAAGATCTAAAAGCAGTTTAGCAGCAAACTTTTTGAAAACTAATATTTATGTAATTCTCAAAACTTTTGGCCACGACTGTAGACACACTTAGGCACGACTGTTCATTTTCAATAAACCGCAAACAAAAATAGAATTTTAAAGGTAACTGCGACTTTAATACTATTGCACGCGCTCGCCGTTCAAGAAGTGGCGTCAGAGGAAAACATCTGCATATGCGGAAGTGTCACTCTACGCGTGTTTTCTGCGATGTGTTGTGTGTGATGGGGAATTTATTCATTTGTTTGTGATGTCGGTGCTCTACATGGATAAACTAGGTCGAATTTATGAGCGTTATCAGGAGTATGTGAGGTCGAACCCTGCAGCCGCGTCTCACCTGGAGAGCATTGTTCGCGCGCTGAGTTACCTGATCGCAGGTGAGTAATGCTGCGTTCCAGGCAGGTTTTTGAGCCCGTAAGTCACGATTTCAAACCACGACTCACGACTTTATAGCGTTCCAGGCAAGTCACGCCAAACTTCCTGAGCGCAAGCAATTGTAGCTAGATTATTAATTTTATTGCAATGTTATATTGTCCTAAAATCGTTTTTTTAACGTGCACCACTTGCGTAAACACTGCATCCATAGGCAATATTATCCGTAGAGGCTGCCATTGTTGTTTCGCAGGCTATGTGACGTCAGAGTTCGTAACTCGGAGTACATCTATCTAGTACGAGTTCACGGGTGGGAAGTCACGGGTTTGACTGCTGTTCCAGTGCAGTTTCACGGGAAGAAAGGTTGGAAAAACACTGGTTACGGGTTGCCTGGAACGCGGCAAGAGTCTGCGTCTCAAAGTGAAAGTAAACACAACCGCTCACGCCTTATTCAGCAGTGTCAGATGTATAAAATATAGCAGTAGATCAGAATGCAAACTTCTGTATTATGTTGTTGTCTTCTGTGACTGGTTACTTGTTTTCTTCCAACAACATTAAAATGTGTCAAAAGCATCTTTAATATCTAAGCTTTAATATCTAAGCTCTACAAAGTAACTAACCTTAAGATTATAGCTCTAGTTTTGCCGTTAAATGTTACTGTCTTGCACTAGCAGTAACTTGAAGAAGCTTTCATCTTTTTGATCATGTAAAGTTTTGACTTGTCTCATTACAGGTCGCTTCTCAGACTCTCATGAAATCTCCGAGTTGGGTAGGATTCACTGCTTTACATCATCTTCTTCTTTTGTAGTAATGGTGATATAAGAGCACATCTCTAGATGAATTCTCCTGTGAATTTTGTGTTTCTCTCTTTGATTTGCAGTCTACTCCGCATCTAACCTTCTAGTGCTGCTGAACGATGGTATCTTGAGGAAGAATCTCTCTAGGACTTTGCCTATGGTAATGCATGACCCTTAAAGGGGTTATAAACTATTATGTTTTTTCATCGTATGGGTTTTTTAAAATTATTATTAACTTTCTATTTTATAATGTTAGTAATTTTTTTTTCAGCTCCTCACTAGCATTTGTTATCTTTGCACATGAAATGATCCACTCACACAAAAAATAAAACAATCCACCTTGTATTGCATCATGCAAAAAATGATCAGGGATTTGTTAAAAGTTAACCTCAACCACTCTTTGAGACTTGCCATGAAAATAGCCTAGGATGCTGACGTGACATAAATATATACTACTTCTAGTACTCAAACACTCTTTGACGCCAGAAAACTTCCTTTTAGTGTAGTTTTAAAAGCTCTTTTTAAACTAGAGATTTCTGAAAGTTCTACCATATTTTGAGTTCTGTTATGTTTTCATGGTACATCAAGTATCTATCTATTAATAGATCCAGGAAACTTTGATTCTCCATAAAATGACCCGTTCTTTCTTTTTTATTATTGCCTACTTTATCATCAAACTTGCATAAGGGACTTATATGTGCATGTGCAGTTGGCATGGCAACCACCATAAAATGATCTTCAAATGAGAGTTTTCTATTGTGAAACTTTAGAGACCGCTCAGTCTGTTTCTGCTCAAGAGAAAAGATTCAAAGTTGTGTGTTTAAAGGCACAGCCTGCTGCTTCCTTTGACTGCACATTGTCAAAAAATCATTTTCCCCTAACTCTGTCACTGTTCTGACTTGTTGTTATCCACCTGTTTGCCCTCCTAATGTCAGCCTGGTATTGTTTAAAACGACTTTGATATGGGCAGTGTGGGAAAAAAATATGTCTGACCCCTTCAGACAAACACATTCATTTTTGTGAGCAAGCACAGTTTACAAAGCTCCTTCATTGTTTTTTTTCCTTTATGTTTGTACTTGAGAGACATATTTATCTCTGCGGGTTGCATTCTCAGGGATAAACGCTTTTAAAGACCACTACTTTCAGAGCGGCCTAGCCATGGGGTCATATAGAATGAGTTTGCATTTACAGCTACTGTACGAGCCATGACCTTAATGGACCTCCTCAGAAGCTGTTTGACTTTATATTTAGTGATTGTTAAAAAGTCTAGTCCTCACTGCAGCTTACTCTAGCCAAGAACCACCATTTAGACCAAAATAGGCCATCTGACTGCCATGTAAAGCTTCTTGTCACAGTCTATATTAGAGATGTCTCAATCATGTTTTTATGCTCTGATCCAATCCAAGTCATTGAATATTAAATATCTGCCCATACTGAGTCCTGATCCAATGCTTGTATTTTCCTAGTGCTTCTTGCACACATTAAGTACAGAATGTGTGGTAACAATTATGAATATGGGACTACTTGTATTTTATGTAAAATAATCCGAAAAATTGCAACATAAGAGCAGAAAAAAGTATAAGTTTAGAAAGCTTGAAGATTGTGGTGTCAGAATGCCAGTATGTCAGTCAAGTCCAAAGCAAGACCCAATCCATCTCGACATCTTAGATCAACAAGATGCAGCGCTGTATCATTTAAATGTACTATGAGACTGAGATTACAGTACAGCTAACCTCTTTCTTTTTGAACGAAAAGTGTTTTGTCCCGATTTTATGCTTCTGTGTGTTTGTGTAGTCTCTCTCTCAACAGAGGCTGTTAACCTGGTTGTCTGTACTGGAATATGTGGAGGTTTTCACAGAGATGGGAGCCGCTAAGCTTTGGGGAGAAGCTGGACGCTGGCTAGTTATTGTTCTTATTCAGGTTGCCAAGTAAGGACCGTGTTTCAGTATACTTAAAGGGTAGTTCACCAAGAGGACATTATCATCATTTACAAACCCTCATGTTGTTTCAAACCTATATGACTTAGTTCTGTAAGACATAAAGGAAATGTTAAGCAGGATGTTTTGAGTGCTCTTTTCTGTACAGTGAAAGTGACTGAGGGCAGGCACTCTGAAAGAAGAACACAAAAAGCTCTATTGCATTCTCATAAAAATAGTCCATTTGGTTCATGCAGTTTTTTGAAGCTATATGGCAGCTTTGTGTGAAAAACTTTTTTTTCTGAAAATGATGATTACACAAGTGTCATGTTTAGTTGAGCTAATAGTCAATCTGATAATCATTGCAGTATTCTGGGATCTGGAGTCCCATTTCTCCATTCTCTCCTCTGTTTTTAGAGCGATCCTGCGTTGTCTCCTGCTTTTCTGGTACAAATCAGGCATCCAGACGTCACCACCTTTAATTCCTCTGGACAGGGATTCTCTGCTCTGTAGTCATGGTGAGATATCATAACCACAAGTGAACTAATATTTGAAAAGATGAACATGACAAATAACTTTAATAAGAACAAATCCAAATATTTGTACAGAGACAGTACATTTTACATTATTCTCTCTCCAACCAACCTAGAGCAGGCTGCCTTAGAAGAAATTAATTAGTTGTAGTTATAAAAAATGATTTAGTTAATAATAAAGTAATACTACTAATCTAATTAAGAATGTAATAAATAACAGATATAAAATATACGTATATTAAGTTTGACCATGGTAAACTTCCAAGGGGGCCACAGGATGACTTAAAATAATTTAGATTAAAATGCTAAAAAACACATATTTTGTAACTGTTGTAATTAATAACATACAGAACAGAACTTCAGCATCCGGTTTCGGTTATGAAAATGTTGAAAACAAGCAGAAGTATCATATTTACAGCAGAAATGTCTGGGAACCACTGCTTCAGGTCATTGTAGTCATTTTTATTCATGATATTGCTGGCAATAAAAAAAAAATGAAGCCACACTGTGTATTTTTCAGTTAACAAGACCTACAGAAATACAGCACTGTGCTCTATGTATTAGTACCATGTTATTTTGATGCTCACTAATTTATACAGTATACATATAAATGGTGCCTATACATATTAAGTTAATAAGTAAAATCAGTCCAAATATGTGTGTTTGTTTAGTAAAAACATGTGGAAGTACATGTATTCATGTGCTATCAACAGCAAGGTAATGGCTTTGATTTGCAAAGAATGCAAGTGATTAAATGTATACCTTCACTGCAATGTAAGTCTCTTTGAGTAGTCTGCCAAATGCATAAAGGTAACTATACTAACACAGAGGTTTCAAAGTTAGAAGCCAAAGTTAATTTTCTTTTTTCACTCCATGACTGGAAATGAAACAAACCGAAGCGTCTCTGGAAACTGCCACACAGGACATTTAGCACAGTCGCACAGCAATAAGTAGAAAAACACTCCAGCTGATGACAATAAATAAACGGCGTGTGAGACTGTAAGTACAGTGTATGGCCTGTGCAGATAAGCTGTGATTGTGTAGTTCGGTTGAGCCAGAGCCCGTGGAGTTTCAGAGAAGTGCCCTTGAGCGTAACAACGGGAGACTCAAAAGGAACGGTCTGTTCCTGCAGTCAATGTGCTGTGGGTTCTTTATGTTGAAAAATGATCTGTAGTGCACCGCTCATACTGTGATCTCTCTACACAGATAACAGTGCTGAAGAAGACGATGAGGACACTTCTGTCGTGGACCAGCGTTCAGGAGGAGTGGTGAGACCACTGGGAAGCGGTAAGACCTGACAATACAACCCAGTGTGTCAAAAACTTCTGTCAATGGAAAGTTGTATCGTGTCCTTTTGTTTTTTCTCCATAGCACCGTCATTGCAGTCTCTTCTTTGGGGTCTCCCTCGGAAAAACAAGAGAAGTAGGGATCGAGAAGAGGAGCTCCACTCAAGCCCCACACCTCTGGGTCTGCAGGAAACCATCGCAGAGTCTCTGTACATCGCTAGACCGCTTGTGCATTGTATCCTTTCTGATGAGTTTCTTTTTTATTACAACTTTCAAAGTTATATCAGTGTAATATTATGCCAGGATAGCTGAAATTGTATCTTTATTCCCAAGGGTGTAGGAACGATCAGTGTTCAGTCCGCTGCTCATGCTTGGTTTTTAAGAGTCATTTTATGTGACTGACTACATAATTTTGTTTTCTTCACAACATGGTCAACTCTTAAAATACAATTAAATACAATGATGATTTCTTTAAAAAAAAAAGCTCCAATACAGTGATTCTCAGTTATTTTGTCTCCAAGGCCCTCTATTGTCCAAAACAATGTTTGAAGGTCGACGCTTCTAGTTTCTGAAAATACATTTCAGGGTTCTGAAAGTTTTAGGAGCTGAATGATTTTCAAGGCTCCCTCTCTTTTAACAAGTGAATTTACATGGCTTCTTCAATCGTGATTTTCTGGAAAAGGATTGATAAGGAGTTTTAATTTCTACCTAATGAAATATTTATTTTTTGTAATTATGCCAAAATGTATGTTCATTATAAAATGCCCTTGAAGTTTTATTAAAGATTTCATTCATTTATATGACCTTTCCAGGTCTATAAATCACAAAAATTGGGTTTTCTCTTATATCCAGGAATTAATAAAAGACATATTTTTAGTTTTAGTTTTAGCTTATTTCAGGCACGGCGCCAGAATTTTTTCTCTACTGGTGCTTAGAAAATAAATCATATCGATGACGTCAGAGTTACTTCATAAAGACATGGGGCTAAACGGGGCTATTAAAAATTCTGACAGGGCTTTAGCCCCCCCAGCCCCGGTGTAGTCTTATTTTGATGCTTATTTTATATTTTTAATCATAAAGTCATATTAAGGCCTCCACAGAAGTTTGCATGATGTAGTGCCCATTTAATAGAGTCTAGCATGAATGTTGTGATCTGAAGTATTTATCAAAATAAACCTGTAATCACTGTAATACATTTATCACTTCATAATTTTTTTTTTATCTTAATGTTCTGTCTGTCTGTGGACCACAAATCACTCAAGGCTCAATTTTTTGAAATTGAGATTTAGAAATCATCTGAAAGTTGAATAAACAAACTTTCCATTGATGTATGGTTTGTTAGGATAGGACAGTATTTGGAGATACAACTATTTGAAAATCTGGATTCTTAGGGTGCAAAAAAATCTAAATATTGAGAAAATCACCTTTAAAGTTGTCCAAATAAATCTAAGCAAACCATTCTTAGCTATGCATACTACTACTAACCAAAAGTTGTTATATATATATATATATATATATATATATATATATATATATATAAATTTATTTTTGCAGTGGTGATGAAATTATTTGAACATTTTGACATTTATCATCCTTAACATTTGTAAGTGGCCAGTTTGGGGATTTGTGGAAAACGTTCCTGGAAACCTTGGATCATCTCTGGTCTCTTAGAGATAACCAGGTACAGAGTGCTTTACCTCTCTCTCTCTCTCTCTCTCTCTCTCCTCAGTCTGTCACTCTCTCTCTCTTCAGTCTGTCTGTCTGTCTGTCTCTCTCTCTCTCTCTCTCTCTCTCTCTCTCTCTCTCTCTCTCTCTCAGTTCAGTTCAGATGAGCTTTATTGGCATGACTGTGGAACAGCACAATGTTGCCAAAGCAATAAACTGAACAATTTATACAGGCATGTAGATAATTTAGGAGAAAAAAAAATATTAATGTCCATATTGTACATATATTATCACATAACACACACAACACAATAAAACAATAGTTAAATACAATGTAAATATTTACAGAGAGGTGACAGGAGGATACATACTGCGCTGCTAGGTGGATACACTATTCTTTCTCTCCCAAAATATATCAGAGTTTGTCTATGTCGCTCACTTGCCTGAATTCAGGCACAATTTGAGCTATTTGGGAAAAATAAGTGTCTCTAATGTGCTTATATTTGCTGCAGTGTGTGAGGAAGTGCAGCTCGTCCTCCTTGAGTCCCTCTGTGCAGTAAGAACACAGTCAGAACTATCTCTCTCTCTCTAGCTCTGTTTGTGTCGGCTGTCTTCACACACACACACACACACACACACACACTCTCTCTCTCTCTCCAGCTCTGTTTGTGTCAGCTGTCTTCACACACACACACACACACACACACACACACACACACACACACACTCTCTCTAGCTCTGTTTGTGTCAGCTGTCTTCACACACACACACACACACACACACACACACACACACTCTCTCTAGCTCTGTTTGTGTCAGCTGTCTTCACACACACACACACTCTCTCTCTCTCCAGCTCTGTTTGTGTCAGCTGTCTTCGCACACACAAACACACACACACACACACACACTCTCTCTCTCTCTCCAGCTCTGTTTGTGTCGGCTGTCTTCACACACACACACTCTCTCTCTCTAGCTCTGTTTGTGTCAGCTGTCTTCACACACACACACACACTCTCTCTCTCTCCAGCTCTGTTTGTGTCGGCTGTCTTCACACACACACACACACTCTCTCTCTCTCCAGCTCTGTTTGTGTCGGCTGTCTTCACACACACACACACACACACACACTCTCTCTCTCCAGCTCTGTTTGTGTCGGCTGTCTTCACACACACACACACACACACACACTCTCTCTCTCCAGCTCTGTTTGTGTCGGCTGTCTTCACACACACACACACACACACACACTCTCTCCAGCTCTGTTTGTGAAGTGAAGTGAAGTGACATTCAGCCAAGTACGGTGACCCATACTCAGAATTTGTGCTCTGCATTTAACCCGAAATGCACACACACAGAGCAGTGAACACACACACACACACACACACACTGTGAGCACACACCCGGAGCAGTGGGCAGCCATTTATGCTGCGGCACCCGGGGACCAGTTGGGGGTTCGATGCCTTGCTCAAGGACACCTAAGTCGTGGTATTGAAGGTGGAGAGAGAACTGTACATGCACTCCCCCCACCCACAATTCCTGCCGGCCCGGGACTCAAACTCACAACCTTTCGATTGGGAGTCCGACTCTCTAACCATTAGGCCACGACTTCCCTTGTTGGCTGTCTTCTCACACACACACTCTCTCCAGCTCTGTTTGTGTCGGCTGTCTTCACACACACACACACACACACACACTCTCTCTCCAGCTCTGTTTGTGTCGGCTGTCTTCACACACACACACACACACACACACTCTCTCTCTCTCCAGCTCTGTTTGTGTCGGCTGTCTTCACACACACACACACACACACACTCTCTCCAGCTCTGTTTGTGTCGGCTGTCTTCACACACACACACACACTCTCTCCAGCTCTGTTTGTGTCGGCTGTCTTCACACACACACACACACACACTCTCTCCAGCTCTGTTTGTGTCGGCTGTCTTCACACACACACACACACACACACACACACTCTCTCCAGCTCTGTTTGTGTCGGCTGTCTTCACACACACACACACACACTCTCTCCAGCTCTGTTTGTGTTGGCCCGTCTCCACACACAGACTGTGCTCACTCAGACGATACTTCGTCAGAAGCTTTCTTTGACCATAGTCTTTCATTTTGATCAAGGTGCCAATTGTCTTTAATCTATAGAAGTACTTTAATTTGTTCATTTGTGCTACTTTGATCTGCCAATCATGGATGTATTCTTCCTGAGTTAGTTTTCCAATTTCTTTAAGTTTTGCATGTCTTAATTGAATTGATGAACTGAGTTGGTGTTTTTCCACTAAATAGTGCATGGGTGTCTCTCTGGGTGTCCTTTCCTGTAAGTAAGAGTAAGGTAATCATCTGTCAGTGTGTCTGATAGATGGAACCAGAACTTGGCTGTTCTCTTCTGGATTTCTGCTAGAAGGTAGATAATATGCAGTCTCAGCAGCCGAAAAAGGAGTATAACATGTGACATGATTAAGAAGTGTTCCCCCGATTGTAAAACTATATTTTTTGTCAGTAAGGCGAGGCTTTTTCTGGAAGCTCATAATTTTGGATTTTCTCCATGTTTATTGGTAAGGCCCTGTCTCTACTTTAATCTTCTATAATTAAGAGGCTTTGGTTTAAACCCCTCAAAAATGTTTTCCTTGTTTTGTTTGATGAACATATTTTTGAATGAGTGTGTGGAGTGTGTAAATGGGATTTGAAGTTCTCTGTTTTGGCATAAATCCAATTTGAAAATTGTTTAAAATCCTGTGTTCTTTAAGAAACTGAATTAATCTGATGAAACAGAGTAGTTTTCTGAGGTTACTGCTCCCTGTGATGCCTCTATAATTATTTTGGTCGTACTTCTCACCTTGTTTAAAAATTGGGGTTATCACGTTCTCGTTCCGGACCTCAGGAAAGTGTCCAGATTTTAATAAGAGATTGAATAATGTTAGGATAGCAAGTCTCAGTTTGGGGCTGCTGTGTTTCAGTATTTCATTAGAAATTCCACTTGAAAGCCACTTGATTTCTTATTTTTTGTGATTTCATCTTCTCTGTCAGTTCAGTTAATTCTATGGGTTTGTCTAAAATGATTTAGCCTGTCTTTTCTAGTGTATTCCAGGTTTAGTTGGGAGGTCAGATGTTTTTGGGCGAGGGTTGGTTCGTTTAGTGAATAGAGTTTTTTTTTTTAAATGTTCAGTCCAGATATTTGTGTCATAGATGGGAAGGTGTTTGGCCTCTTTGGATTTGTCTAAATTATTCCATAAATCCCAAAAATAATTTTGATCGATTGATTCTTCAATTTTGTTTATTTTTATGTGATCGGTTTTCTTCTGTATTAATAGTGACTTGTATAGTTTAAGGGTTTGTTGATATGTGGCACATATTTGTTGGTTTGCAGGGTCTCTGTGTTTTTATTTGATAATGATCTTAATTCTCTTCTTAGTTTTTGTCATTCTTTATCAAACCAAGCATCTTTAGTGGTTTCTTTTTTACGTCTGTGTTTTTTTCTTTTTCTGATGGCTTTTCTGACCACTGTAGAAAAGATATGAGTTAACTGTTCAGTTGCTAAATTGATACTTCTCTTCACTAAATGTAATCAAGAGAAATGAGTCTATCATGTTCTCAGCGTGGGTGCTGTGGAGCGCAGCTTCATACTGGACAGGACTATCTTTACTCCATATAAATGGGGGGGGGGGGGGGCGATATAACTGAACTTTCTGTTCTGAAGATGGCAGATGATTCCCTGACCTGTTGAGACTGAGGACTATGTGACTGTGGTCTGATAATGGCAGCTGTGGCATCACTGTGAAATAGTTGATCTGACTCTGGTCTATATCTGTGATGGTGTAATCTACTGTGCTGCTGCCTAGATATGAGGAGTATGTACATCGGCCCAGAGAGTCACCCTTCATTCTGCCATTGACTATGTGCAGGCCCAGGCTTTTGCAGAGCTGCAGGACTTGTTTTCCATGTCTGTTAATTGCGTTGTCTTAATTCTAGTGTGTTTTGGTAAAACCTTTTTGTTGATGATGAAGTGAACTGTTTATATATTTGTCCCCCATCAGAGCTGATGTAGTCCACTTCCTTCCCCGTTCTGGTGTTCAGATCCCCCATTAATAGAACTGAACCTATAGACTGGAAGTAATTGATCTCTGATTGTAGGGTTGAGAAGATGTCTTTGTTATAATAATGCGACTCAAATGGGGTGATATACTGTATGTGGAACACAGGTACAGATCCTCATCTAAACACAAAATCTCTTTTTGAAGTTTTATCCAAATATGTGTTTTTCCCTTTTTCGTGGGTTGAATATACTGCCACAGATGGTCTTTAAACCAGACTATGATTCCTCCTCAATCTCTTCCGTTTCTAACATTAGGCTGTTTGACTGAGGGTACACGCAGCTCTCTGTAGTTTGAAGGGGTGTAGGTTTTAGATTCTAAATGACTCCATGTCTTAAATAAAATAATTATATTATTGTATTATTCTCTCTCTCTCTCTCTCTCTTCTCATTCTGTCTCTGAAGAGTTATTGAAGTTCAGACTGATGCTGTTTTCTGTCCAGTTTCAGTTTGTTGAGCGACATCAAGACGCTGAACCGTAGAGAGAGGGCTGAGCTGAGGAGACGGGCCTTCCTTCTCCTCTACTACCTGCTCCGCTCCCCCTTCTATGACCGATACTCTGAGTCAGTGTCTCCTTTACTGTATCCGTTGCATTAGTGTGCTCTTGATGCACTTCTGGTAGTGTTTTGTTCAAATCCTTAAGCTTAAAATAGTTCACCCAAAATTGAACATTTGCTAAAAATGTACTCATCCTCAGGCCATCTAAGATTAAGCATTGCACCATCGGATCCTTTGTGGTGAATGGGTGCCGTCAGAATGAGAGCCCAAACAGCTGATAAAAGCATCGCAATATTCCTCCAGAGTCCATAAATGAATGACTTGTGGACTGAAAAGCTGCAAATCAGTAAGAACTTTAAACCATTGTTTCTGGGCAAAATACATAATCCATAATATTGCTTTCTCCAGAAAAAAAAAAAAAAAAAACACACTGGTCAAACTGCATTTACAAGAGAAAACACTCCAGAACAGTTCGAAATGAATATGTCGATGGATTTTGATGTGAAAGCAACAATGGATGGATGGACACTGGAGGAAGCGGTATTATGGATTATGGACTGGTATTTTGGCCAGAAGCGTCGGTTTAAAGTTAAAACTCCTTGATTGATTTGTTTATTACAATCACAAAGATTTTCACTTCACAAGATGATAATTAATGGACTGGATTACTTGTTTTTATCAGCTGTTTGGACTCTCATTCTGATGGCACCCATTCACTGCAGAGCATCCTTTGGTGAGTGGAATGCTAAAATTCTCCAAATCTGAGATTGTACAAAGAAACATTCTCAACCCATCAAAGTTACAATCTGCACCTGCCAGATAATAAAATTAGTAAAATAATATATAAATAAGATATAGACTGCGCAACCAATCAGAACACCCTACAAATTGCTTATCACTTGGCAGCATCACAGCAATATTTTCTCAAGAAAATATAAAAATTGAGTTTTACGAATGTGCTATTTAGGTTTCCAAATGCACAACTTTACTGCATAACAATGCTTTTTGTACCCAGATCTAATGTCTCTTTTACACTCACAGGACGAAGATCCTCTTCCTCCTTCGCTTCTTGGCAGATTATGTTCCCGGAGTCGGTTTGGTTGCACGTAAGTGCCGTATCCATCTCGCCCAATGGATGTTCAGTGCTGTCACACTAAAAGCTTTAAAAAAGCTCAGAGATATGTGCTGACTGGTTTTCTTTTTCTGTCCTCTCAGGTCCACTGATGGAGTACTTGCCCATTTGGCAGAAGATCTACTTTTATAACTGGGGCTGACGTCAAAGTGAATCTTTCACAGGTCAGCGCTGCCAAAATGTTAGCAGAAGGAGAGGAAGCTATTTAGAGGATGCGACAGCGACACTCGAGGACTCAAATCACACCTGTGCCAGAACATTACCACATTTATTGAGGAGTTACAGGTACACTCCTGGCGTATGAGAATATGCATCTGGATAATGATTCTCCGAATGCTGTTTTTGTTTATCTTTTAGCTTTCGCAATTTTATGCATCTGAGCCACATTTTTTTTTGCACTTATAAACATCTGTTATTGAATGAGTTTTGGCCAGACTTCAAGCTCTCCTGTCCCATAATCTATCCTTCAACACGAATGCCTTCCTTTTTAATTTAGATGTTTATTTCCAAGGAGGATAGTTTTATTGAATGCATTACTTGACTGGCTGAAATCAAGTCAATTAGACGGATGTTTGGTTTTTTGTTTGTTCTGATTTGTGCCAAAGATGAGATGAAGCTGAATGTGATGCTTTTAATTGTAGCTACTGTACAATGGAATGATTCATCAAATGGGTATAAAGGTCCCTGTTTTTTATTATTATTATTATTATTATTTTGTGAAGGCCTGCCCAATCTAACTATTAGTAAAATTAATGAATAATAATTTAGCTGTAAATAAAATTATCCACATGATGACCTTTCACCTGATGATTATTAAATTATTATTAATTTACAAGAACGATATGAAGAGTGCATGTACAGCTGTTGTTTATATTGCTGTGTGTAGCCTGTGGAAGTTACAATTCAATTCAATATTTTCCTAACGACAGTTTAAATTGGTTTATAAAGGCTGCTACGAACAACTTTTTCCCATTTTTGTCACAGAATAAGTCAGAAAAAATATCTTATAGTATCTATACTAAATAATACGTCAATCAGTAGTGCATTATTCAGATACAAAACACGCATAAACCATGTATTTTCACAATCGTGTTTTTATTGTCTTCACGTTTCATCCGTAACCTTTCTGCTTTTTATTCAGCTCAGCTACAGCGATAGCCTGATGCTTTTGTCCATAGTAGAGATTTCCTGCACATCATAAGTTATTACTTCTATGAGTCTGATTTGGACGTTTTGCGTGAGAGCGCCCTCTGGCTTTGAGTATGAATAAAACATGCACTGCATGAGAGAGTTCTGCGCTCCTGATATTCACATCTCCTCATTTTGGATACGAATAAAATGTCAGGTCACGCAAAGACTATCGATACTGTCTCTTTGAATTTAAATCTAGAAACCTCTACGTGAACACACCTGTCCAAATAAAGTGCAGGGGACAAATTTACATTTTATTAAAATGAAATATTTATTAAATATTAAACATGCAGCTATCGTTGTTCTACACGAAGCAATATAAACAAAGGTGCCTGTTCTTTTCTGTTCTTGCTGTTTGATTGAGAAAAGTTAAAGGGCGTCGAGGGATCTTGTCTAAAAACTCTTCATACTTTCAACTATTATTATTACAGTATTTTTTAATTGAAATACAACACTGTTTTATTAATTTAATTATCACAACACTGATTAAACAGGCTTATACTGATTTTCTTATCCTCCGAATTATACTTATCAATCCTGTTTTTAGTGTCATTATCATTCAAAAAAATGAATAAATCCAGAACAGGATTAGAAGAGAATTCTATTTTATTCTATTCAACAACAGTACTGTTTACAACAGCAAAACCACTATAAATTCTATTGATAATAATTTTAATATAATTCAGTTAGTAATTCCAGAGTAATTAAGAGGTGCAAAGAAAAAATTCTTTAACTTTTAAACTTAAAATGGTCTTTTCTGTTCTTTTTCTTTTTCAAAAATGCATCACAGCATTTGCTGCTGTATCAATACAGAAGCATCTGTTTCGATACACATAGCAGCAAGGAGCACAGCCCTAGTGAAAGCCGTGCTCCATTTGCCCCTATTATACTTTGAGCACTTGCCCCTCCAAAAGTCTCTGCACGGCCCTGATTATGTGTGAAATAAACTCATCTGAGTTTCTGTTTTAAAACCCATCGTTATTTTGATTGAAAGACCCGAAGCAAAAATGTTTTGAAATGCTGAAAGTGTGAATAATTGGTTTTGTATATACCTCTATGCATTTAATAAATCTTTTAATAATAAGAGTCCTCATGCCTCAAGTGTTTTCCATCAGAGAGGGGAATTTATAATGCTGCTAAGAGCTGCTCGTACACATATGATCCATATCTCAAGGTCTGATCTCACAATGTTTTCGTTCAGCTTTTCAAATCAATGTTTGAATTAAACATAAATGTGATGTATGTCCTCCAGATTCAGAGTCCCAGCAGCCGCCTCGCTGTGCTGTACTGTATATGCTCATGAAAAAAAGCCCTGAACTACAGTATCAGCAATGCTGAAAATGATAAACTGCTTCCTAAAGGAAGGCAAAAAAGGACCTCCGAGTTAGGGACAGCCAAGCTATCCGTTATACATCCCTGTGGGGTTAAAAGATATCTCTCTTGAATTGTGCCCCTAGATATTCACTAGCTCCCCATTGCAATCCATCTATCACTTTTGATCTCTTTTCATGCTGAGTTCACATATTGTGGGAACCTCAGTGGGGTATTTTTAAGATTATTGCACATAACATAGACATGTAATCTGTCTAACCACAATATAATTAAATTAGTTTAATAAATTCAAAAGCTTTTTCACCACCAGCAAATTACCTTCCGTGTTTGGAAGGTATCAATATCTAAATCAATTTAAAAACAATTAATCCTTTAAAGAGTTCCTTAATCACGCCTAGCATTGATTTCCTGATAAAACGCATTTGCTTTTGTGATGTTCTTTAAATTATTTTATCGACAAATGAATACATGTAAAGTAACACATAGGCTTTGTCAGGTATATATAGATACATTACTGAATGGGCCAAAACAAAAATATCTTATTTCAGAAATTTGCAATAGATTGCATAGTTCAAACTTTTAAATAAGGCTTTTCCACCACTGTCAAACGATTAATCGTGATTAATCACATCCGAAATAAAAGTTTTTGTTTACATAATAAATGTGTGTATTTATTAGGTATATATAAATACACACACATGCATGTATATTTTTCCGAAAAATGTTATGTTTATATTTTACATATATTTATATATAATATAAATTATATGAATATAAATATATACATGTAGTGTACATATTTTCAAAATATATACTGTATGTGAGTGTATGTATATATACATAATAAATGTACACAGTACACATAAACATTATGTGAACAAATATTTTTATTTTGGATGCGATTAATCACGATAAATCATTTGACAGCACTAATTTAATTATATCATATGTAGATGTGAGTGCATGATACGACCAAAATCTCGTATCAAAAAATGAGCAATTTTATTTCACAGTAATAATTATTTATCACACAATACAGTTATTTTTGCTGGAAATATGTTTTTGTTTTTTTACTGACTTCAGTTTCGATATCAAAGCAAAACTTTATACTAGCCATAAATAATCTAAGTAAAAGGTTCTCAAGCTTACTGATTGCAAGTAAACAAGTCAGTAACAACTGCATAGAACAAAGATTCAAATGAAATCAACTGTGCCCTCCAAGCTGCGCACGTGAAAATATATGCTGGACAGATATGGACAGATGCAAAAATGAGTTGGAAAAGCCATTTGATTTAATTCTACTCTGCGTCTCAATGTTCATACTATCAATCCTACATAATATGTAAGATTAGAATGAGTGTGTCCCAGAACATAGCATGTTGAATAGGGTATGCCATTGGAAAGAGGAATTAAAGCCTTTGTGAATGTTCATAGTTCTTCTAATAGCTTTAAATGATGATCTTTTATGGGACCATCCTCACGTTCACTTAGCTCCAAAGCTTAACGTATTTGAAAAATAACCTATTTATCTAATAATCTAAGAATTTCAAATATAGTGGATTTCATCAACATCACTCCAAAAAAATTTTTACATAAATGAAGTTTATCATTTTAATGTATATTTAACTAACTTTAATGTTGACATATTATTTTTGTTTTTTGTTATTAAAGGTCCATGTCACTTTCCAGTTAATATTCTCAAAATGGTTACTCCAAGTGTTTACTATGAAAAAATAAAGGACAATGAATCAAAAGTCTAAAATCTTTCTTTTTGCATTGCTATCTTTTATACCAACACCACAGAGACTTTTTATTAGCGTAGTGATCTTATCTAATATGAGATCTGCTTAACAGGGAAGTCGTGGCCTAATGGTTAGAGAGTCGGACTTGCAATCAAAGGGTTGTGAGTTCGAGTCTCGGGCTGGCAGGAATTGTAGGTGGGGGGAGTGCATGTACAGTTCTCTCTCCACCCTCAATACCATGACTGAGGTGCCCTTGAGCAAGGCACTGAACCCCCAACTGCTCCCCGGGCGCCGCAGCATAAATGGCTGCCCACTGCTGTTTTTGTGTGTGTGTGTGTGTGTGTGTGTGTGTGTGTGTGTGTGTGTGTGAGAGAGAGAGAGCGCACTTTGGATGGGTTAAAAGCAGAGCATGATGTCATGTCACTTTTTTTTTTTCTTTTTTTCTCCCGAAGTGTGTTTTTTTAAACTATGTATTTTATGGGAAAGTCCCATTTCTGTATATACATAATGTTGGCATCTGCAGGTTCCAGATAATTGAAAAATTATTTCTATTACAAAAAAAAAAAAAAATTCTTAGATGTAAGATATTCCAGTATTATTAGCTCCATTATTGATTTTGCCAGCCCTTCACAGGTTAGCAAATAAAAGACAGTAGTATTGATTATTTGAACATAATATGTTTAATTTTCTAATTTTGAACAGTTGAAACCAATGAACCAAAGAAACCCATGAACATTGAGAGGAGGTATAAAATATGAACCACCAGAAGCTCAATAAATGTCTAATCTGATTTTTCAGTTACAATTCAGTTGCCATATATATGTATATAGTATAGTAAAGAAACACATTTGAGCAAATAATTTTGTATCTAACATTCTAATGTTAATCTCTCGGAATGAAGGAAGATGGCGATTATAGATTGACCAGAATGTCAGCGATAAAAGAGAAGCACAGCTGCCTCGGTTATCTCTTTGGAAGCACTCCATCCCTTATTAGTACCATATCCATCCCAGTCAAATCTTGTAAAGTCCCCACACTGTCTAGGGGTGGCTTCAGGAAAGTGTCCACCTCCACCAATACAGAACTGTAACAATATGAGTATATTACAAACAACAAAACGCATCTACAGACACTTTATTTCCATTGTAAATGAATTACTATTAATGCATTATATGGTGATTAACAGCATGTCACAAATGCTGTCCATAGACATCAATTTAAATCCAGAATATTTTGTCAACTCACATGTTCAATGTGACAGGCGGTTGGGTTGACACCTGAACAAAGAGCCATGGCTGCCCCTTCAGTATTAAAGACTCTGAATGCGATGAATAAATATTTCTAAGGAAATGCAGAGAATGTAACACATACAGTATGACATGGCTTTCATTCATTAAACTGATTCAATCCCAACAAAATTTAAACATTTAAAAAATGTGAATTAAACAGGCTAAAGAGAATTTGACATATGTCTTGAATTGGGACCGTACAAGTTTTTGTTGTAATCCACATTTCCGGTATCATACACTATTGGAATAGCAGGTCCATTATCAGTGAGGCATGCATCTAATCCAAACCTCACAGGGAATTTCTAGGAAAATAAGAGATAAAATTGTTATAATTTTACAAAATTGTAATCTTTGACTATATTTTTGTGTGTTTCAAACTCTATAAACTACAGTCATGGCCAAAAGTTTTGAGAATTACATAAATATTGGAAATTGGAGTAAGTTGCTGCTTAAGTTTTTATAATAGCAATTTGCATATACTCCAGAATGTTATGAAGAGTGATCAGATGAATTGCATAGTCCTTCTTTGCCATGAAAATTAACTTAATCCCTTTCCACTGCATTTCATTGCTGTCATTAAAGGACCTGCTGAGATCATTTCAGTAATCGTCTTGTTAACTCAGGTGAGAATGTTGACGAGCACAAGGCTGGAGATCATTATGTCAGGCTGATTGGGTTAGAATGGCAGACTTGACATGTTAAAAGGAGGGTGATGCTTGAAATCATTGTTCTTCCATTGTTAACCATGGTGACCTGCAAAGAAACGCGTGCAGCCATCATTGCGTTGCATAAAAATGGCTTCACAGGCAAGGATATTGTGGCAGCTAAGATTGCACCTAAATCAACAATTTATAGAATCATAAAGAACTTCAAGGAAAGAGGTTCAATTCTTGTAAAGAAGGCTTCAGGGCATCCAAAAAAAAAGTCCAGTAAGCGCCAGGATTGTCTCCTAAAGAGGATTCAGCTGCGGGATCGGAGTGCCACCAGTGCAGAGCTTGCTCAGGAATGGCAGCAGGCAGGTGTGAGCGCATCTGCACGCACAGTGAGGCCAAGACTTTTGGAAGATGGCCTGATGTCAAGAAGGGCAGCAAAGAAGCCACTTCTCTCCAAAAAAAAAACATCAGGGACAGATTGATCTTCTGCAGAAAGTATAGTGAATGGACTGCTGAGGACTGGGGCAAAGTCATATTCTCCCATGAAGCCCCTTTCCGATTGTTTGGGGCATCTGGAAAAAGGCTTGTCCGGAGAAGAAAAGGTGAGCGCTACCATCAGTCCTGTGTCATGCCAACAGTAAAGCATCCTGACACCATTCATGTGTGGGGTTGCGTCTCATCCAAGGGAGTGGGCTCACTCACAATTCTGCCCAAAAACACAGCCATGAATAAAGAATGGTACCAAAACTACCTCCAACAGCAACTTCTTCCAACAATCCAACAACAGTTTGGTGAAGAACAATGCATTTTCCAGCACGATGGAGCACCGTGCCATAAGGCAAAAGTGATAACTAAATGGCTCGGGGACCAGAATGTTGAAATTTTGGGTCCATGTCCTGAAAACTTCCCAGATCTTAATTCCATTGAGAACTTGTGGTCAATCCTCAAGAGGCGGGTGGACAAACAAAAACCCACTAATTCTGACAAACTCCAAGAAGTGATTATGAAAGAATGGGTTGCTATCAGTCAGGATTTGGCCCAGAAGTTGATTGAGAGCATGCCCAGTCGAATTGCAGAGGTCCTGAAAAAGAAGGGCCAACACTGCAAATACTGACTCTTTGCATAAATGTCATGTAATTGTCGATAAAAGCCTTTGAAACGTATGAAGTGCTTGTAATTATATTTCAGTACATCACAGAAACAACTGAAACAAAGATCTAAAAGCAGTTTAGCAGCAAACTTTTTGAAGACTAATATTTATGTAATTCTCAAAACTTTTGGCCACGACTGTACTCTAAGGCCTATAATAGGCTTATTCTGCTGGCAATGGAACTTGCTATTTTTGGCTTTTCACAACACACCCCTAGCCTTCCAATTATTATATATTTTTATTTATAATCTATAAGATCTCTGTCATAAAAGTGGAAAGACTCCGATTTCTGAGGACTAACTCTTTTGAAAAGTTTTTCTGCTGTTTGGGAACGTTTCTTGGATATTTAAACAGATTAGCTGCTTAACCGACCACTAATGTTTCCTGTGAGGGTTTAGTTGTACATTACCTTTGGGTATTCCAGACGATTGACTGTTTACTGAACCTGTAGGTATTATAATTTATGTCAAGGATTTTATATGTTTTTTTTATATATTTTTTTATGGGTGCATGTGGAGTCTGAGACAATGTTGTTTGTTTGTTCTGTGCTTTACTTTGAAAAACCCTTAAAACACACACATATACATACATATACACAAACACACACACACACACATATATATATATATATATATATATATACAGTCGTGGCCAAAAGTTTTGAAAATTACATAAATATTAGTTTTCAAAAAGTTTGCTGCTAAACTGCTTTTAGATCTTTGTTTCAGTTGTTTCTGTGATGTACTGAAATATAATTACAAGCACTTCATACGTTTCAAAGGCTTTTATCGACAATTACATGACATTTATGCAAAGAGTCAGTATTTGCAGTGTTGGCCCTTCTTTTTCAGGACCTTTGCAA
Organism: Carassius carassius; assembly: GCF_963082965.1. NCBI lineage: Eukaryota > Metazoa > Chordata > Actinopteri > Cypriniformes > Cyprinidae > Carassius > Carassius carassius. Next base: position 4,987,341 of record NC_081777.1, read on the forward strand.
TTCGACTGGGCATGCTCTCAATCAACTTCTGGGCCAAATCCTGACTGATAGCAACCCATTCTTTCATAATCACATCTTGGAGTTTGTCAGAATTACTGGGTTTTTGTTTGTCCACCCGCCTCTTGAGCATTTACCACAAGTTCTCAATGGGATTAAGATCTGGGGAGCTTCCAGGCCATGGACCCAAAATTTCTGGTCCCCGAGCCACTTAGTTATCACTTTTGCCTTATGGCACGGTGCTCCATCATGCTGGAAAATGCATTGTTCTTCACCAAACTGTTGTTGGATTGTTGGAAGAAGTTGCTGTTGGAGGGTGTTTTGGTACCATTCTTTATTCATGGCTGTGTTTTTGGGCAGAATTGTGAGTGAGCCCACTCCCTTGCATGAGAAGCAACCCCACACATGAATGGTGTCAGGATGCTTTACTGTTGGCATGACACAGGACTGATGGTAGCGCTCACCTTTTCTTCTCCGGACAAGCCTTCTTCCAGATGCCCCAAACAATCGGAAAGGGGCTTCATCGGAGAATATGACTTTGCCCCAGTCCTCAGCAGTCCATTCACTATACTTTCTGCAGAAGATTAATCTGTCCCTGATGTTTTTTTTGGAGAGAAGTGGCTTCTTTGCTGCCCTTCTTGACACCAGGCCATCTTCCAGAAGTCTTGGCCTCACTGTGCGTGCAGATGCGCTCACACCTGCCTGCTGCCATTCCTGAGCAAGCTTTGCACTGGTGACACTCCGATCCCGCAGCTGAATCCTCTTTAGGAGACGATCCTGGCACTTGCTGGACTTTCTTGGATGCCCTGAAGCCTTCTTTACAAGAATTGAACCTCTTTCCTTGAAGTTCTTGATGATCCTATAAATTGTTGATTTCGGTGCAATCTTAGTAGCCACAATATCCTTGCCTGTGAAGCCATTTTTATGCCACGCAATGATGGCTGCACGCGTTTCTTTGCAGGTCACCATGGTTAACAATGTAAGAACAATGATTTCAAGCATCACCCTCCTTTCAACATGTCAAGTCTGCCATTCTAACCCAATCAGCCTGACATAATGATCTCCAGCCTTGTGCTCGTCAACATTCTCACCTGAGTTAACAAGACGATTACTGAAATTATCTCAGCAGCTCCTTTAATGACAGCAATGAAATGCAGTGGAAAGGTTTTTTTGGGATTAAGTTAATTTTCATGGCAAAGAAGGACTATGCAATTCATCTGATCACTCTTCATAACATTCTGGAGTATATGCAAATTGCTATTATAAAAAATTAAGCAGCAACTTTTCCAATTTCCAATATTTATGTAATTCTCAAAACTTTTGGCCACGACTGTATATACTTCCTTTGAAGTTCCGGTTATTCTCAGATAGAGTTCCCTCTAATAACTAACAACTCCCTCTCGTAACTTTTAACTTTAATATGTTATTTATATTTGACCCTTTATGCAAAAAAATGAAGCACATTTTAGGTTACTCAATAAAACATTTAGAGTGCTGCTTCTTACCTAGGAATTCTATTTAAAAATCATTTAAGTCAGTTCAGTGGAGTCAGAATGAACCCTGAACATCCTAAACTCAAACCTTTTATACCATTTACTAGTCTTAATGTAAATTAAGTTGTTTTTGTTGTAACAGCTGTGGTCTGTAGGTTAATGAAATTCTGACACCCCATTGTCTGAGATGGTTCTCAGTGTCCCACATTTAGTCCAGTTCTATAGTTGGTCACCATTTGCTCAGGATGTGATCATCCCAAATGGAGCAGAAACAGCATTACTGTCAACTTCTTCTCCTCTATATTAATTAAGCCATTTTGGGAAAGGAGCATGATCAAACATCTATTGTGGAGTGGAATCTGGGTTGGGGCAGACTAGTTTCTTACAACCTGTGTGTAACTGTCTTGTGTCTTGGAGTTTTGTATTTAGAGTGTGCACAGATACACACTTCAAAAATCTGAAATGGTAGACCATATGTGGACTTTGGCATACTCTTTTCAACATGCTTTGCTTTGGGACACACCTATTCTAATCTCACATACTATTTAGGATGGATAGTATGTTTGTACATTGGGACGAAGGGGTAGAATTTGATCAAATGTCTTTACAAACTCATTTTTGCTTATGTCCTGTGTATGAAATATTATTCATTCTACGCGGCCCGGACATAAGAAGTGAGCATGCAGCTTAGAGGGAACATTTCAGTCATCACTGCATGAATTAAATACACAATTATTCTTATTAAAGCTACAAAAGGTTATTCAGTCAAGAATAGTGAGCTGTTTGATTCACATTAATGGCACAGACAGCAGCAGGTATATTATGCTGCTGTCACTTTAGGATCTAATGAACAGGTGCAATATTCTTTTATCAGACATTTATCAAATTTTCTATCAACTGGTCACGTTAACTCATGACATTTTGTCTGTATTTGACAATTTAGATGCAGAGCCACAGACATGACTTAAAGGGGAAAACATAAAAGATGCCATAGCCATGGATTAAGAATTTGTTCCTATGACTTATTTTATTCCCTCGCAAGACAAAGTGACTGACTGTGTTAAGTTTATCAAGAAAAAAAGTTTAATCGCAAGCAAATCATGGAGAATAAACAAAGCACTACCTATCGACCGAAATGTTCATTTGCAGTGTTTTACACACCCATATCTGGAAACATGTGCCAAACATGTTTTATAGTCACATTTGCCATAAATTTGCACCAAAATTTGTGTTTGCTGTGCCTTTGCAATGTTGTAACCTGTAATGCTGTTTATATGGCCAGCAAAATACATTTGCACGGCTAACGTTTGTGTCTGAAACCTTTCCTTGTGAAAAAGATGTATATATAATATAATTTATATAAATAAAAAAAGAATACATACTCTGGAAAAATGTACTTTAATATATTTATAAGTAATATATATATAACTTTGAAGTATCTAAGAATATATGTAAGTGTGAACTGAATGTGAGGTTTTTAGACACTTAAATACATCTTATTAACAAATGAAAAATGTGTTATAGTTTAAATTTCTATTATGCAGTTGAACTATTTTTGACCCATTTAAGTAGGGCTTAAATAAATCTTTAAATGTAATTTCATTATTGCGTCTATTGATTTTGAAATATGGTTAAATCGTACTGCTGAATGTACTGACACACATTTATGATAAACATAAATGATACTTTAATGTTATTTGTACTGAAACTTGTAAGTCATGTATTTAAATATATTTGTAAATACACATTTACAATGATGCAGTTGAACACAGGACATTTAAACTACATATCAAGATACAGGTGTTGGTTTATGATATGTAGTTTTAACTATGTAACTATGTTAAACTATGTACTTGTATTATGTAAATGTATTATCACTTTAATAAAAATGAAAATGAATTACATGTGCTTGAGTATGTTAGTAAACACATAAAATAAATGTAGTTTAAACACAACACCAGATTTGGTATTATTTTAAGGTGTCCTTGTTACATGTTCTACATTGTTATTATTATAATAACAATTAATTAGACATATTAACATGCAAGTGACACTAAACAAGCCAAACCCTGAACCTAACCAATAACCATGTAGTAAGTACATGTAGTTGATTAATATTACTCAGTACCTAAAGGTACAAGGACACCAAAACAAAAAAAGGTTTTTAAACATGATTTAAAAAAAAAAAAAACTTTTAATTTGACATTATTATAAAGTGCACTTTTTAAAAGTGTTCTTAAATGTGTTAAGAAACAGTCATGAAATTGTACACTCTTTAAGCACACCTAAGACCTTGTTCAGACTGTCAGTCCAAATCTGGTTTTTGTGCATATATGCGATTCGAATCCAATCATATTTCACAAGTGTGAATGGCAAAAAAAAAAAAACACATGAAAACTTATTCAAATCGCATTTCAGTCTGTCTGTCTGCCCAGATCGGATTTTGCATAACTTCTTTGCCTGTGTCAGTTACTTATGCCACGTAAAATGCAAACACGTCAGACATTGTTTGTAGAAAACACTGAATGTCTTTGTAGAAACAAGGTTGTGTTGTTGGGAAGTGTAAGACAGCACAGAAGACATTATATAATCCAGCATGATATTGTAAGACAACATCTCTATTGCAAACTGCATACCAATACAATGTCGTTGAGTAAAACGAAAGAGCACCACGGGACACACAAATCCCATCTGAACAGTTGCGATACACAGTAAAATATTTAAATCAGAATCCAGTCAGATACACAAATAATCGGATTTGGGCTGTAAGTCTGAACAAGGCTTTAGGTGGCCTTTACCTCATTAATATCATAACATATTGTCTGGATGTACTACAAGTGCCATTCAATATAATTAAGCACACTTCTTTTTCACTAGGGTTAGTCTTGCTAATGTATATTAAGCATTTCTCTCCCTGTGTGATCATAAGGAGGAACTTCGGTCTGGACTTTGATTATGTCTCCACTAGGCAAAGGACACGAGCGGCTCGTATGTGTATAATGCTTCCCTGAAGTCAGCAGAAAAAGACAACTTAGAATTCCTGAGGAGAACTGGCTGCAAGAACGGCATCTGCCTCAGAGGACTACACATCGCTCAAGTCCTTCAGGTGAGAAATTTATGGCCGAGCTTGTAACCTTCCACAGCAAAGCAGCAGCAGAGTCACGGCTGGCTAACAGCAGCCTCAACCTATTGGCCCTTTCTTCCGTAAACTCTCTTTGATAAATCATCAAACCTCGACCGGCTGCCAGATCTCGCCCAATGCTCAATGAATTCCCAATGAAAATCTGCCAATGAGCTTTAATTTCTCTAAATGGTAGTCATATATCAGAAATGGGTCTGTGGTTGAATTAATGTCAGTGATTTGTATCTGACTCAGGCAATCTGTGGCAGCATTACCCAGCATGGGCAGCCGATGAATTAAGCCATCTTCCAGTCAAAGTTGTTTTTCTTGGCCCATTTGCAGTAATTGACAAATATGTTCTCAAAGCTCCTCCGTTGGAGACCTGGGAGAAGGGTAGAGATAGAACCTATATCGACATCCCATTTGTGGTTAGAAAACCCGGACAGGAGACTGATTTTAGGTAACTTGCTTTGTTCTTTTTTTTTTTTCGAATGTAAAATTAAAAAACTGTCAGGATTGTGCGCCTGCAGAACTGAATTGAGAATGTATTAAAGTTCATGAATTTGAATTGAATTGGCAAGCAGGATGCAGAGTTATCATTTGAATTCAATGAATGAAATTCAAAGAAATATACTTTAAAAAAATATTGTAATGTTTGATTATGATCATTGTTTGAAATGGCACCTATATAAAAGTGTATTTAATTTAATTAATTATTTTTTTCCTAATAATATCTAGAACTAAAATAGTTGAAATATATGATATACAGTGGTTAAAATATTTATTTAATCCCCTGCTGATTTTGTAAGTTTGCCCACATACAAAGAAATGAAGTGTCTTTAATTTTTATGATAGGTTTATTTGAACATATAAAGACTGAATACCAACAACAAAATCTAGAAAAAAAAAACATTATATAAAGGTTAGAAATTGATTTGCATTTCAGTTAGTGAAATATGTATTTGATCCCCAACGAAAACATGACTTAGTACACAGAGGTAAGATGTTTTTTGTAGTTGGTCACCGGGTTTGTACACATCCCAGGAAGGTTTTTGATCCATTCCTTTGTTGCCTTGGTGGTATGTTTCGGGTCATTGTCATTCTGGAAGACCCATCCATGACCCATCTTCAGTGTTCTGGCTCAGGTAAGGAGGTTCTCATCTAAGACTGTACAATCCATTTGTCCCTAGAAGCAGTGAAGTTATCCTGTATCCTTAGCAGAAAAACAGCCCCAAAGCATAATGTTTTCACCTCAGGGCTTGACTCAAGGGATGGTGCTCTTGGGGTCATTTCTCTCCCTCTAAACATGGTGAGTCAACTTAATGCCAAAGAGCTCAATTTTGGTCCCATCTGACCACAGCGCTTTTTCCCAAGCCTTCTCTGAATCATTTTGATGTTCTTTAGCAAATTTTTAATGTTCCTGTACATGTGCAGGGTGACCTTACAGGCTCTGCAGGATTTCAGTCCATTGAGGCGTGGTGTGTTACCAATGGTTTGCTTGGTGACTGTGGTTCCAACTGCCTTAAGATCATTAACAAACTCCTCCCACGTAGTTCGAGGATGATCCCTCACCTCATCCTTACCCCATGAGGCAAGATCTTGCACAGAGCTCCAGACAGAAGCCAGCTGTATTTCTTTCATTTCCGAAGTTGTCTCCTTGTCACCAAGCTTCTTGCTGATGGTCTTGTAGCCCATTCTAGCCTTGTGCAGATCTACAATCTTGTCTCTGACATCCTTTGACACCTCTTTGGTCTTGCAAGGTGGTGGGAGATGTTTGAATGGAAGATACAGATTATGAGGACAGGTGTCTTATACACCTAATGAGATGACATTAGGAGTAACTTCTTAAAGGGATACTCCACCCCAAAATGAAAATTTTGTCATTGATCACTTACCCCATGTCGTTCCAAAACCCAGAAAAGCATTGTTCATCTTCGGAACACAATTTAAGATATTTTAAATGAAAACCGGGACCCTTCTCACTGTACCATAGAATGCCAAGTAAATAACAGTGTCAAGGTCCATAAAAGGTATGAAAGTCATCATCAAAATACACCATCTGCCATCAGACGTGCAATCTGGGTTATATGAAGCGATGGGAACACCTTTTGTGCAAAAAAAAAATATCGAATTTATTCAACATTTCTTTCGTCAACAGTCTCGTCTGTGTCTCTCCATATCACCGTATGCTACGTACGCTCTTCTGTATCAGCCACGCTACAAGGATCCACTGTTTTCTTTCAACCCATGTAGATCCGAGAAATGCCTACCCGGACCCGTATATTATTTGAAAGCTGGAACCAAACCCGCCGGGAAGACACAGACCCGACTGGACCCGATTGTCACATATTCCACCTTAAATTGCTATTACAAGTCAATAAACCTGTTGCAAAAAATACACCTTTTTGTCTTACCTAATTTAAGGAGCCGTAGTCTCTCTTCCTTTTACCTGACTGCCTGTGTTGCATTACAATCCTCGGACAATAAAGTTATCCATGTTATTCCTCTCGTTATTCCAAGTCCAAGCTTAATCCACTCATTATTTCAGCTTCAAGAGTCCACTTGATGTCATGGTGACGGATGACAAATGCAACTGTGCACATGTACATTCTGACTCGAGTTAACTTGCATAAAAACTTCGACTGTTTGCCCTTTTGAACTATAATAACGCCACTGACGTTATTTATTTGCTATCATCTCTGTGCTCTCTGCTCTGCGTCAAGTCTGAATCTGACCAATAAAACTGTGACGAGTGCGGCGGGGCCGAGCGACGTGGGAACAGGAGCGAGGCCGGTGGAGTGATTGGAAATGAGCGACACCTGCTCGACCCACCGGTCTCGAGTCCCATGGAGAAGATGGAGGGATATAAAACCGGAGCGACGACAGTGACTGACGGGAGAGGACCAGGCCTGGATTTTAGTTTGTGTTTTGATTTTGATTAGTTCGCGTCAGTTGTCCGTGAGGGGCTGATGCGCTGTTTTGTGTTTATTTTTTTATTAAAGTTTGATTTGATTGTCCGCCGGTTCCCGCCTCCTTCTTCCCGATGATTATGAAGGTTTAAATGTTAGAGTGGTGCCAAAGCCCGGGAGAAGGAGGGAAGATCCCTCGCCGCTGTGGTTACTCCGCGGTGCCATCGAGCAGGCGAGGGAGTGTGCCGCCATGGACGCTCGAGGCGGTGGGCTGGAGTGAGTTGCCGGGGACGGGTGAGCTCACTGTCAGCCGCCCGTGATGAGGAGGGGCGGCTGCCATCCGTGAGGGAGCGGAGGAGTCGGCAAAGTTCGCCAGGGGGCCAGAGCCTGCTGCCCCCGTGAAGGAATCCGGAGGAGCAGGGAACGGGGGACTCCTGCCGGCTGCCCAAAATCGGAGGAGCCGTCGCCGTCCACCGTGCGGCGGAGGAGTGTCGTGCCGTCCGCCGAGGTTCGTCCAGTGCCACCGCCAGGCACCGCAGAGGAGATCACCCAGCTGGTGGAGGGCCGAGCGGCAGCGTGTCTGGGAACCGAAAATGACATGGGAGACGTGGGAACAGGAGCGAGGCTGGTGGAGTGATTGGGAATGAGCGACTCCTGCTCGACCCACCGTTCTCGAGTCCCACGGAGGAGATGGAGGGATATAAAACCGGAGCGACGACAGTGGCGGACGAGAGAGGACCAGGCCTGGATTTTAGTTTTTTGTTTTGAATTTGATTTGTGCGCGTCAGTTGTCCGTGTGGGGCTTACGCGCTGTTTTGTGTTTATTTTGTAATTAAAGTTTGATTTGATTGTCCGCCGGTTCCCGCCTCCTTCTTCCCGATGATTATGACGGTTTAATTGTTACAAAAGCTTTTAAGATTAAACGGTTCATTTATATTATTATAAAAATGGGAGAAAATGTAAAGCGCAGTTTGGTGGTCGAAGTGTCCCTCACTGGTTGCCATAGAAACATGAAACATGCTGGAGACTGCACATGCGTGCTAGCTGTATCAACCTAAAATATGTTTAACGCAATTTGAGCGTCATAGAAAACATTCATGTTACAGTTCACCTCAGATCGCTGATTTGAAATATATTAAATATAAGTGTGTCAAGTCTACAAGGATTATTACCATGCGGGCACTTGCATTAACTCTGAGTCTGCGCGCTCTGCTTCTAACGGCAGAGAGAGAGAGCGAGAGAGATCACTTTTTTTTGGCTCACACTTTTCTTTTTCTAATTTTACGAGTTGCAAGTTACAAAAAACACAAGCAGTGTCTGATCACGGCCAGGTGTTCTCCGAGTCCAATGACTCTGATCGCACGGGTATTGCACACAATGTTAAACAGACCCAGAACCTCAGGTAATAGATTCGGACCTGACCCGGACTCGGCTGATCATTTAAAATATAGACCCGAACCCGTGCGGCCGGTACGGGTCCCGGGTCGGGTCCTGGGTCGACGGGTCTCGGGTGCACAGTGAAGACTTCTATACAGAAGAGCATATGCAGATGATATGGAGAGACACAGAGGAGACTGTTGACAAAGGAAAAGTTTAATAAAGTCATTATTTTTGTTTTCTTCACTTACAAAAAGTATTCTTGTCGCTTCATAACATTACGGTTGAACCACTGATGGCAGATGGACTATTCTGACTATGTCTTTCATACTTTTCTGGACCTTGACTGTGTAATTTACTTGGCAGTCAATGGGACAGTCTCAAGCCACCCGGTTTTCATCCAAAATATCTTAAATTGTGTTCTGAAGACAAACAAAGCTTTTATGGGTTTGGAACGACATGAGGGTAAGTGATTAATGTCAAAATGTTTATTTTGGGGTTGGGTATCCCTTTAAAGTGACAGGACTAATCTGTGTTCCACATGGGCACATAACCAATCTGCGGGAGCCAGAATTCTTTCTCGTTGGTTAGGGATCAAATACTTATTTCACTCACTGAAATGCAAGTCAATTTCTAATCTAAAATGTTTTTTTTCTTGAGTTGTTGGTTGAAATTCTGTATCTATCTGTTAAAATAAACCTACCATCAAAATTACAGAACCTTAATTTCTTTATAAGTGTGCAAACTTATAAAATCAGCAGGGGATCAAATAAATATTTCCCCTACTGTAAGTGGACTTTTTTTTTCTTTTTCTCACAGCATCTCTGTTGATCGGAGAGGCCCTGATCAGTCAGGCGTTGAGGTTGTACAATAGCTTAGCCCCATGCCCAACCTCTTACTGGTGCCCAGAGGGGCTCTTTACCTTCATGGCCTCTGACATGAGGCCCACCTGCCCCAGGAACATCCTGGCTAAGAGAGCTGCCGGTTCAAATGAAATTTTCATTGCACAATTCACAATAAAAGCAATTGCGCTTTATCAGCACTCTGAATATTTTATCATTTGTAAGCTCCAATAAATATTTCATTGTAAATGGTTGTATAATAAGCAGGATAATGAACAGCGAGCTGGTCATTATCTCAAAATAAACCCATTCAGCATCATACACGACCACTCTACTCTTGATTGTCCATTATGCTTACATTTGTGATCCATAGTCAGCTCTTTAAAACTAAATCTTTGCATTGATGTCTCATGTATTCCAGGAGTCTTAAAGAGCCTTAAATCCAATATGCTTATTATACTTTTATTATAATGACTTGTAGTTAAATGTTTTATAACATGCTGTTATTTCTGATTCATTTGTCATTCGGAATGCATCATGGGACGACTAGCAACACACCAAGACCAGGAATGTTGGATCATATCACAATAGAAGATTTTGAGTGATATCCAAAACTAGTCAACAGCTGGTTTTCTCAGTTAAAAGGATTGTTCACCCCAAAAATTACTGCACAATTTCCCAACCCTCAAGCCATCCTAGGTGTATGACTTTCTTCTTCCAAACAAATCCAATCGGAGTTATACTGAAAAATGTCCTGGCTCCACCAACCTTTACAGTGACAGTGAATGGTTGAGAATTTAAAGTCCAAAAAAGTGCATCCATCCATCATTAAAAGTGATTCACACGGCCAAAGGGGGTTAATACTTCTTGTAGTGCTGGGCGATAAAACAGTAACGATAATTATCCAAATACAGTTTTCTTCAATAAAACATCAATAAAACCTCAAATGAAGACTGCTCTTTCTAATGGGGAAGATCTATAAAGTTAGACACCACAATATTTATTTTTTCCAAGAATAAATTCTATCCATCCATCCATCCATCCATTTATCATTCTTTTGTACTGTCATTCTTTCATTTTATCTGTCAGTCTTCAATCACTTTTGTTCTATCATATCAGCTGAGCTGTGAACGAGCAACGTCTGCGTTTAATTGAACTTTTAATTGAAGCTGAGAAGGGAATTGTATTTACTCAGTGAGTCTTCATGTGCATTTGAATGAGTGAATTCAGAGGATGTTTTAAGCCATAAATCCCCATTTTTCAGTTTTTTTTCTTGTTTGTTTGTTACACTAATCGGCTCCATTTATATTTACCGAATACAGCCAGTCTGCGGTTTCTAAACCTGTTATTCTTTGATTGTGTGACTAAGCAAATCCAAAGCTTTGACATGGATGAGAAGCCAGGGACACAGAGGGCCTACAAAGGGATAATGCGGCTTTCTGATCACCCTATTAATTTAACTGCTATGCAAATAAGACTGGAAGAGGACTTATGCTTACATTGATCTTTTGTTTGTATGTAGATGCCGTAGATCCTCGTTATTGATGCAATAACAGATGGTGACATTTATGTGTGTTTTTGTACCTGTAATCAAAGGGTCCTTTACCGCTCCTGAACAGACTTTAGAATCAAGGCCTTTGGAATCAGGAACATCGTAAAGCCTGGAGTGCTATCAAACTAAATCTGATCCAAGAACAGTTGTGTTTTATAAGACATCCCCGTTTCTCTGGCAGGGCTGAATAAATGGAGAGGTCAGAGGCCAGTCTGGGAGCCCCTGCGCAACAGGATGAAAGATATCCATTGAGTAAGAGCACATCAAAGCCCTGACCCACATTCAGACTCCCTTTTAACCCTATAAAGCCTGACATATTAAATAATAGTGCAAAAATAAAGGCATGTATCAGATTGTGTACAACAGGTTGTTTGATCATGTTGATAATTTAGAGGCAAATGTGACAGTAAGCTGTACAGGGTTAACATCAGCCAGGTCAATACTCTGCTGACATTTTTTTAATTAGAGTTTAAGAGGTCATCACTTACTTTGTGTGCATTACTTATTCCATTGCCACTCGTTTGTTCTGCAATCCTTCTGTCATAAAATGTTTGTTGCATTTATTGAATGAAGGTCTTAAACAGCTGTTTGTCGGGATTTCAATCTTTATTCACACAAATCTCAATAGATTCTTCTCAAAAGGGCTACATAAATAGCTTTTATTCCAGAGGACTGTTGGATTGTTCTTTATTTTCAAATTTAGCATTGGGATACAAATGGACAGGCAGACAAATACCATTCGCCAGCTCCCGGTCTGGCATTAACCCAATAGAAGAGTAAAGAAAGGCTGTAATGCATGTACTAGGAAACAGAACTGCACATGCACATTACCTGAAAACAGACGACAGTGGGTGAACTTTAAATATAAAATAACTAAGCTGTCAGCTGTCATTTTATCATCTAAACTGAGGGCGTCTTGTTAAATTGCTGTTGATTAAATCACATCGCTGCAAACCTCCTCGAACCGCTTGGCTTCTTGAGCATTTTCTTTGTAAATATGAGTGAATGCTGGAAATCGGATCCAGCACCAGTGTCTTCGGCTTATGCTGGCATGCAAAAACAAACAGGGTTCAGTTTAAAATCATCGGTCAGCTCAAACATCTACAAAAAGCCTCAAGAACTCGTCCTTAACTTGCCTGGACATATTGCACAATAGTACTGTTATTTCATCACATAGGTCACTCAAACTGTGTCATAACGTCAAATCATGACAATGCAGCAAAATCTAATAGATCGCATTTAGGAAAAGGGCTCAACATATTCCAAATGTATAAATATACCATATGGGGTTACCTTTCCTTGTTCACCGAATGAACCAAGGTCTTCGGATACCGTTAAAATACAAAAAGAAAGCCATGAGAACATATTAGCGCTCTAAGTTTAGTTATACATTTAATTCCAGACAGAATACATTTCAAATCCATACCTATTTGAAATCAAAGACCGGTACATGGCAGAGAAAACCGGATTGTTAGTTCGAACAGAAAGCACTGCGATTCTGAAAACAAACTTTACACTCTTCCCAGGGCTTCTGCTGTTATCTGAAAATAAAACGAGTCCTCAAAAAGAAATTTAAATACTGTCAGCAAGAGTGTCTACAGTGGTCTGGGGAGAGACTGAGAGCACCCAGGTCTTGGTCTCTCTCTCTCTCTCTCTCTCTCTCTCTCAAAGACAGACCAGAGCCAATCAGCAGTGAGGTGTGTCCTGTAATGCAACTTCTGTTTCTTTCAAATGCAGTCCTTTCAGTAAGATCCATAGCGATCCTGAACACACATGATCAGATGGAGTTAATACAGCTTCTGTGGACGTATTACATGTATATAGTCAAGACTGAAATGTGTGCGTTCACCTGAATGGTGTTCATAACTCCGTTAGCCAGCACTGCCATCTTCCCTGCAACAGTCTTCACACCTTGCTTGAACTGAGCGATGTCCGGACCGGAGGGAAGCACGTTTTCAAATCCTGATGAGCCTACAGCGATGTACATGAACGAAACAGAGCGCCACAGTCATGTTATATAATACGCCAATAAATATAGGACTTTTTTCCATTTTATAATCTAATTAGCATGATGTAAACAGTACTGAAGAAGTCTTTAAAGTGTTTACCAGAGGAACGGACACTGCCATCACCAAACAGGTCAGCAGAGCTGATGGAGGTGCTTCCAGACATGCCTTCTAGACGAGTCTTTGCTTCATACTAGTGGGGGAAAATAACATATTTAAATAAACAATAAAAAAGCTTCAGTTGCTGACACATACTCCTTATATAGCAAGAATTAAATTGAGTCAAAAATAGTAATCCTAAACTTTTAATTATCAAAATATTGCTTATATATATATATATATATATATATATATATATATATATATATATATATATATATATATATATATATATATATATATGTATAATGTCATATACTTTTATGTATGTATTTTGCTGTTTTTAGTGATTATTATTATTAATTGAACAAAATAAATAGAAATAAAACGTAAAAAAAAAAAAAAAAAAAGTGAAAAAAAAAAACAAGTGTCAAACTGCCAGTCCGAGTCTCAGAACTCAAGCTCTGGTGGGCTCACTGTACCTCTGGGTTACTCTCACGGCCGAAGAACATGTCTGATGAGATGGCTTTAGCATTGGCAAACTTCTGTTGTGCTTCGCTGGACTCTGTGACAGGCACAGACACCTCATGCTTCCGTCGGCTGGGCAACCTGAGACACATGGTGTTACAGGGTTATAAAAACGGCCACAAATCAAATCACTGTCTACTGCATCAGGACGTTATTCAACAAACCGTTCTCCGATTGGCTGGATGCTTGAGATGGTGACCTCGCTGTCTTTAGGCTCCTCCTTCTCCAGAGCCCAGGAAGAGAACGAGGATCCTCCGTCATTGTCCCACCGTGAGCCAAAGCTGTCTCCTGAAGTGAAGGGATTGTCCTTATACCTGAGATCACAATGATTGTGTGTGTTAGCATGTGTGTGATTTGTATCATACACAAATGGTGTCTGAATCAGACATACTTGGGCGGTCCGGAGGCGAAGCCGGGCTCATCAAACATGTCCAGCTTAGAGCGAGAAGAGGATTTGACTCCGACCGGGGTCTCCTGCTCGATCACCTGCATCTCAGCCATCACGGAATGAGACACGGCACTGCAGACGATCAAAGTCACATCATATCAGCCTCATTAAGCCGAATGTACAATAAAATTAACAAACAGACACATCGCTGTGAGATGCAGACAGTGATGTCATGTTTGAGGGGAGTGATGTAATTAACATGACAGTGGTTAAATCGAGGTTGTCGCCGTGTCTTTACCTCCTGTTGCCGAATCCCATGCCCAGCCTCTCCGCCTGTTCCTTTTTCTTGCCCTCAAGGCTCTTCAGTTTCTTCTCCTCCATCTTCCTGTCAATCTCCAGCTCTTTGTAGGCCAGTCGCATCGAGGCCACTCTGTAAGAAATGTGGAGGGAAAAAAACTAAGCTATAGCTCTGATTGCACTGTTCGTGGAGCCATCATCTTACTCGACCACACGCTTGACCATTCAGTAGGTTCTGATCAAAATCTTTTAAGAAAAAGCATTTCAGTTTTCCAGCATCTGCAAATGTCCAAGAGATTGTGAATCTGTGGCATCTGGAGACTCACATGGACTCTTCGGCTTGTTTCTTGGCCTCAGTGACCTGTTCCTCTCTCATTTTCTCTGCCACCTGGGCTTGTTTTTCCACCTCAGTGAAGCTCTTGCTGCTCACCTTCTGGGCACCAAGACCCTTTTTAGCACCAAGCTAAAATCAATATGAAAAAAAAAGGAGTGTAAAGACATTTATTTATGAACAAAGTAGTACCCGTAAACGAGTACATACTATAATATAAATACTAAACATATGCTAAAAATATTTTATATACATACACACAAATGTGAATTGCATTTATACATTTCACTATTTATTCTAATTGTTCTATTGATCAGTCAGACACACCGGCACGTGTGTGTGTGTGTGTGTGTGTGTGTGTGTGTGTGTGTGTGTGTGTGTGACACAGATCAATAGAATACAAAATATACAAATACAATAAAATGTACATTTACACACACACACACACACACAGACACAAATATAGTAAAAATAAAATTTACAAACTACAGTACATATAAATACAGTACCATTTTTATTAATTCATTTAAAAATTACAGTACCGTAATGTAAAAAAAAAAAAAAAAAAAAAAAGTCTAATTATAGAGTTATGAAAGCATGATAAATCTAAGTGAAATATAATTTGATTATCAGATGAATTATGACCCAGTCACCCAGACATGATGTTGACAGGTTTGATGAAATTCATTGAAACTCTTAAGTGAAGAAACAAACCAAAATGACAATCAATCACCAACAAAAGTCTATTAGCACACATTCGTTGCATTTGTCTAACTACGATTATAAGATTCCACAATGCAGACATGTGTGAGTATCTTCGCTGCAAGGCTGACGCCTACTGACAAAAACTGAACACTGCAAGATCAGGAAGCACAATTCCCTTAACAGGAAGTGACAGAGCACCGATTGTTCACATACATACCCCTTTCTTTGCAGCGGCTGGCTTCTTCTTTCCAATAATGGAGGGTTTCACTTCTGAAAACAGACAGCATAGTCAGAGAAAAGTAAACAGGAAACTATTTCTTCCTAGATTACTCCAGACAAGGATCATTAGTGCATGGCGATAGAGGCCAGAGCCTACAGTGCACTGAGGAATATCATGACTCAGAGGAAAGAGAAGAGGTCACATCTCACACAATCAATTCACTTATCAGAGAAAGAGTGTGTTTAAAGTGTACACATGAACACTGGGAACATCCATGCAGCGTTATTATTGAATACTGAACCAGCAAGTTACATAATTAAGCAGAAAATTAGGGCATCTGGAAGCTTTGTGCTGAGACAAATGCTGAAATTGGTCTTAAGATTTACACCAACTGCATCCTGATCAACCATGAAAAGCCGCTCTAATCTCATTCCAGACACAAGTCAATCCAGACTGGAAAACACCTCAGAAATACCATGCTATGAGATCTGGGTCCAGAATGGAAAGTGCCTTGGAGCTCTTTATGAGATTAGAAAACTCTGTAACACTTTATTTTAGGGTCTCTTAACTAGTTGCTTATTAGCATGCATATTATTAGAATATTAGCCATTTATTAGTAGAAATTAAGCACATATTAACCCCTTATTCTACATCGCTAATCCTACCCAATACCTACATTTAACAACTACCTTACTAACTACTAATAAGCAGAAAATTAGGACTCTATTGAGGGAAAAGTCATAGTTAATCATGAATAAGTGTTTCCTTATTCTTAAGTGTTACCGAAAACTCATTACATAACACTTTTTTTAGTGAGTGAGCAACTTTATACACCAACTATGGGAAAGTAAGTAAAATATGCCAATTTTAAGTTTAAGGAATAGCTCTCTCTCTCACACACACACACACACACACAATGCTACAAACTTAGTCCAAACAGCTAATTAAAACATCAAAATCCACAAAACTGTTTCCGCTTGTAAACAGTGTTTAATCTCTATATTTTTTTCTCCTGATTCAGAAAAGATGACTTTTTTTTTGACAATTGAACATTTTTCTGTATCTGTTCAAATAAAGAGAAAAACTTGGGCCACAAAAAGTGCCCCACAATAAGAGTAAGATAAATACTGGTAAATATTGGTAAATACTGGTAAATATTGGTAAATACTGCGTAAATAAGAATAATTATACAGTGCATAGGTTGGTTCTGCAATACGTACAGATACTAGGGAGGTCAATAATAGCAGAAATGCTTGTAGACATTAAAACAATCAATTCCAAGCAATGTTTCAGGCTCAACAGAAGTGCAGCCCAAAGTACACTTCAGTTTGTGTGTTTTAAACTATAAAGAATGGTATGAATATGTATAAAGTATAAATTAAGTGTGCCCACCTCACACATGTGAAACAACATTGGACCTGTTCCACATTTCTTGGATTCTTAGAAATGTGATAAAGTGCTGAATGGAAACAAATATAACTTTGGGGTTCCTATTTTCCCCAATAGCATAAGAAAAAAAATCCATGATAGCATTTGTGACATTACTAAAGAGAGAAAAAAAAAACTAAAAGATTGATTACGTCAGGCAGAACAGAGAAAGATGACAAATCTGCCATCACTCCTTCAGCCAAGTGTTAAAACACCCACACAGCAGCAGCCACTAGTCTTCTAACATTCATTCCCAAGGTAAAAAAAAAAGTGTAATGTAATACATTTACATATTTTTGATGATAAACTCTTGTTTGAGTACAGTAAAGACATTTTTATTGCTAATAAGAAATGAGAAATACATTTCCCACACACTGGACAAGGATGAAACTATCCAGTGTGCATGCTATCAAATGGAGTCTGCATGCATGCATTTGTGTCAAAACTGAATTATACATTTGGCTTTAAGCTCTATTAACAGCATATGTTTCATAATGTTGATCAGCACTGAATTTCTCAATTTTAAATTAAATCAAATCCCAGTCAACAACTGTGTAAGTGCAATATATACACAGTCCCTGATGATACCCTGAATAGATCTGAATGCATTATTATTTAAAAGCAGTAGATTATTTTTACAGTAACACCAAGCTTATAAATTATGAGCAGCTTTGCAGGAATATTATGATAAAGAGGAAGGGGTGGAGCCAAAGCGGCGCACACACTCAAATGTAGTGTCAGTCAAGCGCAGAACCATGCTGCTTCATTCTGATCATCAGCCAATAGGCATCCTGCCATTTAAAAACCATTCAAATCACCTTCAGGAGACTCTTCAGACGTCAATCTCATCGAGTCATCTACATTAACAGAATAGACAGCAGGCTTTGATTCATTTGCAAAGAATGTTGCAGAACTACATTTACTGGCTTGTTATTGCACACAAAAAATATTCTAATGAGACTTAAGTATGTAGTTATGCGTTTGTCATATTTATAAAGTGTTTTTTAAACCATGCAATTTTACAAGCACTTTTTGTTGTTGTCCATAAAAAAGGTTGGTATATGGAATACTTCATTAGTCTTCCAAACAGGTCCTGGAGCTTGACTTACTTAAGTAATTCATCAATGTTTGGTGAGAAAGTACTTCCAAAATAATATGGGGAAATGGGTGATGAAAGGAGAAACAGAAACATGGGGAAGTTGTGATGATAAAATACATTCTGCCTGAGCACTCAAACACACAATCTGGTAAACACTCACCTATTGTGGCTTTAGGACTTGTGCTCAGTCCTTCAATGCTCGGACCCTCTTCAGACTCTGCATCTCACGGACGAGAAATGATTAAATGTAAAGTACTGACAATGAAACGCATGCGTTATGATATGTAATGCAGTCCACTCACGAGTGCTGGTGTCTGAACTCTTAGGATTGCTCTGCTCCAGTTGAGGGGTTATGGCTCCGTTCTCATCTGTTAGGGACGGGGACGCCATGTTCCAGCTGTTGGCAGGCTGCAGGTAACAGAACGATTATCAAATTCCACACATCAAGCTATAATAATAACGACATATCTGCATGAGCACAATAGTAGGTTTTTATTACTATTACTATTTTATTTACTATTTTACTATTTCATTACTATTACTTTCCAAAATTGGGGGAAAAACATACTGAGAGACTGATTATGTTGGTCAGAAGAGATAAAGATGTAATCTGTTGCAAAGTCTCTGTAAAGGGGTTCAATACATAATTCCCTGATATTTCTAGGTTTCTCTGACTGTGAACTAAATAAATAAATAAGACATAAAAGCTCATTTACAATTTAAAACACACAACACTGTGTCCTACCTGTGTGTGCTCGTCAAAGAAGTCATTCTCTCTCTTCTCTACAGGTGATGGCTGAGCACAGCCTGAGTGGTCAATCCACAGCTGAATGACAAAAATCAAATAAATGCCCTGAATGCAGATCTCCAAATATGCACTGGTTGTCTGTTGTGTTTTCATAACTAGTGAGTCTGGGAAGATAAAGCTAATGACTTCTGTGTAAGGTGGAGTTTGTTCAGTGACTCAAGTTCAAAGTTTATTCAATATCACAAACACCACAGCTGCATATAGCAAGAGATGAAATCCAAATATCTCACTGAGGTACGTACATTACATAACTAAAAAGCAACATAATAAAATACATGAAAAATAAATAGTTAGTTATAATAGTTATAATAAGTTATAATTAGTTATAATAACAAGTCAATCACATATACAATAATATATAGTGTCTGTTGTCAGCAGTTCAATCAAACTCATCCACAAAAACACTGTTCAACATCAAAACACAAATGACCCAGACTAAATACAAGTTCATTTGCAACAAGAATAAACATGGTTTGTGATGACCACAGATGTGTAGTTTTTTAAATAACTGGGGTTCAGACTCTAAACATGTTTCTTATGAACACAGGCCTGTTGTAATACAAGTTTACGCATCATGTCCAATGTAAAATCATAATGCAAAACCATTGTGAAAAACTCTGCTTTTAGTGCATGTTAATAGCATGACATTAAATATCTTTTAATAACCAATGCTGACAACAAATCCACGGGACATAGTTCATCTAGGCAGCGAGAATGCTGCAACAGCATGAGATTGGAATACTCACATCAGTGCCATACTTGGAGAGCGCAGCGTTAGCAAGCTGTCGAATCTTCTCTCTGTACATCTGAGCCGCACGACTGTTATACTTCGCATTGGTGTCATTGGTGGTACAGCCATGCTGGCGGAAAAAACCCATCTGTGCACAAAGAAAACATGGGAGTGATGTAACAATCAGTTTCTACAGTATAGGTTAATCTTTAAAGGCACAACTGATGCAACTGCATGGATATTTTAGGGTAGGAAAAGAAGAACTAACCGCGTTGGCATTTCCTCCAACCTGCATACATCTCAGCTGAAACCAGCTCCAGTTGGAATCCAGCTCTGTGGATCTGAAAAGACAACATTCTACACTTTAACTCAACCTCGAACTCTTGCCTAACGAATGAATGTGACCCTCTGTATCACCACGGATGAATAAAAACACTGGCAGACATTCACATGATGGCATCATTTAATAAGAGAGAAAAACAACCGATCCAGACTGACCTGATAAAGCTTAAGTGCACTCCCAATGAGCGATGTATCCCAGAACAGTCAATGCACAGAAACACGCCATACGAAATACTGGCCCAACTCGGGTTCTTAGCAGCACAGTCAAAGCAGGCCTGAAAACAAACATACAATTTCATTACGTATCCTACTAGGGGTGTAACGGTACGTGTATTCGTACCGGACCGTTTCGGTACAGGGCTTTCGGTACGGTGCACGTGTGTACCGAATGCAATATTTTGTTTGTGGAACATAGGTACATTTTCGTGTTTCCAAACGAATATATTAAGTGGCGGAAGTCTCCGCGTTCAGCGCAAATCCCGCCTTGCAGCCGATTCTAAGGCCGGTGACACACTGGCTGTGTGGCGTGAGCGTGGCGTTTCTGCTGCGTGTCAGCTGAGTGACGGCTGCTTCGCGTTTTTTGTGTCTTTACACACCAGAATCGTGCCTGACGCGGCGCTGGCGCGCTGCTGCTACTATAGGTAACATAGAGGGAGACCGCCGAGGCGCAGGATCAGGATCAGGACAGACCAGGATCTTGTCTTCATGACAACAATATCCATACTTCATGTTGAGCATAAATATAAAGCCTACTGATTAAGGACACCGTCAACAGTATTGACGGCAAAATAGACTATGTTTGACAGGTGCAATATGCCAGTGTGTCACCAGCCTAATGCTTTCAAAAGGCATCACGCGAGTGTGAACATCACTACAACTAGGGAAAAACGATTGTAATTCAAACGCAGCTCCAGTCGGCATTTAAACAGACCTTTACTCTTTAATTCCGATCGGTCCGACGCAATAAAATCTGAGCAGGTCTAAAAACTGAAACTGTTCATGCTGCACTTTACACTTCGGAAAAGTTATATATATTTTTTAAATATTAGCAGGCCTACAAGCTGGGATTGTTAATGCTGCACTGTAATCATAGTTATTTGTTTATATTTTTCATTATATTTTATTATATGATATTGGTTTGAGACTGAGAGTATTTTATTTAATGGAGAACTTTGCAGCAGTATTTTATTTCTTATTCTTTTTTAATTTTATATATATTTTATTAAAAAGTATTTAAAAAAAAGTGTAAACAAATTGTTAAAAAAAGTTTATAGTAATAAACAACCTGCAGTTTAATGTTTGCATTTCTTTCCCTTACTGTACCGAAAATGAACCGAACCGTGACTTTAAAACCGAGGTATGTACCGAACCGTGATTTTTACACCCCTATATCCTACTCATTATATATAAACACAGTTTCAAAACGCCTCCAACTCATTTGAATGTATATTAACTCGAGATTTCATGTCCTAATATACATATTTAACGAATATTCATGAGTTTGCTCCATGTGTGGGACACTCCACCTAGAACTCCGTGGGTTTTGAGCTACATTATTACAGGATGAGTCATTTTCCGTCGCCACTGCGTCATTCCCGTCTAACACACAGAGCCGGTAAACCCGCGATCAAGTGATTTCTTTCAAAACAGCTGCTTTAGTCCGATTAGTTTATTAATATTAAGTCACTAGTGTTTGACAGCTGGAAACAGGTGTGTTTCGGATGTGATGTTGACAGTAAACATGATGTGTTTGACGGGACCCAGGCCCCATCAGCACCGGCTTAGCGACACACAAATGACACGTAATCCCACACGAAACAAACACACGGATTTCTCACAACAGGCTAGAACGATACTATAAACATTAACAGATACATTTCAACAAAACCTGGTGCGTTACCTTGTTTGTGGGTATGGAGCGCAAACGTTTAAAAATGGTGAGAATTTCTGTCTTGTTCGGTTCCGACGCCATCTTGCCAACTGAGCAGCGCGAACACAGAAACCAGAGAGGATAAACAGACCGACCGGAAGTGACGTTTGTGGAAAACACAGGTCGCGCGACGAGACTCAAATAAACTACCGAATAAACTAATAATGTGAACATACATATACTATCCGTCTGACAAAATGAGTTTCATTTAGGTCCTACTGTACCATGCACATAAACGAAAAAACATATATAAACATATAAAATACTGGTGAAAGTTACTTTTCAGACGTTTTTCTTCTTCAGCGCAATAAATCTGCTTTTATAAATCAAATATTGATTAAAAACGTAATTAAAGTATTCATTATAAAAGTCTAAACCAATGTTACTGAATTCAAATGTAACATTTAAAATATCAAATTAATATTACACGTCAGTCGCTCTGCACGGGAAGTTGCGTCACTTCCTCGTTGTGCCACTGACGTGTCTGCTCGTGAGTAGTCTTGATTGTGACGACAGGCAGCGCTCCGCACATTAGCTCGAGCGCAGGCCAATTTTGGAGCACTTATTTATTTTTCTACGTTGTCGTTTTTTTTTTGTTGAACGGTGTTTGTTCTGTTCCTCGTAGTATTGGGTTCAGTCGTGACTGGCAGAGATGCTGGACTTCTTCGCCATCTTCAGTAAAGGGGGGATCGTGTTGTGGTGTTTCCAGGGGGCCGGAGTTACCGAGTCGTTCACCGGACCCGTTAACGCTCTCCTACGCTCCGTCATCCTGCAGGTGAAGTTCCAGACCCTCACAGTGCTGCTGTTGTGTCCTGTGTAACTACAGATATGGGATGTGAGGGGTCATGTAGGTTACTGTAGATACTGTATGTAGGGTGACGTAAAATATAGCGAATAATGACTGACAGATGCTTTTGAGTTTCGTATCGTGTGTGTTGGACAGTCATGTGTGTTGTGTAATGTTGCGTGTACTAACCTGGACAAACGGATAGAGAGCTTTTCATATTTAGTTAAAAAAAAATTCTAAGTATTCCTTGTTAAATTGTATATTCATAAATGTAAATATGTATAAAAAATTTCAAGATTCTTTAAAGCGTTAAAAAAAATTATTGCATTTTAGATTCTGTGGTGCTTTCAGTTAACTTAAGAATTTCACGTATTGTGACCCTCTTAAAACATTTATACAATGTTTATTGTCTTTTTGCTTATAAATGTTCTATTTAAACAAATAGCTTGTTATATTAGAAATAATTAGGCAAATTTTATACAATTTTCTTAATTAGAAAATCTTGTTATATCAGAATTATATTTCTATCTATAACTAACAGTTTTGAGAATAAAATTCCTAATTGTGAGAAATAAACTTGCAATTACAAGTAAAGTTGGAAGTGTGAATTAAAGTCGTAGTTACCTTTTTTGTTTTATTCTGTGGCAAGAAAATGTCTGAATTGCAAGATGTAAAGCCCGAACTATGAGAAAGTCTGAATTTGCAGTTTATATCTATAATTAGATAAATTTATAAAAAAGTAGAATAGAAATTCAAAAGCTAAAATTAAGAAAACACATTCCATGAATACTACATATGTTTGATCAACTGTTATCTAACTTAAAATTAACCTCATATGAGAACAGATGAAGTGTAAATATCGTGATCCACCACTTCAAAAAGACAATTTTGGTCTGTTCCACCTTTTCTGCTAAATACAGCAGTTAATTAGATTGAAGTTTCTTTCAGATTTAGATTACAACATGTATGTTAAGACATATTTGAAGTTGAATGTTCGTTTTTTGTCTTTCTTTGTGCAGGAGAGGAGTGGGAATAACTCCTTCACCCACAATGCCCTCAGTCTTAAATACAAGCTGGACAATGAGTTTGAGCTTGTGTTTGTGGTGAGTGTGATTTTTCCTTTCAATGCAAATGATGTGATGTGATTCATCAGATCAGTCAATGGTCCGTATGTCTGATTGTGTGCTTCTGCTGTCTCAGGTGGGTTTTCAAAAGATCCTGACGCTGACGTATGTGGACAAGTTCATAGATGATGTCCAGCTTCACTT
Source organism: Carassius carassius (assembly GCF_963082965.1). Taxonomy (NCBI): domain Eukaryota; kingdom Metazoa; phylum Chordata; class Actinopteri; order Cypriniformes; family Cyprinidae; genus Carassius; species Carassius carassius. The sequence goes on from NC_081777.1 coordinate 5,011,598, forward strand.
CAGAGATCGATACAAGAATGAGCTGGAGCAGAGAGGGGCCCTAAAATTTCTGCTCAATAATTTTGAGTTCGGCGATGACTTCCACAGACTTATGCGGTGAGCTAAACCCATTTTCTGTGTCAATATATATATATATGAGATATAAATATAAGAACTGCCAGTAAAAACAGAGCTGTGTCCACATTGTAATATTATTTTCAGCACTTAAGCTCAAGACATCATCATATCATATATAGTGAAAGTGAAACAAGTGAGTGAAAGTGAAGTGACATTCAGCTAAGTATGGTGACCCATACTCAGAATTTGTGCTCTGCATATAACCCATCCGAAATGCACACACACAGAGCAGTGAACACACACACACACTGTGAGCACACACCCGGAGCAGTGGGCAGCCATTTATGCTGCGGCGCCCGGGGAGCAGTTGGGGGTTCGATGCCTTGCTCAAGGGCACCTAAGTCATGGTATTGAAGGTGGAGAGAGAACTGTACATGCACTCCCCCCACCCACAATTCCTGCCAGCCCGGGACTCAAACTCACAACTCACAATATAAATATATATATATATATATATATATATATATATATATATATATATATATATATATATATATATATATATTGATATGATGATGTCTTGAGTTTAAGTGCTGAAAATAATATTATAATGTGGACACAGCTCTGTTTTTACTGGCAGTTCTTCAGTTGCTGTCACATACTCCTCATATAGCAAGAATTAAATTGAGTCAAAAATAGTAATCCTAAACTTTTATTTAATTATTAAACTATTGCTTATATATATATAAAATATATGATGTGTGTGTTTTGCAGGGAGGCGGAGGTCAGCAGTAAAGCCAAGGCCCCCGTCTCCATGAGGAATTTTACCGAGTCTGAGAAATCCAAGAAAACTGTGAAGTCTATGATTGAGACAAAAGATGGAGACAAAACCAAGGAGCAAGGAGGCAAGAAAAGTAAAAATGCCAAAAAGGAAGGAGAGAAATGTAAGTCACTATCAATGAAGCGAATCACCGAAGCTGTAGGTTCGTTAATGTAACCGTTCTTTCTTTTCTTCTCTTTCACTCATCGTCAGCTGAATCAGGAGGGGATCAGGCTAAAGCTGCCTCGAAGAAAGCTGTGGAGAATGGAAACGGAGGCCTGACCCAAGAGGAGATTATCGAGAGGAACCGTGCCAAGTTCATCAGCAAGCAGTTGGGTGGCGGAAAAGCAGAGAAGCCCAGGTAGGACGCTTTATGAATTGTGAGAGAAAGCTTTGTTCAGCTATTACATAATAATAATAATGTATCTTTTGTTAAGCAGGATTGTTTTCATTAACTAAGGGGCCGTTTACACGACCCTATTCAACAACAAACAGAAAACTTTTTATGAATTTTGGTTGTTCATTTACACAACAGCGTAGAGCTGCACGATTCTGGATACATTGAGAATCACAACTTTTTTTTATTTATTTTTATTATTATTATTATTTATCTCAAATAGAGGTCACAATTCTCCCACAATTCAGAACTAAACAATAATGTAGTAATAATTAATCTGTTTAAAAGGGTTTCATTAATTTAGATGAAATATTAAATATTTTTATATATAATAAATGTACTTTGTAATGTACTATGTAAAATATATTGAATTCAACATTTTTTATATAAAAAATATGAAGAATTGATTGGTTGAATGAATCATTCAGTGACTCATTCATAAATACTTCACTTGTTTCATTACTGGATGAATCGGCGTCAAAACACGAATTTGTGAAAATGGTGACCTGCACATGCATATTATGTGTTCAGTCTATAGGTATGCGGTAGGGCTGCACGATGTGTCGTTTAAACATCGATATCGCGATGTACGAATCCACGATAGTCGTAGTTGATCCGTCATTCATTAACCGTACGGGCCAGCTGCTCCCCGGCCCTTGACGAATGTGACTTGCGGATTAATTGCACAGCTTAACCATCATAGAGATAGAGAGAGACCCAGCCGCACGCTCACCTTCACCATCTTCAAACAACACGAGCGCTGTCATGCTAATGTACTGTGAAGTAATATTACCAAACAATGAACAGCTGTTTTTATAAACGAAGATAAACAAAGATTAATAAATATAGTAACAAAAGTATTGCTCATGGTAAGTTCATGTTAGTTAATATGTTAACAATTCAAACCATATCCTAAAGTTACAAACAAATAATTTACTCAAATTTAAATAATACTCTGAAGTTTAAATCATTTAAAATGAGAATGTAAGTGTGCTCACCCCATTTTTTTTTGTAAGAAAAAATTAGATTAGATTTCATATCACAATATATATCGCAGAAAAATAAAATATCGCAATGTCATTTTTTTCCCAATATCGTGGAGCCCTTGTATGCAGGCACTTAGTATTTTATTTAATTTATTTTTTTACAAAGTGACATCGCCAACTACTGGCCTGGCGTGAAAAAATACAGAATTTTTTTGTTGTTTTCATCAATCTGTGAGAAAGGGGTCATTTTGATAACATTGTCTGAATGCAAAACTTTTCAAAAATGCAAAGGAATAAAAAATTATATTTTAGTAAAGTCTTCGTCATGTAGAAAATTGATCCTTAAACAATAAAAAAAAAAATTATTACTTGAAATAAATATCTCATTTTCATTTGTTAAAATACTAAAATGACTAAAACGAATAAAGAAATACATTTTAAATGCCATATAGACAAAAAAATGTAACTTGTAACTTCAACTAAAATTTAAAGTGAACTATAAAAATTCTAAATCTGAACAAGAAATACAGTAGTATGTTAATGATGCTAAAATAACACTTGTTTGAAGTCAAGTCTTTTTTTATTCTGTTGTATTGAACAGTAAGTCCCCTAAACCCCAGAAGCCAAAGGGGAAGGCGAACCGGGTGTGGGATATGGGCGGGAAGAGCATTGGAGAGCTGGACTACAGTGGAACCAACGGCAACAACTCCAGTGACGCCCAGAACCAAGACCCTGATGCCACAGCTGAACCGGTGAGCAGGCCATTATCATTATAATTTCAATGTTGAAGGCTGTTTAATATGCAGGGTTGTTTAAAGCTTTTAGATAAAAAAATGTCAAAAATGAAAAACTCTGTTCCTCCAGCTGATCCAGGTGGATTCGATGAAAGGGGACCTGCGAGGTGTGGATTATGAGTCCTCAGATGATGAGGATGAAGTAGTGCAAGAAGAGGAGATAGTTGTGGTGGCAAACACTAAGAAAGGGTTAGAAACGCACTACTATTTTTGTCCTTTCAACATGCCTCAAAATGTCTTCATCTGAACTTGCTGCATCTAGAATTGATTTTGACTGTATATTCTGTGTGGTTTCTCTGAAGAGCCAAAAAGGGTGGTTTCGGGGGAATGTTTGGGATGCTGAAAGGCCTGGTGGGATCTAAGAATCTGACTCAGGAAGACATGGAGCCAGTTCTGGACAAGATGAGAGATCACCTCATCGGTATGACATCGCTCCTGCCCCATGGCACCTCTTTCAAAACACTCTTTGTTTGCATGTTTTTACAATTATTACAGAATTTAGTCATGGAAAACCTGTTATATGGTGTGTTCTAGGCCGGGAAAATATATGGAAATTAAATTCTACCATATATGTATTGAGTGGAATATAAGGTTTTTAAATGAATCTTTGCAAATCGCCTTTCCTAACAATGTGCTAATTAGCAAGTTTCACGATGAATGCGGCTAAAGTAAACAGTCCTTCAGAGACCAGCTAGAGGGGCGGGGTCAGCAGAGCTCATTAACTTTTAAAGCAAAATGCTGTTTTTCACAGGGTAAAAAAGGTGTATTTTTACACTACCATTAAGAAATTTTAGTCTTTTCATTTAGACCCTAAAGTATCATATAAATTTGTGGAAAAAGGGCATCCGATGACCCCTTTAATTACTTCAAAAACGGTACCACCTCGTTGCAGAGGGATTTAATGTAGTGATCTAGTATCCAGGTTATTTTATTAATAAAAAATCATGGGTAAGCATTGACGACAAGTTTGTGTGTGTGCAATCTCTACAAACTCTGTGTTTGCGCGCGAGTGATGTGTGCATCAATTAAAGCAGTGCATTAATTTATATTGAACAATAGTTAAACTGACTTGGAACTACCTGTGCATTAAACAGTTTTATTGCTACCTGCCAGCCAATCAGAATCCAGTATTGAGACAGACCATGGAATAAAAATAATACATGTAACAGAAATGTAAGAAAAGTGTGATTTTAAAATTGATTCAAATTGATTCAGTACAGTATGATGGGTAGAAAAAAAAACTAAATCTGATTAAATTAAAAATATATATAAGTACATCCAACAGTACAGTACTATAGATGTAAAAAAGTACTAATTATATTTAAAAAAGGAAGATTTAAATAAAATGTATATACATAAAAAAAATATATTTTCCAAATAATATTAAAATGTATAGCTGCCTTTTTAAATGTTAAAATGGGGTCTCTCTCTCTCTCTCATGTGGATGATCATATTTAGAGATTAAAACCCCTCGGATTGTTACTGAGCTTTGTAAAACTTGGGCCATAAAATTTATTTTTTGATTCATGAGTCAATTGTTCTTTTCAGTCTGTTCTTATCAATGAATTTATTGAAAAGTTCAGTCTTAATGAATTGGGCCTGATCAGAATAATGCTCATAGGTTCCAGTAATCTCAAACAGCTAGACACCATCTTATATACTGTGTGTACAGCTTATGTTATAACTTGATCAGAGTAATTGCGGTTTGTCTTTTCTTGTTTCTCTAGCCAAGAATGTAGCAGCTGAAATCGCCTCCCAGCTCTGTGTCTCTGTGGCCAAGAAACTGGAAGGCAAAGTCATGGGCACTTTCACCAGTGAGTGAACAGAACTTTCTTCTGTCTTGCTTTCTGGCCTCCCTGGATTATTTTGCTGATGTAAATCTTCTTCTGGTGTTCTCTCTCCAGCTGTGGCCTCTACAGTAAAGCAGGCTCTGCAGGACTCTCTGGTGCAGATCCTGCAGCCCAAGCGGCGCGTGGACATCTTGAGGGACGTGCTAGAGGCTCGTTCTCAGCGCAAACCCTTTGTCATCACCTTCTGTGGGGTGAACGGCGTCGGCAAGTCCACCAACCTCGCCAAGGTAAATAAAAACAGGTCCTTAAAATTATTTAAATTACCTTTACCTAGAAATTTAGGGTGTGAAATAATTGGCTTTCATTTTAGAAAAGATTGAATTTAAAAAGAAGAATGTTTATGCAGTTTTCATTTGTTTAAAATAATTCTTTATTCAAGTCTATTTAAGTCTCATTCTCAACAAGGCTGCATTTATTGAATCAAAAACACTGTAATATTGTGAAATTAAAATATCCAAAATGTTTCCTATTTTAATACGTTTCAAAATGTCCTGTGAGGCAAAAGCTGAATTTTCAGCATAATTTCTCTGGTCTTCAGTGTCACAAGATCCTTTAGAAATCAATGTAATATGATTTGGAGCTCATTTATTATCAGTTGTTCATAATGGTTCTCATTATTATTATTATTAATGTTAAAACAGTTTTTGCTGCTTAATATATTTATGGAAACTATTAATTTCTTTCAGGATTTTTAGACAAATAGAAAGCTCAAAATATTTTTTTTTGTCAAACAGACACTTTCAAATAGTCACTTTTAATTAATACATCTTTTCTAAATTAAAAGTATTTGACTCTTTAAAAAAATATATATATTATAAAATATAAAAAAATATCTAGCAACAAGACTGTTTTCAACATTGATAATAAGAAATGTTTATTGAACAGAATATCAGTATATCAAATATTACAGGGTTTCTGCAGGTCCTTAAAAAGCCTTCAATTTAGTTTTATCAAATTTAAGGCCATAAAAAATCTTAAATGGTGCAAGAAAGTCTTATGATTTCAAGAGGTCATAAATTTGGGGACGATGAAACATCAAAAGGCTATGATTTTTTTGAATAAACATGAGCTTTGTGTACAGCCTTTACTGGGGAAACCGCTAGATTTCTGCCTTTCCGGAAGCGCCACCTGCTGGCAGAGAATGAATTTGCATTTTCAATAAGCCACTCTGGCTTTTGTGTAGACCAATGTGAAAATCAACCCATGTTTTTACACTGTAAACACGCAGAGTTGTAAATGTGAACTGGTGGATTAACAATAAGATAATGCATTATTAAAATCTAAATAATTAAGAGTAAAAATATATTTATTTCATATAATAATTGACTGATAATAATCATATAAATTAATACAATCCAGAATTTTGACACCAATCTAAAAAATTAAATCTGAAATGTTTATCATTTTATATAAATATTTGTTTTTGTGAAAACCTGTATCTGAACTGCAAATCAGACTTTTTACAGTCATTTTACACTTTAATATGTTTCTGTAGACATTGCCCCACCCATCCTGCAGATACCCTGATAATTTATAGAGGTCGTGTGACATGTATTTATATTTTTCTTTTATTTTTTGTGCAGATCTCCTATTGGCTGATCGAAAATGGCTTCACGGTGCTCATCGCGGCCTGCGACACGTTCCGCGCAGGAGCTGTGGAGCAGCTGAGGACTCATCAGCGGCGTCTGAACTCTCTGCACCCGCCTGAGAAGCACGGAGGGCAGCCTGCCGTACAACTCTTCGAGAAGGGCTATGGCAAGGACGCTGCTGGGATCGCCATGGAGGCTATTGCCTTCGGTAAAAACTGTGTGATTTTAGAAGAAATGAAACTTTAGAAAGATTCAGTTGTTACACACTGTTCTCTCTCTCTCTCTGCAGCTCGTAACCAGTGTTTTGACGTGGTGCTGATCGATACCGCCGGCCGTATGCAGGATAACGCTCCTCTGATGACGGCTCTGGCGAAGCTGATCGCGGTTAACACCCCAGACCTGGTGCTGTTTGTGGGAGAAGCACTGGTGGGAAATGAGGCTGTAGATCAGCTGGTGGGTGTAATGCTACATATGGCCTGTAGAAGGCGCTGCTTTGTAATGTGTCACATGATTGACCATCTTTGACCAGCAAGTGTTTCTGGACAGTAAAAAGTGCTTTTGCACAAAGAGAGCACTTGATGTTTCATTGAGCCAATTATGAAGTAAAATAGTGACAAATAATGGCCCTCTGGTGCTGAGCCTTTCAGTAAACTTGATGCCTTTTCACCATTTATCAACCCATGTCTGCTTCCACTTATATTAAATTAAAAAGTGTCAAAGATATTGTTCAGAAATGTACACTTGTGTCATTCAAGGAAGATTGAAAGCCTTACAAGTTTAAAGAGTTAATAATGATTGAGTTTCAGACAGGGTTTCTTTTTTAAATAAAAATTGATACCTTTATTTCAACAAGGATGCATTAAATTGATTAAAATTACGGTAAATAAATGTATAATCTCACATGAGACTTATATTTAAAATCAATGCTGTTCTTCTGAAATTGATAGGCAAAGAGGTACAACATAGCAACATTTATATATAATAACTGTAAGAGACTTAAATCAACCATACCCAAGGAAAAGTTAACCTGGGATAATTCATCCAATCGTAAACAATATCACTTGTTCGGTTTCTATTGCATGCGGGTCATTATGTAGTGAATGTTTTATTGCTTTGTTTTAGGTAAAATTTAATCAAGCACTGGCTGATCATTCCAAGACTGACAAGCCCAGGCTCATCGACGGCATTGTTCTCACCAAGTTTGACACGATTGATGATAAGGTATGACCAGAACCGTTTTCATGGCACGTTCCTGTGAAATGGATCTTGGTTAAGAATAACTCTAGACTGTTTCCTGTAGGTGGGCGCTGCTATCTCCATGACCTACATCACCGGTCAGCCCATCGTGTTTGTGGGCACCGGGCAGACGTACAGCGACCTGCGCAGTCTCAACGCCAGGGCTGTGGTCAGCGCGCTCATGAAGGCCTGAGATGAAGACTTCTCCAGCGACTTCCACAGTTCTGCTAAAGCTAGACATGAGACCCTGTGACCCTCTTGGCTTCCTGTGAATGCATACATTGCCTACGTGTTGAAATGATAGGTGTTATTTTGCTTTCTTACAGGTTTAACTGAAATTCAGTTCATATTAAGGATCCTTGTGTTTTGTTCCAGGAAAAAAAAAAGTGTTTGTTTAATGAGTGGAAGGAATATCATTCGACTTGATCTCACCTCAGCAACCATTTTTGATTGACATGCAACACAGCCAATCAGACAGCAGTGCTTCGGTTTTCATTGAAATAATGAGATCATGGAAAGTCTTTTTGCACTTTTCTGCATCTGTTCTCAACGGTCAAGTGTTCTGGTACTTTCTGCCAACCAAAAAAGATGGACTGAGGTGTTATTCCAATGTTAGAAGAAAGCTAATATATTCTAAATGTATTTTGTCTAGTTTTTATTTGATTAATGTAGGTACATTCAGATGATGCCCACAACCCAAACTGTCTCATAAATCACTACCATAGTGCCTCAGCTCATTACTTCAGCTGTTGATCCCAAAACTGTTCTGTACAAACGCTGCCTTTTCTCATTCTTCCTTTTATACTCCGGCTTTTCATGTCTCTGGATATGAAAGGTGTTAAAAGGTATTGTAAGGTGTGAAGGCGCCTCAGCAGAAAGTTCGAAAATGCTGCGTATACCAAACTATCTGACGCCCTACAAAGTTTTATGTATTTGTTTTAATTCATCAGTAACTGTACTGCCATTTTTCTTTTCTTTCAGATCCCTTCATCCTTTTATTTTAGAACAAAGTCCGGTCTTAATTCTCCTTAACTTCATGTTTGCGCTAGCACAATGGCAAGACTGGAGAGCTTCATAGAGAAGATTGGTTGTACTTTAAGAATGTGTAATATTTCTTAAATAAAGCTGCTATAATAGCTTGTAATGAAGTGTCATGTTTGGTACTAGTAGTGTGTAATTTCTTGTTTCATGTAACTGCTATTTTCACCAATGCTCAATTCTATGGAAGCCTGTTATTATGCCACAGAAGAAAAAAAAATCTTTTTATATTTCAATTAAGACTTAGTTTCTTTTTTAGATTCACAATTGCAAGATATAAACTCAAGAATTTTTCCTCAAAGTTTTTTTTTTTTTTAATTTCTCTTCCTGCCATGGATAAAAAAAAAAGTTAATGTATAATAAATTGTAACTTTTTTTTGCAGTTGCTCTCAATTCAGTGTCTTCTCAGGATACCAAGTTTCTATTTATAGCCTACATATTCTCAGTTGCAGGGACACAAAAAAAAAATTGAGTAGTGAGATATAAATTCATTATTGCGATTTAAAATGTCAGAAGCTAATTCCGTGGTGACGCATACTTTCATAGAATTAACGCTGTGTATCATTTCTACAGAAATAATACAAATAGGCATGTCTGTTGTATTCCAGAAACGAATTTACCTCATTACTGGTGTGGTCCGATTCTCTGAAATTATGACTTTTATAGGCTGGTTCTTATGAATCGGTCAAAAAGAATCACAAACCTGTGAGTTACCGGTTTAAATCGCTGGAGTCACCAAATTCAACATTACTGAGCTACAGTAACAGCTGACTGACTGAATGTTTATGACTATGTACAGTCAAACATTTTTACATACAAGTTCTGGTGCATTTGGCGGCGATAACCTACGAGAGCACCGACGCATCGAGCGTGGAGCGTCCTGAGTTCGAGTCCTTATTTTGCAAATGTATGAGACTGCGGTTGATTAGCCTCTATAGTTTAATAACCGGAAGTCCACAAACCAGTGTGTTTATGATTACAATAATGAATTAAAACAATAGAACATCTACCTGTTTTTTGTACAAATGAAAAAAAATCTGGAAGCAAGTGACATCAGAAGTTTCGTACATTTAAGTTACAAATGGCCATATTCACTGCATTTGTGTGCATTTATTAACAACACCACCACCAACACACTTGGTACCAAACAGATGCTTTATTTTAAAATAGCATATAAATACCTAAAAGACATTTGTGGACAGAGATGATAAACCAGTGGACCACTGGAGTTGAAATACAAAAGCTTTATAAACAACCGTTTACAGTCTTTGAGCATTAATGACCAAGCATTTACAACTATAAATGGGGACTGTCAAAGTGCAATAAAATGTATTAAAAGATGTGTGGCTTGAGAGGAATGATGGCATTTTATCTTTATCCTCATTAGTCTCGTGACAAGTTCAAGTAGATTCATGGAAGCCAAAATGCTTCTACAAGTAAAGCCTGAGAAATCACATGCAGTCATTCTGACGAGGCATTATTGCATTTCCTCCTTACTGGACAGATTTAGAAATAAAAGAAATGTCCCAAGTCATATTTCAACCAATAAAAATGTGTGTACTGTATATGGAAGCTTGTTTCCACAACAGAATAAAAAAAATTAAAAAGGTAATTGCAACTTTTTTTCTAAAAAAATCTGACTTTTTTTATTAGAATTCTTAAGTTTACATCTCACATTTCTGTATACTGTAATTCTCAAAATACTCCATATGGAAGCCTGTTTCAGCCACAGAATAAAAATAAAGGTAGTTGCAAGCCTTCTCTCACAATTCTGAATTATTTTCTTGCAATTTTTTTATTTATTGTTGTTAAGCATAATTTTAAAAATCATTTTATTTATAACAGGATTTTTTTTTAATGAGGTATTTTTCACATTACATTATAATCCGAATTGGAAGGTGGGCAGTGTTTAGGTGTGATAAAAAAGGCACAATGCAATATTAACTATTTTAACTGTATATATATATATATATATATATATATAAAAACAGTTAAAATAGTTAATATTGCATTGTGACATATAAACATACATACATATATATAGGTAACACTTATTTATTGGTGAAATTATATAGGTACACTTATTTATTGGTGAAATAAGACGGACATTTCTTGATATTTTTGTGAGGTTCACACAATCACCATTTTAGTATTGCTTGTGCATTTAGTGATGTGAAAAATGGGAAGTGAGATTGCATTTACACACACTCCTGTTCAAATGTTTTAGTATTTGACAGCTCATGTTTAAGATCGGACTTTTCTGAATATTTCTGGTCCGCACTTCACTTAAAACCACATAAAAAAAAATCTCCCTCGCTCACATGAAGTTTCATAAACATTTTCCGAGTTGCAGGAGTTCACAGTTTGCTTGGTGGTGCTTTGACTGACGCCTTTCCCGTGTGAAGCGACCGGGACTGGCAGCGCTCGGTTTAAGTATGAGAAATGAGTCTGTTGTGCGTGAAGATCTAGTCATACCAGATCCGAGCGGAAGGGGGCGGCGGAGCTGTGGAAACGTTCCCAGACTGCCACTTGTGTTACAAGTGGAAGTCTGGACAGGGAAAGAGGAAGAGCTACAATGAAGATCTCATTACAACACAGTGCTCATCAGCTGATTAAATCACGGGAAGCCACGGGTGCAGAGGAGTACAGTGGGAAGGGGAGTATAAAACAACAACAGAAGCTCTTGTGCTGCATTCATGTTTCTATCGTTCTAGAAGCATGCACTGAAGGAAAGAAGGGAAAAGGAAAAAATGCGTCGTCATGCTCCAGTCAAATGCATGCAAGCTGGTTGAGGTGCCAACACAAAAGCGGTCCTAACCTTGCAGGAGGTTTTTCTGGGTCGTAAAGCCATTAAGACTTTCTTCGCCTTGTGAGATGGGAGATCCTGAATTAATCCAGCAAATGAATCGGTGAAAAAAAAAAAAAAAAAACATTAATTGTATGTAATGCAACTAAAAAGTGAAGACGTCTTACCCCAGCCATTGGTGAGCACGTCCCGGTCCACATCCCGGTTGCAAATCTCATTGGCCAGTCGTTCGAAGTACTCCGGCAGGTCGGCGTATTCGTTGCCGTACGAGATGACCTTAATGCCCTTGTCCAACATGTTGTCTCGGAGCTTCTTGAATTCTCCCACATCCTCTCGCCGCACCAGCATGAAATGCTCAAGGTCGGACTTGTGTTTGACCGCCTCGAGAAACAGGGCCTGGAAGGTGGTGTCGTCCACTGTCCTCCCGCAGCCCAGGAACACAAAAGACTTGGTTTCATAGAGCTTCTGGATCTCCCTCTGCAAAAACACACAACAATGTAATGACAGAACTTATGGATTAACATGAGTCCACACACACACATTTTATTTACATCATGTATTATTCATTTTAGGGGGACTTGCACCATTTTAAACCAGAAATAACCTTGCCTTAAATGTCAGATTATCTGACAGTTTGAGAGACTTAATTATTCTTGTTTAATGAATGTTTAATTATTAATCTTGGCACACAATCATGCAGGGGTCCCTATGATATAATCTATTTTATTCTGCACGTTAGTCTCACCACATGACTTTGATTTGGTAAACAACATTTATTCAAGTATTAATAGGCAATTGCAGAAGTATTTCTTTTTTTTTTTTTTTAGTTTTTAAAGTTACATTACTGATATTTTTTGGCTGTTTTAATTTCTTCATTTTCAAACATTAAACTTTTGATTTTGACAGAAAACTTGATTTGACTAAAAAAACACAGATTTGAAAAAAGCGGATTTACTTAATTAAATTACAATTTGGTAATCGCACTGAGCCGTATTGCAATTTTGATTTTATTTCAATTACAAATGTTTCGTCCTGTCATTTCTGACTTTATGACCCCGAAAACATCAAAATGAATAGGAATTAAAAAATTACAAAAATACTTATCAGAAATTATATTTTTAATGCATTTTTTAAAAGTGCGTTGTCATAGACCATCATAACATAATAAATTGTTATGCTGCTTTTATCAGCATCAAATAAAATTAATATAATGCTTTCATAAGGGTTTGTAGTTTGGGAAATTATTTCAAGGAGTGGACTTCTGGTAAGCAATAAGAACCGCCACAAAAGGGAGTATCACTTCAGTCCAGACTGATTTTGTTCACAGTGTCCTCCACCCCGGTGAATTATCAGCGTTCCAGCGGTGTGACTATTTTCTCAACATTCACTCACCATGACTTCTGTGTTCCTCAGAACGTTCTGGTAGCCAGCAGGATGCAGTACGATGCCGCTGGGGTTGGTGTAAACACCGTGAATATGCAGTACACTCAGTCTTCTCTTTTCCTGAGCCCACTCCAGAACCTGCACACACAAGCACACGGCAGCATTTCATACTCCACTGCTCCCAATCCGGCTCCCACTAGAGCTGCTTTTAATGACTGCGGGTTCTAATCAAGAGGCATTTGGTGGAAAAGGTGCATAAACACCCTGCCTAAAGGCCACGCTATGGAAAACCACACACGGCCTGATGAATAAAGACAAAGGGAACTGAACATGCAGTCACTTGTGTTTCCGAGGGCTCTTCAGGTGAGCTGCTGTAGAGCAGACATGCACTAATGCACTACATGACGCTTGGCCCGAGACCATAAGGCTGATTTTATGGCTAATAGCTGAAGCTTTCACTGCTTTGTGCTGAAGGAAATTTATGGCCAAAAGCAAACAGAGATGAACCCAGTGCACTGAACATCTGAGGAACAGTGTTTTCAAAGCACACTTTGTTTTTAAGTTTGCGCTGAAAGCAACTGATGATCGAACGATGGGTATTTCTGTACAGGACATAATGACAATGCAATTCAATTATAGACTAAATGATCGTGCGCTATATAACATCACAGTGCTGATGGACGTTCAGGTCCCGATGACCTGCCAACAAACATTACAATTTTAAAGTGTTTTATATTGATATATTTATGTTTTATACTGATATTGAATTAATTCCAAAGAAGACTATCGAGTAATGATGCGGAATCTTTTTTGCATCACAGGAATTAATTACATTTTAAAATATATATAGAATACATATAGAAAACGGTTATTTCAAATTGTAATTGTGTATTTTTTGGATTCTGAAAGAATCATTCTGAATTCTTTTGCTTTTTTTTTACTTTTTAAATTTAAATGTTAAACATTTGACTAGCACTGTGAAAAAAACATATTACAAAAAAAATTGTTAAACTTGTTAGATTGATAGATAGAAATAACTACTTACAAAATAACACAAGAACAATTATATTAATAATAATAAATTATTCCGGCCTCTTTTTGTTTTATACTAATAGTCACATTATTTTCACAAGCGAATTTCTACACTTTAGGATTTTATATAATACCTTAATGTTGTTACTTCAGAAAATAAATGTCATGGAGAATAAATCATTAGTATCTTCTTTCATCAACGCTACATTTAAACATTTATCAATGCTGGTACCTTCTTCTCATCTGTGAGATCCAGAGACTCCAGCTTGGTCCCTTGATGGGCGGCGTAAATCTCTAGCAGATTGTCAAAGTTAGTGGTGAGGACCAGAGCGCCGCTCTCCATCAACTGAAGCACGGAGCGCAGGAGATGCTTCCCAGCGTTCTCCATCTTACACTCCAGGTCATCAAACACCTCGTAGAGGCAGTCTTTAAAAAAGGTGGAGCGTACATTTCCTGTCCTCTACAGAGACAAAAGAAAGAAATTTGAGATGAATAGAAAAACAAATCAACATCAGGAGTATTCAAATAACTCTTCTGGGAACGCGTGTTACAGGAGTCAACCAAAGCAGGCTTTTAGAGAGGAAAACAAGCATGATCTTCTTCAAAGGCCTTGAAATGCTCTCTATGGAACACTTCAAGGGAAATTAATAAGCACCTTAATTCATTTATTCAGGCTAATCTTGTAGGCAATGAACTTGAATTGATTTTTACACATGGTGGTGTTCACCAATGCAAACATCAACCCCAATAACAGGAACCTCATAAGAAAAAGCACACTTCAGTCAAATATGTTGGCTATATTTGTTGGTAATTAGAAACTCTGCACAAAATTAGTTTCCTGAGTATATGGGAAGTTGAGGAGAGAGCGCTGAGAACAGAGGAGTTTTGACAGCAGTGCCCTTGTCCAGGTCAGACTCAATCTCATTACACTGAGCTGAATTCATTCTCTGAGGTTGGCAGAGGCACATGGAAAACCATAGAGAGACAGAAACAGAGAGAGAGACAGAGACAGAGAGAGAGAGACAGAGACAGAGAGAGAGAGACAGAGAGAGAGAGACAGAGAGACAGAGAGGGTGGGGGAGGTGCGGCTATGAATAGCACTTTCTCAGGAAGAGACTAATTATCAGCGTGAACTAATGCCTCGGATCTCAGGTGTTAATGAAACTGTGTACACCTGGTATTAACCTCTGACTCTGCGACTAATCATATGCGGTCAGCTTTAAATACAGATGAAAAACTTTTTTGCAACAAACCACTCAAAGATGCTCCAGACTATACCTAAAACAGTTCATTGGAGAGCAAAAATATTAATATGCAAAATATATTTTTATCAAAATCTATTTAGCATTACATCACATTTGCTTCCACTCTTGAATGGCAGAATATCCTTATATACACCTCTACAACCGTGAGATTGCTAGGGAGTGACAGACAGAGAGGAGGAGTGCAAACATAAAACCATGTCCTCTATTCATTATTCCATTTCAGATGGAAATACGTCACTACACTGAAATAAAGTCGGCAGCAACTTCCAGTTCACACAGACTTTAAGTTGAACCGCGGTCCCAGCACGTGCCGAACTGTGTGTGGAGAACCATACGTTTGAATTTATACCTCGAACGTAGAGTCTACCCTCACTAAGTTCTATTCATCTTTTTTTTTTCTGAAGCTGATTTATGTAATAACAGCATTGATCAACAAGCATTCGGAAATGAGATGAACATGCAATCAATTCTTGGAAAGGTCTGGACTTTTTTGTGCTTATCAACATAGTTACTCAAGAT
This sequence comes from Carassius carassius, assembly GCF_963082965.1. Classification (NCBI taxonomy): domain Eukaryota; kingdom Metazoa; phylum Chordata; class Actinopteri; order Cypriniformes; family Cyprinidae; genus Carassius; species Carassius carassius. The sequence goes on from NC_081777.1 coordinate 5,027,370, forward strand.
AACACTGATGTCGGAATCAAAAAAGCAAAAAAGCAGTCTGAAAGTCTCAAGGGTGACTCATATACTCATGCCCAAACATGTTGAAGCACAAAATGTATTATGACTGACATCCACTGACTTTCTGCGAACATGACAAAGAACGCATAACTAAAGAAATATGTAATGCTGAAGCTGAATGAACTAGCATCTAGTCACAGCACGTTGTTCTGGAGGTATGAATGCAGATTAGCCTAGTTTTTTGCACCACTACTCTGCTCATGTGAGGCTCAAAACTCTCACAAATAGGTTAAATCACTGAAAGACCTCACATTAACAATAACAAACAAACTGAGCTTGGAGATTCACTGGGTGGAGAATGAGATCGACAGCAGGCTGATGTTTTTCTAGGACAGTTATTTTGTTGATGTGAATTGTTCAGCTACGACCATTCCAGGCAACGAAACCCCAGCAATAGAGCTGAAATTCATTACCTAACTCCCTTTCACAAGTCTAAAGCCATCTAAATCCTCTAGTGACACCAGTGGGTTTGGATGCAAATTATACTGAGGCTTGACAATGAAAAACAGGGATAAACCAGAGTGCTGTTTTGACGGATGGGGCGACAACAACAACAACATTGGTGGCATGCACAAATATACTGACACTTTATAATATCAACCATAACATCCAAGGCTGGACACTATAAACCAATAAATAGGGCTGGACGATTAATCGAAAAATAATCAAAACCGAAATTCATAACCTCTAACCGACGTAATTTTCCCATGTCGGTTATTTCGGTTTTTTAATCCTGTTAACACTTCCCCCTTAAAAGCATACTAGCGCGTGTGTAGCCACATGACTGCTCTCCAGTCAGTGGCATAAAAGCAAAGCGGTCTGAGCGGTGAGCTTTGCGTCTTCACTAAACTTTGTCAGTTGTATTTGTTTTATGGTTTGGACATTCAAGCGATTAGATGAACGGATGTGTATTCTTATATCGAGCTACCATGTTCGCGCAGCTGCATTGTGGCACGAACACTCATATAAACAGTAACGTTAGCTATGAAGATCGCGCGCACAGAGGAACACAGAAACTAGTTGTCAGCGCTGTCCTGTGATTTATCACTAAATAGCTTAGAATCTCAAAACTTATTATAGCATGTTTGTGTGCAGCGCACATGAAGCAGCACAAGCGCGTGCACAGAGAGCAGCGGTCGGTGGACGCGCTGCGGGTTCCCGGTTTGTGTCCATTCTTGGACTGTTCTGTGTATTTTAACTGTAGAAAAGGTTGTTCCGAGTCGAAACTACGATACAGAAAACTACATCAGTATATCATCATAAACGCAGCCGTTTTTGTCTTACGTGAACGTAAACAGATGAGAAAGAAAACACACATTTACAGTATTTTTGCTTAAAGAGACAAAAGCCTAGTAAACGCGCTGCCTGTCATTAATGTTAATCAAAAGAACAAAAGAAAATCATTCACTGATCTTGACTGAATATATTTAATAACTTTACTTGATTCATCTTTTTTTATTTATAAAAAGAAAACAATGCAGTGTTTTTAAAGTTTTAATTACAGTTTCTGTAGCTATACCTGAAATTTAGTTTAGTTGTATTTATTTATGATATTGCTAACTGATTTGTTTGTTCCTTTCTTATTACTGACCTATCTTTTTACTTGTCTTTAACACTTTAATATTTGAAATTTATATAAATCTAGTTTATGTAAATCTAGTTATTTTTGCTCATGTTATTCAGCTGCAACAGAATGCTTTGTAAAAATAATTAATTTTTTTTATATTGGATTTTTTTATCTTATTGGAATCGAAACTAGGAATCGATAAGAATCGGAATCGATAAAATTCAAACGATACCCAACCCTAGTAAGAAATGTTACGGACATAGATAAAATAACTGCTGATAGTCAATCATATTTACAGTACAAACCTTGTCAGTGAACTATGAGGGCAAAAAAAAACAAAACCAAAAACCAAATAATCGTTCAATAATCGTAATCGAGGCAAAATGTTCAATTAATCGAGGTTTTGATTTTAGGCCATAATCGTCCAGCCCTACCAATAAACAATCATTTCTTCCTCTTTACTACTGGTTATTGCATGAAATAAACAAACATAAGAAGGTATGTTAAATGAAATGGTAAAACATACTGAAATAGTAAAACATACTAAAATGTTTCTTGTAATTGCTCAATCAAGATGTCAACTTAACAGTCTATATATCTATTTATATATTATATATATATATATATATATGTGTCTGTGTTTGTAGTTAGAGAGTGAGAGATAGTGTGTGTGCTTTCAAAAGCTGTAAGAAAACACACATACAGAAAAAACATCTTACTGGTGAAAGTTTCTGGATAAGGTCATGAGCAACATGCACCAGGTTCTTGTCCTCTTGCAGACTTTTCTGAAAGCGGCGGCTCTCTTCCTCCTCAAGCAGATCAAAGTCATTGGCAGCATCGAGCAGCGCCTGAATCAGACCTTTCCAGGAGCGCAGCGCAGGCACCTGTGGAGCTACGGCTGAACTCACCCCGGTGCCGATCACCAGCACCAGCTCAGGAGCACGCTTCGTCTTCAGGCTGGGCAACAACTTCCTTTAATCAGCCGTGCAGGAGGAAATGTAATCAGGTCAGAGGAAATACACATACGGACGAAACTATGCCACAAAGTTACATGCAAAGCATGGTTTAACCTGACTTCAAAAATATGATCTGAAACTTTTAAACAAACAATCAGTAAAAGGAGGTCCTTAACTATAAGAGAAAAAGTCAACCTCATTCGCTGTTTTTTATTTGTTGTTTATGATGTTGGTGATTTTTGGTGAACTTCTTAAATGCTAGACATGTCTAAATGTAATTAAAACCCCTGGACTGTGTAACTTATATTGATGTGTTTAAAATAATTATATTTGTAAATATTACTTAAACTCTGTCTCATCCAGTCCTTGCTATGCTTTAAAGGAAACACGAAAGATGATATCTTCTTACGGGAAATACAAAGGAAAATATTTTGAATAATGCAGGTAACAAAATGGTTCCAAATCCCATTGACTTCCAATGTATGGACAAACAGCACAAAGGAAATCAATTGCCTGTTACCAGCTTTCTTCAAAACATCCTGTTTTGTGTTCTTCAGAAGAAAGTCATACAGGTTTGGAATGACATGAGGGTGTGGAAATGATGACAGAATTCTCATTTTTGGGTCGACTATCTTTTTTTTTTTTTTAAAGAATAGGAAAAACCTATCTGGCGGAGTCATTCTTATCAGAAAGTACAGGTCTTTGAAAGATCACGTGTTTATCAGAACAGGTCAGCAAACAGGAGCTAATATCAATGAAGAATAGTTGGCTCTCTCTCTGGGAATGTGCTGGCAGCAAAGCAAGAATCGAACATCTGTTGTTTTCATACCTGGCCTTCTTAGCCACTGTGTCTCCATCCTCAGAGTCATGGGAAGGACGCTTCTCTGTCTTCACTGTAACAGCAGAGGCCATTCGACTCCTGAGAAACAAAGAGCAATTCATTCAGTACAATTAAAGCAACAAATATTGACCAAAAGGCTAAACAATATATGACAGACAGATATTACATTTTAATTTATGCATTTAGCAGATGCTTTTATCCAAAGGGACTTACAGTGCATTCAATACTACATAGAATCACACAGTTTTAGAACATTATTTCACTACACATATAAACCTAGTGCATTTAAGATTAGTGTTGTTACCAAGAATTAATTAAACCAATGTCAAGTGCTCATTTAGAAGATTAATGACGCTTAATTGAATTAATTGCCTTTATTATCTTGACATTGAAAGATACTTATTCTGGCTAATAATCAATAATAACAATCATAATCAATCATAACCTACAACAACAAACACTGAACAGACATCCAAACCAGCCTCTTGAGCTAGCGAGCTAACAAGCTAGCTACAATTGTATTTTTAGCGCCTAATAATAGAACTATTATAAAATAAATGGCATTTTTTTCTGTAAATCCTTGAATTCAACCGATTACGAATAGTTATAGCGTAATTATTATTCTAAAGCAAGTTATGGTTGTTTTAGCTTAGTTGAAGTCTTTAGTCACCTGTTGCTTTTGTTCCATATGTGACACAATACAGCTTTAGCATAAAGGCTAATATTACACTATTGTCTATAAGGATACTAACAAACAAAACAAAAATTAATAAATTGGATACTTTTAAGTTACACTCCGTTCAACTGGAACAGGGAGATAACAGAAAAGAGCAGATTTACCAATACGCAAAGTTAAATCGAAAGACTAAAAGAACGCAAGTACCGAAACAAAGAAATTATCTTAAAAGTTTCAAAACACAACTTACCCAGATGAGAAAAAAATGAGGATCCGAGTAGTTTCTTAGATTTAACGTACTCGAGGCGTTTACTAATGATAAATAAAACACTACAAACAATAAACTTTTTTTTTAATCGAATAAACTTTTAAGTGGCTTCCTATACGAGATCTCAATCCCAGCAGGGCATCAGTAACAGTCAGCCTTCAGAGTCTGAAACACTAAAGGCCTTGAATGAATCAGTTCAGCCTTTAGTGCAGTACCTGTCTAGAGACTTTCCTCCGCGAGCCTTGTGTACACAAGCTCAGGCTTTAAAGCCTGGTTTATACTCGACGCGTCCACAGGAGCGCGAAGGTGCGCGCGGCAAAAATGACGTCATTGCGGTGTGGGCGGTCCTGCGCGTTGGGTTCGCAAGACCCAATTTCGCCTGGCGGTGTGCGCGACATTTTTTGTAACAACGCGCGCGGCGCCGCATCCGAAGATGAACGACTTCGAAGCGACTTTGTCCGAGCTGGTTCGTCTGTACCAGCATATTTATGATCCCTCCATGCTGCATTAATAAACTTCTTTTATATTACTTTCAGCAATTAATAATACAAACTCAGTTACTGTGAACTAATATTAACAAACTATAAAAATTGTATTTTCATTAACATTGCCAAAGAATAAAAGGTAACGCATGTCTACAGTGGTCAACATTTGAAGTGGATCTGAAGTTTATCCAAGTTGTCCAAAGACAACAACAGGTATTGGTCATAATTCATGTATAACTTTGATGAAAGGTTTTGCTCCACTTCAAATGTTGCCTACTGTACACTAAATGACATTACATTTACGAGATGCTAAATATCAAAAGAGTTCTATGTATATCTTCTCAACATCATATTTTGTTCTCATTTCAAATCAGTGATTGGTCTATGAGCATATTGATACTGTTTATATAACAAGAATGAAAACACACCTTCTGCGTTACATTTTTTTGTTTTATTACAAACGTTGTAATAACATATACATGTAAATAGAAAATAGGTATTGTGAAACACAAAACAAACACAAGACAACATCAACACTGTTCAATTACTTTGTTGCTAGTTTGCAACTTCACTGTAGACAGCCCCTTCTGACGACAGAGTCATGCCAAGGTACAAGTCCCTGTTCTGTGTTAAAAAATGACTTCAGGTCATTTCTCACTGCAACTGCAACCCGGGATGCTCGTGCAGATGACATTCTTCCTGCTGCAATCAAGCCGTTGTCCCCAGACACAAACCTTCTCCATTCTCCTGCCATCTGTTCCCCGTTGCTGTGGTACCATCTGCAAAATTGGGTGGAATGTACTTGGATGCAGTAGATGTTGCAGCATCAGTGAGGGTTAACATATTGTGAAGAGCCACACAAGCCTTCACAACATCCACAGCTTTCTCAGGATGAAATTCCATTGGCCGTCCAAGAATCCTCCAGCGAGCAGCAAGGATACCAAAAGTGTTCTCGAGGACTCGCCTGGCCCGTGAGTGTCTGTAATTGTAAACTTTATGAGCATCATCCAAGTTAACACCTGTAAAACAAACAAGAGCACAGATTAAAGATAATGTTCTTTCTTGCATTTTTCATATCAAATACATGTTATATTAATTTATGGCACAATTTGATTTTGTTTTTACCTGGATATGGGCGCACCAGGTTCACATGGAGTGGAAACGCAGCATCTCCCAGGAACACATGTGGCAGTTTGATGTTGGTGCCCGGCAGGTTTTCAGGCTGTGGGAATTCAAGAGTGCTGTTAAGAAGTCTGGAACCAAAAATACTGTCGTTGAAAATTCCACCATCACTTTCACGTCCATACGAGCCAATGTCCACCATGGTGAAACGATACTTGGCATCACAGACAGCCATTAGAACAATGGAGTGGGTTCCTTTATAGTTGAAAAAGTCACTTCCAGCATTTGGGGGTGCCTTGATTAGGACGTGTTTCCCATCCACACACCCCAAACAGTTGGGAAAGTTCTACACTCCAAAATTCATTCTTGATGTCAAGCCACTCGTTGCCTTTTGGTAGCGAGACAAAATCACCTTTTAAAGCAGTCCAGATTGCTTGGCAGACCTCACTCACTATCACTGAGACTGTGGTCGATCCCAATTTGTAGCTGGAGGCAACACATTTTTGGGAACTTCCAGATGAAAGTATGCGAAGCGTGACAGCCAGTCTCTCTTGCATACTTACTGGGCTACTGTGGGTTCTTTTATGGTCCAAATAAGGTTTGATACGGTGTAGCAAATCGTCGAACCGCTGAGCAGACATTCGAAAGTAGCCAAAGTGCATTTGCTCGTCCACTGCACGCATTTCTTTGATAAGAGCACTGTACTCTCCATCTCTTTGCCGAGTGGTGTTTAAAGGGCGGACATACCATCTTCTTCTCCTCCTTTGTCTTTTAGTTAACATCAACAAACACAACAACTCTTCTTCAGCATTCAGCACGTCCAGAGCCAGAGGCGCCATGTTCTCAGTGTTGTTGTTCCGGCAAACTACTTCTTCGCCGCCGATTCCAGGTGGTTTAGAGGAGAATTACTCCGAGTCGCCCCCTGTCGGTTAAAAAAATAGTACAACGGCGAGCGCGTCAAGTATAAACGCCTCGTCCGTTTGCGGAGGTGCGCGCGCAGTCTGCGGACACTCGCGCTGCGGAGCCAGGCGAAAGTATAAACAAGGCTGAAACAACACGTGTCCGCGCATCACAGCGGCTGTGTGCGCGCCCCCGCGGGTCAATGACGTGAAGCTTTAATCCGCCAGACTGCTAGTGACACACACACACACACACACACACACACACACACACACACATTGTGTTTCCATGTTTTAAGGGGACATTCCGTAATGTTTAATATAATGTACAAACTGTATTTTGAATTGCCATACATCTAAACCTACCCCTCAGAGGAAGCTTTCTGACTTAATGGTTTAAAAAAAAAAAAAACTTCACGTTGTATGATTTATCAGCTTGTTTCCTCATGGGGACCAAAAAATGTCCCCAAAAAAATCAAGATTTACTGGTATTACTATCCTTGTGGGGACATTTGGTCCCCATAATGTGATAAATACCAGGTACACACACACACACACACTCAGGCAGTGGCTCTAAACACAACAATCAATCAGAGTAGTAATTTTCATTCAATGATGTGAGACATTAAGCTAGCTGCCACATTATTGATTTTCCAAACTTTTTCATTTTATAAAATACGCTATATATATATATATAAACATCATAACTTAAACCGTTTTCTATGGAAGCCATTTACTTCACTGAATAGAAATACAAAATAAAGAAGGTAAGTGTGACTTTTCATCTCACAATTCTGACTTTTTCTCAGAATTGTGAGATATTCTTAGCAATTGCGAGTTTACAGACTTAACTCACACTTGTGAGTTTATATCACACAACTCCAATGAAAAATATAGCTGCAAGCAGCAATTACGGGGACAAGCACTCCAACGGCAAATTTAGGAGGTAAGCATGGCATGGCGGACCACATAAAATGCAACAGTGAACAGTTACAGCAATTTTAGGATGATTGTAATTGAAATGGCTGAAAAATCATAAATACAACCACTAGTAATAAGATTAAATGGCCTATCATTTTTGACCAACAGGTGGTGCTGTAATCAAATCATTTTGGTGTGTTCTGTGTGAGATGAAAATAACACACAAAAAGTTTAGTGTCAATATGCTAAAGAATTGCAGATATACAGTCTGAAGTGTCATTTTGGCATGATGCCTCAATTTCGTCGCGGTGGTATGCGACAACGGTTTTGTGTATCGATACAAAATCCATAACATTTTTTCAGCACCGTCTAAAGATCATCTGATTCAATCTTGGTGAAAATTGGACTAACGGTTCATGAGGAGTTTGAAAAAGTAGGTTTACAACACAAATCAAAATGGCGGACAGGAAGTTCCGCTTACTCTGGCATATTTGGTATCTATGTTATCGGTATAAGCCAGGGAATATTTTGAAACCAGTTTCATTGCAATAGGCTAATGCAATAAAAAGTTATTAGCATTTTTATTAGTGTAAATATTCATGGTTAATTAATGGTTTATTACTCTTGACCAATAGGTGGCGCTGTTGTATGTATGTGGGATGGTCAGTGTGAGTTGTCGATGACACATACAAAGTTTGTTGCAAATATGTCAAAGCTTTGCAGAGATACAGCCTCAAATGCATTTTGGTACACTTCCAGCAAATTCGTTGATGCGCTAAATGAGAAACATTTCGTATATCGACACGAATTCCATAACTTTTTGCCAGATTGGTCTGAAGATGATCCACGTCAAATTTGGTGAAAATCGGACTAAAGGTCTAGGAGGTGTTTGAAAAAGTAGGTTTTCAACATTAATCAAAATGGCGGACAGGAAGTATGGCCAATTTTCGCATAATTGGTATCGATGCTCTCGGCATGACCACAGAATATAGGGAGACCATTTTAATTTCAATAGTCAAATTTTTTCAAAAGTTATTAGCATTTTTGTGATATTTCATAACTTTTGACCACAAGGTCACCAAGACTACCTGCAGTGTTTCGACGTAGCACCACCTAGTGGTCAGGAGATAAGAAAAATTCATATTTTGGCTTATATCTTCTGAATGGTTTGGCCAAAAATTACACAACTGGTCTCTTTAGATTCAGTGAGTCATGTTGAGTCGATAGTAAGAGGTAGTAAAATTCAATCAAAGTCAAGAATCAGTCATTTTTTACAAAATTGACACACATATGTATGGGCTCACTCTGATGACACATAAAAAAAATGGTGGGACTGAGCCTCTTGGTGGCGCTATAATAGAACAAAATATGAAATTCCCATTGACTTCAATACAGTTTTGTGAAAGAAAAATGCTATACTAAACAAATGCATTGGTGTAATATTACGAAACTCAGAATGTGCCAACAACACCATCCCCTGAAGGTACTCAAAATATTTCGAAACAGCGCCACATAGTGGTCAAAAGTTATAACTCAATTTACATAAAGGCTAATAACTTTTGAATAAATCTTACTATTGAAATGCCGCTGTCTTAATAGATTCCTTGGGTCAAGCCGAGAACATAGATACGAAGTTTTCCTTATTTGGCTGAACTTCCTGTCCGCCATCTTGATTTTCAGTCAAAACCTACTTTTTCGAACTCCTCCTAGACCGTTTGTCCTATTTTCACCAAAATCGAATTATATCATCTTCAGACTGAGACAACTAAAAGAAATGGATTTTGTGTCGATATACGAAACGGTTCTCATTTAGCGCATCAACAACTATGCTGGAAGGATGCCAAAATGCATTTGAGGCTGTATCTCAGCAAAGCTTTGACATTTTTGCACCAAACATTGTATGTGTCCTTGTCACCTCACACTGACCATTCCAAACTAATTTGGTAACAGCGCCACCTATTGGTTACACGTGATAAGCCAATAAATCCTATAACTACTTATTGTGTTTATTGTTTTCAAGCCATTTTGCCTAAAATAATCTTAAAACTGTTTTAATTACTCATTCCTGCCATTTGTCTGAAGCTTGCTTCTGTAGTGCTTGGCCCCCCGTTATTGCGGCTTGCAGCTATATTTTGTATTTGTGTATGTTAAATTAAAATATTTCTTTCTAAAGCTACTTTTTGTAATTTCTTTTAATTTATTTTCCTAAATTAACAATGTTGACCATCATCTTTAACAAATTTATTTTTAATTAATCAACATAATGTGCATGTTAAATAAATAATCTCATTCATTTGAGATTTAATTAATCGGCACATTATGTAATTCGATTAAAAAAAAAAGTCATAATTTTGGGTTTGTATTTCACAAATTTGAGAAAAAAGTAAATTGCGAGATGTAAAGTCACAATTTCTTTTCTTTTGTATTTGTTACTCAGTGGCGGTAGTGCTAGTGGCTTTCTACCTTGATTCTGTAGGTATCTGTTCAAGTTCATTGCTGTCTTTTTGTACTAGCATTTGATTTCTCTGTCTTCTTCTCTGTTGTGCTTTTCTCCACTTGTCTCTCTTGCTTTGTTTCTCGCTCTCACTCAACTCTGTGACTAGTTTCACCTTTCCGTGTCTTATTTGTCTGTACCAGGCCTCTCTTTGCTTTTCTAAATATTGTGCCCTTCTTGAGGGATCAGCATCGCGTCGAGCCCGGTATCTTCGCTGTTTCTCTGCTGCTGACATCTATAGAAATCATGGAAAGTGCTGATTATGTACTTACTGTTTTACAATAATGGATCATGTAGGCTATATATGGAGAAACCTTTCCAAATTTGGGGTCAGTAAGATTTTTGGTTTTGAAAGAAATTAAGAAGTATTAACAAAGATGCATCAAGTTTATAAAATTGACATTTATAATGATACAAAAGATGTCCATTTCAAATAAATGCTGTTAGTTGAACTTTCTATTCATTCTAGAATCCTGAATAAAATCTATAACAGTATTAAGCAGCTCAACTGATTTCAACACTGATGAATAATAACAATAAGAGTTCCTGAGCTGAAATATTAGAAAGATTTCTGAAGGATCATGCAATACTGAAGACTGCAGTATTGATACTGAGATTTCAGCTTTACCTTCACGGAAAAAAAAAATACATTTTAAAATATGCTCAAATAGAAATCTTTTTCTGGTAATTCCAATGATATTTCATAAATCTTACAGACCCCAGTGAACAGTAGTGCAAGCTATACAGTTAATATTAAAAGTATGGTTATTATTAAACCACAACATACAAACAGGCTTAAATATAAAAAATTATACTGATGAACATTGCTGATTAACATAGCTGACAGATAGCATCTAACACACTTTATTTTGATCAGACACGTGACATTTTTATATAATAACATACTGTAATATAATCCACTTACCAGTTTGTTTTCAAAATGTCTGTCACTCACTGAAAGGCAATACAATCACGTGATACAGGTCAGATGGTTTTGGGACAAACTATTGCTCTGTTGCATGGGGGTGTTTTATTAGTAACTTATTTGACAATGCTGATGTTCATAATAGAAGAAATATGATTATTGTTTATATATAAGAGAACACAAATAGTGTTTAATGTTCTGTCCTTTTAGTAAACATCTGACAAGCTTAGAACTTTATTAAAAACCATTCAAATTTGTATAGTTTTATGAATAATATAATGTAGTGTAACAATCTATAGCACTGGCAAACAGTCAAATCAGATGGCAGATGGCTGAAGAAAGAGACCTCAGATCTGTAAGTTGCTCCTTTTATAGTGGTTCAGTCGCAGTGAAAGTAGGATATGTTCCCATTCAAATGCTGCCTACAATAAAAAAGTTAATGGGTTAATAGCAGGGCATGCTCTATTTTGGACAGCTCATGATGTACCTGTGCTTAATGAAGCTTTAAGTTTTTTACAGCCTCTTGCATAGAGACATGAGAGCATCGTCCTCTAGTTCTCTCTTTTCACCCACTGGCCATGTATTTGATTGCTTCTCACTGACTGCACATGAAAATCAGCCTAACTTCAATGAACTAACAGGTAACTGTCTAAGGATTCAGCCATGAGTATGTTTATCTTTATAAATCAGCAGATGCAAAAGTGATTGTCTTAGACATGCTTTTTTCTGTTGTTGTTGTTGTTGTTACTAAGGATTTGGAGGTAACGGTTATATTTTTATCAGATTATTATTATTTTTTTTTTCAAATTCTTCATAATTTCTTTAATACAGTATTTCCTGCTAGCTGATGAAAGATGTCTCATGGGTTAGTAGTAGAGTTGTCTGACATCTAGTGGTTCATGTCTTGAGGGGAAAAGCAAACAATTGTAGGACTGCTCTTTATAGAGATTTTATTACATCAACAAATGTTGATAGATAAAACATGTAGCCATATTTAAATGGGCATTTTGTGGGGGACGCTCAAGTCATCAATCACAAACCCAGGAGAGGCATTATGGTCTGATACTGCAGCAAAAAACACCAACTGCATTTGCAAGTATTTGATAGGATATTTCTTTGGTTTACACTGATATTTCTTGATAAACAAACACAAACCAATTATTTCTAACAAATTTCAGATTTTCTGACCAAGAGCAGTTTAACATTCAGTAATCACAGGCACTCTGTACGAAGGATGTATGAAGCAGAATCAATCCTGCAAGCCTTCACACAACACAAGTCTTTCAATTAAATTATTATTAGGTAAATATAGTCATGCATTCTTAAAGTGTGCTTCAAAAATAATATTTGAATCAAAACTTACTGGATCATCACACCGGTACTCTGATTTTTATAGTATTTTACAAAATGCTATTGAGAGTGAAGGCACTGTGCTTGCTCCTTTTCAGCAAAAGTATTTTCAAAAACTTCACAAAAATGTCATTTCACAAAAAAACATTTCAGAAGAAAAAAAAAATTATATATCAGTAATGACAATAGGTATATATATATATATATATATATATATATATATATATATATATATATATATTTTTTTTTTTTTTCTCTCTCATTACCATACAATATGTAATATGTTACCCTGGAGCACAAAGTCAGTCTTAAGTCTCAATAGCCAGAAAAACATTGTATGGGTCAAAATTTTCAATTTTTCTTTTATGCCTAAAACCATTAGAATATTGAGTATAGATCATGTTCCATGAAGAGATTTCGTAAATTTCCTACCTCAAATATATCAAATCTTATTTTTTGATTAGTGATATGCATTGCTAAGAATTCATTTGGAGAAGTTCAAAGGTGATTTTCTCAGTATTCAGGTTTTTTTTTTTTTTTGCACCCTCAGATTCCAGATTTTCAAATAGTTGTATCTCGGCCAAATATTGTCCACCTAACAAACCAGACATCAATGGAGAGCATATTTCAGATGATGTATAAATATACATTTCGAAAAATTGACACACAAGACTGGTTTTGTGGTCCAGGGTCACATATAATATTTCTTTTAAAATTTGCATAAATTAAAATACAACAATACTACCCCGTATATATATATATATATATTTTTTTTTTTTTTATTATTATTATTTTTTTTTATAATATACAATATTTTCTCCCTTTTTTGCTTTACAGTAATAAGGGTAAGGGGAAATATAATGACATATTAGAAAAAGAAATTATGATCCTGAGCACAAGCTTAATTTTCTTTAAACATTTTATCATTTAGTTATTTTGGTTTTGGGATGAACTGTGACCGAGACATGTTCTTGAGAGTTTTGCGAACATTGCATTAGTCACAGCATAACAGAAGAAATGTTTTCGAACATCTGATATGTTGTTGCTTTGAACTCCTTTTAAAAAATTAACTTTGTAAAGGGTGCAACCTATGGTATATTTTGAGCATGACAACACCAGAAAGTAACTTTGGGTATCTAGGCAGGATGGTGCACAGTGTTTCTCTTTAAACTGAGATTGAACCTTCCCTAAAGTTAGTTTTTCCAATAAGAACATTCAGCAGAACGGCCTTTCCCTCTCTGCACTCCTTCTGCGCCTTTTTAATGATGTCATCAAGCTGCGACTCATCCTCTCGACCAATCAGGTAACCTTTGCCCCCGTAACCATCGGCTACAATATGGTAATCTGCAAGGAAGAGGTGGAATGGAACAGCAAGTGAAGCAACACCTCACTATGACTGATGAATATACATTACATCCCTTAGGAAAAGAGCTTAATCGTTACATTAAACACACTGCAAAGACATTCAAACAAATGCAGTGAACATGAATTTAATGATTACACTGCACCAAAGCCTCTCACCTGTAAAGGCAAGACCACAGGCTACGTTGCTGCCAAGCATAGGCACTTGTTCTCTGGAGATCTGACTCCAGCATGCATCATTTCCCACCAGAGCGATCACTGGGGTCTGACAGGAGACGACAAGGCAGTCAAGAGAAAAGCAAGGGAAGCCACAGCAAGGTTGTTTTGAAGGAATATTCCAGGTTAAAATAGCACCATCAAATTCCATTCAGAATATCCAAGATGGTTAAAAGAAAAAGTAGTGTTAATGGTTATCTTACAGTGGAGGTCTATGGGCAAGTGTGAGTTTTATCGTTTTTTTTCATTTTTGCTGCCTTTGTGCTTGTTTTATCTAAATAAAAGTCTAAACTAAATCTGTTTATCATACAAAATTATCATGTCTCATACTCATATTAAACCACTCAATTCATACGTGTTACTTTAATGAACTTTAATAACTTCTTGAAGCATTAAAGTTTTGATGAAATGGACTTTCAGTGGAGGGACAGAAATGCCTCAGGTTTCATAAAAAATATCTACATTTGTGTTTCGAAAATGAACAAAAGTCAAGAGCAAAATTATGACATCATTTTGGGTGAACTATCCCTTTAAGAGGTTGGAAATGTTCTGCATTTTTACAAAACACATTCATTCTACTACATTCTGAACTGGATGCTGTAAAAGTCAGTGTTGTGAGGGTGTTACACGTTTTATGGTTGGTACCTTGTGACGTGTGAAGGTATCAAATTCAGCCACGCTATATCCGAGTGAGCCATCGCCGTAAACAATCCATACCTGCAAACAAGATATTGGCTTTGTCCATACGCTCCCTTCTAATGTGATTAAAGCTGTATTGTGCACACAATGTAGCATTTAGTAAAACATGATTTTTTAACAAGAAAAAATATTTGATTTAAAATCTTACCTCAGACTCAGGTCGACAAAGTTTTGCTCCCAGAGCAAAACCTCCTCCAACACCCAGAGTCCCAAAGGCCCCTGGGGAAAAGGGAAGCCACAAATCATTATGAACAAATACTATGAGTGGATTTGACAAAAAAAAAGGCTGAAGATTATTTTGGAATTAGACTGTACCAAAACTGAATATAACAAAAATATAATAAAAAAATATGATTAACACAGTTAAGAAAATTATGTTGCTTGTCAGGACAAAACACGAATGTATTAAAAAAAAATTCAATATATATGGATATGTTGTTTCGTTAAGTGCTGTTACGTAAATTAAAAAAAGCATGAATCATCTTACGTTGTGAGCATCTGAACAAAAGAGGATAATCCTATGAAATCTCAAACACAATAGCTGTGACGCTCTGCCTCTAACCTGGGTCCAGCCAGCGGAGTGGGCCCTGGGGTCTCATGATATATGCAGCGCTGCCGACAAAATCACCCCCATCAGCCACTATGATGCTGTCCTCAGCCAAGAGCTCATCCACACGATGCAAAACACTCAGAGGGTTCAAATGCCTCTCGGTCTTCTCATCCGCTTTTGCTCTGATGGCAAAAACTGGCATAATGAGAACCTATACAGGTAGACAACATGAAACATAGACAAAAGTATATGGACAGACAGCCCTTTTAATTATCAGGAAGGAACACTGCCAATTGTGGGATGTCCATATGTTTTTAGCCAAGTACTGTAGGCCTGATTCTCTCTCCAGAGACAATGAATCCAAGCAGCTGAGATAAGATCACCTGTTAGCTTTCTCTTTGATGGCATCTCCCTCTTTCAGGCTCCTAGGCCATTCCTCTGGACATCGGTGTCCCTTCAGGGCTTTTGAGAGACGCAGGAGGAAAGACCCAGCATCACCTAAATAAATTAGGAAAGGAAACCTCATCACATAACTTTTATATATTATAAAAATATATAAACTGTACTAGTTCTGGCATGAAACTCTAGATGGCGCAGTCTGATAGGTCAAACTCAATCTGACCTAATGACATCATTATTACATGGCACAGCTGATTGGTTCTCTCCTGCATCAGTAGCCAATGAGCTTGCTGCTCAACATTCAAATATATGACTAGTGCTTGCAGTAGCAGTTGCAGCTTGCTTCAGAAACCCACCACCTTCCCCAGCTCCACCTGTGTAGATCTGCTACGAGGTGATTCATGTATTATATATGGGGGTTATTTAATGTATGTTATATTTGCAGAAGCAATATTTCTTATGCTGGATACACACCAAAAGATTTTTTACAGGATTTCTGATCGTAAATATTAAAAATGTTGAATATTTATGATTCACGATCGGGGCGGCTCCGGCGTTCTTCCGATCAGGTTCGGACACTCTTAACATACCTCACACCAAGAGAAAATCTGATAAGATAATCTGTAGAACCATCAAGATAATCGGGACATAGCTAGGATTGTCGGAAGGGGGAAATTGGCCCAAAATCAGCCAGATTATCTTTTAGTGTATACCCAGCATTACATGCTCACAGCAGCAGGTTGTGGATGTATCAGCAGTAGCAAGTTTCTGTACTTGCTCTACAGCAGCTGCAGCTTAGCAGATCAATTCCACAAAGAACAAATACATTAACACGGTCATTTACATTATTACCATGCCAATCCCCCCAACAGATGTCATGACAGCTACATTTTACTTTTAAATAATATATAGTTCTGTTTACCTTGAATGGCCACTGTTGGCTTCCAGAACATGTCGGAGTTCTTTAGTAGCTGACTCTTCTCTCTGTTGACAGCAATGATTTTGCTCCGTCTGTTCAGCACTCTTCCGTAACTCAGTCTGAAATCACACACCGTGCCTATGCACCAAAACAAACACATCCAGGAACAAGAACTATGCAAAACCCAGAGTTCCCACACTTTCCCACAAAATTAAATATTTTATAAATAATTCCATGACTTGTGAATGTATGAAACGTATTAAGTGACTTTTCCAGGCATGGAATCACATTTTTAAAGTTTGCGGAGATTTCCAGACTTTCCAAACAAGGAGTATGTGTATGGAAAACATATCTGCACATATTCCAACAGTTCAGTAGGTGGCATTGTTTCTCACCAGCCAGCAGCACGAGGTCAGCATCTTTCAAGGCATCTCTCCTGTTTTGTCTAATATGCAGTGGGCTGTTCTTTCCCAACATCCCTCGGGACATTCCACCTAAGAAGCAGGGAATGCCTAAAGATTCTAAGGCCTTTCTGTGAACGAAGCATAGAAAAAAAACAAAAATCGGACTAAAAATTGACTTAATGCACGTGTTACGGGTGCTTTTGTTCAATCATGTACTGTAATCACTGGTTGTTGTCGTTGTTTTGGACTTGAAACCAAATGCATTTTTGATCAATGTAATCTATATATACAGTACCAAAAGTCAACAGTCTGGAAACACATACTGAACTTACATTTATTAGGATCTTAGAAATCCTTATCTAAAAGTTTAAACTGAAATGCATGAAATGGCATTTGAAGATACATTTACACAGCCGTGCCTCAGTATTAACTAAATAAGTAAAGAAATAATATTTAATAACTTTAATGTTTTAAATAGATTAATTAGAGAGTGGGAAGTCACCATACATTACATTTTTCAATACGGTTTTACATCATACCAGGATGCATTTCATGAACCTAGGTACATATTATCACACTAAAGTCAAAATATGGTATTGATTTGTTTCACATTTCTGTTCACTTCATAATTGGCATACTTATGTGCTATCTCATACTTTTGTCTCTGAGCAGGTGCATCCACATTTTTGACTGGCAATGTATGAATTCATGTAATATGTAATATGCATTAATTTACAGGAAGTGTTGTAGTGGGTAAATCTGGAACTGGTGACCCAAAAGTCAGAGATTTACAGACCTGAAAAGGCGACCCCTGAACTGTTCAATGAACATTTGAAGAGACAGCTACTAATTTACCTGACATCATCCGCTGGTGTAGGGGGCAATGTTGCCTGACTGCCTAACAG
Organism: Carassius carassius; assembly: GCF_963082965.1. Classification (NCBI taxonomy): domain Eukaryota; kingdom Metazoa; phylum Chordata; class Actinopteri; order Cypriniformes; family Cyprinidae; genus Carassius; species Carassius carassius. The sequence goes on from NC_081777.1 coordinate 5,045,385, forward strand.
TATGACAGGTTTCTTGGCTCTGCTCACTAATTCCACACACCTTTGGACCTAGAAGGAGTAAAAGGTTAAGAGCAACTCAAAGTGCAATGTGATCTTATCTTCTGTATTTGGGGCACAAGTCAACATTTCTCCTTCATCTTTGAGCTTTCTTTCCTGGGGTAGTTGCATAATTTAGACTAGTCTTACAAGTTAGTTACCTATTTTTTTTTTTTTTTTAATGTGTTTCTTTAAAAGGTGGTCACTGGGAAGTTAGACTCCATAAGACTGATTACCTCTTGGTTAACTACTAGTTGGTCAGACTGGTTCTTAAGACACTGTCTTCACATAGAGGACAAGTTTATGCAACTGGCACCAGGTGTCGTTTATGTAATGAGTTATATACTGAGACTGGATGCTGATAATAGAATCTTGTAACATTATCGTTATCATGATCAGCTGAATCTACAGTCTAACTTCCAATACAATATATGCCACAACAGGGTAGACAAGTTTCACCTCATCCTCTGTGGCATGTGGGATGTGAACAGGAAGTGGGGACAGATCACGTGTCTCCCAAGCTCCAGCAAACAAGTTTGATAAATGATTCCGGAGATACCTATGTGATGACAAGAAAAGCAATTGTTTCAGTCATGCTAAAGTCAATTATTTAAAAAAAACAATTCAGGAATAATAGTATGTGAATAGTGAGAAATGTTTATACCATGCAATAATTTTCCCCATCAGGCCTTTGGGAGTGTTTTTAGGGGCAAACTCTTTTTCCACCACATGGTAAGGGTACAGCGTGTCTATAGGAAACTCTATAAACACTGGGCCTGTGAATGAAAGAAATACTGTAGAATTATGCTCACAGAATTAATTTATTTAGTCATTTATATGAAATATGCACTCATTTACATAAAGTAAAAAAAAACACATTACAAAGTTTTCCACAAATTGGAATGATTCGTTAGGGTCTTCATGAAACGTTTGCAAACATACAGTACTTTGGTAAGAATTCCTCAATGGTCCTGTAAAACATTCACCCTTTTTACCTGGTCAAAAACAGCTCTGTTCACAGCAAGTCTTTTCGGTACATGTCCCTTTAAATGATCATGAGCCACTGCCTACCACACCCCCTCCTGTTTTTTGTGTATTTGGTGGCTCAGTATCATCAAAAACAAACATTAAGAAAATGGGAGAGAATGAAATCTCTTATGTTCAATACAAAACAGCTGCATTGCTTACAAGACACTATTGCCACTACAGCTGATCGAGCGCAAAGAAAATGGCAAACATTGTGCAAATGGCTGAAGGTGGAAATATGCCAATACGGGACAGGACAGCAGTGGTCATGGTCGGAGCAGTATGATGTCATGCTCAGAAAATCAAAACGGCTTATAATTGAGACTGTTTAGGTTTCCTGGGGATTAAAAAAGGGGTGAATTTTTATCATTGTAGGGTATAGGGCTGCACGATTAATCAAATGAAATTGTCAAGGGCACTTTGTTAGTAAAGCCGGTCCCTTTCAAAGGAATTTCAAACTGCGTCCTATAAGGGTCACTATGGGGAACGCCTCAATGTGACCAGTGTCTGAAACATACATTGAAAAACACCAACACGTTGGCCAGCAACAGCCCATGACGTCACTATCGGTGCGACTATAGTATAAATAGGCAGCAGGAGAACACGTCATCCTCTTCTTTCGTCTTCACTGACTGTTTTGTTTGAAGCATGCATGTTGAACACTGTAAGAGCGATCTTTATTCTATCATGGCAAGCACTAGCAAAACGTTTACAGGATGTGTGCATCCGTGTCGTCGTTATTAGAGGGGAGCTTTTACATCGGAAAACCCTCACAAAACACGCAAATTGCGCCCTCGTGGACATTGTGTGCATGCTCTTCGTCCAAACCAAAAAAAAAACGCAGAGATCATTGCGTGTCATCAGGTGATATTCTGATTTTCGAGGAAAGAGGGCAGCCATCTGCTTCCCGCAGTTCAAGAGCCGCTGCTGCTGAGGCATGGAGGAGAATGAGCTTGTGGAGATCGCAGGTGGATCTGGCTGATGAGTTTAAAGCGGAGCTTTCCCTCACGCGCTCGTCGGCTGTGGACGATAGAGAGCCGCTAGAGGATGATGTTATTTCCTTAACATCGTCTGATCTGGGGGCCAGTGTTATGCTGAGTTTGGCCCAGTAAGAGCAGATGTCATCGGAGGATGGCCGTTCGAATCCAGCTAAGAAAGTGACGCCGCGAGGTCATCTCGAGGAGAGTTATCTTTCTTGCCATAGCCCTCCAGCTAAGGTAAGCCTTCCATTTCTTCCTGATCTCCATACAGAGATCGAGAAGGAATGGAAGAGAACATTTTCCTCATGAATCCATAGATTCCAGCATAAGTCTTATGCCAATATCAAGGCGATACGCGATAACGTCTACGAAAGGATGCCCCCTTTAGAATAGACGCTGGCTAGCTATCTCTCTGGGTAAGACGTCCTCTCTTAATACTGAGATGCCCTCCTTGCCATCTAAGCCCCTTCAGGAGACATCTCTTTAAATGACAGGGTCATACGCAGCAGCAGGTCAGGCTGTGGCTACGCTGGACACAATGGCGGTGCTCTAGGCATATCAGGCTGATCTACTGAAAGACCTGGATAAAGCCGAGGGCCTTTCTTCCGATGAGGTAGCTGAGCTGCGCCGCACCACAGAGCTCACTCTCCATGCTACTAAGCAGACTGCCTCTGCCATGGGCAGGTCTATGGCAGCTATGGTAGTAACAGAGTAACATCGGAGGGTGAACCTGGCAGATATCATGAAGAAAGAAAAGTTATTTTTTCTTGATGCTCCGGTTTCGCCTTCCAAACTTTTTGGTACCTCTGTCGAGTAGGTTGTTGAGAAGTTCAGGGTTCAGGTTTTGTAACGCTGTGTCTCCAAGTCTGACCTCGAGTGGCCGCCTAAATCTACAACCAGCCCGCCAACTCCGCATCTTCAGACAAATCCCAACCATGGGCTTCCTAAGAAGTCACTTCAACGACTACTGAACTTACAGCCAATCAACAACAAAGGGAACCCCCCTTTACACAGGCAATGCAAGTAACTTACCTCCAGACTCTGAGCTGAACTGATGTATCTAATATAATTTTAACCTCATTGAGGAACTTAATGCAAGGGTTAATAAAGTGATTGATGGTTGTTTCATGTCTATGCAATTTCATGTATTGCTGTAAACTTGGGATTTCACATTTCCATTCTCTTAAACTCATTATTTCCTAACTTTCTCTCTTCCTGCAACTGGGAGGAATGTGTGAGTGTGTGTGCTTATGTGTTAGATTAATTAATGTCTTAGATTTATCCAATAAAGCCTTATTCATATTGAAAAGAGACGTATCTTGTGTTTTGGGCTTACAAGTTAATAAACTGCCGATGTTGTTACTGTGCTAATTAATAGTGTTTATAGTGTTATATTACTTTGGATGTTAATATCCATTGCAGAGTTGATGTTACATGGTTCGTTCAATGAATCGCTGGCCATCTCAGTGATCAGCCGTAAAGCAGTGATTCCGTCCAAATTTCTTTAAAATCTTAAATGATTCCCTTTGAGCTAAATTGACCAGTTTCCCTTACAGTGAGCATGCTGAGCACTTTGCGCACTTTATAAAATCCACATAAGTGGTGAGTGTGCATGCAAGACTCTGCACACTTTCTGAAATACTGTACGGTAAGGGTTACGCATATTAGCTTCGTTCCCTTTCTCTGAGTTGGTTAGACCCCAGTACCTTGTGCTCCACTTAACCAGTGTGTCTATTAACACACTTTTGAAGCATCGCTCCCCTCAGCACTAAGGTTTATTATAAGCATGGTACTTCCTTTCGGGGCATTCGAATTCTCTCCCCTTCTGAGGAGTTGAATTCCTTGCTCTGTGGGCTGTTCTCATGGTAGTTTAGCAGCGCTCTCCTTTACCAAAAAGTTAAGAAGAAAAAAGAAAGTGAAAGTGACATACACCCAAGTATAGTAACCCATACTCAGAATTTGTGCTCTGCATTTAACCTATCCAAAGTGCACATACACAGCAGTGAACACACAACTGGAGCAGTGGGCACCCGGGGAGCAGTTGGGGGTTCGGTGCCTTGCTCAGGGGCACCTCAGTCATGGTATTGCCGGCCCGAACCTCGAACCCACAACCCTAGGGTTAGAAGTCAAACTCTCTATCCACCAAGCCACAACTTCCCCAGGTTGCCTATGAGCGCGCTACTCCTTTCTGAATTCGGAGTTTTCCTCTCACGTGAGAATTTAGTTCTCTGTTTTTCCTGAGCACCTGGAGCCAGCAGCATCAGGTTTTGTCTAGCTTGCAGTATGCTTAACCTTCTGATTCTAATGATCATGCTGTAGGTCGATCCCCCTCTCTCGTTGAGATCTGGGTTAAGGCTCCCTCAGCTTAGTAAATTACTGCAAGCTGTTCCAGCATTAGAACATGTGGTAGGTCAAGCTCCCCTCTCATTTGAGAGCTGGGTATTTGCCCCTCTCCTCAGCTAGATATTTACTGTTAGCCACTCCAGCATTATACCAGAGATTGAGTTGATGACTCTCAAACATATTGGTTTTGAGATGTACCATTCCATCTATGAGCTGCCCTTTCAGAGTGCCATGAGAGCCCCTTAGAACAGTATCCTTAAATCCATGTTATGGTAAGTTTGCACGCTAGTACTCGGTGTTCTTTTCTAAAATCCTATATGGTGAGGGCTTCCCGCGGTTGCTTCGTGCCCTTTCTTGAGCTTGTAAAAGCCCTGTTAATGTTGGGCGTCACTCCACCTATGTTTCCTCAGTATACCTGTTTAAACAGGGTATTGCTACTAGGGATCTGTTGGCACAGTTCCTTCAGCAAGCTTATGCGATAGCAAGCAGTAGCCCCTGTGTGACAGGCCAAGACTTAGTTTGATGCTAGGCTCTTGGTCTTATCCCTTTAAAGAAATCTATTCTTGATTCCAAGCCTTGAGCTCTACCCTGGGCCCAGGAGTCTGGCCCTAACTTGTAAGTTTGAGTATGTAGCCTAGCCCTTTGGTCGTAAGGGATAATGTCACTTACAGCCATCTAATGTCCAAGGGGCATTTCCCATGGAAATGGTAGAGTTGATACTTAGTGCTTGCCATGGTTCTGGCCTGCACTCTCCTCAGCATGGTGGTGTGGGTATACACGGTTCCCTGAGTAGGGAAGCCATGCTTCAGACACAAGCTTCAGACTAAGAATTGGATGATGTGTTCTCCTGGTCGCACCGGTAGTGACGTCATGGGCTATCGCCAGCCAACATGTTGTTGGTGTTTTTCAATGTATGCTTCAGACAAAGGTCATGATGAGGCACTGCCCATAGCGACCCCTAGAGGACGCAGTGTCTTGTTCCCTACTCAGGGAACCATGGTTACATAAGCAACCTGAGACATTCTGTAATCAGCAGTAAATCATCATCACGTGCTTTCAGATGAAGCAGCATATACTACACAGAGCCATAGTTCACTGACAAATTACACAGAAAAAAAAAAATCACTGAAATCGAAGAAATTACAGCTGTTTGCATAGCTTCTCAGTGAACTATGGCTCTGTGTAGTAAATGCTGGTCCATCTAAAAGCATGTGAAAATACCATATTTATTAACATTTTTACTACAAACTCACTTCATAAAGTCAGTCCAGTGTTTGAAATAGGCTAAATACTTCTGAGATGATGTGGCTTTTTACACAGAATAAAGCTCGCAACATATTTCATAGTGTTCTAAGCAGTGATTAAGGCATTGCATTATAAATATACTTTATTTAAATGAAAATAATAATAATAATAATTTATTGTTTATCCAAGTTGTCAAAAAAGCAGTTAAATCTTATGTTTCATCCAGCTACGATTCCTTATTCGTGGCATATTTTGGAGTTTCAGCATGTAGAGTCAGTTCCCCTCAAGACCCATTCACATAAACCACCCACCCAAAATAAAAAGTCCTCGGATTTGCACAAAATCAAGTTAATAGAATATCTGAATGTCACAATGGCAAATTTCACCTAAAGGCATTAAGCCTGTAGAGTATGTCTCAGCGTCACTGTACCTGGTGTGCCAGACTGTGCGGCGGCCAAGGCTTTTTTGACAGTGGGAACAATTTCTCTCACAGTCCTCACTGATGCACAAAACTTACATAGAGGCATGAAGAGGGACATTTGGTCAATATCCTGCAGTGCACCTCTACCCTGCAAAGAAACCATCAGACATAATATTAATGACAAATGAATGATGCAGGCCAACAATCATTTAACAGATATTCAACTTACACAAAAGACAACAACTGTGACAATTAATATAACTATAAAGTTGTAATAATCATTCTAATTCTATGACAATATGCAAGTCCACACCATAACTATATCAACGACAACAATGTTGTTGGAATTACTTTCTGTACAAATTTTTTCAGCTGATAAACAAAAACATTGACAGCAAATCATTTAATACATCAGACAACATAACTGCAGTGCATGCTTATAATAAACAGAATTGTGTGTTATTGTGTGTTGTTGTGGATGCTATTTTACTTCTTGTTATACAGTAAGTATCAATTGTTATTGTTCTTTGTGTTAACAGGCCATTAGTAGATGCAGTGCAGTGCAGCAACTACTGTGTTGTATATATCATAAAAACAAATGTTCTGTTTTCATAAGAACATATTTTTCATTGTCTGTGACTTTTGGGTGTCTCCATACAATGGAAGACAACTTATTTGGTTACCAAACAGACAGACAAACAGGTTTGTAACATTTATTTTTTGTAATTTCCAATTTGTGTGAATGACGATTTTTTTTAAATCCTTGCTGTCATGGTTCAAGGCTAGATCCCTGAGAATCACTCTGGAACTGAGATAAAACCCAGTGTTTATACAAGACACTGATAGAAATATGAAAAAAGATAAGGAATTTATAGAGACATAAGCTAACCAGAGCAGAGAGCAAATATGACTCAAACTATTCAGCACTTCCTGACCTGTAAGAGAGTGGCAGCAGCACCACCAATCAGAAGCAGCGGTGATTCGGCCATTTGAGCGTTTTTCACCGCAGTCACTGTGTTCGTCAGCCCCGGCCCCGCCGTCACCGCAGCCACACCGACTGTACCTATATCAGCAAAACACAAGATTAACCAGCTTCTCCTACATCTTCTAACACGATACATAGGCTTTTCTGTTTTTGATTCAGTCTTACCAGAAAGTCTTGCTACAGCATCGGCAGCAAACACAGCTGTGGCCTCATGGCGTGTGTCGACAATGTGGATGCCCAGTTTCTCACAGGCCACCAGGATGGGTGAGATGTGTCCTCCCACCAACGTGAAGACAAATTTGACACCATGAGCTCGCAAAACCTCCGCCACACTCTCACCTCCATGTCGAGGACTCTGTCTCTCTGTCTGAGAATGATTAACATTAAAGTTGCAATGAAATGAAAGTAGTGAAATATCTTTTTTTGCATTGTGATGTACACACTGAAAAAAAAAAAGATTTTTCGGAGTTGTAAATAAAACAAAATTGGAATAGGTTTTTTAATAATTACTTCACTGATACAAGTCTCCAAGCTCATCCTTTCTAATCATCCTACTACTTGTCTGTTCAACCTATTCCATCTCATCTCCTTCAAGCCATTTCTCCTGCAGTTGCACCTGCACTCACTCACATCATTAACACATCCCTTCACACTGGTGTTTTTCCCTCAGCATTCAGACAGGCTCGAATAACTCAACTACTTAAAAAACCCACCCTTAACCAATCTCTTTTAGAGAATTACATACCGGTTTCCTTTCATTGCAAAACCACTTGAACAAACTGTGTCCAACCAAGCCTCTGCCTTTCTCACACAGAACAACCTCCTCGACAGTGACCAGTCTGGTTTCATTAGTGGACATTAAACAGAGTCTGCCTTGCTCTCAGTTGTTGAAGCCCTAAGACTGGCAAGAGCAGATTACAAATCTTTAATACTTATCTTGCTGGATCTGTCTGCTGCTTTGGCCACCGTTAACCACCAGATCCTCCTGTCAAGCCTATTGGGCCTAAAGGGCATCTTAGGAATCACGCTCCAGTGGTTTGAGTCTTATCTCTCGGATAGGTACTTCAAGGTATCTTGAAGAGGTGAGGTGTCCAATTCACAACATCTAACTACTGGGGTGCCTCAGGGCTCAGTTCTTGGGCCACTTCTCGGTATACATGGCATCACTAGGTTCTGTCATTCAGAAACATGGCTTTTCATTCCACTGCTATGCTGATGATACTCAACTCTACCTTCATTCCATCCTGTTCACAACTCAGCTTGTCTAGGAGACATTTCTTGCTGGGTGAAGGACCATCACCTTCAACTCAACTTTGCAAAGACGGAACTGCTTGTGGTTCAATCAAACCCATCATTTCATCACAAATTTATCATCCAGTTAGGCACATCAACAACACCTCTTCCAAAAACAGCCATAAACCTTAGAGTTATGATTGATGATCAGCTGATTTTCTCAGACCACATTGTTAAAACTGCCCGGTCCTGCAGATTTGCTTCATTCAACATCAAGAAGTTGAGGCCCTTTCTTTTGCATGATTCAAAAACTCCTTGTTCAAGCTCTTGTTCTGTCCAGGCTGGACTATTGCAATGCTTTCTTGGCAGATCTTCCAGCAAGTTCTATCAAACCTTTACAATTAATACAGAATAATGTAAGATTCATTTTTAATGAGCCAAAAAGAATGCACGTCACACCTCTGTTTATCAATCTGCACTGGCTACCAACAGCTGCTTGCATAAAATTAAAGTCATTAGGTCCCGTTCTTCGTGATGACTTCTTTTGACTAACCTCCGCCCACATCAATACACAAAAGGGGGCGTGGCCTTGTTGTGCTCCGACGGAGAAGAGGATGAGTTGCGTTTGTGTTTGTCGCCATGTCGTCGAAACGCTGTTATTTTCATCTCGGAGTACAATCATCTTTGTTTGGCCTTCCCAGGGACGCTGTACTTGGAGATTAATGGTCACAATTTATGTTTAACTCGGTTCCTGAAAATTATAATCCACATGTAAAACTATGTGCAGCACATTTTGCTGAGGACAGTGATCTTCCTCAATCTCAATCAGTTTAATGCCTGATTCACACAAAGATTATTCTTGAAAGATGGAGCAGTTCCCTCTTTGTCTGGAGAAGGCGTTGTTTATGGATCACAAACGGTAAGTGTATTTTATTATTTAAGTTGGTGCGTTTAACAGTTTCTGTAACTTATTACACAAAGGGCAACACTGTTTAGCTTTGTTAAGTAGATGTTAGGGCTGTGCAAAAAAATAGAATGCGATTTTCATGCACATCTCGTCAGTGATTATAAGTACAGCTCCAGGAGTTTTCAAAACAAATCCTGCCCACTTGCTTCTTAAAACTAGTCCAATCGCGTTTCCAGGAGGGCAGCACACGGTCAGCTGCTGTAGAATCACAACACAGGAACCGCTTACACAATCAGAACTGGCTACGTATATCTGAAGGAGGGACTTCATAGAACAAGTCATCAGCCCATTTTTATGACAGTGAAAACAGCGGTATACAGATGAATTGTGTGAAAAATACTGTTTGAACACATGTTTTATTGCACACTGTAAACACAATCAAAGCTTCAAAAAAAAACATTTTGTATTCTAATTATATTCTTTTTATTATTATATAATTAACAATAGCAAAAGAGTGCTCTAACAGTAGTTTGGCACTAGGCCTCTAACACTAGCTTGCTCTATTTTAATTTAATATAATTTAAAAAAACCTTGTTATATGTACTCTGTTAAACTAACTGAGACTTGTTATAGCACTTGCATATCATTGCTCTTTTGTAGATACTGATTGCTTCCTTTGTCCTCATTTGTAAATTGCTTTGTATAAAAGCATCTGCTAAATGACTAAATGTAAATGTAAAATACTACTGTAGTACTTCTACTTCAAAATTTCACATATAATGGACTCTTACTTGCTTTATTTATTTTTTTATTTGTGAAATTTACTACCAATTTCTGCAAATTGTAATTGTAAATTGTAATAAAAATTGTATATGTTCAATTTTTTCAGTGCATCCAGCTGTGACAGATTATAGGAAAAATAAACTTGGGTGGGACTTGGTTCAACTAGTTGGTTGTTGATTGGATGTTAAAGAGCAGGTCATATGGTATTTTAAAGTGTCCTATTATTGTGTTGGATTCCCCTACAACAGGTTTAAATGCATCTAAGGTCAGAAAACGTAATTTTCTCAGAATATACATTTAATATTAGTCATTTGCCAATGATTCCAAAATTATTAGTTCCTAGCAATTTCGGAGCAAACTGCTCCCTTCCATAAGCCTTCTATGCTCTGATTGGAAAACTTAAAACAACAATGGTGGGTACGTTACGTTAGCCAAGTGCTAACGTGACTAACTGATGAAACAATACAGCTTGTAAACCAAAATACCCTCTAAAAGCCTCTTTTAATTTATTTTAAATCTCATGTCAGGTTCTTTCACAATGATTTTTTGAATGTGACAACGCGTTTACGTCACCCACAAAGCGGAAGGAGAGACAAGCGCTAATTGCATACTGCAAGGAGTCAGCAGTGTTTTGTTTTGATGGCGGGGGCAAACGTAAAGAGAACGTCGTGGCGTGTGTCCATTGCAAGATAGAGCTGGCATACCACAACTAGGGCCCTATGATTTCCGCGATGCAGAAAATGCGGAGGGAATCGCTGAATCCAATCATAAAAAACAGAATTTACAGTTTACAGTTTAACGCGGAATGGCACGGAATTTGTCAAATTTTGAATTAATCAAAAATAGGTCATTGCACTTACTGTACATCAAATCACGATATGGACTAATATCTGTAAATATTAAGCCGGAACAGTCTATTTAAATATGAATCCTGCATGTTCTGCGTGTCTCTGTTAATGAATGGAGCAGAAGCGCTTCTTCATTCATTAAACACACTGAAGCGCACGTGACGCTCTCAGTGATTTCAGCGTCTGCTGTCTCACTAAATAAGGACGTGAACACATGAACAACATCTCCAGAACTGCTCTGACCGTCACTTCATGAGCATTTGAGCAAAACTAGAGTCACATCACATACACAGAACTTTAAAGGTACGTCAACCCGTCAAAATAAAAGTCTGGTTTAGATTAAAGTCAAGTATTTGCCAGAGATGTATTACTATTGTTCAGCAGAATGTACATAGCCTACTAGTGTTGGGCGATATGGTCATTTTTCAAATCGTCATATCGTCAGCCCGTGAGATCGACGATACACAATATTATCGAGCATTGGTGGAGCAAGAGAGAGACTCTTTGTTCTTGTCATAGCATAACTATTGGGTGTTTTAAACCTCGCAGGTGCGAGAGAGAGAGCCTATGGAGTCACCAATAAAAAAAAAAAATTACTTTCAAACATACTGACTGATTTAACTAACGTTAAATATAAAAATACTGTATTTAAAACAGCTAGTTCATACATAGTCGGACGCAACTGTCATATCGCACGTCCGCATCTGCGCAGGGAAGTTATCAGTCTAAATGTTCTGCAAAATCAGTCAACGGTGAAAATCAATAGTAGATTTAATTTAAAGTCCAACAGTTTAACACTAATATTGGGCATAAACGAACATTTAAATAGAAAGTATTTAAAACAGGTAAGTTAATATATTTGGAGTAAAGTTGAATTGAACTGCTGCATCAGTCATACAGCGCTCGGGACCGCGCGTCTCATGACGAGTCTGACGCAACGCAACAGAAACAAGAATGAGATGCATTCTAACATAACAGTGGCATTAAACTCAGTTAGTGAGGGCTCGTTTAATATATTGCACATACAGTATATAGGCCGTTTAGATTACTTGTTAAAGTGCAATGAAATACCTTATATCTGCAGACGATGTACGTCTGTTTGTGGATGGAGACTTTGTAACGGCCAAAACTATGTATTTTGCATGCATCACATTATAGTGCGGTGTGCATGAAAATAATAACAAGGCGGCAGATTGAACTTATCATCCATAGTGGTTCTCACGTAGTCCTTCTACGTCATCACCACATAGTGTGTTTTATAAGTTAAGTGATCAGTCTTTAAGAAAAGGACTACGTGAGAACCATGCACTATGGATGATAAATTCGCTCTGCCACCTTGTTAATTATTTTGTCTTTACTTTATTTGTGACGCCAAGAAAGAGTTAATCTCTCATGTATGAGAAGAGTGTGTTGCCGTATACCAGCCATTAAATGTGTGGGACACCAACTCGTCGTTTTCTATCTCTTTCATTTCATGGATTTAACGAATTATCCGAGTCAAAGCGTTTCAACTTCAATCCTCCTGCGCGTGCGAGGTGTGTGTGTGAAATGCGGGCTGTGAAATTAAGTGAAATAGCTGGGCAGTTTAAAAGCCGAATTATAATAAGCAGCCTAATAAAAATAAAAATAAGTTATTATTACTATAATCTAATACATTAATAGGAAAATGAGCCTAATATCGTCTTGATTATCGACAGAGAATTCTGCTTATGTCGATATCTCTGACGATCGTCGATACACGATACTATCGTCTATCGGCACAACCCTATAGCCTACTACTAAATAAAACATTTTTTTAAGGTTTAATCACACAACATTTCTTCCTTGTTTTATTTTTAATAGTAAATCCCCTTTGTTTACCAAAAAGTTAAGTTTGCTTAATTTCCAATAATTAAAAGATAAATTAAATTAATGTTGCTTTATTTAAATCCCCAATTGAATGGCACTTAAATGCACTTAATTCATCTGTCAACTTTATTGTCATTGTTCACAGTACAAGTACAGACAGAGAAACAATGGGTACTAATTAAATGTTTATTTTTGATGTATGCATTGCATTCTATGCATTTAAAAAATAAAAATATTTTTTTTCTAAAAAAGGAAACTTAGTTGTTCATTTTCAGAGACCCAGGAGTCTTATTTTCTCTTGCATAATTAATATTGCACTTTAAGCAAAAACACATTTTATCCGATTACTCGATCAATCGATGGAATTTTTGGTAGAATACTCGATTACTAAAATATTCGATAGCTACAGCCCTAGATTATAATGTCTGTGTGCTACACTACATTTGTTTTTATTAAACGAAGTAATTAGAAAAGCATCAGTCTACGATAATCTACACATTCTTAAGAAATTGTGAGTTCACAGGCAAAAGGCAAAAGATTAGAAAATATAACGACTCGTTAATGCGACTCGGAGTAGACTCTGTCTTTTGAGTGACAATATCTTTATTTATCATGCATTTATCATGATTGTTTTCATTTAAGGGTAGCTACATAATAAACTGCAGAAGAGATATTTTTCAAAAACCCACATGACCTGCTCTTTAAGATGTAAGCGCTGCAATCAAAAGTGGAGGCAGATGGTTGAGAGCTTGCAGGAGCAGGTTTTAGTGACTAAATGATTGAAAAAGTTCTGCAAACATCAGCAGCGTGAAGTCTGTTGTTTTCACCAGAAGGTCCAGTTATGACATTTTGTTTAAACATGCATTTAGAAAATATATTCATGCATTTAAAAAATAGGCGGGGGGGGGGGGGGGTAATAAAATATAATGTCAGACTAATCTTACTGTGTTCATGTGAACTCTGTGCCAAAAACACTCATTACCGGTTTTACTTGTTTACTTAATCCTTACAAACAAACCATGCTGTTGTAATATACATTTCTGGCACTACAATACAAATGCTTAATAGGTGACATTGTTTGGCACTGGAGTCTGGCCACATGACAGCAGGCCTGTTATAACATTACAGCAACTTCTGTTTTGTTGAACAAAATAAAAAAAAACACAACCCAACTCCTGCTGCTGTTGTAAGGCAATAGTAATCATACACGTGTATACCTGGCACATACAGTATACAATACTCATGCAAACATGTGCTTCTTCACCTGCTAGTTTACAATTCTTGTATAGTTATTAAACATGCATGTTTTATTATTGTAAAAGTCACTACTAGATAGATAGATCGATAGATACATAGATAGATGTCAAACTCTGTTGTGAAAATGTATATATTTTAATAAAAGCATATTTGTCACAATTTTTCATACCTTATGAAATAGCTGGTAAAGTAAGCCCAGTTTATAGGTTGCAAGGATCACACCCCCAAGGGCAGCACCCAGAGAGCAGCCCAAAACCACAGATAGGTCCATATCTAAAGTGGCTTGGTGGTTAACGAGCTAATGTCCACCTGTAATGCAAAAGCATTAAAACAAGTAAATAAGCAAGCTGCTAACCGTCGTGTGTTTCAAAGTTGTCTTTTCCCGTGCACAAAATGGCGAGACGGCAGTCAATATTCAACACGCTGTCATTGCTGATCTTTTTATGGCCTTGTTAAGGTCAGACAACACCGTACCTGCCAGTGCTTTCTCCCCTGCTGCAGCGATGAATGAACACAAACAGAAAGCGAATGGAACGAGTGCTACGCAATTGGCGGATAACTCCTCCGCTATTTGAGTAATTGTCTTTACCTGCACTTTGAGCATCTCAGCTGATTCACTTTGAGAATATCAGGCTGCGCCGTAACGTGATTGACAGCGCAGTCATCCAATCGGAGGCTGAAACGTACCTCTGTTATTCCAGAAACCACTGCCAGAAAATGTATTTGTTATTATTAATTTTTTATTTATTTAAGAGTGTTTTTTTGTTGTTGTTACGCAGTCATTTATTTATTTATTTATTTATTTATTTAAACTGAACAGAATCGATGTAGGTGACACCGTATGACCTTTGCTCTAATACTGTTCGAACAAAATAACTTAACTTCGAGAGCTACTCGTATCACTTAATATAACAGGAGTGTCACATTTAGACACGTACTGCACGTTACACAGCCATCTGTAGTAATAAAGTATAAAATTAAACCTTTAACAGGACCTTTTTAATTTTCATAGAAACAGACAGCCACTGAAAGCTTGAAACACTTACTCATGGTGTGTACTGTAGTGTAAAGAATCTTTTACTTTCTCTCAAATTATATTTGATATTTATAAGGCTTTTTGGTTGTTCAAGGTTGTTAAACATATAAGTTAACCATAAGGTATTTTGATTTAAAAAATATAAGAAATATAAGATCTGGCACCAGATCCTGTGAGAAAATATGTTTTTTGTTTGTTTGTTTGTTTGTTTTTTCTGGTAACAGAACAACTACTCAGCAAAGTTGTCTAATTCCCAAAAGCCTGTTAACAGTACAGTCTTTATCTGCCAAGAAGCTGACTGAGCAAAGCCAAAGAAAGGCAGAAGTAGGAGACAAGTAATGATGATATAAAGGAGCAGTTTATTCTTAGTTGTGTATATTTCAATGCTCAGCACAAATCCATCAAGTGTTATTATACCACAATCAATGGAAAATGACTGCTTCACAAACACAGCCTGTGTCATTAAAAACCTTGAAATAGAGACAATCTTTTTACTTGTGAAGTCAAATATCTCATGGAACCACACAACCGTTAAGACTAAACAACAATGGAAAAAATATTAATATAATATAAATGACTGATCAATAAATGAATCAATGAAATTGGTATATAAATGGTTAAAATGTATTATTAGAAACAATCACATGATTAAATGGAATAATTGTTAAATGGTTATCAATGAATGAGGAATAAATGAGTAAAAATGTTTTAAAAAAAGTAAAACACAACACAAATGTATGCTTGCTCTCTCAAAGCAACACATACAGGTTGCTGCAAATTATTACATATTTAATCCGATAATGTCTCAGGTGCTTATTCAAACAGTTCAGAAAACCTGTAATACAAAACAGCTGTCTTTATTTGAATTGATTAATCAAATGGGGAAGTCTTTTGCTAAATCTGTACTCTTTACTTGTGATGTCTTGCTTTAAGTAATTCAAGTTCAGATCTGTTTTGATGGATGTGAGCCTGAGATTGTAAAGCTGCAGGTGTGTTTCATATGAGGGTGCAAAACAGTTGTGTAGATACGTCGACGGTCTTGCCGTATTCAAGATTTCCAGCAAAATTGATTGTTTCCGCAGCTTTGAGTTCCTCAAAAACAACAATCTAAAAGATTGAAAAGGAAACAAAAGGAAAGGATTTAAAAGGAAGAAAGAATTTGTATTTATTAATGCAGAATACATTTTCTAGAACTAGTTTAGACATGTCATACTTTACTATGTTTACATATCATTACCTTATTATCTCCACTCCTGAGCCAGGGACCAGGAAGATAGAGGGCTTTCTGAGGACCAACTGACCAGTGGCGTCCAAGATTTTGCCCGTTCACAAAAACCACTCCTTTACTCCAATTCTGCCAACAATACAGAACAGATTCTTTGTCTTCTGTGTTCTAACGCTATGAGCAAACATGTCAGTCAAGGAAGAAAAGCAAATGTGAGCAAACAGAAATAAAACGGTGTAGAACTCTGCTGAATACTCACTGGCAGCTTCAAAAAAGTATCTGTGGGCTGATCCACTACCAGGGATGTTCTGAAAAACGCAGGGTAGGTGGGCTTCGTACCAACAGACGTCCATTTCTGAGACTGCAGTCTAAGAAAAATGGAGAGATTCAAGGAATATGGAGAGTTAGTTTCTTCATCAGAACACATTTGAAGAAATATAGCATTACACACTTCCACACCAATGGATCCTCTGCAGTGAATGGGTGCCATCAGAATGGAGTCCAAACAGCTGATAAAAAAACATCACAATAATCCACAAATAACGAATACAATCCACAAAATGAGAGTTTGTAATCAACATCATTAAGATTTTTAACTTGAAAGTGTTGCTTCCAGCAAAAATAAAAGGTCTCAAACCATAATATTGTTTCAGGAGAGAAATATGATTATAAATGCATTTATTAAATCACTGTTTACAAGTGAAATAGTCCAAATCAGTTCTGGAAAAAAAAAAATATTTGGGTGGATTTTGATGTGAGAGGACAACAAAGGATGTACTTTTTCACTGGAGGAAGTGTTATCATGGATTATGGACTGGTTTATGCTAAGTTAAAATACCTTACTGTGAGTTTTTCAATTAACAAGACATTAACTGATGGACTGGAGTAGAGTGGTGTGGATTCCTTGTGGATTGTTGTGATGTTTTTATCAGCTGTTTGGACTCTTATTCTGACGGCACCCATTCACTGCAGAGGATCCACTGGTGAATAAATGAAGTAATGCTCAATTTCTCCAAATCTGTTCCAATGGGCAAAGACGAGTAAATTGTATTTTCACTTTTGGGTGAATTGTTTCTGTCAGTTTTGTCCTTTGGTTTTAAAACACCAGTTATTAACCCCCAGATAAACCAGTTATGCCTTTGTCTACTGCAGCTGAAGTTACCAGAACCAGTATAGCACTGTAGATACAAAAAAATACTCAGAATGAACCTGTTAATGAAACTGGTCTTCATATCCAAACAGTGCATTGTGAACTTTTTTAGAGGTACATTATCCAGAGTTATATCACCAACAAGCCCTGCATGGATCAAAATAAAAATGAATGAGCATGCTGTTATGGTCACTTTACTCCTGCTCCTATCTATTTCTATAGTATAGTGAGATGCAATTAAACCATGACAATATATGATCGTTTTTACTACACCTTTCTGTTGGTTGTCAAGAGCTGGACCATAGTTCACTCGTCCACAATTCTCAACAAGCAAACTCAAGGTTCTCTCACTCTGTGAACAGAAATTAGGGAAATGCACAATAATTAAACATAAAATAATTATTACCAGATTTGTACAATATTAATATATTTAGGAAAAGAACATTCAAAAATATGTTTTAGTTTGAGGTTTTTGTTTGGCATGTTTAGTTTAATTACCCTTATGTAAAACCTTAAAGGGATAGTTCACCCAAAAACAAAATTTTTCATCATTTACTCACCCTTATGTCGTTCCAAACCTGTATGAGTTGGTGGTTCCCATTGACTAACATAGTATTTATTTTCCTACTATGGAAGTCAGAGGGAACCACCAAGAAGAAAGCAACTCATACAATGCAAGGCAAGTTTATTTATATAGCACATTTCGTACACAATGGTAATTCAAAGTGCTTTACATAAAAGAAAGTAAAATAATCATGAAGAAAAATAATAACAAAAATAAAACAAGCAATTTTAAAACTTTTAAAATGATGAAAACATTTACTTATGAATTTAAAAACAGTTAAAAAAAAAAAAATAAAAATAAAAAACCAGTGAAAATATAGTGCAATCAGTTCGGACATTGCACAGTGCTCATTCAATAAATGCACAGCTAAACAGATGAGTTTTAAGTCTAGATTTAAATGTGACTAGTGTTTTAGCACATCTGATCTCTTCTAGAAGCTGATTCCAACTGCGGGCAGCATAGTAACTAAAGGCGGACTCCCCCTTGTTTTGTGTGAACCCTTGGTATTTCTAACTGACTCGATCCTAGTGATCTGAGTGCCCTGTTGGATTTAAATTCAGTGAGCATATCTGCAATATATTTTGGTCCTAGGTCATTTAGTGACTTATATACGAGTAAAAGTACTTTAAAATCAATCCTAAATGTAACTGGAAGCCAGTGTAAGGACCTGAGGAGTGGTGTGATATGCTCAGATTTTCTGGTTCTAGTCAGAATCCTGGCAGCAGCGTTCTGGATGAGCTGCAGCTGTCTAATGGTCTTTTTGGTAAGGCCGGTGAGGAGCCCATTACAATAGTCCACCCTGCTGGTAATGAAGGCATGAACAAGTTTCTCCAAGTCTTGACTGGAAACAAAACATCTAATTATTGCAATGTTTTTTAAATGATAGTATGCTGATTTAGTTACTGCTTTGACATGACTACTGAAACTAAGGTCTGTCTCCAGAATCACACCAAGATTCCTGACTTGATTTTTAGTTGTTTGACCCCTAGAGTCAAGGTATGCATTCATCTTGAAAACTTCATCTTTGTTTCCAAATGCAATCACTTCAGTTTTTTCCTTATTTAACTGAAGATAGTTCTGGCACATCCAACTATTAATTTCATAAATGCATTGGCAGAGGGAGTCAATGGGGCTGTAGTCATTTGGAGATAAGGCTAGGTAAATCTGGGTATCATCAGCATAGCTGTGATAGGCAATTTGGTTCTTTCTCATTATTTGACTTAGTGGAAGCATATACAGGCTAAACAAGAGCGGTGCAAGAATTGAGCCTTGTGGGACTCCACATGTCATGGACATCCACTTAGACTTATGCTCTCCTAGACTCACATAATAACCTCTCCCTTCTAAGTATGACCTGAACCATTTGAGTACTATCCCAGAAACAGGTTTGGAACGACATGAGGGTGAGTAAATAACAGAATTTTTGGGTGAACTATACTTTTAATAAAGCAGAAATGCATCATACTTACCTTACTGTGAGGTATTTTAACTTTCTGTGTTCTATAATCTAAAACACCAATGAGTTCTCGGTCAATAAACACCTAAAAAAAAAGAAGAAGAAGAAAAAAAAGAAAGAATTAGAATTCTCTCCTAGATTTAACTTGTTCTTTATTGTCATCCATAATAACCTTTATGGAGGCCAGGATTGATCTGGAAAAGGTCTTACTAGAGCTCTGTCACGAACATGGTTCCTTGAGTTGAGATCTCCACCTGAATAAATGTCAGTCTGATAGAGAGTGTATCCATAGGACTGACCATTGTTGTGGTTCACAGGAAGGCTCTCCATGTTAACAGGATCATCAGCTCTGAAAAGCTATTGGATAAACGTTTTTTGGTCATTTTGGGAACATATCTTGCCAAATGTGTTCTCCCTTTCAACATGAAGCAGTATTCGCAAACCAATTATTCTTCCCTACATTTTCATTACACATTTTCATACATACATACATTTTCTAGTAAAAAAGGATATTTATTGATAAAAACATGAATACTAGGTCGGTTTTGATTATACAGAAGATGAAATGTGTATATTTGATGCAAAAATGCACAGATTAGCTTGTTTACAATATTTGGTGAGCTCATGTTGATCAATGCTTACATGTGAATAAAAGCCTAAATTAAATCTGTTCATAATATAAAGTGATTGTTTCTCTTCAAAAGACTTGACTGCTCGCTCGGTCTATACTTTTACAATGTCTTTATGAACGTTTGAAAGCTTCAAAAATGTTGGTTATGTGTACTTTTAATGGACAGACAAAATTATGAGAGAATTTTCAAACAAAAATCTTTGTTTGTGTTCCATTTTTGAGGAAAAAAAGAAGTGCATTAAAAATTAATAGTGGGATACACTGTTCTTACAGTTTCTGCACACTGAAGACTCTCCCATAGTGAAATATAATGAGTAACTGTCAGCGGCTCATATGCTCTTCTGCTCTGCACAGCTGGCGGCTCTGATATCGGCTCATCTTTCATAAACACAGACAGACAGATGTGAAGAGACCAGGACAGAGGTACAGAGAGCTTCAGCTCCATGAATACATTTTTAAAACATCATTGTAGAAACATACTGCTGTAGGTGCTCAGCAAGCTCCTCAAGAGATGATACTTGGTTGTATAATCACCACTTTCAGTCAGTGGAGCATCATAATCTAAGAGAGATGCAGAGGGGACGATGCTCAAGAAACATTTCTGATTATTATCAATCATGAAACAAAGCTGCTTATTACTTTGCCAGGATTCTTTGATTAGAAAGTTTCTAGAACAGCATTTATTTGAAATACAAAACTTTTGTATGTATAACCATGAATCACTTTTAATCAATTTAATGCATCCTTGCTGAATAAAATAAATAACTTCCTTCAAAAACAAATCTTAGTGACTACAAACTTTTGAATGGTAGTGTACATTGTCTCAGTGGTCATAAATATTAAAACTACTGAACCATAGCTGCCTGTCTGTGGTTTGTAGGTTCCCAAGTCAACAGCTCCGTTCATGAATCCAAAGCTGGTTCCTCCATGAAACATGTAGAAATTGATGGAGATGCCACGATCTAGAAGCTCTCGCACTATAGAGATCATTTCTGTCATAAGAGAAGAGATCCAGACACAATACATGTCAAAGCAGAGAGAACTTATCAGACATTAGAATATACACTCACCGGCCACTTTATAAGGTACACCTGTTCAATTGCTTGGTAGCACAAATTGCTAATAAGCCACTCAATGCATTTAGGCATCTAGATTTGCTGAAGACGACTTGCTCAAGTTCAAACCGAGCATCAGAATGGGGAAGAAATGGGATTTAAGTTACTTTGAATGTGGAATGGTTGTTGGTGCCAGACCAGCTGGTCTGAATACTTCAAATACTGCTGATCTACTTGGATTTTCTACTGGGAGTTTACAGAGAATGGTCAGAAAAAGAGAAAATATCCAGTGAGCGGCAGTTGTGTGGACCAAAATGCCTTGTTGATGTCAGAGGTCAGAGGAGAATGGGCAGACTGGTTAGAGATGATAGAAAGGCAACAGTAACTCAAATAACCACTCGTTACAGCCGAGGTATGCAGAATACCATCTCTAAACACACAATACGTCGAAGCAGATGAACTACAGCAGCAGAAGACCACACCGGGTGCTGCTCCTCTCAGCTAAGAACAGGAAACTGAGGCTACAGTTCACACAGGCTCAACAAAATTGGACAACAGAAGATTGGGAAAACATTACCTGGTCTGATGAGTCTAGATTTCTGCTGCAACATTCAGATGGTAGGGTCAGAGTTTGGCGTAAAGAACACAAAAGCATGGATCCATCCTGCCTTGTCTCAATGGTTCAGGCTGGTGGTGGTGGTGTAATGATGTGGGAGATAGTTTATTGGCACACTTTGGGCCCCTTAGTACCAACTGATCATTGTTTAAACGTCACAGCCAAACCTGAGTGTTGTTGCTGACCATTTCCATCCCTTTATGACTACAGTGTACTTATCTTCTGATGGGTACTTCCAGCAGGATAATGCACCATATCACAAAGCTCAGATCATCTCAGACTGGTTACTTGAACATGACAATGAGTTCACTTTACTCAAATGCTCTCATGTCAATATGGACCAAAATCTCTGAGGAATGTTTCCAACACCTTGTTAAATCTATGCCATGAAGAATTAAGGCAGTTCTGAAGGCAAAAGGGGGTCCAACCCAGTAATAGCAAGGTGTTTCTAATAAAGTGGCCTGTGAGTGTATACGGACAAAAGAAAAGGCAATTTGCGCAAGGTAAATGGATTGTTTTTTTATACATTCATATATATTATGGCATTGTATCAGGCAAAAAGTAAGCTTAGATACAATGTGTCCATTCTATTTGGTCTGTTCATCTGTGTCAATGTCCACATTCTCACTTTGAGGCATGATGAGGCTGATTCTTTACCTGGCGCAGAGAAAACATGATGAGGTTCCCCCCAGACATCAAACCAGCCAGACCAGTATTCCATCACCATCAGCGGCTTCTGTGGCTGCAGCGAAGAACACGTTTAAATCTCTTCTATACTAGGGATGGGAGTATCGATCTGAGAGTCCCTTATCAAGCTGAATCATGATTTTACTAAAGTGACTTAGTTCAACTATATATTTGTAGATTTCCATGGTCACCACTACATAAACATTTTAACCACGTGTAAACAAAAAAATTACCTAATAAGTTGTATTTAAAGAATATACTGAACATTAAAATGCATTTGAAATATAAAGTTAAGTGGGAATTATTACCCATTTTACACTTAGTAATTAAATAATTGAACAAATTTCCTAATTTAAAAGTATTGTATCGGTATCGATATCAATGATACTGGCCTTTAAAAGTATCGGTATCGTATCGAAAACAAAATAAGTGATACCACTCATCCCTACTTTGGGCTGTCTACAGTATATGTAGTAGGCTGCATTTATGTATAGTTTATTTTACAAACAAGTAGTAGGGATTTCCTTGTTTTAACCCATATTTCTTAATCATACTTAATCTTCAGAAAGTATAGTATAAGAGTTTGCAGGATATATTGCAGATTTAGTAGATATTTGTGCTAAAAAATACAGCCGTTGGTATTTTAACACTGTAGTCATTTAACTAAATAAATTGTAAATACGGACAGATTTGAAAACATTCTAAAATTTTTACTGACCTGCAATTCTGCTAAATGCTGTACATCACCAAAAGTCAGTTTCTGTAGGTTCACTGTCTGCAAGACTTTTAAAGGAGATGACAATCAGATATGATCTATTGTAAAAGAACTTTACTTACCTACACTAATGTTCAAAAGTTTGAAATATTAGTATATTAGTAATGTATACATATATATATATATATATATATATATATATATATATATATTATATATATATATACACACATATATTATTTTTTATTTTTTTTATTTTTTAATATAATACTTTCTATTTATAAAAAGTGTATCATATCTTACTCAACTGTTTTCAACATTGGCAATAATAAGAAATGTTTCCAATTTAAAATTTTAAATATTATAATTTCTGAAGAATTATGTGACTCAAGACTGAAGTAACGGCTGCTAAAAATAAATTAGATTTTAAAATATATTAAATGAGAAAATGTTTTTTCAAAATTGTAATAATATTTCACAATATTACTGTTTTATCTGTATTTTTGATTAAATTATGCAGCCTTAGCCAGCAGAGGAGACTTCTTTCTAAAACATTTTTTTTTTAAGTAGTGTAAATGCAAATCGATTATTTCACTTGTATTCATACTGTTGAGTTATCACATTATTAACAAGCAGTGGAGACACTCAATGAATGATTGGATATATGAATGCTACTGTACCTCCATCTACCCCTCCACACTTCATCCCGTCATGGTTGTCTGATGTGAGGAGAAGCTCGGAGATTCCCCGGGACAGTAACGCCTGTTGATTATGAGAACAAACTCTGTAAGAACTGGCTCAACATAATGCAGAGTAAATGATAATTTAATTTAATTTCATGTCATACCTCTTTGATGAATGACATGTATTGCTCATCCTTTGCATATGAACCATATTCATTTTCTACTTGAACAGCAATAATAGGGCCTCCATTCTTATACTGCAGAGAAAGCAGTGGGGACAAATTCAAGACCAAAGCCAACCAAATAAAAACTCAAACGAAACAAATAACACATATTTGACCTGGAGGGGTGTGACTCTCGGAATAAGTTTATCAAAGTACGAGTTCACAGCACTTGTGAAACCAGAGTAGGTCGTTCTTAATTTCATTTTCTTATCCTGCAGCAGCCAGCTGATTAAAAAAAGGTAAGAAAAAAAAGAAATTATATATATATATATATATATATATATATATATATATATATATATATATATATATATATATATTGAAATATGTTTTATTAAAAAAGACTAAAGAAAAGAAACAAATTCACGTTTTCATAACAGGTGAGACACTAACCTTGGTAACCCACCCAAATCCCACTCGGCACATATGTACGGCCCCGGACGCAGAATCACCCAAAGGCTTAATTCCCCTGCTAGACGAATGTATGCCCTTGAAGTATGCAAAGATTTGTTAAAATGTAATGTGATATGAAATGTTTATTCTTGAGGCAAATTTCACTGCAGTTCAAACACTTGCCATACACTTTAAACAGTTATGTTCTGAAATATTACTATCATTTAAAAGAACTGTTTGGCTGGTGAAAATTCAGCTTTGTTATCAAATTACATATTGTAAAAAAAATACAATATTTTTTTTTTTTTTCAATATTTCACAATACTAATGTTTTACTGTATTTTGACCAAATAAATGCATCCTTGGTGAGCACAGAATATTTATTTTAAAACTGTGAAAAAAAGCTAATTATTTCAAACTTTTGACCGTTTTTTGAAGTCATATATGAAAGACTGATTTGGTACAGTAATCCCCCAGAACACAGGCAACACCTCTAGCATCTCTAAGATGCATTTACATACTAATATTTTCCTCAGCACACATAAAACTCTTCTTCTTATAGTATAGTTCAGAAATATCATTAATAAATTACATATAAATAAATAAACAAACAAAGCAACATCACTTACTCAAGATCCAGCTCCTCCTGAAAAAGATAAAGTCCTCTTTCTGGTTCATGAAGATTCCACGGGACGTACCTGACAGACAAAACATGACAAATATGACTCTTCAAGAAGATTCTGATGGGAAAATAAAAATCTATCGTGGTCTTACGTGGTGAGAGTATTGAGACCACAGGCCTTGAGTTTGAGCAGCCGGTCTCTCCAGTATGCCCTGGGGACCCGAAAGTAATGGATGGAGCCTCCGAGGATCCGAAATGGGGCTCCATCTAAAGTGAAGTGGGTGGAGTCTGCGCTCAGTCCCTGTCTCTCAGACATTCTCTGAAAGAACAACACCATTAAAAAATGACAGAGTATTTGATATAAAATGCTGTAATTATGCTCACACACATGCTAAAAAGAAGTGTGCTCAATTGTAGTGAATGTGCACTTAATAAACATGCAGACAATATGATTTTAGTTAAATAAAAGGCAGTTTAAGTGTATAAAGAGAGCACACATTTATGACTATATTTAACACAAGTACACACTTTTAAAAAGTGCACTTTGTAACGACGTTAATTTAAAGTGCCCCTATTATGGATTTTTTAAAATTACTTTTCATGCAGTGTAACACAGTTCTAAGTGAATGAAAACAGCCAGAAAACAGCCAAAGTTTTAAATCTGAAAGTGCACCATGTATAAAGATATTGTCTCTAAAAAGAAATAGTTGACTCTGAATCATTGAAACGAGTCGTTTTTAAAAACGAACCCCAGGCCGTTTCATGTTGACGTCAACATGAAACATTAGCATAAGTTTCGTGTTGGTCTGAATGAAAATGTCAATTCATTCTTTGCCACTAGGTGGCGCTTTTGAAGCGGTAAAAATCTCGGTTTCCCCGTTAACACTGTACAAAAAGTAGCACTGCTCACAAACACTGCTTTATCAGTCATTACAGACGCAATGAACTTAAAATGAGACCGATGGACCAATCATCGCAGATTAGCGTCATGCAAAGGAGGAGTTTGGAAAAATTTGATGAAACATTTGGGAGTCGTTGAACAAGTAAGGTAACAATAAATGCATATTATAAAACAATGAAAGTGTTTTTGACCTTGCATGCGTGTCAACCTGTTGTTGGGGACTTGCAAAACCAAAATATGAACCTTTCATTACCCATAATAGGGGCACTTTAAAAATGTATTTTAAAGAACATTATTAACCTGAGGTTTAATAATCTTTTTTTTTAAGACTTTGAAGTACACTTATTTTGATGTGTTAACTAACATAGCAAAGAACGTGTAAAGTACTTAATTTTAACAGTAGTTTTACATTTATTTTAGAAAGTTTCAGTAGGAATGCATACATTTTAGTTATCAAAAATGTTTATCAGTACATTTGACACTTTAACCACATTTAAGCCAATAGAATTATGAAATTACAGATATATATTTAAATGGGTCAAAAATATATTTTAATTTCAAGGAACTGCATTTAATTTAAACTTACACTATAATGCATTTTTACTTAACTGTAAATTAATTAATTAAATATCCAAAAGCATGACATTCAGTTAACATTTAAGTACATTCTTTTAAAGTATTATTTCTATAAAAAGTACTTTTTAAAATTATTTTTAAGTGTAATTATTTTTCGCAAGGGTTAGCAATAGAACTAAACTTGTTAGAACACTGAGCAAACTGAATCTAATGTATCAAATGGGTCCAATTCAAAATAACATACACTACACATAAAAACCAAGCTGTATAATTGATATATTAGCCATATTATTGAGTCTTACCTACAACACTGTTACACTGGCAGTTGTTCAGAGAGGAGCACTAATCGAAGCTGTGCCACTGTACCAGCTGGATCAAAGGAAATCAATGAAGCAAAGTCCAGAATACACTGATACAAAGAGAACAAGGCAGGCTTTGTTTTGAGGATAGACTGCTGTTATTGTGGTTTGGGTGGAGCACTAAATATAATCATACTTCTAGTATATAGTTTACCATATCTTATTATACATGTGATTGTGAATTTATTTTTTATTTTATTTCTTAAATAAGTGTTGTTGTTTTTTTACGTTATTTAATTATTTATTCAAGTATTTAAGGAAAATGGCTTTTGCCACATACTGCCATCATGTGGTGTAAACCATTCCATACAAAAACACCACTCAACGTTCACAGTTCCAGTTCTTTAACAAACAAAACAAAAATGGTTTGTTTGCCTAAAAATCATCAATTCCCTTATTTTGACAAAAGCAACATCACGCAAAATTCTAAATTTTATTTCTGGAATGAAAAATGCAAGAAAGCACAATTCGTCACCACTGTAAATCATTCACAACTTCTGTCTGATCTTCTGCAGGCTACTTGACTTACAGAAACTTACAGAAACGTTTCGATTGGTGATCATTTGCTAATGTGGACAGAACAAACTCAAAAAAGCAAATAAGAGTCAATTGGAAGGCACGTTCATATACATATTATCAAAATAGTCCCCAACATGGACACTTCGTGTATCGACTACCCTAACCTTGGATTGTCTCGACATGAATTCCTTTATAAGTTACTTTTAAAACAGGACGTCGTCGGGACGGGACATAATGAAAGGCTCAATCCTTTTAAATAACCATTAACCTTTACATCTTAAGTTATATTTCTGTACCGTGATAAATAAATCACTCACATTAGCCTATAGCTTATTTTAGTCACTGCTCCAGCGCTGGTTCAGCTCCCAGTCTGTTGTTGAGCGACATCTACTGACACTACAGCCGAGACATGCTAGATAATATAAAGATTATAACCTACATACATGAAAGTTTTGATTCCCATTTATATTTCATTCATTTGTTTGATTATTATTGGTTTGTTTGTTAGTTTTTTCACACACAGAGAATGGGGATATGCTTAAATTGCAGAATTTATCATTTTTATCCTCGCTTCTATTTAAATTGTGAAAGTTTAAAAGGGATTAGGAAATAGAAATTAATTGTTGCCATATGGCAACATTACCTTCCAGGGTTAAAGGTTTTTACAAAATTTATAACTTTTAAAAAGCACATTACAATAAAAAGTATTATTCTGTGTGTGATTACAAATGTGATATTGTGTCTTCATTTCTTTTCTACTTCATCTTTTTTTTAACGTTTGCATTATTTTAGAACTAGTAAAGGGTAGCTCGACCTAAATTTGAGGACAACAACAGATATAAGCCACAGTCAACGGTTATTTTTCTTTTTATTATATGGATTTTTGTGTGTTTCTTGTACAGTGTTTTAAACTTGTCAAGTAGCCTAATTTCAAATCAAAATCAAATCATGTCACTCTATTGGTGACGAGAGAGTACACTCTCAAAAATGAAGGTGTTTCACGATGCCATAGAAGAACCTTTTTCGTCTAAATGGTTCCATTAAGAAACTTTAAAATCTGTTTCATAAAAGATTCTTTGTGGCGAAAGAAGGTTCTTCGGATTACAAAAAGGTAGAAAAAGATGGTTCTTTAAAGAAACTTTGACTGCACCTTTAGTTTTATTTTCAAATGAAGAGTTCTTCTCTAAAGAAGGCTACGTTGTAACTATTTTCCATGTCTGTCATTTGCCTTAAAGAAATAAAAGGGTACAGAAATAACAGAAATATAAAAATTCCACCTGTCCAAGCCATTTTATCCAACGCATTACATCTCAAAACCAATCAAAAACTGCCCAATTTGCCAACATTGATGAAGAAAATACTGGTAAACATGTAAGGAGTCCAGTTCTGAATATATGTTTTTTCTCTTATCAGGTCCTTAAAATTTCCCAGCAACACACACACACACACACACACACACACACACACACGCACACACACACTCACACACACACAAAACAAAGACACTTTTAAGAGTCACACCCGTCTTGTTATCCTGTACTTGTCTCTCTGTAGCTCACGTGCTCTTTTTTTCTCTATCTCTCTTTGTTTACATCTGTAGCTGTCGTATCTTTGTTGTGAGTCTTTATGTCTGTTTGTGTTTCTGCTCATCACCATGAAAGAATCTGAACTTCAAGAATAGTTTATGAAGCTGAATAACCTGGTTGATAATCAAGAACTCAATAATGAGTTCCAAAGTCTTGATCACTTGCTTTGTGATCTGCAGGAAGAGGAAGAAACCGCACCAGTAAAGACACATAAACCAAGGGTTGATTGGAGAAAGAGAGACATTGAAGGAAACATTGTCTATGCAAGGCCAAGATCAAGCAGGTTTCAGTCAAGTAAGGGTCAGTGTAGTTTTCCATTCAACATATATTCAATATCTACATTGATTAGGAATTATGAATGTATCAAACAAGGAATATATCAGGTAAAACAATCAAACCACAACAACTCATTAGATTTTTGACATGAAAATAAATAAATTACATACAAAATTTTGTAAAGCAGTATAAACAACACTAAATTATTGGTCTTGGTAAGGCTGTGCTTGAAGCAGTTTGTCCTGAGTGTGTTGTCAGTGGCCAACCAGCTTGTTTCTTTTTTAATGATCTGCTTCTACAGCAAGCACTCTTATTTGCTTTCATCATCTATATGAAACCTTATATAACTGCAAGTAATCAAACCGTCCACAGTTGGGTTTGGAAAATAAAAAAGTCTGCTAGTCCTTCTCTTTAGCTTAAGATTAAACAGTGAGCTTGGGCCATTTCAGGGTGGTAATAATGGTGGTAAAATTGTGCCACTAGGACTAGCTGAAAATGTTGTAAATGTTTTTTTTTTCTTTTCTTTTACATCTGATCACATTCGGAAAACTGATCCTCCCATCAATGCTCCTGGCAGTAACTGTGAGGTGGCCTTAGCTCCAGAGACTGTTGGTGTGTCCTTCATTGTGTAAATTACATTTTAAAAATTTGCCAGAAAACTTTGCCACAATTTATGCCACATATGTCTTTTTTTCATTTGAAGAAAAGAAGATGGCAGCACCGGGACTGTCCTGTCAAGCATTTCTAAGAATGCTGGATCAGTGAACTGTCTGCTTTGTTCGTGTGTTTATTGAATTTATTTATCCTACAGTATTTTTAATCTCTTTGTATTGTGAGTTGAAAAACTGTTTTAATGCCAATGTTTTTGTTGTACGTTATAAGCTGTTGGTTTTCTTAATTTTAACAGACTGGCAAGATCTCCACAGACAGTTTTCAGAAACGTTTTATTGAGTGGGAGGCTGTGCAATATGAGGTGGGCAAAATCTGCAAGGAAGAGCCCTTCATCTGTCCTGCGTGCACCCCAGTTATGCTGGCAGTTTCAGTAGATGGAAAACGCAAGCATTACCGTTTCAAGAATGCAGTTAGGTATTCCAAACTGTGTATAATGTCATGTTGAAACAATATTAAAAAGAAAAAAATATTTTTAATGTGCACCAAGTAAAATTAGATTACAAGGTATCATAAACTTTTGTGTACCTGTTCTGTACATGTATATATATATATATATATATATATATATATATATATATATATATATATATATATATATATATCTGAGAAACAGGCCATCTTTGAAGACATCTTTATACTGTAGCTAAGGATGAAGATGTGACCAGATTTGTGGACTATGTACATTCACAAGACATCAAAACATGTACAATTGCTGATAAGACAATATATAGGACTACAATTACCTCCCACTGAAGAGTTTGTTTAGGAGAGTCTTATTTTCATCAACCATTTTCCATATTTTAGGTCAGTGGAAGAGGTGTTTGTGGAGGGCAATGGTCAGCAGCAAGGGAGACCTCCCAAAGATCGGCCAGCAAGGTAGACAAGGAGGGATTAGAGCTGATGCTCTCTGCTTTAAATATTTACAGAGGGCAATTTTTGCCTATCCCCTGCATCAAAGGCAAATCCTTTACATATGTTAACCTGCTTACAAACCTTGAGTCGCA
This sequence comes from Carassius carassius, assembly GCF_963082965.1. Classification (NCBI taxonomy): domain Eukaryota; kingdom Metazoa; phylum Chordata; class Actinopteri; order Cypriniformes; family Cyprinidae; genus Carassius; species Carassius carassius. Next base: position 5,076,248 of record NC_081777.1, read on the forward strand.
AGCACCAGACTGTCCTTGTAAAGAGTGAGGAACAGCCAGGGTCTTGAGAGACAGCCCGCGGCTTGAGTGAGCAGCAGACAGTGGCTATAACAAGAAATGGCCGGCAGATTTGACGAAGGAGCGGCCAGGGGTTGTGGCAACCACATGTGATGACACTGGGCTGGACTCCACTTCATCCACAGTGAAAGCCAATCTGGGTGATCCACAGTGTGAAGTTGATGTATTTCCTCAGTGACCAGCACGGATCAACTCTAGGCATGACGAAACTGATATCGTGCTCTTATGGAAGGCCAAACAAAGTAGTTTCACAATGAAACACACAGTTTCTCCTCGAAAAGGTGCTGGCGGCAACAGCAAGAATAAAAGGTATACCTTCTTTCTTTGCTGATCATTTGCAGCGTTTTGCAAATCTTCCCACATTGTGATGCAGAGATGTGGGGGCATGTTTTAGGGGGGTGTGGACAATTCTATGCTTTTATAAGGAATATCTCTTTGGATTTGAGACTTTAGTCTTTGCAACTTTACAGATCTTATTTATGCAAGAGCTTGTAACACTCCAAAGAGAAAGAAAATTTTTAAATTGCATTACAAAACCCCTTTAATATTTCACTTCTTTTTGCTTGAGACTTTTAAGTCTGTCATATCACACTCAGTAAATGATGTTTTATTAACAAGGTTCGAGAGGAGCACGATCAGATAATCAATCAGTCTGGCCCAGCTGGAGCTTGTCAGCTAATCACCTTAACAAGCACAATTCGGGTAAATATGTATATACAGCCAACTTACCTCTCTTCCACGACTTTCTTCCAGCATCCCGCCTCTACCCCAGCACCTCATTCTTAAACTAATTTCATCCCATTTTTGGGGTTCCCCTGGGAGGGGTTCTCTGGGTTCTTGAGCTCAGAGCCCTCCCTGTGGACAGCATGCCAAAAATGCTACCAATTGCTCTACCATATTATATGTTAGTGTGAACTGGTGAAAGTGTGGTTAGATGTTTAGTGGTACCTATGAGAGAAACTGCAGTTTGTGTACTGTCTCTGTTTTTGTCTGTTTTCAAGTTTGTTGCCTCAGCATGTTAAAAGAACTGTTGTTTCCTGTGCAGAGTTTTATACCAATGAAGAAAAGGCTGCTCACTTTTGTCCGATTTGCTGTTCAGACTCATGGACAGCTTTAAAAGGATTAATCAAAAAAAAAATCGGTTTAATTTATTATTTATGTTTTATTCATTTATTAGGTAATGACCTTTTGTGTCATTCCAAACTTGACCCTTTTTTCTGTGTATTGCAAAAGGGGAAGTTTCACAGAATATCAGGACTGTTCTTTTGCAACATTTAATCTAATCTCAATCTAACAATGACTTCAGTTTATTTCACTTCTTTGTAAAATGTTCTGTTGCTGTAAAAGTGAACTGTATTGGTTGTAATGGGCAGAAGTTGAACTACAGTTTCCGGTGAGACACTGTGACTCCACCTCAACTGAAACAACAGGTCACTCTCATCTGGGCTGCTCATGAAAAACTACTTGAGGTAAACTATTACATTTGTTTTGAATTAGAAATTATTTAATTGTAAATTGCTACAACTGTCAGGAGAGACAACAAATTATGCTTATATCATGTACATTTCACAATAAATGATGCTTATATCGTGTACATTTAAACTTGTTTCTAAAAACACAGCTCACTTCAGATGACTCTCAGAATGTTTGCTGGAGATCTTCTTGCATTCAGCTCTATTCTATCAGGTTCTTGTTTACATATCAAAGTTTGACAACCAGAAAGTTAATTTTATATATTAATTTCAAACACACAAACATACAGTACATTCATTTGAATGTGTGTGTGTGTATGTGTTATATATATTTTTTGTTATTATTAAGTCTTATTATAGCACATTTGTATTCCAGCTGCTTGGTGTCAGTCAGTTCTGGAAGTATCATACCCCAGAACCCTGAACAGCACCAGCGGCTCTTGCCTTCTGATTCCCTGCCTATTCAACATTTCAAAGGAGAGAGAAAACTTTCTTGACAGTTCACCAGTAGTTACATGGAGACGAGGATCTCTGTGGAAACTCTATGATACAGTTAGTTTTACCAATGCTCACCATCAGAAGGAACCTGTGGTGGAAGTGCTGGGTGACCTACGAAAGAAGAACTGCACTTCTGTCATGAGAAACCTCAGCAGCCAGCATTCAGATCGCTACTTCTTCAGGATTCAAACTACGACCATCGCCAGCACTGAAACAATAGCTGTGGCTGTAAATGTGTCAGGTAAGACATAGCAAATGTTTCGATAATAAACCAAGACATTATCAGCACCAAGTGTTGTCAGTGGCCTCAAAACTTTGAAAAATGTCAAGAGGTATGACAAGGCACAATTGATAAGCTAGATATACAAATAGGTCTACAAAATTTTTTTTTTTTTTTACAGTCTCTAGGACCCATTGCTCAATATTAACTTACTTTTTCAAAACATTTCTCACAGTTCTCCTAAACAACTTTTAGCTCAGAAGTTAATTTTACATTCAGAATGCTCTAAAACTACTAAAACATTAATTCTTCAGTCAAATTATTATTCTTTAAGACTAGCAAAGCTTTCAGCCAGCAAGCACTTTATCACTCATTACACAACACTAAGAAGAAGCATTGAACAATCTTCTGTAAAAGTTCTTAACAAAATAAGAATAGCAGCTTTTTATACTTCAGAATTCACTTCAGTCTATGTTACATGGTCCATCTTTACATTAGAGTACAAATGTATTCCCATTTTGTACAGATATCAGAATCACATTTATTGCCAAGTACTGTATGTGTACATGTACAAGGAATTTGTCTTGGTAAATTGGTGTTTGAAAAAAAAAAACAAAAAAAAAAAAAGTACAAACCATGGAACAATGAGATAATTTTAAAATAAGACAAGTAAAAGCTATACAGTAAGAGCAAGAAAAACTTTGGAAAATAAAAATATAAAATACAAAATAAACATTATAAACATATAATATTTACAACAATCTATTTACAGAAATGCAATATAATATACATAACTATGTTTTCTGAGGTATATAAAGACCTTACTTAATGAGCCATTATGTTTTTATTATCTTAGATTGAGCAATTTATATCTACAAACACCACGGGTCCCCTAACATGGAATTTGCCATCATGTTTCTACAGTAGTCCTAGACGGACAAACGGCTTTATAGACCGCGTTTCATCATTTTGTTGTTCTTGCGAATAAAACATTGAAAAAAGGAGCAAGGACATTAACATTAGCAATAACATCTATTTATTGAATAAAGTAAATATAATTCCTTAATTTACATTTGTAAAGAAATCTCAATGCTCTCTGCTTTCTTTACCAACGACATACTTTATTGTGTCGGCCACTTTAACTTCTCTAAAGGGAGGGGTGAGTGAGAAAATCTACACACTGCAGCTTTAACTCTACATTTGTGCAGAATATGTATAGTGAGGTAGTGCAAATGCTTACAGTCTGAGGTGTGAGAATATACAGTAGCAGCCTGAGTTGTGTGTTAATGTAACGTGTGAAACAACACGTGTGTGGTTATTTGTTTATTTTTATTTTTTATGTGAAGTGTAATGTCCATGGGCGTGAGTAAGAAGCCCTGATGGGTGATGGGTATTGTTGATTAGGACAGTTGCAGATGGAAAGAAGCTGTTTTTGTGGCGTGAGGTCCTGGTCCTGATGGACCGCAGTCTTCTGGCAGATGGGAGTGCTTCAGAAAGATTGTGTCCAGGGTGAGAAGTGTTAGCCCCAATCTTAACCACCAGCTTCAGGGTCCTGGAAGTGTACAGGTCCTGAAGAGATGGAAGGTTAAATCTGATTACTTTCTCAGCAAAACAGGTGACACGTTGTAGTCGTCCTTTGTCCTTGGCAGTGACAGCAGCATACCAGATGATGATGGAGGTGTTGAGAGTGGACTCAATGATGAAAGTGTAGAAGAGAACCATCATTGTCTTTGGTAGGTTAAACTTCTTCAGCTTCCTCAGGAAGTACATCCTCTGCTGTGTTTTTTTAATTAGAGAGCTGATGTTGAACTCCCACTTGAGGTCCTGGGTGATGATGGTGTCCTGGAACTGGACAGAGTCCTCAGTTTCTACCGAGGAGTTATGCAGGATAATGGGGGCAGGTGCGGCTTCGTTCTTCCTCAAGTCCATCACCATCTCCACTGTTTTTACAGCATTGAGCTCCAGGTTGTGCTGATTGTACCAGGTCACCAGATTGCCATTCTCCCACCCAAAGGAGGACTAATCCCCATCAGAGATGAACCCAATGAGTGTAGTGTTGTCAACCTTGATCTCAGGGTTTTTCACTATGTGGGTGAAGTCTGTGTGTTACGCGTCAGCACTGATTGTTCTTGTGGGCGTCTCTGCTAATTGTCATCAGCAACAGCTGTTACTCATTACTCATCCCTATATATTGGCCTGTCTAGTGTCTTGTGTTTGTCAGAGCGTTGTTTCCTGTATCTTGTCTAATGTTTTGCTCTCTTGTGTGTTTCTGCGTTTTGGATGTCCGTGTCTCCCCGGAACCCCGTCCACTCGCATATCACCATCAGCATCATCACTTTCCTTTCGGCTCGCTTCCCCGCAGTTCCTGTGTCACCCTGTCCTGCTGCCGACTCATCTCCGCCATTCGGATCATTCACTCACCTGCATCTTCCTGGACTGTGTATCCCCGGCCAAGTATCATCTGTGTTTCCAATCTATATGTGTCATTCTTATTATTAAATATTCATTACTCGCACTTGCTTCCTGCCCAGAGGTGGGTAGTAACGAGTTACATTTACTTCGTTACATTTACTTGAGTAATTTTTGGGGGTTACTAATACTTTTCGGAGTATATTTAAAGATGGGTACTTTATACTCTTACTTGAGTAAATTTTTTGGGGAAAATCTGTACTTTTACTTCGTTATTGTGGGCGTCGATCCTCTCGTTACTTTATCTTAATGCAATAAATGTTATAAATGCTTCAGTTTATTCCAAAGGCGCCGTCTACTTTTCTCTGGGCAATGAGCAATGAGCAATGCCCATTCGCGAATGATTCATTCTTTTGAGTCAATTCTGTTCAAAGGCTTGATCAAACCAATTGGCAAACAAGTGAATTGTTTAATGAATCAGTTTGAAAGAGTCATTCAGTTCCCTGCCGCACGCGCTGAGCATCTGAAGTGGTTCACTCAGAGTTGTAACGTTTACCCCCAATTTCCACCAGATGCGTAACGGCTGCGTTACGGCTCCGGCATGGCGGCGGAGTCAATAGGTTTCCATTAAAGTCAATGAGTGTATTTCCACTGAATGCGTTACAGCTGCGTTCCGACTCCGGCGATCCGCAGCCCTCCAGAGCAGATACGCAGAGCTTCTATTTTTGCCAGATGCCGGAGCGCTCCGCAGCACTACAGGGCAGAGTACGCAGGACAGGAAGTCGAGTGACAAAACAGAACAGCCAGAAACAAAATAAAAGATCCATTTAATTTTCAAAATAAAATACACCGCGCTCATATTTCCCTACACTACACCTTGAAAACGTCATTATGGGCGGAGACAGGCTTGTTGAAGTTTTAACCCCCTTGACACGATGGATGAAGAAATGAAAAGAGAAAAGAAAAGAGTTCTATCCTATACTCCTTCGGATAGAAAAATGTTCCTGGTTTGGTAGTTCTGTTTATAGAAACTACATATCGCGCGATCACACCAGAATTCGCGAGATTACATGGGGCATCGTGACGTCAGCTGTCAGTCATGACCGCAGCCGTTCCGCAACAAATACGGACCTGGTGGGTATTGACGGACGACGGAACACGGAGCTGTCACGCAGCGGAGCCGTAACGCAGCCGTTACGCATCTGGTGGAAATTGGGGGTAACGCATTCAGTGGAAATACACTCATTGACTTTAATGGAAACCTATTGACTCCGCCGCCTTGCCGGAGCCGTAACGCAGCCGTTTCGCATCTGGTGGAAATTGGGGGTCAAAGAACATCAGCAGCGTTGAAAACGTGGCTATGGAACTGCACTGAATTGAAAGCAAATCTGCAAAGGCTATTATTTGCTTGCGATGGAGATCCTTATTAGATGAACACCGCGTGTGCTGTCTACTGTAAACAGGTAATAACTTGGGCTACACTCGATTACAGTACACTATACCACTGTGACATTAGTTTGTTGTACGTGTGGCTTATAACAGAGGGGAGTCAAGTTGAATGCATCTTCCAAAAGACAAAAAATAGCCAATTAAGATTTTATTAATTTTAATACAATCACACCGGTGCGAGTACGTTCAGCAAGTCATATCTTCAGCTGCTAAATTCAGATCTGTGATTGCTTGCTGGCGCTGAGCCAGAGATGTTTTTACAGCACTGTGCATTATAACAAACCACACATGATTCTTTTGAGCTTATTAAAGCATTGGCCAATCAGAGGTGTTCCGATGAGTCATCGCTAAAATGCCGGTGCTTCCTTCACTCGCTCCTGACTGAATACCTCTTTCTGGCGAATTCTCTCATCAGAAACAACAAAGTGCAGATGTGTGTACGAATCTTTAATTAAGATATTGATTTCACAGTGTTAACAGTTTCAGTGATTTTAATGGGAATTTCTGAGAGTGATTGAAATCTAGACTGTTAGTGAAAATGATCTTTGATGTAAATGTTATTTGCTCTCTTTCTGAACAATGAAAGATTAGTAGCAATATTTATATCACATTAACTTTCAATGTTAAATTCACATTTAATATAAAGTCAGTCGTATTAAAAATATGTTATGGCATGACACCTATATCTGTTACTTAAGTAACAGACAGGGTTTTATAATAAATGATGAAATATATACATTTATACACACACACATACATAACATACATTTTATCTATATATCTAAATAAAAATAGGCTCAGTATATATGACCCAAAGTAACAAGTAACTACTTGAGTAGATTTTTTATCCGATACTCTTTTACCCTTACTCAAGTAACTATTCAAGACTAGTACTTTTACTTTTACTTGAGTAAATATTTCTAGAAGTACTTTTACTTTTACTTGAGTACAGTTTTTGGGTACTCTACCCACCTCTGTTCCTGCCACTACTTTCACCCAGTCGTTACAAGTGTCATCCGCAAACTTCAGTAGTTTGACAGACTCGTGACTGGAGGTGCAGCTCTTGGTGTACAGGGAGAAGAGGAGAGGAGAAATAACACAACCTTGAGGGGAGCCAGTACTGATGGTTCAGAGGTCAGAAACATGTTTTCCTATTCTCACATGCTGCTTCCTGTCAGACAGGAAGTCTGTGATCCACCTACAGGTGCAATCAGGCACATTCATCTGGCAGAGCTTGTCCAGTAGCAGAGCTGGTATGATTGTATTGAGTGCAGAGCTGAAGTCCACAAACAGGTGCTGGTGTAGGTTCCTGAGGAGCCCAGGTGCTGGAGGATAAAGTGGAGGGCCATGCTAACTGCATCATCTACAGACCTGTTGGCTCTGTAGAAAAACTGCAGGGGGTCCAGGAGAAGGTCTGTGATGGATTTGAGGTGGGACAACACAAGGCGATCGAAGCACTTCATTACTATAGATGTCAGGGTGACAGGTCTGTAGTCATGAAGACCTGTGATCCTGTTTTTTTTTAGGTGGAGGTCTTGAAGCAGTCTGGCACATGGCATATCTCCAATGAGGTGTTAAATATTCAAGTTGAAGGCTGTTGTTACGGGGGTATCAGGACTGCCCCATTGTCTTTCAAAGCAGCAGTAAAACTAATTCAGGTTGTTGACCAGTTGTTGGTCGTTACAGAGTGGGGGGGCTTTAGGTTTACAGTTTGTGATCTTGCGGCTTACACAGAAGAGCGTACGCTGCCTGCGTTCAGCTCATATTCTCCAAAATGCCGCTACAGTGATGAAAAGAGACACAGAGAAGACGAATTGTTGAATAAAGTCATTATTGTAGTTTTCTTCACGTACAAAAAGGATTCTCGCCAATTCATAATGTTACGGTTGAACCACTAATGGCAAATGCACTATTCTGATGATGCTTTTCATACTTTTTTGGACCTTGACAGTTTTATTTACTTGGCAGTCTATGGGACAGTCACTAGCCTCTCGGATTTCATACTAAATATCTTAAATTGTATTCTGAAGACGAACAAAGCTTTTACGGGTTTGGAACGACATGGGGGTAATATCCTTTTAAATTCCCTCTAGAAGCGTGCATTCTGCAAGTGAACATCGCTTGATTGTGCCATCCCAAAGAAGCACAAAGTCTGCTGCTTGTTTTCTTAAAAAAAAGAAAATTAAATTTTTGTATTCTGTTTTATTTTAATTTATTATACAATTAACTAAAGCCAAAAAGACCTATAACACTAGCTCGCTCTATTGTTTTTCTATTCTATTCTGTTTTCTTTTTATTTATTATATATTATCTAAAAGCCCTTGCTACGTGTACTGCGTTTAAGCTAACTGAGACTTGTTATAGCACTTGTTTATCGTTGCTCTTTTGTTGATTTTGATTGCTTCCATTGTCCTCATTTGTAAGTTGCTTTGGATTAAAGCATCTGCTAAAAGACTTAATGTAAATATAAATGTAAATTAAGAGACTGTGTTAACATGCAAACTGGCCTGTATCCATGAGGGATCCCACATGTAAGAGAGGCAGACGATGATGAAAATTCCCCCAGGGGAACTGAAAAGCTCCTATTGGTTAGATAGTTACTACATACTACAAATCAACCATTCAAGTTGAACAATAAGGACTTCATGGTCTATAGTGTCAAAGGCTGCACTAAACAATCAGTCAGAAATTTACATTTCTTTATCTCACGCCTTCTCTTTGTCACACACGCATACATGTCACATGCACACCGGCACACACACACACTTATAAAGTCAGTTTCATAAATGTCTAATTTGTATCTGAAAAATAAGACCGTGATTACACTGATTACAATATTGGTTCACTGTTAGTAAGTCAAACTAGTTCTTAAAGACACAGTATTTTCATAGTGGCTATGTTTATGCAACTGGCCTTAGTTTAGTAAACTTTTACAAAAGTTAACAGTCTGTTACAAACCTCACTATTAGTCTAGGGGTTAAATGAAGTCGTAACAAAATGTAAAGATAAAAAAAAAAGTCTGACGGTCACATCAATCCCCTGATCCAGAAAAGCACAAACACTAAATTAAGCAAAATAACTTAATTTATTAATAACAAAGGAAGCAAATCTTCAGGAGAGGGCCAGGCCAACATAACAAACAAAAACCTCTAACTAAACACGGAAACTCTAAATAACCTTAACTAAAAAAAAAAAGAAAAGAAATGACAGAGTCTTACCTATCTCCCTGTCTACCATAAACATAAACAAAATTTTATATTCAAAGAAAATGGCACCCTCTCCCTACTACCGCTTCCTAAGAAAGATAAACCAAGGTATTTACATAACTTAGAAAATAACAAAAAGAATCATAAACACACCCACCATAACGTTCACACGCTCTCTCATAGTTTGTAATTGACAAGTTCATTCACAAAATTAAGAGGTAATAAATAGGGATGTCCAGATCCGATCACGTGATCGGAAATCGGCCCGATCGCGTGGTTTCAGACTCGATCGGAATAGGACGTTACCTCCCGATCAGGACTCGGATATATATATATTCTCATTAATTTTTAACACATCTTTTGTTATGCGGTGGCACAGAGTTAGACCCTTTTGACTCCACACAGAAACAGCAACGCGTGCGGCATGACATCACTTTGTTTTCAAGAGCTGGTGTGAATAAATATAGATTCAAACTCAAAGAGACATGATAGTTTGCGCATGACCTGATATTTCATTCGGACTCAGGATACAGCGAGATGAACATCACAGAGCGCTAAACTCTCATGCAGTGTGTGTTTCATTCATACTCGAAGCCGTAGCACGCTCTCGCGCTGATATCAGGATATTCCTAATATGGACAAAAGCGTCCAGCTATGCTGTGGTGCTCACAGGAAAACAGAAACTTATGCAAACACGAAGACATTAATATACGATCACGACAATAAATTGTTCTTCAAGTCATCTCCAGCAGGTGATAAATAAAGTATGAACAATGCAGTGCTGATTGACATAGTATTTATTACAGTATATAAACTATTCTGCGTTATTATGTGATAAACAGTGTTTGTAGTATATAAACAAATCATTATTATTTGTTATTGTCCAGCATTTATAGATTTCTAAGCCAATTAAAAGCTAGAAATTAGAGAAAAAATAAAGTTGCCTATACTACCAGTCAGAAGTTTTTGAACAGTAAGCTTGTTAAGGTTTTTTTTTTTTTTTAAGAAGTCCCTTCTATTCACAAAACCTGCATTTATTTGATCCAAAGTACAGCAAAACAGTAAGATTTTGAAATATTTTTACTAGCCTATTTAAAATAGCTGTTTTATATTTGAATATATTTCAAAATGTAATTTATTGAAGATCCTGGATCTGTTTTTTCGCTCTTCTTTATTCTTTTTTTTTTATGTATTATAGAAGTATCAGATCGGGACTCGGTATCGGCAGATACTCAAAATCAAATGACACAATTCACAAATACGTCCACAGGGCGTAACACAGTCATAGGCTATTATTACATTTTAGTGTCTTGGTTTTGATTCAGTTAGTATTTTGTAGTTTAAATGTATTGTAATACATGTCACCAATTATTTTCTATTATTATTATTTACTATACTTTGTTTTTATACAGCCAGTTTCACTTATTGAAGACCCTGTCTGTGAACAAAACAAAAATGCTAAATTATATTTAAGAATTATTTTAATTATATTTTAATGATTGTCACAACCATTAACTGTTATGGGGTCAGTTGCAGCATTTGATTTTGTCTATTCAAGAGCTAATTGTACAGTCGTGGCCAAAAGTTTTGAGAATTACATAAATATTAGTTTTCAAAAAGTTTGCTGCTAAACTGCTTTTAGATCTTTGTTTCAGTTGTTTCTGTGATGTACTGAAATATAATTACAAGCACTTCATATGTTTCAAAGGCTTTTATTGACAATTACATGACATTTATTCAAAGAGTCAGTATTTGCAGTGTTGGCCCTTCTTTTTCAGGACCTCTGCAATTCGACTGGGCATGCTCTTAATCAACTTCTGGGCCAAATCCTGACTGATAGCAACCCATTCTTTCTATCACTTCTTGAAGTTTGTCAGAATTAGTGGGTTTTTGTTTGTCCACCCGCCTCTTGAGGATTGACCACAAGTTCTCAATGGGATTAAGATCTGGGGAGTTTCCCAAAATTTCAACATTCTGGTCCCCGAGCCACTTAGTTATCACTTTTGCCTTATGGCACGGTGCTCCATCGTGCTGGAAAATTCATTGTTCTTCACCAAACTGTTGTTGCCAGTAGTCGATTGATGGGACGTCCGAGGGTTCTCCTGACCAAGGGAAGAGCGGTGGTTGGTAGCTGAGCATGCACTGGAATGGAGTGAGTGCGGTGGTAGGCTGTCGTAGGGAGTTCTGTGTGTACTCGGCCCAGCCTAGGAACTGGTTCCAAGAGTCCTGGTGGCCATGGCAGAAGGTACACAGGAAGTGGCCGATCTCCTGTATCTTCCTCTCTGTCTGCCCATTAGACTGGGGATGGTAACCAGAGGACAAGCTGACGGCCACACCTAGTGGAAGTGGAAGTGGGAGTGGAAGGCCCTCCAAACCCAGGAGATGAACTGGGGGCCTCTGTTGGAGACGATGTCTTCGGGAATGCCAAAGTATCTGAAGACGTGGTTGAACATTAACTGGGCCTTTTCCATGGCCATGGGTAGACCTTTCAAAGGGGAGAAGACGTCATGATTTAGAGAACCGGTCAACTATAACAAGGATACAAGTGTTATTATCAGAGGGAGGCAGATCCGTGATGAAGTCCACCCCTAGGTGTGACCACGGGCGGTTCGGGACGGGCAGAAGGTGGAGCTTGCCTGATGGTAGGTGGCGTGGACTCTTGGAGATGGCGCAGCCTTTACATCCATGCACGTACCTTCTGATGTCTGATGCCATATTGGGCCATCAGAAGTGTTCCCTCAGCAGCGAGAGGGTTTCATTGACCCCTGAGTGACCAGTGCCAAGAGAAGTATGTGCAGAGTGGATGAGTGGAGTGTCCTGTGGATGTATTGCCGTCCTGGGGGACAACCTGGCGGAGTGTTGGTGGAGGGATTGGAGGAGGGTAGGGTCTCGGTTGACCAGGTGATAGGACTGACGATTACCTTCTCAGGAAGTATCGTTTCAGGTTCTTCCAGGTTTTCCTCAGGGGCGTGACACCGGGACAGAGCGTTGGCCTTGATGTTTTTGGCCCCTGGGTGATACGAGATGGAGAAGTTGAAACGGGTAAAGAATAGCGCCCAGCGGGCCTGCCTTGGATTTAGCCTTTTAGCCATGCATAGATACTCAAGGTTTTTGTGGTCCGTGAGAACTAGGAAAGGGTGTTTGGCTCCCTCCAGCCAATGCCTCCACTCCTCCAGAGCCAACTTGAAGGCCAGTAGCTCTCGGTTGCCAATGTCGTAATTGACCTCCGCCGGGTTGAGCTTCCGAGAAAAGAAGACACATGGATGGATGGGATTCCCCTGCTGCTGGGACAGGACCGCTCCCACTCTGGTGGTGGAGGCGTCGACTTCGACGATGAAGGGCCGATTGGGGTCAGGATGTACCAGGAGGGGAGCAGTAGTGAAAGCCTCTTTGAGAGAGTTGAAGGCCTCCGTGGCGGCAGGGTTCCAGGACAGAGACTTGGGCCTATTAAGGAGGAGACTGGTGAGTGGGTTGGTGATGAAGCTGTAGTTCTGGATGAAACGCCGGTAGAAATTATCAAAGCCAAGGAATCGTTGGAGTTCTTTGATGGTGGTAGGAGTGGGCCAGTTCCTGACAGCGTCCACCTTCCCCTCGTCTATCCGGATGTCACTGCTGTCGATGTTATACCCAAGGAAATGCACTGAGGGCTGATGAAAGGAGCATTTCTCAGCCTTGAGGTATAGGAGGAAAGCCCTTAGGAATTGCAGGACTTCCGCAACGTGGCGATGATGTTCCGCTAAGCTCCGGGAGTAAATGAGGATGTCATCAATGTAGACGAGGACGAACTTGTTGAGGAACTCCCGGAGCACCTCATGAATGAAAACCTGGAAAACTGAGGGGGCATTGACTAGTCCATACAGCATCACCAGGTATTCATAGTGGCCAGTAAGGGTGATAAAAGCTGTCTTCCACTCATCCCCCTCATGTAAGCGCTGCAGAGGTCCAACTTGGTGAATACAGTGGCACCACGGAGATGTTCCAGGGCAGCTGGGACGAGAATAGCAGAATTTTACAGTGATGTTGTTGAGGGAACGGTAATCAATCCAGGGCCGCAAGCCTCTGTCCTTATTTTCCACGAAGAAAAAGCTTGAGGCAGCAGGGGAGGTAGATGGATGGATGTAACCTTGCGCCAGTGCCTCCTTAATGTAGTCCTCCATGGCCTTCTCTTCCGGGATGGAGAGGGGGTAGATCCTTCCTTTAGGCACTGACTCACCCGGAAGCAGATCGATGGCACAATCCCATGGCCGGTGTGGAGGCAGCTTGGAGGCCCGTTTGGGGCATAATACGTCACTGAAGGGGGTGTAACAGGTTGGAATGGTGATAGATTGCTTTTCTACAGGGCTCTCGATGGATGTGGTACAGACGGGTAGAGGTTCTGGGGAAAGTTTGGCTGGAACAGGGAATCCAGTAATACAGCCCTGGAAACAGGATTTGCCCCACTTCAGAACTTCGCCCGTCTTCCACGAGATGACTGGGTTATGCTGCTCCAACCACGGGCGCCCTAGGATGACATCAGCGGTGGATTCCTCCAGAACCAGCAGATGGATCTCCTCCTTATGGAGTAGCCCGGTTTGGAGGATTATCGGACCAACACTGTGACGAATACATATTTAACTCAATGGTTTACCGGTTATTGTATGGACCTGGTAGGCTGACGGCGTTGCCGTGGTAGTAAGTTTGAGCTAACGGCAGAGGCCGCCGGAGATGAAGTTGCCGGCTGACCCAGAATCGAGGAGGGCAAAAACTGGAAGAGAGATGTCAGCGGCAGTAAGTGTCACTATAGTGGTGAGTGGTTTAATTTGATACTTCGAAGGGAGAATGGCATGCGGGTCTGCCAAAAACATGATTTTTAGAGATGAAACTTCTAAAAACATGTATATTATGTAAATACTATTAGTAAGAAAAGTATGTCTGTTAAAATTCTCAGTCATCCAGTTCATATAGTTATCCAAGAAGGGTTGGCTCAGGGGTGACAACCCCACAGAGGTTAAATACCCGGCACTCCCCATCAGTCATTTAGAACTGAAGAAACCCCTTGGATGAGAGGAAATATCTTTAAATATGGAAGTACCAAGTACAGTTGCCCTTGATTTAACCCTTATTGGGTAACCCTGGAATGGTAACAGGGTTGACGATAACAGGGTTGACGAAAAAGGTTATTGGCGGTCATTACTAGCCATGAGGTATAGGTAATTACACCACATTACGTGCCTTAATGAGAGGCTTAAATGTTGTTATATATGTACATTTTTAAATATGTACAAATAACTTTTAATGTATGCTTTTCTGGTAACAGGGCTGACACAATGAGCGTGTCCCTGTCTTACAGACATTTACATAAACTCAAAGAAAATTCATTAAAAGAAGAGAACCCTTACTTGTCTTCTACCATCAACTTCTTGAAAGGCAGATGATGTCACTTCCTGGACCTGATGCAACTTTTGGAACATTATCCATTATCTTTAAAGAGGTGTTTTCATAAACAGTAACAGGGTTGACAAGAACCTAGGGACCCGACTCAATTTAGATTTTTTTTTTTTTTTGACACGTTAAGAATAAAATCCATTCATGACTAATGAATTGACACTTAAGGCTTTATACAAGTATATGTTTTTTTATGATAGTTTGACTTTTTTGGCCTCGATAGCAAGTAGAAGTAGAAAAATCATACTGAGGGACAGGCCATTTTCAACATTTCTGCTAGATGCTTTGCACAAAAATGTGATTAAAATCCTTTAAAAACAAAAGAAACAGAAATTAATTTATTCTTATATTATGAGACGTATTATGGAAACTAAATTATAAAATATTTTATTTGTTTTATGGTTTATTAAGATTTACAGAGCTTTTTTTTATGAGGGACACAAAATGGCACGTTTTCGTATAATGACCCATATAAGCTTGAACTTTTCACTTTCTAAACTATTTTATTCAGAAATCACAGAACAGTGTTGACAGTACATTCACGCTGAATGATTCTGTGCGCGAGCGATCTGCCTGTGACGTACAAGCTGTCTGTAGTCTGTGTGTGTGTTACAGTGCAGCAGCGCATTAGATTAGAACAGCGATTAACTTACCTGTACAATAAGCTGTTCAGAATGTGTGTTCTCCCGTTCAACTTCGAGCATCCAGTAATATAATCATACATGTCTTGTGGACCTTTCGGAGTATACATTTATTTATCATTTTAACAGTTCGGAAACGGTGCGTAAATGTGGAAGTCCTTCAAAGATTTATCTTTGATTAGGACCGGCAACTAGTCGACATCAAGCTTGGAAATAATATTTCTATGAATGAATACCATTACATTCTCCTCTCAAATAGATTCCTTGGCTGAGCCGGATGTAACTGTGCCGGAGCTCAGGGAGGGTGAGGAGGTGAATCTGACCTGCACTGCTCCAGCTCCCTGCCCCAGTCACCCTCCAAATGTAAACTGGGCTCCTGCATTAGGTGGTGATGTAACACAGAGGACACAGATGAATGCTGATGGGACTCAGAGTGTTTCTGCCATCTTGAAATTCATCCCCTCGTTCTACCACCATGAGCTGAAAGTGAACTGTGTTTCCATTCATCCTCTACACAGAGATGACAGACCCCTGCTCAGCCACAAGACCGTCATCCTCAGTGTGGAGTGTAAGATTTCAACCCAACAAAGTTTGTAGCTTTTTTTGTTTTGTTTGAAAATACACACTCTCTTTCCTTTTTGGCCCACAGATCCTCCAAAGAAAACATGGATCTCTGTTTCAGGCTCGGTCTGGCTTGGTAATAATGTGACCCTCACCTGTCAAAGTAATGCCAACCCTCCTGCGGACCACAGGTGGTTCCTGAAGAGAGCAGGTGTAGAGGAAGAACTGAGTGTCTCACATGTGTTTTCCTTCACTGCCACCCAAAATAACACTGGGGAATACATTTGTGAGGCAAAGAATCGATATGGTGCAATGAACTCCACAAACCTGCAGATCACTGTCCCAGGTCAGTCTGTGCTTGAGACTGAAGAGTTTCATCAGTTACACTTCACTTTGGCCCAAGTCTCGAATCAGAACTCTTTTCAACAAGTTTAGATCTCTGAACAATTAGTTTCTTGTTCACACCAAATTTGAATCTTAATCTTTTAGGATTTTTTTGTTGTTGTTATTGTTTACATTCACTATGACCCATTTCTCAATATTTAAGTTACTTTTTAAAAACTTTTTAACAGTAACAACTTTAAATGCTACTTCTTTGTTTTTGCAGGCATATCCTTCACTGCTTTCCTCTCACTTTTGGCCTTTTTATTGTTGCTTATATTTGCACTTCTTATTCTTATGTTTTACAGAAGGTAGGAGCTTGCTAGATTTTTTAATTTAAATATTTTATACATTATTTGAGATAATGTTTTCTTGTTTTGGTTTACGCAGGTATAAAGAACCAATCAGAAGTGTAAGTATGTTTTCTGACATATCATTTATTTCAGTAATTCAACTCAAATTGTGAAACTCGTGTATTAAAAAAAATTCAATGATCACAGACTGAAGTAGTTTAAGTCTTTGGTTCTTTTAATTGTCATGATTCTGGCTCACATTTAAAAAAAAAACACCAATTCATCAACAAATTAGAATATGGTGACATGCCAATCAGTTAATCAACTCAAAACACCTGCAAAGGTTTCCTGAGCCTTCAAAATGGTCTCTCAGGCCAAGTCCACACGGACACGGGTATTTTTATAACCGGAGTTTTTCCTCCTGCGTTTAAAAAAAAAATCCCGTCCACATGAAAACGCCAAAACATACTATCAAGTGCTGTCAAGAGCATGCCACACCAGCAGGCGGCGATATAACCCAAATTGTAAAGTCACCTTGGCCAATCAGAAGCAGTCAGCAGCGCACAATCTGACGTCAAACACAGCGGATAACGGCGCACACTCTGACGTCGCAAGGCAAAAACCCCGGTTATACTGTCCACACGACAACACTGCAACCGGCGTTTCTGAAAATGCTCACCCTGGCCGTAGTTTTCAAAAATGTTCGGTTTCGGTGCCCTGAAACTGCGTTTTCGTGTGGACGAAAGGCCGAACCGCGTAAAAAAAGTCACGGTTATAAAAATACCCAAGTCCGTGTGGACAGGGCCTCAGTTTGGTTCACTAGGCTACACAATCAAGGGAAA
This sequence comes from Carassius carassius, assembly GCF_963082965.1. Taxonomy (NCBI): domain Eukaryota; kingdom Metazoa; phylum Chordata; class Actinopteri; order Cypriniformes; family Cyprinidae; genus Carassius; species Carassius carassius. The sequence goes on from NC_081777.1 coordinate 5,093,701, forward strand.
GACTGCTGATCTGACAGTTGTCCAGAAGACAATCATTGACACCCTTCACAAGGAGGGTATGCCACAAACATTCATTGCCAAAGAAGCTGGCTGTTCACAGAGTGCGGTATTCAAGCATGTTAACAGAAAGTTGAGTGGAAGGAAACGTGTGGAAGAAAAAGATGCACAACCAACCGAAATAACTGCAGCCTTACGAGGAATGTCAAGCAAAATTGATTCAAGAATTTGAGTGAACTTCACAAGGAATGGACTGAGGCTGGGTTGAATGCATACAGACGTGTCAAGGAATTTGGCTACAGTTGTTGTATTCCTCTTGTTAAACCACTCCTGAACCACAGAAAACGTCAGAGGTGACTTACCTGGGCTATAAGGAGAAGAAGAACTGGACTGTTGCCCAGTGGTCCAAAGTCCTCTTTTCAGATGAGAGCAAGTTTTGTATTCCATTTGGAAACCAAAGGTCAGGTGGAAGGGTGGAGAAGCTCAAAGCCCAAGTAGCTTTAAGTCCAGTGTTAAGTTTCCACAGTCTGTGATGATTTGGGGTGCAATGTCATCTGCTTGTGTTGGTCCATTGTGTTTTTTGAAAACCAAAGTCACTGCACCCATTTACCAAGGCATTTTTGGAGCACTTCATGCTTCCTTCTGCTGGCCAGCTTTATAAAGATGATGATTTCATTTTCCAGCAGGATTTGGCACCTGCCCACACTGCCAAAAGCACCAAAAGTTGGTTGAATGACCATGGTGTTTGTGTGATTGACTGGCCAGCTCAAACTCACCTGGCTCAAACTCACCAGACCTGAACCCCATAGAGAAACTATGAGGTATTGTCAAGAGGAACATGAGAAACAAGAGATCAAACAATGCAGATGAGCTGAAGGTCACTTTGTCAAAGAAACCTGGGCTTCCAGAACACCTCAGCAGTGCCACAAACTCATAATCTCCATGCCACACCGAACTGAGGCAGTAATTAAAGCAAAAGGAGCCACTACCAAGTATTGAGTACATGTATAGTACATTAACATACTTTCCAGAAGGCCAAAAATTTACTAAAATGTTTTTTATTGGTCTTATGATGTGTTCTAATTTGTTGAGATAGTGAATTGGTGGGTGTTTGTTAAATGTGAACCAGAATCATCACAATTAAATGAACCAAAGATTTAAACTACTTCAGTCTGTGTGCATTGAATTTAATACAAGAGTTTCACAATTTGAGTTGTATTACTGAAATGAACTTTTCCATGACATTCTAATTTATTGAGATGCACCTGTATATATTATTCAAATTATTTGATAAAAAAGGGTTTCATTTCTGTTTGTATTGTGCCTGTTGTGAGAGAAGTAAGAGAAGAGTAAGTTCACAGCTCATTAATCAATGCATTTCAGGTAACAAGCCAAGATCAGGACATTTATGCCAATGTGTCTGCAAGTGCAGTGAAAAGCCAGCAGCTTCAGTCAAAGCCTGAGAATACCTGCGTCATTAACCTTGGATACGGATTCAAACAGGATCTCCCCAATGAAAGCATCTACGCAAACTTTTGAAGTTTAAATTAGCATGTTTTAAACACCCGTTTGTGCATTACCAATGAACAATTAGTCTTGATCTATTTAATCAGTATTAACATATGTACACTTCCCAAAAAGTATGATGTTCAGAACCATATTCTTGCCACTTCCTGTCTCTTTACAAAGAATGGAAATTCTCCAATACTACCTTTACCACAACAACTACATTTTTCTCTATTTTTTATTTTTATGTGAGACAATTCCCTTCAGATAATTAAAAAATGGGTACTTTTTGCATTCATAATGCCTTAATACTGTAAGTACTATAGAACTGTACAGTGTAAGATTGGAAATGATCAAAAACTTCTGCTTTCCTGTCTCAAAACTATCTTCTGTAACAAAAGAATCATTTAGAATTTCTAAAGGAACATAAGGGTTGATTGTTGATTTGATCTAGGACTGTAAGCCAACATGTGACATCGGGGGTCTGTTACATGTCACACCGGTTAAAACTTTGCTATGCTGATCAGTCAGTTTCATGTCCACTTTTGGGTTTTAGTCACATGATTAAGGAACGGATAAAAGAAGATTGTAACAGTCTGCAACCCGAATTCCGGAAAAGTTGGGACGTTTTTTAAATTTTAATAAAATGAAAACTAAAAGACTTTCAAATCACATGAGCCAATATTTTATTCACAATAGAACATAGATAACATAGCAAATGTTTAAACTGAGAAAGTTTACAATTTTATGCACAAAATGAGCTCATTTCAATTTTGATTTCAGCTACAGGTCTCAAAATAGTTGGGACGGGGCATGTTTACCATGGTGTAGCATCTCCTTTTCTTTTCAAAACAGTTTGAAGACGTCTGGGCATTGAGGCTATGAGTTGCTGGAGTTTTGCTGTTGGAATTTGGTCCCATTCTTGCCTTATATAGATTTCCAGCTGCTGAAGAGTTCGTGGTCGTCTTTGACGTATTTTTCGTTTAATGATGCGCCAAATGTTCTCTATAGGTGAAAGATCTGGACTGCAGGCAGGCCAGGTTAGCACCCGGACTCTTCTACGACGAAGCCATGCTGTTGTTATAGCTGCAGTATGTGGTTTTGCATTGTCCTGCTGAAATAAACAAGGCCTTCCCTGAAATAGACGTTGTTTGGAGGGAAGCATATGTTGCTCTAAAACCTTTATATACCTTTCAGCATTCACAGAGCCTTCCAAAACATGCAAGCTGCCCATACCGTATGCACTTATGCACCCCCATACCATCAGAGATGCTGGCTTTTGAACTGAACGCTGATAACATGCTGGAAGGTCTCTCTCCTCTTTAGCCCGGAGGACACGGCGTCCGTGATTTCCAACAAGAATGTCAAATTTGGACTCGTCTGACCATAAAACACTATTCCACTTTGAAATAGTCCATTTTAAATGAGCCTTGGCCCACAGGACACGACGGCGCTTCTGGACCATGTTCACATATGGCTTCCTTTTTGCATGATAGAGCTTTAGTTGGCATCTGCTGATGGCACGGCGGATTGTGTTTACCGACAGTGGTTTCTGAAAGTATTCCTGGGCCCATTTAGTAATGTCATTGACACAATCATGCCGATGAGTGATGCAGTGTCGTCTGAGAGCCCGAAGACCACGGGCATCCAATAAAGGTCTCCGGCCTTGTCCCTTACGCACAGAGATTTCTCCAGTTTCTCTGAATCTTTTGATGATGTTATGCACTGTAGATGATGAGATTTGCAAAGCCTTTGCAATTTGACGTTGAGGAACATTGTTTTTAAAGTTTTCCACAATTTTTTTACGCAGTCTTTCACAGATTGGAGAGCCTCTGCCCATCTTTACTTCTGAGAGACTCTGCTTCTCTAAGACAAAGCTTTTATAGCTAATCATGTTACAGACCTGATATCAATTAACTTAATTAATCACTAGATGTTCTCCCAGCTGAATCTTTTCAAAACTGCTTGCTTTTTTAGCCATTTGTTGCCCCCGTGCCAACTTTTTTGAGACCTGTAGCAGGCATTAAATTTTAAATGAGCTAATTAAGTGGATAAAAGTGAAAAATTTCTCAGTTTAAACATTTGCTACGTTATCTATGTTCTATTGTGAATAAAATATTGGCTCATGTGATTTGAAATTCCTTTAGTTTTCATTTTATTAAAATTTAAAAAACGTCCCAACTTTTCCGGAATTCGGGTTGTATTTTCTTGTCTGGCGAGCTCTCTTCGCTGGGGCTCTGCTCTCTCCCTTTCTCTTCCTCTCTCTCTGGTTTCACATATATGCTGCGTACATTTAACTTAAAATGTTTTATCATCCTTAATCTATTTTGTAATCGATTCAAGTTTAAAGTGATGAATTTGAACTCTTCAGCACAGTGATAGTTTCAAATACATGTAGGTGTGCTTGTGCTATCTTAGCTATAGCCTATGAAATATGTATAATGTAATGTAATGTACAACACACACCCAAAGCAGTGGGCAGCCATTTATGCTGCGGCACCTGGGGAGCAGTGCCTTGCTCAAGGGCACCTCAGTCATGGTATTGGCAGCCCGAGGCTCGAACCGACAACCTTAGGAGTCAAACTCTCTAACCAATAGGCCACTACTTCCCCAGTATATTTATACACACACTGTACCATCTCTTATTCCATGTATATCTACATGTTATGAAGTTTCTTGCTGGATATAAAATTAAATACAATATGATATATAAGTAAATATATTGCTACATATTTTTATATTAACACTATTTTATTCTGTATATTTTCAATATACCGTTAAATTATTTAATATATTGATTAGGAAATAAATTTTCTGTGTAAGGGCTACGATTAGCATTTTCTCTCTCTGCATTTTTGTCTCTTCAAAAAAGTTTTTTAAGTATTCAAAAAAAAAAATTCTCCCAAGAGGCATCACGAGAGGACAAAAGGATCAAGTACTTTTTTTTATTTTAATTTTATTTTTTATTTTTTTTATGAATGCAAACAACCTCGAATGAAACATGGTTAAACATGGTTGTTTTCTCCGTCTTTTTTACACCTTAATGTTCTTTAATACTTTTAACATTTTATTAGAGTTTTCTTTTAAGTATGCGCATCGTTTAAATGCACGCACGACGCGAAAACAACTAATGTCATCACGCAATGCAAATTACAAGCGCATGCGCGGTAAACACATACGTGACGTACATACATGACGTACGTACGTGACGTCACCGCGCTACAGTCTGCAGCGAAGGGTGTCTCAAAAGGATGGCTAGCGACAGCGTGCAGTACCAGCCTCTGCCACCAGGTGCCACCACTAAGCATGAAATCAAATGATTGCTCTGCTTTCTCTGTTGATTTGAGTAACATTTAAAAGCAGGTTTTGTACGTCGTAATCAAGACAAAATTTATGTTACATATGTTTCACTGGAGAAGACAACATTATGGATAGAACATTATGCTATTTTTAATACTTTTTTTGGTAAAGTCTGTTTACTATTTGCAATATTTACTATTTATTTTTCATAGTGTGATTTTTGGTGAATTTTGATTATTAATAAACTGGGGTAAGCCTGATCCTGAAACATCATTGTAATTATTCATTAGCAGTGAAGTTTATTTTTAGCAAAGGCTGGCCATTTTTGTCCGATTTTCTGTTCAGTGTTATAGAAAACTTTTTTTTGTAATTATTTATCTCAAAACTTAAAACATTTAATTGGAAATGTATTAATTTACAACATTTTATTTGATAAAAGTAATTTCTTGATGGTTTGAAATAAGACTATTTTCTTTCATTATCTAACAGTGTTTAATGTATGGATTTTCATATGATATTTTGCTGTTTTATCTTCACAAATCTTGTTTTTTTGTTTACTCATTCATATGTAACATTGCGTAAAAGCATGTGTGTGCTGTGTGGTTCATCATGAGGGCACATCACAACCATATACAGCTCTTTAACAGCAACAGAAAATCTTTAGAAGAAGTGAAAGATGTTGTAATTTATGTCAAATTGAGAATAGATTAAGAAGTCTAATCAATAGATTACGAAAAACCATGCCAGAAGATGTAGATTTTCCGAGATGTTTCCAACATCATTGTAATTATTCATTGTGATATTAATATATGGAAACCAGAACAATTAAAAAAATATAACCTAGAGAAATATATTGTCCCTGTTTTTTAATTGGTAAATGATCACAAGTGAGATGATTGACCAATAAACTAAGAAATGTACCCGGTTTTGTTTTCAGAAATCTAGTCTACAGGCATCATCAGCGTGTGACGTTTTGAGTGCTTCAAAACCCCTGATAAAAAAATGTATTAAATAAAATAGAATTAAAAAAAATACATAAAACTAGCCTAAGATGGATGGCTGGTCTTAGCTTGTCAGGCTGGGAGACCAGGCACTTCCATCTTAAACCAGCTTAAACCAAACTTCCGGCTTTAGCCTCTATCATACTCAAAAAAAAATTATCTTGCAACGTTTAATCTAGCGATTGGGCGGAGTGTGTTTAGCTCCCACGGGAGCTGAATGCATGCTGCACATTGCGTCGTGGTGAGAACATGGAAAGGATCTGACAGGAAATTTCTCCCTATTAATAATTTCCTTTTGTTTATATAGGAAATGTATAGTGTGGGTCTGTCTGCAGTTTTTTGACAGATGTCAGATTTTGCAGCCACATTTTGCTGCACTCCATCTGAAAAAAAAAAGATGCCACCTGTTAAAGAGAAGCTGCCCTGCTCTCTCAGCAGCATCAGGTGAACTGGACCCTCCCTCCACCTCTCTTGCTGAGTTTTTGGCTAGCTTGCAGTACACTTACCCTTCTGATTCTAATGATCATGCTGTAGGTTGAGCCCCCTGTCTCATTGAGAACTGGGTGTATTGCTCCCTCAGCTAAGTAAATTACTGCTAGCTGTTCCAGCATTAGAACATGTGGTAGGTCAAGCTCCCCTCTCATTTGAGAGCTGGGTGTTTGCCCCTGAAGCTGTGGAGCAAGCAATCACAGATCTGCGCCAGCAAGCAATCACAGATCTGAATTTAGCAGCTGATAATATGACTCGCTGAACGTACTTGCACCAGTGTGATTGTATTAAAATTAATAAAATCTTAATCGGCTGTTTTTTTTGTCTTTTGGAAGCTGCATTCAACTTGACTCCCCTCTGTTATAAGCCACACACGTACAACAAACTAATGTCACAGTGGTATCGTGTACTGTAATCGAATGTAGCCCAAGTTATTACCTGTTAAACAGTAGACAGCACACGCGGTGTTCATCTAATAAGGATCTCCATCGCTAGCAAATAATAACCTTTCCAGATTTCAATTCAGTGCAGTTCCAGTCACGTTTTCAACGCTCTTTCTGTTCTTAAACGTTACAACTCCGAGTGAACCACTTCAGACGCTCAGCGCGTGCGGCAGGGAACTGAACGACTCATTCAAACTGATTCATGAACCAATTCACTCTTTTGCCAATTGGTTTGATCAAGCCTTTGAACAGAATTGACTCAAAAGAATGAATCATTCGCGAATGGGCATCGCTCATTGCCCAGAGAAAAGTAGACGTCGCGTTTGGAATAAACTGAAGCATTATAACATTTATTGCATTAAGATAAAGTAACGAGAGGAGCGTCGCCCACAGTAAAGAAGTAAAAGTACAGATTTTCCCCAAAAATTTACTCAAGTAAGAGTATAAAGTACCCATCTTTAAATATACTAAGAAAAGTATTCGTTACCCCAAAAAAATTACTCAAGTAAATGTAACGAAGTAAATGTAACTCGTTACTACCCACCTCTGACTATATTTAATAATTGTACTAACAACTACACAGTGAAACTATGGGTATCTTGTGTGTGGGTAATGTTAAATAATGTTCCAATGATATTTCATAATAAATTCATTTTTTGAACCAATGCTTCTGCAAATGCAAGACTTCTTCAAAGATATGAATGCAATATGCAAAGTTTTGAACACTGGATGGCCTGTGTTATAAATTATGAGTTAAGTTTTGAGTTTTTTATTGATTTTTTTTTATTAAATAAAGGTTCTTTTATTAGTGCAAAAATGATTGTAAAACAAAAACCGTATATATATAATAAACATCATTATAATAAACATCATTGGCTTTGGTGTGAAAATCAAATAACTGCTTCGATTGATTCAGTGTTCTGAAAAGTTCAATTTCTCCCATACTGTACTGCCCTGGAAGGTGAAGTTTAGTCTTTAAAAAGATTTTTCTGTGCCAGAAAATTATTAATCCTGGGTGGTAAGTCTGTGGTGCATTAAATAGTGATGAATATTTCACTTACACTTTTTTTTTTTTTTTTGCATGCACATGCACAAATGTAATAGTTTTTCATGAGACTAAATAGCAACAAGAGTAATGTACAGTAACAGTTATGTAGCATTTTGATCACCTGTATCGATTGATAGTTAGATCATTGTCATTAAATGACACTCAATTCAGATGTAATGTGTGATCTTCATTTTGAAATAGTAATACTTGATGTTGTAATACAATGGTAATACAATGATGTTGTGTCATTTGGAAAAAAAAGTGTTAGGTGTTTGGAAAAATGTTCATTTTGATTATAGGTTGTGAATAATGTGTCTAGAGTTTTGAAAAATGACACCAAGTTTCTGTTATTAGTACAAAAATGATTGTAAAAAACTGTAATACCTCTTAAATCTATTCTCAATTTGACATAAATTACAACATCCTTCACAGTTCTTCAATAGATTTTCTATTGCTGTTAAAATGAGCTGTATATGGTTGTAAAGTGCAGAAGTTGAATTGCAGTTTCGGTGAGACACTGTGACTCCACCACAACTGAAACAACAGGTCACTCTTATCAGGGCTGCTCATGAAAACTTCTTGAGGTAAACTATAACATTTGTTTTTAATTACAACTGTCAAGACAAACAGATAACAAAGGCTGCTTATAACATGTTTATTTCACAATAAATTATATGCTTATATTTTGTAAATTTAAACTTGATTTATGAATACATAGCTCACCTCATAACAGAATGATGGCTGCAGATCTTCTTGTATTCAGCCCTATTCTATCAGGTTGGTCTTTTTCCTTGTTTTCATTTACATCTATCTATCTATCTATCTATCTATCTATCTATCTATCTATCTATCTATCTATCTATCTATATATATATATATATATATATATATATATGTATATATATATATATATACATGCACGTGCAGAGGGGGGGGGGCGTTGGGTGCTTGAGCACCTTCCCCTTTGCCCCTTGGTGCCCAAAGTGCCCTTTTGTTAAAGCAAAATTTCCTCTAATTTTTTTTGTCATAACGTACCCTTTTGTGAATGCCTGCCCGTGCCCAATCTAAATATTAGTAAAATTTCTGAATAATAATTTAGCCATCAATAAGATGACCCACATGATGACCTTTAACCTGACGACGACCTCATCCGACCGAGAAGATTCGTCACGCCGCACGCGCATTTTTTAATTGCTAGAGGATATTTTTAACACCGCGGAAGCTGGTAAGTGGTGTTTCATTCTCAGCGAAGTGATTTTGATATTTATTTACTTATTATTATTTTACAAGAACGAAGTGATGTGAGAACATGCAGATATGTTGTTTATATTGCGGTGTGTAGCCTGTAGTGTAGAAGTAACGTTAGCGTGCTGTTTGAGGGAGAATCGTTTCATAGGCATCAAGGGGAGAGGCGTCATGCCCATTCAAAGATTTCTGAGCCAAGTGGATTTTAAATGCAGCTTCCACAATCAATGCTAAATTCAAATCTGTGTTCGCTGGCTGGCGCTGAGCCAGAGACAGACGCGTTCGTAAATCGCTTCATGATAACCAATCAGAAACGATTCTGTTGCGCTTATGAATGCAATGGCCAATCAGTGACGTGCGGAAGAGTCGTCACTGAAACGCTGTGTTTTGTTCACTTGCTCGCTGACTGAATTATTTAGCGAATTCTCTCATCAGAAACAACAAAAAGTGCAGATGTGCATAATGTAATGTAAAGTGCTTAAGTGATTTTAATGGGAGTTTTTGAGAGTGCCTGAACTCTGGCTAGACTGAATGAAAATGTTCTTTGACAATGTAAATTTTCTTTACTCTCTGTAAAATGAAAGTGTTAAAATAAGTAACTTAGTACAATATTGTTATTAAAATTTACATTAAATGCAAATATATTTATATTTTAAATATTTTATGGTATGATATGGCACTTAAGTAAAAAGTCGGGGTATAATGTGTGTATTTATTTATTTTTTAACACGTAGAGTGCCTTGAAAAGAATTATCACAACACTGGTAAGGCTTATTCAGATTTTCTCATTATCTGAATTATCATTATGAAAATAAAAACAATTCAGAAATTAATTAAAATATAATTATATTTTAAATGTGACACAAATATTTTTTTTTCTACAATAGCAACAGTGTTTACGACAGCAAGACCACTTTAGCCTGTAAACTCAATATCTCTCTGGAAATAAATTTACAAATATCAATGTCAATATAAAATGAATAATATACCGGACCTGCCATCAAAGTGCAGTGTCAAAGAGATTAATAACACATGTAGCCTGTCATTTGTTTACATTGCAAAGGTGTTCAATTTTAGACAACAAGAACTACAACAGTAATAATAAAAATAATAATTAATCACTATATTCCAGTGTATCAGTTGTTTAATATTTTGTATCAATATTTAAGGTGGACTTATTGATTAGGTGCGAGAGTAGTAGTGATGGTTAAAATAATAGATTAATGCTGAAATAGTAAATTGAGCCTTGTTCCTAGATGGACAGAGAGTGGAAAGTAATAGATCAGATGAGGAGATGGAGATAGAGGAAGAAAAAAGGGAAATGTAGAGGCACACGTGACAGAAAGAGAGCAGGGAACAGCAAGCCAGGAGACAGAGGCTGGTGAGAAAGAGGAACATGTAGAGGCACGAGCGTTTTCTATGGTTTTTACTATAACCGCTGTTCTTAATTATTCTATAGAACAGAGAAGAAAAAGCCATCAGGTTGGGGCAATTTAAGACATTTCAGTTTCTAATCCCAGAGTTATTATTAGGTGGAAAGAATTTTTTTTTTTTTTTTTTTACTTTTAAACTTAAAATTGTCTCTTCTAATCTGTTTCTTTTTCAAAACTGCATCACAGCATTTGCTGCCATATCAATACATAATCATCCATATCGATACACGAATCTACAAGGAATGCATCACAATATATTGCTTTATTGCTATTTTGAACCGCGCTTTTAAAGCCTTGTTCCATGTGCCCCTTTTGAGCACCTGTCCCTCCAAAGGTCTCTGCATGGCCCTGGATATATATATATATATATATATATATATATATATATATATATATATATATATATATATGTGTATATATATATATGTATATTATATCGGAGTTGGTTTGGGATCCAAACATGAAATGCACAGAGTATCATGAAACCAAATGTCTAACGAATATCAAACGTTAAAATAACTTTACCACCATCTTACATCCATCTCTTTTTACTTAAGGCACATTGACGGTAATCATAAATTGGCCAGTTGGAAATTCTATTACCATGGATGTGTGGATGGATTCAGTCGGTGCATTGTATACTTAAAATGTTGCACCAACAACAAAGCTGATACCGTCTTCAGACTGTTTCAGGAGGGGGTCAACAACTTCGGCCTTCCTGGTCGTGTCCGCTCTGATGCTGGACGTAAAAAAACAGAGGTTGGTTATTTCTTAACTTTATTTCTCTCTAGCTGGGAAACAGCACATCTGGTCACCAGTTTATGTTTTAGGTGAAAAAAAAAGAAGTGGAAAAACACATGTGTGTGTGAAAAAGGAAAAGGACAGACAGATTTCACAGTAAGATGACCAGACAGATAGATCAGAGACAGACTGAAATACAGTTAGAAAAAGATTAATGATCGACAAAAACCTTTGTAAATTGATTTGTTGTTCTCAAACAAAATTTTATGTCAAATAATTTTTCTCGCAGGTTGCAAGGTTCATGATCCAGCAAAGAGGCCCTGGAAGGGGAAGTTCCCTTTCGAGGGAACTTCGAACTGCGTCCTCTAGGGGGCGCTTTGGGGAACACCTCGTCGTGACCCGTGTCTGAAGCATACATTGAAAAAACACCATCTTGTTGGCCGGCGACAGCCTCCGACGTCACTACCGGCGCTACTATAAATCAGCACCGGGAGAGCACGTCATCATCTTCTTCATCTTCACTGACTTTTTTGTTTGAAGTGTGCATCTGAAAGAACCGGTAAGGGCGATCTTTCTCTGTTTATCATGGTGACAACTAGCAAGCGTTTAGACGATGTGTGCATCCGTGTCGCCGTTATTTGACACCCGATGACACACGCGATCTTTGCGTCAATTGTTTGGGTGAAGAGCACGCACGCGATGTCTTTGAGGAGGCAATCTGCGTGCATTGTGAGCGTTTTTTCAATGGAAAAAGCTCCGCTCTCGTTCGTCTCTCTTCTGAAAGAAAAAAGGCAAGCCATCTGCTTCCCGCGGTTCAGGATCTGTCCACGCTGAGGCGTGGAAGAAAATGAGCTCGTGAGAATACAGGTGGATCTGTCTGAATGGTTTAAAGAGGGACTTTCTTTTTTGCGCTCGTAAAAAAAAAAAAAAGGGGCGGCGGACGAGAGAGAGCCTCGGGAGGATGATGTTATATCTTTAACACTTTCTCATACTGAGGTTAGTGCTCTGCTGGGTTTTTACCCAGGAAAAGCAGGAGATATTTGAGGATGGTGAAGAAGCTTAGGCTGAGCCTTCTCAATTCTCCTGCCCTGCGTATGTAGAGCTGTTGGAGGTTATTGAGCGAAAATTACCTTTTGACCATAGCCCTTCAGCTCAGGTGAGCCTTTTATTTCTGCATGATCTCCATACAGAGATTAAAAAGAAATGAAAGATGCCGTTTTCTTCTCGCATCCATCGGTTTCGGCATGAAAGTAATCTGCTGACATTGAGGTGATGCGCGAAAGCGGCTATGAGGGAATGCCCCCTGTAGAAAGAGCTAAAATTTTATAAATAATTTATAAATTTTTGGAAATTATTATTATTATTATTATTACACTTTGGAAAAGTTATATATATTTTTTAAATATGAGCAGGCCTACAAGCTGTGATTGGTAATGCTGCACTGTAATTATAGTTATTTATTTATATTTTTCATTATATTTTATTGTATGATATTGGTTTGAGACAGAGTATTTTATTTAGTGGAGAACTTTGCAGCAGTATTTTATTTCTTATTCTTTTTTTATTTTATATATATTTTATTAAAAAGTATTTAATACAAGTGTAAACAAATTGTTAAAAAAAGTTTATAGTAATAAACAACCTGCAGTTTAATGTTTGCATTTCTTTCCCTTACTGTACTGAAAATGAACCGAACCGTGACTTTAAAACCGAGGTACGTACCGAACCGTGATATTTGCGTACCGTTACACCCCTAGTTGAGACGGCGATTTAATAAGTTCAGGGAGACGAAGGCGCGCTCTGCTGCTTTCAGATCCTTCATTCCACGAAGGTCCAGGTCTGAGCCCAAACAACCCCTTGAGCGGGGCTCTGGCGTAGGAGGGTGGGTGAGTAAATATAACCCTCTCTGTATATACTTATGTGTATTTAATTGCTGGTGGTTACGTGTCTACTAATAAACTCTGTGAGTTTCCTTTGCAGTGCTCAGTTACAGTGTTTACTAAACACTCGCCAGCACCAGCCATCCGGCTTCATGTTCCGGTATTAGGCGGCTGAGATCACAGGTTTCTGAGGGAGCCTCCTTGATCATCAGGCCTGGCACAGCACTGCAGGGAATTTCATGGATGTCCGGCCAGGTCACCCCGAGGGGTCTCCTGGCTGCTTAGTGGTGCTGTCGCATCTAGCGGGAAGTGGAGGTGGCAGTTACAGAATTCTTCTTGTATATGCTGCCTCAGGTGATGCTCCCCTCGTCCGAGGTTTGTAAAATTGAGCTTGCCTCTCCCGTGAGATTCAGCAACCTCTGCGATGCTTAGGAACCTTTAAGTACACACGCTAAGCTTTGTGTACTTTCTCAAAACCACATGGTGTACAGTGTGCACGTGAACACTTTGCGCACTTTATAAAAATCTACAAGTGGTAAGTTTTAGGGCTGTCAACGAATATTCTGAATTCGAATATGTATTCGAATAGTTTTAAAAAAACGAATTTCGAAGGTGAAAATTAATATTCGAATAAAAAAAAAATGTGGAAAAAAAGGCCCGTGATAGTAGAGGCGTGGTTGTCTGCTTTGCGAGTGGGCGCGCTAGCGCGCCTGAGGGTTCAGGGACAGGTCACAGCCTCACAGGCGTCGCACTGTCTGGCACAGCATCACTGCTGAAAGTTGACGCGTCTTCATGGAAGATGCCAGCAAGTGCAGAGCCCAACTCGACCGCAGCAGAGAAAATGAGGTAAAATTGTTGACCCGCGAGATTGTTGTATGCAAGCTATTTAAGATACAGTTAGCATACCATTCGACAACTAGCAACATGAGGTCACATCTCAAAAATGTGCACCCAAATAAGCATGGCATAATGTGTGGAACTCCAGCTAAACAGTCACGTCTTGACACTTAACGTTACTTTGCATCGCCCGCCGCAAGCACTTTGTCTGCAACATGACAAGAGGCCATAACGGATAAAATAATTTTGTTCATTTGTAAGGACATGAGACCGATCAGTATCGCGGATGGGTCACGCTTCGGGGAGTTCTGTCAAGCAATGGAAGTGAGGTTTGATTATTTATCATTTCATGTCAAGGAAAAGTTCCATGTTTACCACAGCACAGCTCGCTCGGAGCATTCAATGTCAGTTCTATATGCTGTAAAACTTCAATTAATATTAATAATATTTTTTTCAATCACTGAATGAAGCCTGCTATATTTGGGACAACAGTCGCGACCTTAAATTGCTTGCACAAAAATTTGTTTGTTCATTTAAACCATTATGTGCAGAGAACGTGAGGGTGAGAGAGCTTGAGGTCTGCAGTCTTGGCCATTAGTTGATTTCCTTGTTTTTGTGTAGGTAATACGTTGTCATATATGTTTAAACTTAAATAGACTATCTATACAAGTAGTTAGAGATGCACCGATTACAATTTTCTAGGCCGATTCCGATTTCCGATTTTTCACTGAGTTTGACCTGCCGATACCGATTTTAGCCGCTTCCGATTTTTTTTTTCTAAACACTTTACAACACACACACATATTTATATTTTCATTTAATAGAACATTCTGCATAGAACATAGAACATTTTTGAACAGATAATCACTATAAAAAAGAACTATAAATTACTCCTGGTGTGGGAAATTCACACAGATCTAAAGTGTTGTGTTATGGAATAACCATTTCCTTCTTTTTGCATCCAATATCTTATCCAACTAAAAAAAACGTGATATATTCAGCAACTAAACTTCTGTATGAATACAGGGAAAACTGCTAATGGCAATAAAATAATATATAAATAACAAATAAGAATAAAATAAATATAGCCTTGCAGTATAAAAGTATTCTCAAAACACTTTTGCAATCATTTGTACATCAAAGGCAAGTTTTTCTTCACAAACAGAAGCATTTCTGCTTTGTTACCAGATAGTCTGTTTCTTCTCTCATCTGCCACATGTCCAGCCAGGCTAAACAAGCGCTCACTGTCAACGCTTGTACATGGAGCAGAGAGGTAAGCTCGGGCAAGTGCAGCAAGTGCAGGGAAATTATCTTTGTTGATCCTCCAGTAGGTCAATGCATTTTCACTTCTGCCAATGGGTGCCTCTGACAGGTAGCTTTGTACCTGCACAGTAAAGGGGCTGGCCAGTTGTTGCTCCACCTCAGTATTTTCCTTAAGGATTTCATCGTGAACTGAAAACAGTAAGCTATGTGGCTTTTTGGCTGCAGATGCTTCCTCTGGGTCAGGTCCACGAGCCATGGATGCTTCAGCAGCAGGTTCCTCTGGTGGACTGCTGGTCTCCCTCTGCAGTGCAGTCTGAAGCTCCTGTTTCACTTGATCTTTCACTTCATTGGAGAAGTAGCGATTCTTGTACCTTTGGCACAAACCAAATTCATTCAAATTCATATATTTATTCATTCATTTATTAATAAAATATGCTAAATAAATACATTAATAAATGTATTAATAAATAACCAACCAACCTCGGGTCAAGAACTGTTGCCAACCTGTAAAGAGGCTCCTTCTCGAGGTCACTAAACCTTCTCTGAACTGCCTCCAACAAGGTGGCTTTTGTAGTGCCCACTCCGAAGTCTGTATCAGCTCTTTTCTCCAAAAGCCGTTTCAGCACGGTGATTGCTGGAATGACGTCCGCAGCTGTTGCTGTCGATGAGCTTATTTCTTTTGTAAGTTCTTCGAAAGGAGCGAGGAGAGTGAGCCTTTGCTCTTTTCATTTCTTAAAAAAGCTAACAGAGGTTGCTGACTTGTGGATGGCTCAGTGCTAGTTTGAGCTTGGCGTTTACCTTTAGCCCCTGAGTGTTGGCCTTTGCTAGCTTCAAACTTCGCAAAATCAGCTGGGTGATGTTTCAAGTGTCTGATTAGATTCGTTGTGCCAAAGGTTTTTGGTGTTGTCCCTCCACACCCTACTTTTTCCTTGCAGGTGTTGCATATTGCAAACTTGTTATCTTCCTCATACACGCTGAAGAATTTCCAAACAGCTGACATGTTGCAGGTTAACTGCCGTTTCACACTACAAATTTGAGCGGCGCGTGAACACCACGTGAGCGCAACTAAATCATCACTGCAGCTGCAGACGCGAGGGAGTGTTCAAACTGGAAGCGTCTGTACGCGGGTTTGATTTGGGCATGTGCCTGTCTGTGTAGGCTATTACATAAACTAAAAGAATGCTTATACTTTATATTCAGGCTAGTTTACTTGTTTTATTTTATAACCGAAAAATAAAAGCGAATAAAACCGAAACCCGCGCTTCACTGATACTCACGCGACGCGCGCTGACTGCTGCCGGTATATATGCACTCATTCATGCACGCCGGAAAAAATACGCGCCACTCACGCTTGTGGTTTGAAATTGCCGTGATTCACGAGGTTTCCTACATGTGTGTTCTGTGTGCACGTGTGATGCTGATGTTGCGCGATGTTAATCATGCGGCGCCCGAGTGCATTTGACCAGCATAAAACCGGCATATGTCAGACTGATCGGCCGGTCACCGGTCATGGCCGATCACGTGAAAATCGGCCAATTCCGGTCACCAGCCGATCAATCGGTGCATCTCTACAAGTAGTTATGTCTCTTTGTATTATTTTTGCATGTTATTGACGTAATGCGCGTCATTGACAACATGCGCCACCAGATGTTCGAATAGTTCGAATATTCGTGTATTTTTTAGAGGGAATATTCGAACGTCATTTTTGAGCAATTTTGACAGCCCTAGTAAGTTTGCACGCACTCTGCAAACTTTCTGAAATCTTGTACAATAAGGGTTACGCGCTCCGCTTCGTTCCCTTTCTTGAGATGATCAGACCTTGGATCCTTGGGCTCCATTCAGCCAGTGTGTATTTGTTTATACACCTCAAGCATGGCTTCCCTCAACATGAGGGGCTATTTGGGTGATGGTAATTTAGCAGCGTTCCCCTTTTTCCAAAAAAAGGGTCGCCTATGAGCGCGCTAGTCTGAGCTCGGAGTTCTCCTCTCATATGAGACGGAGTTCTCTGTTTTTTCCTTAGAGCGCTCCAGTATTGTTTCCATAGATCGAGTTGATGGCTCTCAATCATACTGTTTTGAGATGCAACATTCCATCTATGAGCTGCTCTATCGGAGTGCCACGAGAGCCCCTCCTTAGAACAGTATTTGAAAATCCATGCTATGGTAAGTGTGCACGTGTAGTCTTTGCACACTTTCTGAAATCCACACTGTGGTAAGTTCGCACGCTAGTATTCTGCGTTCTTTCTAAAATCCTATATGGCGAGGGCTTCGCGCGGTTGCTTCGTGCCCTTTCTTGAGTTGGTAAAAGCCCCGTTCATCTTGGACGCCACTCCACCCATGTATCCTCGGATACCTATCTAAACAAGGTGTTGCTACTAGAGAACTGTTGAGACAGCTCTTTCAGCAAGCTTATGCATAAGCTAGCGGTAGCCCCTGTGTGACAGGCAAGACTTGGTACAAATGCTAGGTTCATAGCCGTATCCCTTTAAAGGAATCTTTCCTGATTCCAAGCCTTCAGCTCTACCCTGGGCCGAGGCCCTAACAATTAAGTTGGGTATGTAGCTTAGGCCTTTTGCCCGTAAGGGGTACTGTCACAGACAGCCGTCTAAACGTCCCAGGGGCAACTCCCATGGAAATGGTAGAGTTGGTACTTAGTGCTCGCCATGATTCTGGCCTGCATTCCCCTCAGCATGGCGGCGTGGGTATACTGTTCCCCAAAGCGCCCCCTAGAGGACGCAGTTCGAAGTTCCCTCGAAAGGGAACTGTCTCAGGTTACGTATGTAACCATGGTTCCCTGAGTAGGGAACGAGACACTGCGTCCTCTAACTCCATGCCATGCTTCGGACGCAAGCTTCAGATGAAGAAGATGATGACGTGCTCTCCCGGTGCTGATTCATAGTCGCGCCGGTAGTGACGTCGGAGGCTGTCGCCGGCCAACAAGTTGGTGTTTTTTCAATGTATGCTTCAGACACGGGTCACGACGAGGTGCTCCCCAAAGCGCCCCCTAGAGGACGCAGTGTCTCGTTCCCTACTCAGGGAACCATGGTTACATACGTAACCTGAGACAGTTTCATTGTGGGTAGGAGCGTTCACAACCAACGCATCGAGAGACTTTGGGCTGAACTGAACAGAGTTCTGACTTATCACTACAAAGATCTTTTTCAGTTTTTGGAGCAACATTCACTGCTTGATTCCACTTCTGCTGTAGATATCCATTCTTTGCATTATGTATATCTACCAAAAATAAACAAAGCAGTGAATGAGTTTGTCAATCAGTGGAATCACCATGCACCATGAACAGAGCGAAACTGGACACCACTTCAGCTGGGGACATCTGGTGTACTGCAGCACACTGGATGTTCATGCTACAACCCACTGGATGACTGCGAGGACATCTTCGAAGAGACTTTTTCAAATTCCAGTCCAGCTGATCACAGATCTGACAGTACACTAACACTGACAGATGACCAAGAAGCATTCTTAAGAGAGAGGGTTGATCCGATGGAAGATGATGGCAACTATGGTATTGAGCAGTACATCTTGGTTAAATAACACTTGCAAATGCTGTTAATTTGAGTGTACCGAAACGGTAACACTTTTTATAATAACGTTCAGTTGTAAGTCATTTATAAGTGGTTAGTTAATGATGAACTAATCATTTACAAAACATTCATAAATGATTAGCAAGTGATATACTAACATTGTATGTAGGCTATGTGTTTTGTAAATTGTGTTACAAGTCATTTACAAGTGAATAGTTAATGATTTACTAATTATTTACAAAACATGACTATGCATTTCATGTTTAATAAATTTTTTTTTAATTATTTTGTATGTTTTGCTCACATCAGGTGCACAGTGGTTAAAGACTCCATGTGTTTCAGAGAAGCTGTCTATACCCTCACCAGTTACACTGGTGTGCACACTACACTACACACTACACTACACACTACAGAAGACAGCTGTCTATTAGGGCTGTCAAAATTGCTCAAATATGCCGTTCGAATATTCCCTCTAAAAAATACACGACTATTCGAACATCTGGTTGCGCATGTCGTCAATGACGCGCATCACGTCAATAACAGGCTAATATAATAGAAAGAGACATAACTACTTGTATAGATAGTCTATTTAAGTTTAAACATATATGACAACGTATTACCTACACAAAAACAAGGAAATCAACTAATGGCCAAGACTGCAGACCTCACGCTCTCTCACCCTCACGTTTTCTGCACATAATGGTTTAAATGAACGAACACATTTTTGTGCAAGCAATTTAAGGTCGCGACTGTTGTCCCAAATATAGAAGGCTTCATTGAGTGATTGAAACAAATATTATTAATATTAATTGAAGTTTTACAGCATATAGAACTGACATTGAATGCTCCGAGCGAGCTGTGCTGTGGTAAACATGGAACTTTTCCTTGACATGAAACGATAAATAATCAAACCTCGGATCCATTGCTTGACAGAACTCCCCGAAGCGTGACCCATCCGCGATACTGATCGGTCTCATGTCCTTACAATTGAACAAAATTATTTTATCCGTTATGGCCTCTTGTCGTGTTGCAGACAAAGAGCTTGCGGCGGGCGATGCAAAGTAACGTTAAGTGTCAAGACGTGACTGTTTAGCTGGAGTTCCACACATTATGCCATGCTCATTTGGGTACACATTTTTGAGATGTGACCTCATGTTGCTAGTGGAATGGTATGCTAACTGTATCTTAAATAGCTTGCATACAACTTTGTCTCGCGGGTAAACAATTTTACCTCATTTTCTCTGCTGCGGTCGAGTTGGGCTCTGCACTCTGCACTTGCTGGCATCTTCCATGAAGACGCGTCAACTTTCAGCACTGATGCTGTGCCAGACAGTGCGACTCCTGTGAGGCTGTGACCTAGCGCGCCCACTCGCAAAGCAGACAACCACGCCTCTACTACCGTGGGCCTTTTTTTCCACATTAATTTTCACCTTCGAAATTCGTTTTTTTAAAACTATTCGAATACATATTCGAATTCAGAATATTCGTTGACAGCCCTACTGTCTATACCCTCACCAGTCAGCTCTTACACTGCAGTGCACACTACACTACACTACAGAAGATAACTGTCTATACCCTCACCAGTCAGCACTTACACTGCAGTGCACACTACACTACAGTGTTCAACACCTGTAGATGATGTGTGTACACATCATTTGTTGATCTTATGCCTTATTGATTCTTGAAGTGGTAATCTACGAATGATGTGTAACACATTTACAAGTGATGAATAGTGTACACTTTAGATTAGGGGATGCAGAAAGTGTTGTAAATGATTTATTCATGCGCTTACACATCATTGTGTTGAACACTGTTACTTACCTGCTACAAATGATCTGTACGTATACAAGGCATTTATAAAACTTTCTGCACCCTCTAATTGCTACATAATGTTACATACAAAAAAATAACATAACACTTATTAATCATTTATGAACGCATAGTCAATGTTTCATAAATTATGTTAATCTTCCTATTTACAAAACATACATAAAATGTTAGTATATCACTTGTTAATAATTTATGAATGTTTTGTAAATGATTTGTTCATCATTAACTAAGTAAGGAATAATGTATAGCGGTTGTTATAGTGAATAAAAACCCCGACAGGCTGAACGGGAGCCCGACGCGAAGCGGAGCTTGAAACAGCCTGAAGGGGTTGTTATTCGCTATAACAACCGCTTCTCTCTACATTATCCCGCTTATTACATGGCTACCCACAAAATAAATAAATAATTTGACACAAAATATTGATTTAAAAATGATTGGATTTCTTCCGCTAAAGAAAATGGTCCGTTCCGCGTCCATGGCAACGCTCTGTTGTTCATGGCAATGGTGTGTTATACTTCGCAGTGGTCTGATATCAAGAAATAACACACCGCATTCTACATTAGAATTCAACCAAGCTATGTAGCTAATAATCACTTGTTAATGACTTACAACTGAACATTATTAAAAAGTGTTACCAAAGAGGATGCTTCAGGATTAGTGATTAGGTGTTTTCAGCTGTGTAATCAGTTGTGAATTATGAGTAACGATAAAAAAAAAAGTATATCGGCTAACGTACCCAAAACAACAGGATTCAAATGCTGCTGAACATTTGTTTTAATGAAAAACAATGTTTCTATTGACAATCCAAACATTTTCAACAGATTTTGTTCAAAGCTTAAAATCTGTGATATTAACATGACCAATAACATGATCAATGAAAACTCTGGAAAACATGGGTCGTAGGTAATGCACAATGTTGCAATAGTATATATGGTACATTGTTTAATGTAGATCTGTGAAAATAAACTAAATATAATATATACAATACTTACACTGGCAGTCTTGCAAGAAATCTCTCCAGTAGCCTACTGTTCTGCATTCCACATTGTACCGATTGCTGCCTGGTTCAGAGAGTGTCATTTTGAACAGTTCCTCCATAAATTCGGCAGTCAGGGGTTGGTCTTTCTTAATGAACAGTGCTGTCATTTGTTTGGGATGTTCTCTCAGTGCACTTAGCACTCCAAGTGCTTTAAGGCCTTCTGCAAAGCTAAGTATAAACACTTGTTTTAGATAATTTTTTCTAAAAAATAGCTAAATTAAACAAAGTTTAATAATAATAATATAACGAATGGTTGTAATATTGTCTCTGCAAATCAAGTACACAGGCTGCAAGGCAATTTCTTAAACAGATAATTTTCTGTTACTTTGTGATGACTAATAGACACTTCAACAAACTCCAAACTGAACAAAAAAAAATGGTTAGGGCAGAAAAACAATAAGAACTTATAAACAATAAGATCAATAAAGCTTACTATTACTACTTATACAATCAAATGAACAAAATACATTAATTGTATAAAAATGTATGTCTCTTTGTGTTACACAATAGACTTAACATCTATCATGTATTTTCAGAAAGCCATCACTGTCATTTTCTTCTATTTCTACACCTTGTGAACTGTTCTGGCCTGGAAAAGTTATTCAAACATCATACTTCTTACCTGTCGTAAGCTGCCCTAGTTCGCTGCAAAACATACCACTTTGCTAGCTCCTCTGCTACCTGCTTGCAATTTCTCAAGTTTATAGCCCTGCAGCATCCAGCCATAGAGATAACACCTTGGGCCTTAGCCACACTGTCTTGCAATTGGGCTTCGGAATCAGCATTCATAATCTGATATAGGACAAACATGGTTTATGTAAAGCTTGTTAGCTCCAAAACAGATATTTTATAAATAAATATTTCCAAATGATTTATGTTTTAAATAACACAAGTTGCACCAAATAAGTTTTGGGTAATTTAAATATTTTAGACACACAAAAATTATAATTTGTAATTTTCCCATTGGCATTAGAAAAAACGTCATATTACAGTAACAGGGTCATGATTTGAGGAATCAAATTGTCATTGATCTTTTCAAATAAACTCTTTAAAAAAACGTCCTTTTTACAGGACACTGTATTTTAAAGATTACCTTTTACAGATATTTATTGGAAAGGGTTAAATCAATGCGTTTCATTGATGATGAGAGTTTTTGATTTAGAAATCCTACCGTCAGTGCATCTCAGGACACACACACACACACACACACACACATATACACACATATATATATATATATATATATATATATATATTAAAACAGTCTTTTCAGTAACCAGCTGAACACTGTTTTCTTTTTCTGTTTTCGACAGAAACATTATGCCCATAATCATAACAAATGGGCAAAAATGCCAAATGTTGCTTGAAAGTAAATTGCAGCATCTGTGACAGCTCAAGACTGTTAGACAATTATTAATCAAATCATCATTTGACTGCAATCTAAGAGTTTTGATACAGAGCTTCAAAATTTGTCTGTGACACTACCACAAAATCACAGAAAAAACATGGAGAGAGAGGGCACAGCTTAAGGTACATCTCTAATGGAGAAACCAAAAGGTTTTGCTTTCTCAAGATTCTCCGTCTACAATACAGGATGTCAGTTAAAATCCGAAGAACCTGATCGGCTAGCACAACAAACCCAAGAAGCCTTTTAATTTAGAAAACATAAAAAAGTAAATTGATTATACGAAGCAATTGGAATCATAGGGTTGCACTTACTTCTGTAATCTGCGATCTTACTTCATCATTTGCAACACCATTCACTGACACATGTACAGCTTCAGGACCATGAATCAGTGCATCAACACACAGTCGTGACATGAAGTGTGGGTGGGGGGGGCCTTCATGGACAATTGACATAGCAGCCAACTGTCCTGCCCTCATA
This sequence comes from Carassius carassius, assembly GCF_963082965.1. Taxonomy (NCBI): domain Eukaryota; kingdom Metazoa; phylum Chordata; class Actinopteri; order Cypriniformes; family Cyprinidae; genus Carassius; species Carassius carassius. The sequence goes on from NC_081777.1 coordinate 5,117,179, forward strand.
TAGCTGCCATTATTAAGAGCTGTAAAAAAATAAAGAGATACTTGAAAAAATATTAGCAAAAAATACAATTACTAACTGAAATAATTCAGTGACATTTTCCAGCTCATTACCAGCCAGGTTGCATGATAACATTTTCTCATCCTTTACACCCTCGAACATTCCGCTGTAGTTGCAAATGTGCTCAAGAACAAGTCTAAAGAATTCTCTTTTTGGACCCCCTTGGTCAATTGCACCTTCGGGAATGCCAACATCATCTGTAAATTTAATGACAATGGTCTTTGAAGGTAGGAAATTTGGACGTCTCATGGCCCGTTCAGTTCCTTCCCACACACTCTTCCTTGTGATGTTAAATCTGATCAAGTCACTTGAAATCACATTCCCAAGTGGTAACAAGATATCCATCAAAGTCAGTTCTTCATCTCTTAAGAAAATGAGAATGCACCATGTAAGTAGATTGTAATACATAGTAGATAACACTCTTGAACACACATAACTGAATTTGACAGTCCATTTTTTTTAACTTATAACTGTTTACTTTCACAATTCCGTTTTCAGGTGTAGTGTATAACTTATAATTTATTTTGTATATACAGTACAATTATCATTTACTCACTCTGTGTGCTGTGACTGATTAACATCTAGGAGGGATCTTGCGATTGCTCTTGCGAAATCCACATCCGAATCTGTGTCATCAAAAAGATCAACATAGCATCTAGCAAAAACATTAAAAAAATGTTCAGTTAAGACAGAACCATCACTTACAGGAGAAACATGTTTTCATCAAGGCTAATGAAATCAAGCAATTATGTGCTTTTCAAGAATATTTTGTTTGCTCACAAGGTCGTACCACTCAAACATACATTTAAAAATATGTGCTTCATCTACATATAAACCTTTAATTTAAATTGATATTAAAAGCAAACCTTTCAAACTGCCTTGAGTATTTTGTGTTGTAAAGTATCATAATCTTAATGTTCGATATAGGACAGTCGAACAATTATTTAGTTGCGACCCTGTGAATGTCATATGTGACCACTACAGTTTGAATTATAAACAGTGCATTTAAAGTGTATGTATATAAATGCATTTTTAGTTTGTCAACAAAGCAGGATACAGGAAGGACTCTATGACTGTGTAAAGATGAAGCCTGTCAGTCAAAACAAGATCTGAGCCGCCGTTGTCCATTGTGTGGTATAGTAAACAGAAGACTAACTAAAGCTGAAGCTGCCAAATTACATAACATAAATTAGATGCACTGTTAATGGTCAATTCAGAACTTTATTGCACAGAAGAATGTACAGTATAGAGTACACGTAGCGTGCAGTGTCACTTGCTGCATGTGCTTTGTGACAGAGCACATGCTGTGACAATGACAGAGCATATCAGTCCAGTGTTACACTGCATATTCTTTTATTACACTGTTAGAGCACATATTTGATATTAAAGGCAGGGTAGGTAGGATTTTTCAAAAAAAACAAAACATTCCAAATTTGTTCAAACTGTCTTTATATACCAATACATAATTAAAATGTAATAACTCTGAAAAAGAGAGTATAAAAATCGAGTGTTTTGTAGACCTCTCACGACTGTTTTAAACACAGCTCATTATTTCCATTCAATCCACCCCCCCCTCTGAGCTCCTTCCAAAGCTACGCCCCAAAACACATGAACGCGCAAAGCCAAACGCTCAGCCTCAGCTGGAAGACGCATTTATTTACTTACTTATTTATTTACCTGAGACGAGTGGAGAGGAAGGAGCGCAGTGCATGCAGTGACATCATTTCAGAATCACATGTAATAAAACACTAGCCTGGGAAAACCCAGACTACTTCCGGCGAATTTTAATTCTCTCTCCAGGATGGTCTGGAGAAGAGCCCTTTCAAACTAATTTCTGTGCCACCGAAATCGCGGCACCAATCAGAAACGTTTGGGGAGGGATTTACATGATGACGACAGCGCAGCAACGCTGAGAGATTTCATAAAGATGGATGCCGCCGTGGAACATCACTCGTTCGAATCATAGGTTCGAATCAGTTATCGCGTCTGTTTTGAGCGATTTATACTTACCGTTTTCGTTAAAAACTGAACCAGGCAGAAAAGAACAACACTCGACGCATACGTCATCTCCTTCATCGATCTGATTGGTTTTAAGACTATCCAATTGCGCCCAGAGGAATTTGAGCTACGTCGGTTGGTGACGCCCCTTTGGAAATGATTTGTCTACATAGCTTCGCCAGGACCCTACACTCAGTTTCAACTGAGAAGGGTCTGGTTTTAACCAGGCTAATAAAACGCCTAACTTTATCACTATAAATATAAACAAATAAGATGGCTTTTAGTACTCACTATCAAGCTAGCATATCAATACTGGTAAAGTTTAAAATATATTTTGTTTGATTCGGTAACGAGCTATATTTAGGCTATAGGTAACAAGCTATATTTATAAGGCAAAGCTAAAAACAGGTTGCATTGATACACGTTTTTCAATTACCATCAGTTACACTGTGCTGAAGGTGAATTTCGTGTAAGATTCATAACATATACAGGGTTTTGCATGTAAGAGTTTACATGATGAAAACATGTACACTCCAGAGACAAGTACCGCATCGTCGGTTCGAGGACAGGTCCGGGGTCGAGGGCGAAGCAGAGGAGGTCGTTCAGGAGTGAGGGCAACCAGGGTCCGAGGAAGTAGTTTTTGCCTTGTTTGCCTTCGCTGACTGCATATGCAGGAGCTTTGAGTTTTGAATGCTCTTTCTCTGCCTTAATTTCACTCTTCGTAGGTTCCGCGCCTCTTTTGCACTCCTCAAATCAAACGGGTGCGCGTGCATATGGGCAGATCTAGCAACAGGGGTGGTTGCCATGGTTGCAAGAGTGAGTGACAGTCGCCCAAACCAATCAATTGTTTCGTCCCGAATGGAAATAATGAGCTGTGTTTATTGCAGATTAAAAGGTCTACAGTCACTCAATTTTTATACTCTCTTTTTCAGAGCACTTACATTTTAATTATATATTGGTATATAAAGACAGTTTAAACAAATTTGAAAAGTTTTTTATAAAAATCCAACCTACCCTACCTTTAAGAATTGATTTTAATGTCAATGTATTTAGACAATGTTACTTCATTTCCTAAAGTGAGTTTGTTGTACTGTAACATTTTATTCAACATCTTAGGAGTGGTATAATGCCCTTTTCACAAGATGCTAAATAAGTCTCTGATGCCCCCAGAGTGTGTGTGTGAAGTTTTAGTTCAAAATACCCCACAGATATTTTTATATAGCATGTTAAAATTGTCACTGTTTGAGGGTGAGCAAAAACACACCGTTTTTGTGTGTGTCCCTTTAAATGCAAATGAGCTGCTGCTCACGGCACAGGGGACGGAGCTTCAAGAGCTTGCACTCACACACACACACACACTGAAAATGTCAAAAACTTTTAGCCTTTTATGTTCAAACCGGAGTCAGACAATGATGAAGAGACTCAAGAAGAAGTGAAACATGTAGAAGCAACAGGACATTTCTGAATGGTTAGTTGATGAATTTATGAAGCTGATGTGGAGTTATCTTCTAGTCATTGATTAGCATATTCTGTATTGATAATCTATAAATCCTGTTCAGGGGGCGGGGTTTATGTAAATTCTAGGGTTGGTGATGTCACTAACCCGGGAGGAATGTGGTGTAGTCTCTACCAGCCGTTTGTTGTAGTCCTTAAAAAGCGATTTCTTTAAAAGAAAATATCTCCCTTTGCTTTGAACTTTGAGCGTTGTAACTTTGCAGATGTTGTTTATGCTCAAACAGCAACATTACACACTAAAGTCAATCATAATCAACTACCCCTTTAAGGTAAAATAAAAACGTTTGCTACTAAATTAACCTGTCCCGTCACGGTAAGAGACGGCGAGAACAGAGAGTGTAAGTGGCCTTTATTTTTTTTTACTGAAAAATAAACATATCAACCCATAGTGCAGGGGTGTCCAATCCTGCTCCTGGAGGGTCACTGTCCTGCAGAGTTCAGCTCCAACCCGGGCTGAATCTCTGTAGTTAAATCAGACACAGGACGAGTGTGTGTTGCTTGTGAAGACACAGACTGAATCTCTGTAGTTAAATCAGACACAGGACGAGTGTGTGTTGCTTGTGAAGACACGGGCTGAATCTCTGTAGTTAAATCAGACACAGGACGAGTGCGTGTTGCTTGTGAAGACAGGGCTGAATCTCTGTAGTTAAATCAGACACAGGACGAGTGCGTGTTGCTTGTGAAGACAGGGCTGAATCTCTGTAGTTAAATCAGACACAGGACGAGTGCGTGTTGCTTGTGAAGACACAGACTGAATCTCTGTAGTTAAATCAGACACAGGACGAGTGCGTGTTGCTTGTGAAGACACGGGCTGAATCTCTGTAGTTAAATCAGACACAGGACGAGTGCGTGTTGCTTGTGAAGACACGGGCTGAATCTCTGTAGTTAAATCAGACACAGGACGAGTGCGTGTTGCTTGTGAAGACAGGGCTGAATCTCTGTAGTTAAATCAGACACAGGACGAGTGCGTGTTGCTTGTGAAGACACAGGCTGAATCTCTGTAGTTAAATCAGACACAGGACGAGTGCGTGTTGCTTGTGAAGACACGTGCTGAATCTCTGCTGTTGCACACCATGACCCCACATTTTGCACCTGTATTTTTGGTTGGAGTGGGGAGATAAATAATGTGAATAATTAATAATTAAATAAATAATGTGTCTCAAAGACACAGGTGTAATAACACTGTTCCCACAGTCATGGAGAGCCTGTAAATATCAGGCCATTTTAGAATTGTTTTCAAGCCTTGAAAATGTATGAAAATGTTAGAATTCATGAAACAGACAACCAACATGAATGCATAAAAGACCCATGTTGGATTTAGTTGTTTTCTGTCTGTGTGCAGACAAAAGGAATGTAAAAATACTGATCAAAGACATTAGAAAATTTACCCTTGAAGATGACATCTGTGAATCTTCAACGGGGCTATCTAGTTCTTCTTCGGAAACATCGTTCTAAAATGTATCAGGAAAAGCAATGTTTTTGATATTACAAGAAAATGCTAATCACATGTAAGACAGGCATGCATAATATAAAATTTCTTCCCTTTTTACACCATGAATACACTCAGAATACTTAAAAATAATACTTACTGTATTAAAATAATTACTTACTGTATGGTCTATTTCAAGAAGTTGTCTTTCTTGACGAATGTAAATGGTTCTCTGAGTGAAGATCCTTTTTAGAATGCGACCACTTAGTGACTGATTGGAAGCCAGTCTTGGTTGTACCAGTCTATTGTGGCAGCCCATCAATATTTCAATGCTATCTGCAGTAAAAAAAAAAAAAGATAGAAATGTCACCAGTATTCTTATAATTAATTTGTCTTGAAAAAGCCAACTTACTGCAATTGTAGTTACGATTAGTATTATTATTAACTTTCTGAGACTAAAATTTCGAATTGCTACTTCTCCTAAACTGTTCAAGCTACATCCACCCAACTCAGACTAGACCTTCATTCTGTTCCAAATTAGTGTGCTATATCTTTTCAGACTGATCAGCCTTACAGTTTTCCTAAAAATGCTGATCAAATATCGCATAGACTTTCACTGACGGAATGTTCAGATGGGCCAAGACTATTCAAACTTCAACAAATTAAAATGTTGACAGTTGGAGAGGATCATTAGACTCCATTAGCTGCCATTCTATATACTATTTCTAACCCATAGAGACTCATTTAAGCTTCCATTCTATCTATCTATCCGTCTATCTATCTACCTATCTATCTTCCTTATTCCTGAAGAACTTACTGCGCTTTGAGTTATACTGTAGGTTAAGGTTAGGGTTATATCAAAAGGTTAGATCAAAAACATCACTTTTGTCCAAAAACATCCCTTTTGGAATTTTGGGAAATTCCAATAAAAAAAGGCTGAAACTAATCATTTTAAATCATAAGGTTGCTCTACAAATAAAGCTGATCTGTCAGTTTGACTGGATGAGCTGTCAATTTTCCTTCATTAGTTATTTTCAGACATCATGAGAATAACGTTATACTTGGTATTTTAACGTGACATGTTATAACAAGAATATCTATGGCAAGATCTTTCAATCTCTCTCATTATTATTTTATTTTTTCCCTTTGCAATCGACTGTACAAGTATGAAAAAGGACATATACTGCACATTTGTGGTCTGTTCTCCCGAATTTAATTTGCAATATATTAAAGGTGCTCTAAGCGATGTCATGCGTTTTTTTAGGCCAAAACATTTTTTGTCACTTACAGCAAACATCTCCTCACTATCCGCTCGCTGCCTGTCCCCTGAACACACTGTAAAGAAACACGGTCTCTGTAGACAGCCCAGGCTTCACAAACGGTAACAAAAACAAACTGGGCTCACCCATACCATGAAACATAACAAACTGCTCCAATAACCGATTTGGGGGTGGGGTTTGGGGGGTTAGTGTACGTGCAAATGAAGGAAGCATGGAAGGGTGGGGGAGGGGAGAAAATCTTCAAACTTCCAACTTTTAAAAATACTAAACTAAAACTTAAACTAATTACAACTAAAAACCTGCAAACTTCAAGCTTTTAAACTTCTTCAAACTTTCTGGCTAGGCCAGGGTTCACCAATCTCGGTCCTGGAGGGCCGCTGTCCCTGCAGAATTTAGCTCCAACCAGCTCCAACACACCTGTTTGAAAGTTTCTAGTATGCCTAGTGAGACCTTGATTAGCTGGTTCAGGTGTGTTTAATTGGGGTTGGAGCTAAACTCTGCAGGACAGCGGCCCTCCAGGACCGAGATTGGTGAACCCTGGGCTAGGCCTTTTCATGCCAACTTAACGTTTCTCTACAAACTTTTTTATCTAGTTGTAAATTAATGTACATGAAATGACATATAAGTGTATTGTGATCAGCAATACATACCCTGAACCACACAATTTTTGTGCAAAACTGTCCTTGATGACTTCAACTACTCGTTCCTCATCCCATGAAATGTGGAACTCAAGGGCAGAAATTATATGTCCTTCATCGAACAGAATGGCTTTTGTGCCTCTTCTGGGGACTGAACCAAATCTGGGACCAGGGAGGAGGACAAGCTCCCTCATAAATGTGGGACTTTCTCGTCTGGGCCTCCTCACAGCTGATGCTGAAGACCTAAGGAGACAAGTATATATCAACACACAAATATATTAGTATGTAAAAGTTTAGGCACCCTTTGCCAAATAAGATATTCTGTTTTTTTCTTTTTTTCTTTACAGAGATAATCACCAGGACAATATCTTTTCAGTACACACTTGCATGATTTGAACAGATTTTTAAGAACAAAATTACATCTATTTTCTAGTCCTTTGAGTGAAAACTGCATTACATGCAAACACAACTAAGTAAAGTAATTAAGAAGTAAACTTTTGTAGCCATCTCGGGTACTTTCATAATTTATAACAATAAACTATGTATAATGCAATATTAAATTTAGTTATTATTTAGTTAATAGGCTATAATAATATAATTTACTACCTCATTCTGTGATAGGAAGCAGTATCAGATCACAGAAGGGTGGTATTTCAAAGTTCAAACACAATACTGACGTTATGAGTATGTTATTAATCTCATAAATTGCCGAGTTTTTTTATTTTTTTATTTTTTTACGGTCTATGATTTTTGACTGAGCTATCTGGCAGTTATGCATACACGTGTTGGCATATGGCTGCTTCTCTGGTCAAAAAATATAATTATGTACTTTCTTTAGTAAGAAGAAGAAGTACTTGGGTCTGTCGCGATGAAAATGGCGCCGCAAATTGTACCTGGGACCACTGATGGGGCTTGATCTTGACGTCCCCGCTCCTGGAGAAACACGTTTGTTAAAGAGAGCGTCAACCTCTCTTTCGACATTATTTTGTCTGTTTATTGCACTAGCCAGTGTATTTATTAAGTCTTCATTACAGAGAATAGCCTCTGTAATTGATATTGCCCTGTCAACCATTCTAGGATGAGAGTGACTTTGATCGAACCTCGTTCGCGGGGATTAAAGATGGCGGCTGACTAATTAGCTTGTAGTGGATTATCGCCACCAACTGGACTGTAGTGTAGATATTTTTATAATGTTTTATAATAATATAATTTTACTATTTCCCCACCATTTTCCGACATTCTGACACGCTTCCCGATTCGAGGCTCTTCTTTATTTTGACATATACTAAAATATTTTGGGGGACTGGGAGTGTTGTGAAAATGATATAAAAAAAATGAAAAAATAAATAAAAAAAGTCTGACGCTGACTGGCAACTTTTGAAGAACTAAGCCGAACTAAGAACTAATGCAGACTTACAAAACTTTGACATTTTTTGAATATGATTCTAAGATGCGTAGGCTATTAATCATGAAAATAAGTTGGGTACAAGAGGCTAAAAACACACTTTGAGGAAAAAATGTGCTTTTACCTACTCTCATGGTGCATGCTTGCTGAAAAAATATAGATGTTTGTATTGAACATTTATGAAGCAACACATTGTGTGTGAAAATAAATCATTAAAGTGGGTTATTTTCTCTAAAAATCGTATGGAGGTGGTGAGGGGGGCCTTTTACCCCACAGATGGGGTAAAAGGCTCACATTATTTACACAAATAATTTAGCTAAAAATAATGTCTTTAATAATGTCTAAGTTAATTGTGTAATAATTATTTTAAAGAGTATAGATTCTGAAAGCATTCAACGAGATCCCATAATAATTTAATATAGATTTACCTTAATAAATAATGTTTTATTACATGATATGATTAATATCATATTTTTAAATATGATGGTTTCATTATAAATATGGTGATTTTCTCTAAGGTGGACACTCAACTTAATTATATTTAGCCTAGCCTACCATATTACAGTAATCTATCCATGTAATGTCTTAAAATGAAAAAGTCAACTATTAATTAATATGGTAAATATGGTGCTTTTAGCCCTGACAGCAGGGGTTTCTTTTACCCTAAATACCATCATTTTACTTATTCTTCCGTTGTTGAAAAACTGTAGTTTAAATTAACTTGAACAAAACTGAAAATCATTACGAAGAGCACTCTCCCTTGTCTCTTGTTGCTTGTTTTTGTGGATTGTTTGCAAGTGAACCTTTGCCTGGCACATATACCATTGTGCTATAGCAATCCATAACAACCTTTGTCTCAAAATGTATTCAATAATTTTAGCAATTTTAATTTGCTACTGAAATCTACAACATTTAAAATAAAAACAAATATAAAAACAAATTAGCACACAGTTAACAGTCTGTGCTGCTGCCCACGATCGTCAAAGGATCAGACAAATTTCCATGTGCATCTTGAAAAGCTAATATTTTGGAAAGTAAACACAGCTACACTATCCCTTATGACTTTTTAATGGAATTTTGTTATTTACACTGCATATACCCTGTGACCACAGGTTGGATCCTACTGTACTGAGTATAATACTTGGTTAAAAAGTACCTCTCAACCATCCCCTTAAAGTCGGTTATGTAATTCTTAAATTTATCATGCAACTGAAAATCAACTAAAAGTACATGGGGTATTTGGTAAATCAACACTGGGACTAACTTTAATATTTGTAATACCCAATTCTGAGTAGGCTCTTTGCAGTCCAAACAGGGTTTCTGATCTAACAGGGTTTCTGGCTCCAACTTTTGCTTGTTGAAGTTTTTAAGTTGATCCAGAAGCTCATTTCCAGGTTAAGCTCATAAATATTTAGTAGTATTTCATCCATCTCAACCTGCAGTAATGGGATTAAAGAAGATACTATAAAAAAAAAAGAAAAAAAAACAGCAGAGCATAAAATTTTATTCAAGAGTGTGCCTGTACTACTATAATTTTTTTTTTACTGTAGATCCAGACCATACTCATAATCCATAGCTGGCATAATTATTATATTATTAGGGGCCAAGCACCGAAGGTGCGTAGGACCCTATTGTGTTTGTTCCCGTTCTTATTAGGGGCCAAGCACCGAAGGTGCGTAGGCACCTATTGTAATCGTTGGCGTTATTATTATTCTGCTTCTTCTTCTTCTTCTTCCGCTGCAAGTCTATGGCAGCCCATAGAACCGATTACGGGAAAGTTGTATAATTTGGCACACTGATAAAGGACAGTCCCACCATTAACTATAGCAAATTTTAAGTCTCTAACTCCAACTCTCTAGCACCTCCACTTGTCCAAACTTTGAATGTTTCTATGGTAATAACTTTTGAACCGTAAGCCAGAAAATGGAAATTCCTCTGAATCCTTGGCTCATGCCAAGTTGAATGAACCCCAAAATTCAAAAATCGCAAGGTTTAGTTTTTTCGTTATTTTCAATTTTTATTTTCAACTTTTTCGAACTCGTCCTAGACTGTTTGTCCGATCTTCACAAAAATTGGCTCAGATCATCTTCAGACCATGCTGGCAAAAAGTTATGGAATTCAAGTTGATTCGTCCAACCGTTGTCAAATGACACGTAAACAAATTTGACGAAAAGCACGCAAAAATACAAGTGAGGATATATCTCAGCAACGGTTTGGCATATTGAGACCAAACTTGGTGTGTGTTATAGTAACCATGACCTGAGACTACCTGCAGTGTTTCGACGCAGCGCCACCTAGTGGTCAGGAGATATGAAAAATGCATATTTTGGCTTATAACTTCTGAATGGTTTGGCCAAAAATCACAAAACTGGTCTCTTTAGATTCAGTGAGTCATGTCGAGTCGTATGATATCCAATTTTCCCGTGTCGGCCATTTTAGGCGTCGGTCATTTTGAATTATGTTTTAAAATGCTGTATTTTTTTAACGCAGCATCGTATCGTTACGAAATTAATTACAAAAATATTCATCTCCGTGCCCTGAAGGTACTCAAAAAGTTTGATGGCAGCGCCACCTTGTGGTCAAGAGTTATAATGAAATATCACAAAAATGCTAATAACTTTTGAATAAATAAGACTATTAAAATTAAAATGGTCTCCCTATATTCTCTGGGTCATGCCGAGAGCATTGATACCAATTATGCGAAAATTGGCCATACTTCCTGTCCGCCATTTTGATTAATGTTGAAAACCTACTTTTTCGAACTCCTCCTAGACCGTTAGTCAGATTTTCACCAAATTTGACGTGAATCATCTTCAGACCATGCTGGCAAAAAGTTATGGATTTCGTGTCGATATACAAAACGGTTCTCATTTAGCGCATCAACGAATTTGCTGGAATGGTGCCAAAATGCATTTGAGGCTGTATCTCTGCAATGCTTTGACATATTTGTCAACCGTAGGTCCGATTTTCACCAAATTCGAATCAGATGATCTTCAGACTGTGCTGACACAAAGTTATGGATTTTGTGTTGATAGACAAAACCGTTTTCACATACCACAGCTACGAATTTGAGGCACAATGACAAAATGACACTTGAGGCTGTATCTCTGGAATGCTTTGGCAAATTAACACCAAACTTCGTGTGTGTCATTGAAAAGTCACACAGAGAACACCAAATTGATTTTATAACAGTGCCACCTATTGGTCAAACTTGATAAGCCAAGTAATCATGCTACTAGAGGTGGTATTTATGATTTATTTAGCCATTTCAATTACAATAATCCTAAAATTGCTGTTATTGCTCATTAATGCATTTGGTGTGATGCTCCATGCCATGCTTAGCTCCTACATTTGCCGTTGGAGTGCTTGGCCCCGTAATTGCTGCTTGCAGCTATATTTATTATTCTTCCTTCTTCCGACTGGGAGTCTATGGCAGCCCATAGAACTGATTGCAGGAAAGTTGTTTTGGTTTGACATTCTGATAGAGGACAGTCCCAACATTAAATACACCAATTTTGGTGTGTCTAAGTCATTCCCTCTAGCGCCACCAACTGTCCAAAGTTTCACTTTTATTTTGCTAATAACTTTTGAACTGTAAGGCCAATCAACAAAATTTTTTTCCTCTGATTCCTGAGCTCATGACGATTCGATTACACCCTATGACATCATTTTCTGTCATAAAAACATGGCCGCCATTTTAAATTTTTTGAAAAACCTACTTTTTCGAACTCGTCCTAGACAGTTTGTCCGATTTGCACGAAAATTGAACCAGATCATCTTCAGGCAGTGCTGACCAAAAGTTATGGAATTCAAGTTGATTCGTCAAATCATTTTCGATAAACGCTCAAACAAATTTTACGTAGCGCTTACAAAACCAGTCGTAAGGCTGTATCTCTGCAACGATTTATCGTATTCAGACCAAACTTGGTACAAGTCATAACAAGCATGACCTGAGGATACATGCTGCGTTTCAGCGCAGCGCCACCTACTGGTCCGGATATATGAAAAACTGCTCTTTTTGCTTATAACTTCTAAACAGTTTGTCCAAAAATCATATAATTGGTCTTGTTAGATTCAGGGCAACATGCCGAGTCAACTGATATCCAATTTTACCATTTCGGCCATTTTGACTGTCGGCCATTTTGAATTTTGTGCTAAAATGCTGTATTTTCAGAACGCATCAAAGGATTGTTACGAAACATGGTATGGGTCATCAGCACAATGTCCTGAAGGAGCGTGAGAAGTTTTGAAACAGTGCCACCTAGGGGTGATCATCTTTTTTTAAATGCTTATAACTTTGGGTGTGGTCGACTTATTTTCACGAGACTCATCGAATTAGACTCCTAAATCCTTACCGAGTCCTACGATACCAAACATGCTAGGTTTCGCCTTACGGTTTGTGTAGCGTTGTGATTTAGCGCTTAAAAAACATTTGGCTATATCTTCGAAACCGCTTGTCTGATCGAGAAGAAACCACCGTCAGATGTTCGGAAACATAGGTCGATAGCAATACACCAATGCCCAAATGCCAAAATATTGATAGTAAGGGGTAGTAAAATTCAATCAAAGTCAAGAGTCAGTCATTTTTTACGTGTTTTTTCATATAAATGTCCATAACTCTGAAGTGAATTGAGATATTTTCACCAAAATTGACACACATATGTATGGGCTCATTCTGATGACACCTTAAAAAATGGTGGGACTGAGCCTCTTGGTGGCGCTATAATAGAACAAAACATGAAATTCCCATTGACTTCAATACAGTTTTGTGAAATAAAATGCTATACTAAACAAATGCATTGGTGTAATATTACGAAACTCAGAATGTGCCAACAACACCATCCCCTGAAGGTACTCAAAATTTCGGACTATTTCGGACTATTTCCACCTAGTGGTCAAAAGTTATAACAAAATTTCCAAAAAGGTTAATAACTTTTGAATAAATCTGGCTTTTGAAATGTCGATGGATTTAGTAGATTCCTTGGGTCAAGCCGAGATCATATATACCAAGTTTTCCTTATTTGGCCAAACTTCCTGTCCGCCATCTTGACTTTCAGTCAAAACCTACTTTTTCGAACTCCTCATCAACCGTTGGTCCGATTTTCACCAAAATTGAATCATATCATCTTCAGACTGAGCCACCTAAAAGATATGGATTTTGTGTCAATATACGAAACGGTTCTCATTTAGCGCATCAACGAATTTGCTGGAAGGATGCCAACATGCATTTGAGGCTGTATCTCAGCAAAGCTTTGACATTTTTGCACCAAACATTGTATGTGTCATTGTCACCTCACACTGACCATTCCAAACTAATTTGGTAACAGCACCACCTATTGGTTACACGTGATAAGCCAATAAATCCTATTACTAGTTGTTGTGTTTAATGTTTTCAAGCCATTTTGCCTAAAATAATCTTAAAACGGTTTTAATTACTCATTCCTGCCGTTCGTCTGAAGCTTGCTTCTGTAGTGCTTGGCCCCGTTATTGCTGCTTGCAGCTATATTTATTAGTTTTATAAAGACAATTCACTGGCACACAAATCAACAGCAGCCAAATATCTTAAAATAAATAAATAAATAAATAAATATATATATACATACATACATACACATACACACATATACATATATACATATATATATATATATATATATATATATATATATATATATATATATAAACTGTATCTAATTGCTCTTGAACGTGCATTACAAAAATTACCTAGAGTTTATCTGTATACTTCCAAGAGATCTAAATACAGTACCGTACAATTTGACATTTCCATTTGGCATAATGCTGATTTCTATAATACTGATATGCAAAAACAATCCTTAGCCCACTTCTTCATGTACCGTTTCCTGCAGGCCTGGTATGACATATGACCTCTCTTCTATATTCCTCAATTCTCAGTATGTGTTCATCCTATTTGCTTTTACTTGCTTAAAAATAGAATTTATTATAATTCCATTGTCTGCTATTACTTATATTTTGGATATACCGTATTTTATCGTATCCACCATAATTGTCAGTTATCCAGTTGTGCAATCTTTCTCCAATGCTCATAGGAAGAAACATCTCAAATGCTCACAAAAGATCCTCTAAAGAAATTTTAAACAGATTTAATTAAATTATCTTTTTTTTTTTGCTCATGAATGCATAAAACCAGCACACTATGTGCATATCTTTGAAGAAACTGTCAGATAAAAATGTTTTAATTATAATAAAAATCAACAGGCCTGATCAAAAATGTTTTTATTAAACTCCTACTTCTTCTTTGTGTCTGTGTTGTTAATTTATTACTGTGTAGGACTAACTCCCGACAATACCCCGGCAATTTCACTTGAGTAACAAAGAAATCACTCAAGGAAATACAATTTGGATGAATCAATATGTTAAGAAGTGTATATTAATTAAAATACTTAAGCAAACTATTTGCACTCTATACACTCTTTTAGTTATACCTCTTGTTTAAAGTAATAAAATAATATGTTGACGTAGAAAACAGTTGTGACAACCCCATCAACTCACCAGGAAACCAATGTACATTTGAGCCAACAACCTGTATTTTGACAAACCACTGTATAAATTAACAAACTTTAATGTATCTAAACCAATGTATGAGCCAACCAATGTATCTAAACCAGTAGTTGAGGAAGCCAATATATAGCTGAGGAAACCAATATATAGTTGAGGAAACCAATATATAGTTGAGAAAACCAATATATAGTTGAGGAAACCGATGTATCTAAACCAATATATAATTGAGGAAACCAATATATAGTTGAGAAAACCAATATATATTTGAGGAAACCAATATATAGTTGAGGAAACCAATGTATCTAAACCAATATATAATTGAGGAAACCAATATATAGTTGAGGAAACCAATGTATCTAAACCAATATATAGTTGGGGAAACCAATAAATAGTTGAGGAAACCGATGTATCTAAACCAATATATAGTTGAGGAAACCGATGTATCTAAACCAATATATAGTTGAGGAAACCAATGTATCTAAACCAATATATAGTTGAGGAAACCAATGTATCTAAACCAATATATAGTTGAGGAAACCAATATATAGTTGAGGAAACCAGTATATAGTTGAGGAAACCAATGTATCTAAACCAATATATAGTTGAGGAAACCAATATATAGTTGAGGAAACCAATGTATCTAAACCAATATATAGTTGAGAAAACCAATATATAGTTGAGGAAACCAATATATAGTTGAGGAAACCAATGTATCTAAACCAATATATAGTTGAGGAAACCAATGTATCTAAACCAATATATAATTGAGATAACCAATATATAGTTGAGGAAACCGATGTATCTAAACCAATATATAGTTGAGGAAACCAATATATAGTTGAGGAAACCGATGTATCTAAACCAATATATAGTTGAGGAAACCGATGTATCTAAACCAATATATAGTTGAGGAAACCAATGTATCTAAACCAATATATACTTGAGGAAACCAATGGATCTAAACCAATATATAGTTGAGGAAACCAATATATAGTTGAGGAAACCAATGTATCTAAACCAATATATAATTGAGGAAACCAATATATAGTTGAGAAAACCAATATATAGTTGAGAAACCCAATATATAGTTGAGAAACCCAATATATAGTTGAGGAAATCGATGTATCTAAACCAATATATAGTTAGGGAAACCAATATATAGTTGAGGAAACCGATGTATTTAAACCAATATATAGTTGAGGAAACCAATATATAGTTGAGGAAATCGATGTATCTAAACCAATATATAGTTGAGGAAACCGATGTATCTAAACCAATATATAGTTGAGGAAACCAATGTATCTAAACCAATATATAGTTGAGGAAACCAATGTATCTAAACCAATATATAGTTGAGGAAACCAATGTATCTAAACCAATATATAGTTGAGGAAACCGATGTATCTAAACCAATATATAGTTGAGGAAACCAATATATCTAAACCAATATATAGTTGAGGAAACCAATGTATCTAAACCAATATATAGTTGAGGAAACCAATGCATATTTGAGGAGCCCAATGTTTACTCGAACAAACCAGTGTATAAAGGAGCAAACCCATATACACTTGATCAGACCGATGTATCTAAACCAGTATATGTCTGGTTATACCAATGTATTATAAACCAATGTGTTTGTCATTGAACCATACATTCAACCAGTAAACCAATCCATATTCACACAATACACATGAATTATTTCCTGAACGGCTTCCCATAGCACTCCCTTGTGAAGTCGATTGGATGAACGTTTCTCGAAATAATAAAAATGCAAATGGAAATACAGACACAGATTCCTGCCTTTATTAGAGAGAAAAATAAGTTCAGCCCCTCTCTCCGATGCTTCGAATCGTCAATGTTCATTACTACCGAAGCTTCGAAGCTCAAAAAATGGTATTCGGACCAGCCCTAAACTTTTTCCTCTTACAAGGCTATTCCTGAATTCAGTATTATTCTGGGGGCCAGATGGAAATCTTTGGCGGGCCGGATTTGGCCCGCGGGCCGCCAGTTGACATTGCATGATATAAAGGATAGAATATACTATGTTTTCAACTTTAGCATGATAATTATTATATAATTTATATTATATAAATTATATAAAGGATAGAATATAAAGAACAGTATGTTTTCAACTTTAGCATGATAATTATTATATAATATATATTTATTCCTAAGTGGAAAGAAATATTCCTTGTAGCAGTGTACGTTGTCCGCGGAGGTGCACGAGCGCACCGGCATGCTTCCCCCTCGCCTGTTTTGAGCTTAAAAGAAGAGACCGTGTTAACATGCAAACTGGCCTGTATCCATGAGGGATCCCACATGTAAGAGAGGCAGACGATGATGAAAATTCCCCCAGGGGAACTGAAAAGCTCCTATTGGTTAGATAGGACTTAAACCAATTTATACAGTACTACAAATCAACCGTTCAAGTCGAGCACTAAGGACTTCATGGTCTACAGTGACAACAGCTGCACTAAACAATCAGTCAGAAATTGACTAATTTCTTTCTGTCACACCTTCTCTGTCACACACGCGTATATTTCACATGCACACTGGCACCCACACACACACGCACACACACCCACACACATACACTTATAAAGTCAGTTTCATAAATTTCTAATTTGTATCTGAAAAATAAGACTTGATTTTGTTGATTTTTTTTCTTTATTTTTTATTGATTACAATATTGGTTCACTGCTAGTTAGTCAAACTAGTTCTTAAAGACAGTGTCAACATAGTGGCTATGTTGCAACTGGCTAAGTTGCAATTTAGTTTAGTAACCTTTTACAAAAGTTAACTGTAATAGCGACTGTATGTTGCACTGATTATTACTGCGAGACCAATCACTTTAGAAGGCTGAATACCTAATTGATGCCCAGTGACCGAAAGAGGAGTAAAAGGCCGAGTCAAATATTAGGATTCACTCAATGTATTGTTTTCACAATAGACTGTACTGATTATTCACACTTGTAAATCCCATATAGAATTACACATTCGTATAAATAAAACAAACTGCAGGCCTGCGCAACAATAAACCATCAAAATAAACTATGCACAGACAGGATTCAATGATACGGAGATACTTAAATCGTGCAATGAGGTAGTTCTCAGTTCGGATAAGTCCCAATAGTTTCAGGGAAATGTCTACTTGAAAAGAGGATACTGCAAACAGATGATTTAACTTGTAATCCTCACGCAGAGACTTGAGTAGGCAAATGTGGTGAATAGGTGTCCTTCTCTGTGTAGTGACACGCTGGATGTGTGAAGTACTGACAATACTTATGTAATTTGTGAGATTCCTGATATGTGTGTGTGGTTCTATAATAAAAGGAAAAAAATGAAATTAATTTCCAAGGAGATTGGCGTAACAGGTGCTGAGTCATTATAGCTTCACGTGGCTAAAAGTGAGAACCCACAAATATAGAATGTACACAGAATATTGCAGAATTTCTTTCATAACTGAAGAAATATGCCAATAATACATCTGATAACATATCAGGTCACAATATTAAGATGAATAACAAATAAACAACACTTACAATTGTTAATGACGCACACGAAAAACAGGTAATTCCAACGAACTCTTTAGCAATCTCACAGCATCGGCCGACCAGCCGTGTGGAAAACTTTAGTTTGCTTACAATCTTGTTTTTGATTTAATTAATGTTGTAGTGAAAATGTATTGCAATACATGTAAAAAAAAAAAAAAAAAAAAAAAAACATATATAAGAATGATTTTAATTATATTTTAATGATTGGGGTCAGTTGGAGCATTTGATTTTATTCAAGAGTTAATTGTACATTTATTATGATATAGTATGTTAACATATTACAGTAGTTTAGGTGAGTAGCTGAAAGATGTAGCTCAGGATTTTGGCTTTCCAAAGCAAACTGCTTCTGAGACACTGAAATGCTGAATATAAACTGAATAAAAAAGTTTTTACTTTATATCTCATAATGCATAAGTCATTTCGACCAGTACAACCTAAACAATAACTAAAAACTTTTCAAATAGGTTTAATGCAGACATTCAATAAAGTTACTATTAAACAGCTGTGACAACTGCACTTACAGTTTAGAGAATATCAAGACTGTTTGGAAATAAGACTTCTATAAATGATTACCATTACATTCTCCTCTCAAATAGATTCCTTGGCTGAGCCGGATGTAACTGTGCCGGAGCTCAGGGAGGGTGAGGAGGTGAATCTGACCTGCACTGCTCCAGCTCCCTGCCCCAGTCACCCTCCAAATGTAAACTGGGCTCCTGCATTAGGTGGTGATGTAACACAGATGAATGCTGATGGGACTCAGAGTGTTTCTGCCATCTTGAAATTCATCCCCTCGTTCTACCACCATGAGCTGAAAGTGAACTGTGTTTCCATTCATCCTCTACACAGAGATGACAGACCCCTGCTCAGCCACAAGACCGTCATCCTCAGTGTCGAGTGTAAGATTTTAACCCAACAAAGTTTGTAGCTTTTTTTGTTTTGTTTGAAAATACACACTCTCTTTCCTTTTTGGCCCACAGATCCTCCAAAGAAAACATGGATCTCTGTCTCAGGCTCGGTCTGGCTTGGTAATAATGTGACCCTCACCTGTCAAAGTAATGCCAACCCTCCTGCGGACCACAGGTGGTTCCTGAAGAGAGCAGGTGTAGAGGAAGAACTGAGTGTCTCACATGTGTTTTCCTTCACTGCCACCCAAAATAACACTGGGGAATACATTTGTGAGGCAAAGAATCGATATGGTACAATGAACTCCACAAACCTGCAGATCACTGTCCCAGGTCAGTCTGTGCTTGAGACTGAAGAGTTTCATCAGTTACACTTCACTTTGGCCCAAGTCTCGAATCAGAACTCTTTTCAACAAGTTTAGATCTCTGAACAATTAGTTTCTTGTTGAAACCAAACTTTGATCTAGGATCCATTTCTCAGTATTTAAAGGGTTAGTTCACCCAAAAATTCTGTCATTAATGACATGCAACACAACAGAAATGTTCCCAGACCCATGAAACATAGAAAAGAAAAGAAGCAAGCATCAAGATTTTCAGCAGACTTTGAGTGTATATAGATCAATGTAAAATATAGAGGTAAGATATGTCCAGGTGGTCATAAATACATATTAAAGAAGGAACACCAGTGAATATGAAACTGATCTCAGATCTGTTATCACCCAAATTAACTGGCAGTGGTCAGTAAAATAAGATTTAAACCAGTTAAAGGCTGTCACCAAAACTCACTATCAAGACAAGTAAAAGACTATGATCAAAAGTATTGAAAGTGGCGCTGAGATAACAAAACAAATGAGATTAGAAATTGAGCCATAATCAGATCAGGTTAGAGGACTACAATGGAAATAAGTCCGAGGCTTTTTTGTGTATTTTATCCTCAACAAATTGTATTCAATGTATATGAACTGCCTCTGGCATGATTGTATAAGTTTATGATTATTGTTGAAATAAATCAAATCAAATCAAATGCCATCAGCAAGTCTTTGGTAACTTTGACCAAGGCAATTTCTGTAAAGAGAAATTTATGAACACTTTACTGAAGGGGTTTAAGGTGGTTATACTGTACAAACTAGAGGCAACAGCAAATTATTTTTGGCAAGAACATAACATTTGAGATTTGTTTTCATTTTTTGCACAGGAGTTCCAGCAACAATCTTTAATGCTGCTTCTTTGTTTTTGCAGGCATATCCTTCACTTCCTTCCTCTCCATTTTGGCAGTTTTATTATTGCTTATATTTGCACTTCTTATTCTTATGATTTACAGAAGGTAGGATCTTGCTAGATTTTTTTTTTCTTAAATATTTTATACATTGAGATAATGTTTTCTTGTCTTGATTTATGCAGATATAAAGAACCAGTCAGAAGTGTAAGTATATTTTCTGCCATATGTTTTTCATGAAGTGTATATATATATATAAGTATGATGTTCAGAACCATATCCTTGCTACTTCCTTTCTCTTTTCAAAGAATGGGAATTCTCCAATACCTCATCACTGAGGGACTTCTGCTTTCCTGTCTCAAAATTCTGTAACAAAAGGGATATTTGGAATTTTTAAAGGAACAGAAGAACTGATGGTTGATTTGATCAAGGACTGTAAGCAGACGTGTGACATCGGGGGTCTGTTAATTGTCACACCTTCAGTGGGTGAAGCTGTGCTATGCTGATCTGTCAGTTTGAATGTCTCACATTTGGGTTTTAGTCACATGGTCAAGAAGTGATAGGCCTATAAGAAGCCTGTAACTGTTGCTTTGTCTCTTTTCTTGCCTGGCAATCTCTCTTCGCTGGGGCTCTGCTCTCCCCCATTCTCTCTCTCTCTCTCTCTCTCTCTCTCTCAGGTAACATATCACATATATGATGCATACTATATATGTTTTAGCATTTATTTTGTAATCAAATCAAGTTCAACCATAAATTATTTTATGAAGAGTTGACTACTGAAGAGTAGAGACTGTTAGGTTGACGATTGGCTGAAAACCTTTAAGACTGTAACATATGTTACTTCATGTAAAAAAGTGGTGAATGTGAACTCTTCAGCACAGTGATAGTTTTTGTACATGCAGGTGTGCTTGTGCTATCTTGTCTAGCAATATCCTATATGAAATATGTATAATGTAAATAATTACAAAATTTAAGAAATATATATAATTCAATATATTTCTATGTGTATGCACTTCATAGAAAGTGTTACAGTATTTTTATCCAGTTTTTATCCTGTTTTGTTTTATTTTGTTTTACCCAATAAAAAATTTGATTTAGAGATTCTGAGTTGAAGTCCTTTTCTTCACATTTGAAATATTTTAACATGTAATTTAAAATGTATTGAGAACCAATTTTTTAGGTAAATAAAACATTTTAATTTAGAGTTTTATTGCATATTAGCACATTAACTTTATCCAGATAAATTAATAATGAAATATAAATGGGGCCCAGTTCTGACCAACTGTGGTCCCACTAAAACCCCATATAGGGGCCATTTGTGGGTCTAGTGTAATCACCCATCTGAGCCCCATAAGGGTTTTGTATGTGGCCCACCTTGGCCCCAGTTATTAGAACCGATTTGGGACCCATGTGGGCCCCTCTAATGGACAAGTGGGGCCCATGTGGAGCCGGGTTTGACAAAAATGTACGGGTTGGGTTGCCCAAACAGGGCCAACTGAAAGCCCACCAAAAACCCACATGGGGCCCACATGGAAATGTTGGCTGGGTGTCCACAGTGCCATACCACTTCCAAATGATCGCCTTCATGCCACGCCACACTGAAGCAGTCATTCCTGCAAAAAGAGCCCCAACGAAGTACTGAGTGCATAATTATACCTGCTTTGGAGATCTTGAATGTTTCTGTTTTGTAAAACTGTTTTGATTGATCTTTAAGAAAATATTCAAATTTTTGGAGATACTGAATTTTTAATTTTCCTAATCTGCAAGTCATAACCATCAGAATTAAAACAAGCAAAAAAGGAAGAAAAAAATCTTCGGACTCTCCAATGATTGTAAACAGTTTTTAGGTCCGTCAGACTGAATATATTTTAGCGGTAATGAGACCAAAAATATTTAAGACCCATCAAATCCGAATTTGAGAAATTTTAAGGCCTTATATTAGGGAAACACTATTTAATGACATTTTAAGCCTTTTAAAATGGACCTGAGGACACCATGCACAAAACCATAATCACAAGGAATTTTCTTTTTTTTTTTTGCGCAAGGGCTTCCTAAGTCCTATGATTAGCCTTTTCTCTCCCTGCATTTTTTTTCCTGTCTGCAAAAACATTTTTCCTCCCAAGAGGCATCACAAGAGAGGACAAACGGATGGCTAGCATCAGCGTTCAGTACCAACCTCGGCCACCAGGTGCCACTACGAAGCATAAAATCAAATTATATCTCTGTTTTCTCTGTTGATTTAAGTAACATTAGAAGGTTTTGCACGTCATTAAACATGGCATAAGACAAAATGAGCCTAAAATGCTCAACAACAAAAAAAGCTAATAATAAAGATCCATTTCAAAAAGCATACCAATAAATAACTTGAGAAGTAGTAATTACTAAAATCATGTCTGAACCCTAAGCATGAAAAAAAAATACTTTGTATAAAATATATTCAACAGCTTGTTTGAAATAAATGAGAATCACATATTACTTATGCTTTTTGCATTTAAAAAAATATTATTTATTGACCTTCATTTATTGTTACTCTTCAGTTATACTAAATCATTTTGGCTCGGTTCTAGAATAATACTTTATCTCAAGATTTATTTTTTTAATTGACCGCTTGGACCCATTTCTCAATACGTTTGAGAAGCACAAAAGCATGTGGGCTAAACTGTGGATAATTACCCATTGCTGTGGCACAAAATACATTCAGTACTACTTCAAATATCCCATTCTTTTCTCTCTAAGACACAATCACTACCAAAACTCCATGTAACTACGAGCGAAGGGGCACGTTTACTTTTTCAACTTAATACAGCACTTCACTGAACAAGACAGCAATTTCTACAGTAATACTATATAATAGAATATATTCCAAATTGGGAAAGAAAGAGATTTTTGTATAACAATCATTTCCAGGGGTTGGTGGAATCAATACAGATCACATGATGACATGAAAAAAAAAAAGTGATGTCCCACAAAACAGCTGTGACAATTGCACTTATAGTTTAAATGTTCAATATAAAAAAAGAGCCAAAGTGTGTGAGGAAAACTGTACTTTGGCAGTTGTGTTATTGCTTAAATTTGCACTTTTTGCAATTCTTATTCTTATGACTTACAGAAGGTAGGATCTTGCTAGGTTTAAAATATGATATAAAGTATTTTATACATTATATGCGATAAATAAAAACGTTTTCTTGTTTTTGTATATGCAAGTTAAAGAACCAAACAGAAGTGTAAGTGTCGTTTGTGCCATGGCATGTTCTTCATGAACTGAGTTGCATCAGCTATTCATGAAGAGAGAGAGAGATTGACCTTCATGCACACTAAACCTATGCTCCCATCATGCATTATGTTCAGGAAATAAATTGTGAGACAAAACACTTGTGGTCTTCATGCTCAATTGAACACTTGATCCAAAAACAGGAAATACATCACATGCGTAGACAAGGGGTCAAATGCAAAGACCACATTTGAGAATTTGTCTGCCAAAGCCATGTGTTAAATATTAATATATTCAGTTCACTTTCTACTTAAAATAGTCTAGAATTCTGAAAAATGTTTGCTACAGAATGTGAAACATGTTTTCAATGTATTATTGGTTTAGTTTACCTGTCTATAGGGGTCTATGTATATTGTCGGAGCACTGTCCATACAGTCGAGCAGCGGCTGTTTGAGTCTCTGTCCCAGAGGAACCTCTGCACGTCGCTGCCAATAATGAGTCTTATGGGAATACCTGACACCGTCCCCTGGGTCAGAAAGGGGAGGGACTGAAGCAAGTACAGAATGATATGGAATGGTAATGCAAACATCAGTGTTACGAACCTTTCACTTTTTGAAAACTGTTTTCAAGTCTTGTCAGGTTTAACATTCAAGCGATTTGAAACCGTTAAACTGAGCAAGAAGATGCAAAAATGACTTCAGTTTATAGACCGGCACCTCAGATAGTGCGCTATTACTTAAGTCCTCCTTTGCATCTAACCATGCTTGAATGGATAAATAAACATCACATTAAGTCAAAATGTCCATTTTGACGAGTATCCTCGTAAGCTAGAGTTAAAATAAGCAGATGGGGGAAAATCAGAAATATCATGACTTCATAACGATTCTTTGTCGTGTTGTTTTTTTTTTATTTTGCAAGCTGTTTGAGCATCACAGCTTTTTCCACAACTAATCTCCCTATTATAAAAACAAAGCCTTTTAAGGTAATATGAAAATGTATGGTGCATATTAGGCCAAAGTCCATGGGTGAAGAGAAAAAGATTTGTCATTAATTTATCTTTGTTATTAAAAAAATGGGGAAAAAGATACACATTACAAATACAGATATTATTATATTCTCTATTAAGACTGTGTCTGTTCCCCGAATAGTGGGGTCAAAATATAAATTTAATGTAGGTTTTAAAAAAACCTGAAGAAGTGAAGTGACATTCAGCCAAGTATGGTGACCCATACTCAGAATTTGTGCTCTGCATTTAACCCACCCGAAATGCACACACACAGAGCAGTGAACACACACACACACACACTGT
The DNA here is from genome assembly GCF_963082965.1 of Carassius carassius. Lineage (NCBI taxonomy): Eukaryota > Metazoa > Chordata > Actinopteri > Cypriniformes > Cyprinidae > Carassius > Carassius carassius. The sequence continues at coordinate 5,142,233 of NC_081777.1, forward strand.
GAGCACACACCCGGAGCAGTGGGCAGCCATTTTTATGCTGCGGCGCCCGGGGAGCAGTTGGGGGTTCGATGCCTTGCTCAAGGGCACCTAAGTCGTGGTATTGAAGGTGGAGAGAGAACTGCACATGCACTCCCCCCACCCACAATTTCTGCCGGCCCGGGACTCGAACTCACAACCTTTCGATTGGGAGTCCGACTCTCTAACCATTAGGCCACGACTGTAAAATAAATGAACCAAAAATAAAAAGTTTGGGCTCATAAACATTAAATCACTCACACCCCAAGCAGGTATTGTAAATGAAATGAAATGATCACAAATAATAATTTTGAAGTACTATGCTTGACTGAAACCTGGCTAAAACCAAATTATTATATTGGTCTAAATGAGTCTGCTCCACCAAACTACTGTTATAAGCATGAGCCCCGTCAGACTGGTCGTGGAGGAGGTGTTGCAACAATATATAGTGATATTCTCAATGTTACCCAGAAAACAGGATACAGGTTTAACTCATTCGAAACACTTCCGCTTAATGTTACACTGTCAGACATGCAAAAGAAATCTAATGTATCTCTAGCTCTGGCTACTGTGTATAGACCACCAGTGCCGTATACAGAATTCCTAAAAGAATTTGCAGATTTCCTCTCAGACCTTCTGGTTACAGTTGATAAAGCGCTAATTGTCTGAGATTTTAATATTCACGTTGATAATACAAGTGATGCATTAGGACTTGCGTTTACTGACCTAATAAACTCTTTTGGAGTCAAACAAAACGTCAATGGGCCCACTCATCATTTTAATCATACTCTAATTTTAATTATATCGCATAGAATTTATCTTAATGTTATAGATATCGTACCTCAACGTGATGATGTTACAGACCATTTACTTGTATCGTGCATGCTGCGTATCACTGATATTAACTATATGTCTCAGCGTTACCATCTGGGCAGAACTATTCCAGTCACCAAAGACAGATTCGCAAATAACCTGCCTGATCTATCTCAACTGCTATTTGTACCCAAAAATACACATGAATTAGACGAAATTACTGACAACATGGGCACTATCTTCTCTAATGCATTAGAAGCTGTTGCCCAAATTAAAAAAGGTTAGAGAAAAACGTACTGTGCCATGGTATAACAGTAATACTCACTATCTCAAGAAAGAAACTCATAGTCTTGAACGCAAATGGAGAAAAACTTGGAAGATTTTAGAATTGCGTGGAAAAACAGTATGTTCAGCTATAGACATGCTCTAAAAACTGCTAGGGCAGAGCATATCCACAAACTCATTGAAAATAACCAAAACAATCCAAGGTTTTTATTTAGCACAGAGGCTAAATTAACAAATAACCATACTCCACCTGATTCAAATATTCCATCAACATTTAATAGTAATGACTTTATGAATTTATTCACTGATAAAACCGATAACATCAGAAATACAATAGCGAATGTAGATTCTACAGCGTCTAACACTTCAGTTTCATCCATCGCACCCAAAGATAAACTGCAGTGCTTTACAAATATAGGACAGGAAGGGCTAAATAAACTTATCACTGTATCTAAACCAACAACATGTTTATTAGATCCTGTACCCACTAAATTACTAAAAGAGTTGTTACCTGTAGCAGAAGAAACGCTTCTCAATATTATTAACTCATCGTTATCTTTACGTCACGTCCCAAAACCATTCAAGCTGGCGGTTATTAAGCCTCTTATTAAGAAACCACAACTAGATCCTTGTGAACTGGAAAATTATAGACCCATTTCAAATCTTCCATTTATGTCTAAAATTTTAGAAAAAGTTGTGTCTGCTCAATTGAGCACCTTCCTGCAAAAAAATGATCTGTATGAAGAATTTCAGTCAGGTTTCAGGCCCAACCATAGCACAGAAAATGCACTTGTTAAAATTACAAATGACTTGTTTCTTGCGTCAAATCAAGGCTGCATCTCATTGATTGTTTTACTTCTGACGTCACCACTAATAAGTGGTTACTTGGTCTTACTGCTGCGTTCAACACCATAGATCATGACATACTCATAGATTGATTACAAAACTATACAGGTACTCAAGGGCAGGCTCTAAGATGGTTTAGATCCTACCTGTCCGATCGCTACCATTTTGTTTACTTAAATGGGGAGTCATCTCATTTATCATCAGTAAAATATGGAGTGCCACAAGGATCCGTCCTAGGTCCCCTTCTATTTTCAATATACATGTTACCCCTTGGTAATATTATTAGAAAATACGGGATTAGTTTCCACTGTTATGCTGATGATAATCAACTGTATATCTCAACGAGACCAGATGAAGCTTCTAAATTATCTAAGCTAACAAAGAGTGTTAAAAATGTAAAAGACTGGATGACCAATAATTTTCTCCTATTAAATTCGGATAAGACAGAGATATTACTTACTGGACCAAAAAAAAAAAAAAAAGTACACAGAATCTAGTAGACTACAGTTTGCAACTAGACGGATGTACTGTTACTTTCTCTACAATCAAAAATCTGGGTGTTATATTAAACAGCAACTTTTGAAAACCATATTTCCCATGTTACAAAAACAGCATTATTCCAGTTTAGAAACATTGCCAAGCTATGAAACATGTAGATTAAAAACATCTCTTTCGCCAAGTATTCGAATAATGCATCTCATAATTTGTGACTGCAGTTGTATCTGATCAAATGCGCAATATTATTCTTTAGCTTGGGTTAAACTAATTAATTTTACTTGGTTGGAACAGCAGCTAATTATGTCTCTATGTTTCTCTGTTTTGCACAAGTTCCAGTCTGGATCCAGAACACCTGAGAAGAGATGATGCTGACGCTCAGAGGACCTCAGATGATGCTAACCTGAAACAAGATACAGAACTAATGAATATTGCTACAAGTGTGATTGCATCATATAATAATTGCTGTTAATAATGTTCATCGTCTGGTTGACTGTTTTTTTTTCTGAAAATTCCTGTCATATGCACATAAACTGACGGTCACCACTAATAAGCTACAACTAAATATTGAAAAACTTTATTTTCTGTAAAGTTGCTTTGCAATGATTTGTATCGTAAAAAGCGCTATACAAATAAACTTGAACTTAATTGAATTGAATATTATACAAGTAAAATAAAGGTGCTTTATTTTCAGGTAGCCTACAGGTGTATTTAGCAGGAGCATTACAAAAATTTAATGAACAAATATAAAAATAAAACACTATATACATTGATTCCTATTAAAGCAACTGTATTAAAGTTTTTCAGTCAAGAGTATGGAGTGATTTTTCTCTTTGTGTTTGGTGTTTTATTAATATTAAGGAATAATTCACCCTAAAATTAAAATAGTGTTATATTTTTTATACCTTAATGTATTCAATCAAAAGTTGTTTTAAACCTGAAGAAGTTTCCTTCTTCTGCTAAACATGAACACAATTTTTTCCTACTATCAAAGTCAATGTGAACCAGCAACTGTTTGGTTATCCTGATTCTTAAAAATATCTTCTATTGTGTTCAATTTTATTTTTTTAAATTTTATTGTGAACTATCACTCTACCTTTCGGCAGCATGTAGCCTACTGTCCCTTTAAGACCTGCACGCATCTAATATACAGACATGCATCAGTTTCTTTCAGTTGTTTACTTTCATTTTAGACATATCCAACTGAGTCTATACATAAACCATGTGTGTTGACAGTATTAGCACAAAACATAACTAAGTTAAGTAATCAGGTACAGTTTGAAGGGCTTTTTCGTTTTCATGCCGCGCTTTGTGTTAAGAAAAAACGCATGTCAGAACATCACACAAATTAAAAATGTAAATAACCACTAAGGCATTAAAGCAGACGCAAAAAAAAATAAAATTGTGAATAAGTGCAGTGTCTCGTGAGAGTAATTCTACCACTGAGTTAACACTGATGTTAAAGTATGTCGCAATATATTGATTCGACGGCGCCAGAGCTGCAGCTGATAGAATGTGCACTGCAGCACAATACAATGATATTTCTTCAAAAGCAGACCATGGAGACATTTTTATCATCCACAATCAAAAATCTTCATATGGGCTAATCTTCCCACACAGTGATGTAGACATGTAGGGGCGTGTTTAAATGAGCATTTTAGGAGGGCTTGGATGAGTCTTAACTTTTATAAAGAACATCTCTTAGGTCTTTGCTACTTTAGGGATTGTATTCATGAACAACTTGTAACACTCCAAAGAGAAAGGAAAACTTGAAATCGCATCACATGATCCCTTCAGAAAGCAAGAAGAATACATTGTCCAAACAATGAAAAAAAAAGAAAGAAAGACTTCATTTTTGTATTTTACAGTGTAACTCCCCAATAATTATAGAATGATGTAATGGGCTAGTTGCACAAGATGGCGCCGGTGAGCTTCAGCGACGCGACTGTGTGCATACTTATTTCCGGTCTTGCGACGCTCGCATTGACTGTAAGGGAAACTTACATACGAAACTTGGCTAGATGTATATAATTAATGATATTCAAATTTAACAGCCGATAGTGGTATATCAAAAACATGGGGAAACATCCTCCCTACATTTTGCGTACCTCTGTGTGGAAATTCATCAAGATACAACGCGGAGATTGCGTTATTCTTCTGTTGATTATGCGGATCAGCGTCAGGTCAGGTCCACGGGGATTTTTTCTTTCAAACACAAACCACTCAAATATGCAATACTTTTCATTTTCGAAGAGCTGGGTTTGTTCTGACTGTTATGTAAGATCAATGTTTCTGACTGTCAAACAAGAAGCACAGAGATTTCTGATAAAGCATGTTTTATTAACTTTATTTGATAACAATTTATAACTAACTGTACAATTAGACGTAATATAATTATGGTAGGTTTGCCTTAAATAAAAGATAGCTGTTTGCATTCATGTGTGTTTTTATCTATGTTTATTTGTTTTGTGAAAGATCTGCAGCATAAATCATTATCTGTCTATGAGCAGCCATGTATATTGTTATTCTTTTGCATTAATTATCAGATTAAACAGATATTAAAATTAGTCACATATTTTTTACTGTGTAAAATAATAAAATATGTTGTGAAAATAACGATGAAACAGACTGATGTATGTGTACAATTGAGAAATGGATACTTCTGAAGATAAATCGCAGCCCGCGTCTCACGAGGTAAATATGTCATAAAAAAAAAAAATAATGCAAACATTTGAGAAATAAGTAATTTGTACATTCACATATTTGGTAAGATAAAAATACATTATGTAGCTGTGTATACAAACCATGAGTTCAACTTTCATCTCGTGAACAGTAGGGAACATTAGTGTATTTAATTCATTCACCAGACCCAAACATGCACAAGTTTCAAATCCACTGGCTCAGTTAACATTTATAGTATAGTAATAATAGCAGTGTATATCTTATTTGCATTTTAAGTGATATTATACATCCTGTAAACATATAGAAGGTAATATTTTGACTTCTCCGGTTCTCTGCACTGAGTTTAGCACAACCGGAAATATCTACGCACACACTCGCAAGACCGGAAATCCAAGATGGCGGAGATATGCAACTAGCCCATTAGCATAAGGGTCAGTATGTACAGTGCAATTGCTGCAGTATTTGTGCATTTTGTAATAAATAAGATCAATTTAGGTTTGTTAACATTTTTCATGTTGCACTTCCCCTAATGAATTCTTGACCATCTGAGGACAACATGGATGCTATAAATACATGTATTAATGTCTCTGAGACTGGATGTAAGTTACAACTGGGCAGTGCTGTAATGCAATGAAGTAAAAATACTTCGTTACGCTACTTAAGTATTTTTTGGAGTATCTGTACTTTACTTGAGTTTTTATATTTCAGGCAACTGTTACTTTTACTCCACTACATTTCCTATTAAAAATGTATACTTTAACTCCGATACATTTCCCCTAAGTATATTCGTTACTTACTACAAAATAGTCAGAAGAACACAGACTACAGGAAAGCAGGTTTGATGAATCAGCGGTTTAGCGTTTGCAAGTTAGACTCATAAAAACACCTTTGCTCACGTGCAAACCAACCGCGGATGACTTCATTTCCCACTCAAGTCAAATCAGGGGTGTGCGATATACAGCATCGTCTGCGATAATATGGTAAGTGTTGTTGTAGGCTAATGATGTGCCACCAAATATCACCAACCACACAGAGTGCATGCACATTGATTTAATGGTCTATTAAAACTCAAAATTCCAGGCATTCTAAAATGTAAACGTCAAAACTCTTTCTGTATGCTTTTTATATTTATATAATTTAATGTTGGCCTAGTTAACTTAATCTATATCGTACAAAGAGTACCGTTTTTCTGAAGATGCATGAACGCATTAAATAATTTTATGCAAGTTCAGTAAAGCAATAAATTACTTCCATTTTAGACATAATATTGCTTGTTTTTGTTTTTTTCAATTTTGCCAACAAAAGTAGTTCCAAACAAAGATCATAGCCCTTTTTTGCATCTCTGAGCAACGGATGGCGTCTACTTATTGAATGAAACAGCTTTTTGAACGAATCGGTTGCATAAACGATTCAGTGATTCACTCATTAACACGGTCAAATGCTTTGTTTCTGAATGAATCAGCCGTTTGAATGAATCGTTTGAAACTCAACGACTCATTAACGTTCACTTGCTGTCACCGGCGGGTTTAATTTCACATTTCGAGCTTTTTTTTCCATGTTTTCAATTATTTCAAAATAATTTAAGTTATTTCCAAACGTGAGGCCTAGGCTATTTATAAATCTGTATCTGCAGTTTAAATGCATCCGTGTCCCCTCTGAGATACATAAACTGTGTAAATACATACTAACAAAACAATGGTAATAACAGCAGAGGCGTCCCAAATATTCTGATTTGACCCTACATTTCAACTCTTTTGCCAGCAAACACTTACGTTACTTATTTTCAAGAGAATACAAAATGCTTAGCAAACACAAAAGCATTAATATATTCGAGAAATATCTATTTTTTATTCATCCATTTCATTTATCTGTTCTCATAGTGTTCAAGAATGCAGACCTTAAAGCAGTACTTGTCCATTCACGTCACCCACAGCTTCTGTATTACTTTGTCAGTGCCTGCTTCCTCAATATTCAGAAAAAATAAAATAAAAACTGTTAATTCTATAAAATACTTTGCAAATAGCATTGTGTTAGGTTCTTATTTAAGTTATAACACTCACTAAATAACTTTAATGTGAATTAACATTGTGTTTTATTTGTGCGGTTCAATATAATTCACACAAACAAACCTGGACACTGCAAAGTGAAAACGATATAAACAGTCTAGACACGTTAAATTATAGTTTAAGCATATACAGAATGAACCTCAAAAATACACACAATTCGTTGCATATTTTGTCAAAAACAAAGAGTGGATCCCATTGCAAGAAACTAGTCACGCAACAGTTATCACAGATCACTAATCTGAGAAATTATGCCTGATTTAAAAATAAACAAATATATTTAATCTTCCACAATGCTAACGTTCCAAGAACTGTGGTTGCCAAGAACAGTTATTTCAAACAATACTCCCGCCCTTGCATTTTACTCACACCACTCATTTCACACGTTCTAATGTGTTAAATAGTCTATATGTCTTTCTCACAGAACTCATTGTGAAGAATGCTCATCTAGTCATCAAGGTTTTAACTCTAAAATATGTCCAAAATAGAGCATACTGAACAGACTGGTAGTGTGAATAAATCCATCAGCATAAGTAGTATTACATATCCTAAGGTTAAAATCACTGTGCAATGTGGGCAATATCAGATTCCAATGTGAATCAATGATGTAAAAGTCACATAACCTCCGATATTATTTCGACTCTGGTCGCACTGCAAAACATCTGACCTGAATAGATTTAGAACCACATATGAAAGTTGCCCAAAAAAAAAAAAAAAAAAGGATCAGATTTCATTTGATGTGCAGATCACACTGCCATGAAATAAAACAACCTGGGTCACATGAGCACCCAAAAAATATAAAAAATAGATAAAAAAAAAAAAACCCGCTTTGGCTTGCATTTTTTTCAGTGTGAATGTATCCAGTATGAGATTGAATCAAAATGCCCTCATGCAATTCCAAACCTGTAAGACTTCCTTCTGTGAACCACAAAAGATTGTATTTTGAAGAATGGTAACACTGACTTCCACAGAGTAGAGTACCCGACTTTGACTTTCTGGGGGAACTGTCCCTTTAAAATGTCATGGTTTGTGTTTCCATGCATGTCATTCTTTGTTTTGATTTGAGAGTAAATAAAATAGAGCACTTTAAAATTGAGATCCATTCAGCATATAACATCATCATGCCACTTCACTATACACTACCTTTATGGATTCTACTCATTTCATAAGAACAAAAACTTCTGAAACATTCCTCAAAATGTGTGTTCCACAGAAAAAGCACAGCTTGTTCTGTACAAGTTTGGAATGACATGAGTAAATGATGAAATCAGTTACCTATTAAAGCCAACATTGCTCAATTGCACAGAAACATAGGAGATGGTGTTGTTCACCACTTTTCTTTCAAGTATAATTTTCAAAGAAAACAAGAGTCTTCATCCAGAGTCTCCTAAGCAGTAACTTTAATGCTCAGCATTTTCCCCATGTTGCCCCCCAGAAAATTTCACCAAGTTAATCTTTTCCAACTTGGGTTTTAATCAAGCACTACAGCTGAACTCAATGGTGTTTAATAGTTTACAAGCATCAGCAGGTCAGCATGGCACTGTGCATATTTCTCCACAGTCTCATGGTCTGCTGAGGGTCACGCTGGTGCACCAGGAGCAGGTCTTTGTGTACACAGGGGTTCTCTCGGTCTTGTTCCCGAATGTCAAAGGTCTTGAAACCCTCGTGTTTCGTTGCAGTGATTCCAAGTGCCTTGAAGCACATCCCATTGTAGACATCATCGATTGGGAAGAAGGGTATGTAAAAGGAAACATGGTAAAGAGACGGAAGAAGGTTTCCAGAAAAGAGGAAGCCACCGCCACCAGCATAAGGAGGGTACTGACCTTCGTAGAAAGACTGAGGAACATAATATTTAATTTTAGGGTCCCGTAACGGGCTGGCATTAGAAATTATCTGCCCGGTGTACAACGCTGTTGCCTGCTCTGGCTCCAGAGACTGCAGATGATTCAGTATCGCTTGAGTGTTAGCAAAAACATCATCGTCACCCTTAAAAACGAAAGATACACGAGGACAGTTATCAAGCATCCACTTGAAGAACACATGCTCCTTAAGAGTCAGGTTGTAAAACGAGTCGTGAAAATCCCAGACGAGGAGATCTTGAAACTGCTGAGCTTCAAACGAAACCAGTTTGTCGAGATTGGGATGATCCATGGATGACCGGCCCAGCAGAAAGACAGTCCGTACCTTTAGTCCGTTTCCATACAAGCCTTCTCTTCCCCAGGTCTCTCGGACTGCTTGGCGCATCTCAAAGTTCTTTGGAATTGATTTGATCGCAAAAAATAGGAAAATTTGATCCTGTCCGCTCTCTGATGCACACTTGTCAGGCTGATCGAGAAGAAGCGGTGGGTCTCGACACTCCATGCCTCTAAGGAAGTCTCCGTAAAGTGGAGGGTACGACTGAATATCTTGAATGTTGGTTTGTAGCAGCTCAAAACTCTCAGGCTGACAGTGAAACTTCTCACGTGGGTCTTTGAGCGTTTGATTGTCAATGGAGTCAAACTGCCGGAGAAAAGAATGAAGCTTCCTGTTCCAGAAGGCACCATTTTTGGGAACGTCTTTTCTGAAAGTCTCAGAAATTGTTAGTGGTTGAAGCTCATACAGCATGGCACTTTTGGTTTTCTTTTTCACAGTGCTCATCACTACAGTTGTGGATTTTCTAGGCGTGGAAGCTGGAACTGAGTGGATCTTAGCCAAGTCTTTTTGGCTGTGTTCTACATCCTTTAGCTTGGAAAAGAGGACAATGCAAAAGCTGCTAGCTAGTGCTATGATTAATAATTTCATATACTTCTTTTTCATTTTACAACAGCTCTGTTAGAAGCAACGTACTCTAGAGAAGCAAATAAGGATGTTGGTCTCTACAGGAAATGGTGGGGCGACTGACACCACACACACACTGGTGTTAAACATTCATCTTCCAACTGAACTCAGTTTCTTCGATCACATTCCCACTGATGTCAAGTTCAGTTGTGAGCCTAGCAGACACAAGAAACAGTAACGAAAGTGAAGCTCACTAGAATGTGATGATCAAACAGTAGTGTATACAGCTTTAAGTTATTTATATGAAAAACATCACAGCACACCAAATAAAATCCCCTCTGTGGTCTGTGTGGGTGAGAAATGCTGTCAGTCCAAGACTTGCTATAACATTGGCTAACGGTTAAGGTGCAGTTCACTCGGAGTTAAAATTCAGTCATCATTCACTAAACCTCATGTTAGCCCAAAGCCTGCATGCATTTGATTCTTACATATGGACAAAAGAAACCAACGTGTTTTTCAAAATCCAGAAAAGTCAGTCATACAGGTTGGAACAACAGGAGGGTGATTAATGACCATTTAAATTTGAGTGAACTATACCCCTTCAATAAAACTGACTGAAATTGGTGATAGAGCCTTGTCAATGCCAAAACCATGCAAATGTATTACTACTAGTTTGTTCTTACTGTTAGCATAATTAAGACTTTTTTTATGTGGATCTAAAATTAAACACCCTTTTAATTTATTGGAAAACTGGTCTCAGGTGATTAATTAAACAGCACAGGTTCTAAAATTAAGCACATTTCAGTCCCATGAGAACACTGTGTTGAGCTCAGGGACAGATGATATACAGCACCGGAGAGAAAGCGTACACTATGGCAGGGGCATAGCCATCTTTTCAGAAGTGAGGGGGACAGAAATGTTATATATTAAAAATTACAATATAATATAAAACATTACAATAGAACATTTCTGTAATCTATAGCCTACCAGTCAACAGTTTTTGAACAGTAAGATTTTTTATGTTTTTTTAAAGAAGTCTCTTCTGCTCACCAAGCCTGCATTTATTTGATCCAAAGTACAGCAAAGGCAGTAATGTTGTGAAATATTTTTACTATTTAAAATAACTATTTTCTATTTGAATATAATTTAAAATGTTATTTATTCCTGTGATCAAATTTGAATTTTCAGCATCATTACTCCAGTCTTTAGTGTCACATCCTTAAGAAATCAAATCATTCTAATATGCTGATTTGCTGATTATCAATATTTAATCCATGAGTAATTTTTTTTCCAGATTCTCTGAGGAATAGAAGGATCCAAAGATCAGCATTTGTGAAATAAAAAGCCTTTGCAAAATTATACAGTATATCATTCAAAAAAAAAAATATAGAAATTAATATTTTAATTTAGCAAGCTTTAAAATCTCAAATTACATTTTGAAATATATTCAAATAGAAAATAGTTATTTTAAATAGTAAAAATATTTCTGTTTAGCTACTGTTTTGCTGTACTTCGGATCAAATAAATGCTGGCTTTGTGAACAGAAGAGACTTGACTGGTAGTGGATATTATAGGCAACTTTAATTCTCTAATTTCTAGCTTTTAATTGGCTTAGAAATCTATAACTGCTGGACAATAACAAATAATTATATATATATATAACACTTATTTATCACATAAGGCAGAATAGTTTCTATACTGTAATAAATCTATGTCAATTAGCACTGTTTTGTTGATGTACTGTATTTATCACCTGCTGGAGATGACTTGAAAAACCCATATATTGTCGCAATCTTATAATAATGTCTTCGTGTTTCCAAAAGTTTCAGTTCTTCTGTCAAAACAACTGTTTTCATCACATACAGTCGGCATCTAGTCATAGCTGGGGGCGTGGCGAGGGCGGAGTCGGCGTGGGGGAAAACACTGCGAACATGATCGTGTGTATCTGAATGACAAAAATGCACATATTGAGCGCTCATTGCCAGAGACGCGTAGAACAATTTTAGTCTCTTTTAACTTTAATATTCATATACACAAGTCCATATCGATATTTGATTCATTTTACAGCCCTAATATAAATGTATTCATTCAAAAAATTCCGTGACGTTCTGCTTTATACAGCAAGTTCTATTTTTGACTGGATTCCGCGATTCAATCGTTTCGCAAACACAGACGGGGTGAATTTATGAATGAAAGTGTAAAAGTTCTGACACAAAACTAAGTTGTTTCGTGTCCACACGCTTTTTTAAGTGGGTTAACGGGTTTATGATCGACACTAGGCTAACATTACATAGTTTGGCTTAAGGTAGAATGATCAGGCTAATTATATATATATATATATATATATGCCACTTTCTGAAACAACCTTACACAGTTTTGATAGCGTTAATAATGAACACAATGTTAACATAGCCTGCCTGTGATGAATGCCGACTGCACACATACACATGCTTAGTCTTGGGATTTCCACAACTTCCCTTGATCATCCTCACAACTTATTGCTTGTAGCCATTTTGTCATCATTTCCGGTTCTGTATGTTTATTAGGAAGGATGTAGAACTTCATTTTATAATTTGTTAGTTTATTGGAGGTACAGAAAACGACACAACTCTTCGGCATGATTGTCCAGTGTATTTCAATTGGCGTCAACGCAATGTTTTCCCCCACGGGCTAAATTCACATCACGTGACGGGGCGTTCCCGGGGTGGTTCCCAGACCAACCGTCTGTATCCGGACGCTGTTGCCCATATTAGGGGTTTCCTGTTATGGCTTTCTGCGCGAGAGCGCGCTCCGGCTTCGAGGATGAATAAAACACACACACATGAGTGTTTAGCGCTACGTGAAGTTCATCTCGCCTTGGGTCCGAATAAAATAACAGGTCATGCGCTAGGAAACTATCCTGTTCCTTTGAGTTTAAATCTATATTTATTCACACTATTTCTTGAAAACCTCTATACGAACACACTTGATCGAGAAAGATATTAAAAGTGGGGGGGACACGTCCCCCGCGTAATCTACGCCCCTGCACTATGGTCTTACTAACCCATAGATACTCCTTTAGTAAATACATCCATGTGGAATAATGCCTGTTGCTTTGCTTATCGTTTTATGTTAAACTGCGCGGATTTTGTATTGGAGACAGAAAACTAACAATTTAATTTGTATAAAGCATGATTTGTGCTAAAATGCCTAATTCTGAAAAAGAAAAAGAAATCTGAATTTCACAATTGCAGCCTAGCGGTTCTCTGTTAACAATTTAAGTGAGATTTGAACACACGAATGTATCTAGGTTAAAGCCTACTATCTATGTAGTTTGTAGTAGGCTAATAGTTAAGGTTACTGTAGTACTCAGCACTATAGCTACCATTGCAAGTTTCTATGGGGGCTATACTGTCAGTTTGATTGAAAAATACGTTAACGTTGAACAATTCGCAAGATTTTGTACAGAACAATGAGGAAAAACAGAACATTTCTTACCGTGTGAGCGTCTGTTAACATTCTTAGTCCTATCTGCTCATCTTGACAAAAGGAAACCACGCTGTCACCCACCACCACAGACTGAGTGCTGTTTCTCTCTAGTAGATAAAAGCGTTACGTCGACATGTCTCTTTTTCCATCAGCAGCTGACTGTCTGTGATTGGTGCTCATCAGACAACACACCTGAGAACTTAATCAAGGTTACATTGTCCCCTGCCCGAATGAAGGCTCTTTTTTTCTCAAACGGAAGCGATTTTCTATCATTCGAATTTTTTCGACCTTTGCTTGAGTGTTTAAGGCGAATTGTGTTTTGATATGACTATTATAATTTAATCTTTAAAACTGAGAGTTCTCGCCTTTTACTAGCCTAGGTACTTTAAGTATACATTCCCCCATCCTTTGAAGAATGTAAAACGTTTTTAGTCTTGCCCTTTTTAGGTTAAAAACACTACTATTAGTGCCTTATAAAGATGTACTAAAAAGTCACACGTAAGTAGCTGAAAAAAGTCACTGAAAAGTTCAACTTAATGCATTTAATGTAACTATTAAATGCAGAGGTGGGTAGTAACGAGTTACATTTACTACGTTACATTTACTTGAGTAATTTTTTGGGGTAACTAATACTTTTCGGAGATGGGTACTTTATACTCTTACTTGAGTAAATTTTTGGGGAAAAATCTGTACTTTTACTTAGTTACTGTGGGCGACGCTCCTCTCGTTACTTTATCTTAATGCAATAAATGTTATAAATGCTTCAGTTTATTCCAAACGCGCCGTCTACTTTTCTCTGGGCAATGAGCGATGCCCGTTCGCGAATGATTCATTCTTTTGAATCAATTCTGTTCAAAGGCTTGATCAAACAAATTGGCAAAAGATTGAGTTGGTTCATGAATCAGTTTGAATGAGTCGTTCAGTTCCCTGCCGCACGCGCTGAGCGTCTGAAGTGGTTCACTCAGAGTTGTAACGTTTAAGAACAGAAAGAGCGTTGAAAACGTGGCTATGGAACTGCACTGAATTGAAAGCAAATCTGCAAAGGCTATTATTTGCTTGCGATGGAGATCCTTATTAGATGAACACCGTGTGTGCTGTCTACTGTTTAACAGGTAATAACTTGGGCTACATTCGATTACAGTACACGATACCACTGTGACATTAGTTTGTTGTACGTGTGTGGCTTATGCAGCTTCCAAAAGACAAAAAATAGCCGATTAAGATTTTATTAATTTTAATGATTGCTTGCTGGCGCTGAGCCAGAGATAGATGTGTTTTTACAGCATTGCGCATTATAACAAATCACACATGGTTCTTTTGAGCTTATTAAAGCATTGGCCAATCAGAGGCGTTCCGATGAGTCATCGCTAAAATGCCGGTGCTTCCTTCACTCGCTCACTGACTGAATACCTCTTTCTGGCGAATTCTCTCGTCAGAAACAACAAAGTGCAGATGTGTGTACGAATCTATAATTAAGATATTGATTTCACAGTGTTAACAGTTTCAGTGATTTTAATGGGAGTTTCTGAGAGTGATTGAAATCTAGACTGTCAGTGAAAATGATCTTTAATAATGTAAATGTTATTTGCTCTCTTTCTGAACAATGAAAGATTAGTAGCAATATTTATATCACATTAACTTTCAATGTTAAATTCACATTTAATATAAAGTCAGTCGTATTAAAAATGTTATGGCATGACACCTATATCTGTTACTTAAGTAAACAGACAGGGTTTTATAATAAATTACATAAATTGGAGTAAAGGCTGATTAAATATATACATTTATACACACACACATACATTACATACATTTTATCTATATATCTAAATAAAAATAGGCTCAGTATATATGACCCAAAGTAACTAGTAACTAACTACTTGAGTAGATTTTTTATCCGATACTCTTTTACTCTTACTCAAGTAACTATTCAAGACTAGTACTTTTACTTGAGTAAATATTTCTAGAAGTACTTTAACTTTTACTTGAGTACAGTTTTTGGGTACTCTCCTCTGATTAAATGTGAAACATTTTAAATTAAAAAAATGTATCACATTACTTAAACGGTGATTATTTAACATTACAATACTTAAACAGTGGAAACATTACATTTAATTTGTTCTTTTAAAGTAATTTTTTTCTGCAGTAAGTACACTTTATAAAAGTATACTTAAGTGCATTTCTTTTTCACAAGGGTATGCTTGACTTGATGTATGTAAATGTTTGTTTTATATGTGGGTCGCATCAACTTAAGTAGAAAAAATAGGGTCGCCTTGAAAACAACTGCCTTAGATTTAAATAATGATAATAATAATAATAAACCCCAAACATTACAATAACACTGAAACACTGGCCAATAGTAATGGAGGTTGGAGGTTGTCAGGCCAGTCTTCACTGATTTTACTGATTTACCTTACTGAATCGGTAGAGCAATAGCACAGTTCTGCATAAAATATTGCAATCCACACAACATATCAGAGTTTCAATTGTTGGTGCACGTCTTGTGGCGCATCTGAACAGCACGTCTTTGTGGTGTAAAGACAGCTACACTATCCAGACTAATTTCAGCATACCACCATGAAGAATCAGATCAGAATCAGAATGAGCTTTATTGCCAGTAATGTTTATTCATACAAGGAATTTGTTTTCATGACAGAAGCTTCCACAGTGCAACAGAATGACAGCGACAGATATAAATTTGAAGAAGTACATAAGAAATAACAATATACAAATTGACAATTGTATGTGCAGGTCTATTATGTGCAAATTTGAAGAAAAGTGTGTGTGGTAGATAATTAAGTGTATGAGTGTATAAATTGTGTGTGTTCTACAGTTATTGTCAAGTGTTCATGAGACAGATAGCCTGAGGGAAGAAACTGTTCCTGTGTCTGTCTGTTCTGGTGCTCAGAGCTCTGTAGAGTCGATCAGACGGCAACAAACTACCCTCTGTAGTCTTCTGAGGTCAGATTTGGTAGCTGAGCTGACCCAGACAGTTATTGAAGTGCAGAGGATGGATTCGATGATGGCAGAGTAGAACTGTTTAAGCAACTTCTGTGGCAGGATGAACCACATCTAACAGGAGTAGCTGTCAACACAAGATGAATCTGTCTGAAAGGGAAGTACAGGTTATTAAACAGATTGTACCCCCCCCCCCCCCCCCCCCCAAAAAAAAACGCTTCTGGAGGTCAATAATCAATGGCCAAACCTTTATTCACTCGTGCTAATGCTAAGGAATACCCAACCATTCTGAAGGACCACGTGGTTCAAACACTGTACTGGTGCCATGTATCAGCTTGTTAATGCACCGATACACACAGCACGACTGGTGGCAGAGTGGTTTGAGGAGCATGAAACTGAAGTTTATCTCCCATGACCTGCACCAGATCTGAATATATCTGAGCCACTTTGAGGCAGTGGCCATTGTTCTACAAGATGAATGGCTCAGAATCCCTTCTGGTATGTTAAGCACTCATGTCTGTCATTCCCAACGAAAATGATGGTGGAAGGAATCTCTACACCATACTAATAATTACTGTCTTAAACCAGGTGTTGCAGTTTCATTGCTTAACCCCTGTGCATATTTCTAAGTTAGTGATATTGAGTATTAGCATTATATATACATTATACAACCAATCTATACATTTACTTATTCTGTTCTGTTTACTGTTCTGTTCAAAGAGTTAATTTCTCTTACCACTAGAGTAATTTGCAACCAAGATGCACACCACACAACTGTACATGGGCATTACAGATGATCAAATAGATATTTGTTTGTGAGGGCATGTGGTTTTTGTTCACATCTTACTCTTCTCTTCTTCAGATGTGGGGCTTGGCGCAATCCCGTTTCAATCCATTTTCAGCTGTTAGACCTTTTATTAAGATGTGTGTGCCTTTCCAAATCATACCCATTCATTTGAATTTGCCTCAGGTTAACTCGAAGTGTAGTGACATCTACGAACAATGTATGAGCTAAATTTCAACTGTCCCAGATAAGGGTATGAATAGTTATGCAATGGAAACGGACATTTTTATTTTTCATATTTTTTATTTATTTAATTATTTATTTGCTTTACCATTATGGTGTATGGAGTGTAGAATGCTTTTGCAAGGCAATTTACATGTATATTTTAAAACAGATTTTATACATGTATTCTAATGTTAATATTAATGTTAATCTTTTAATTGATTATCAATAAATTGATGTTTAAATAAATGTTTTACTTTTTTTCTCAACAAACCTGTTCACAGCTCACAATCCACCAGACAGTGGTAATGAGCCTTAATTTTATTTGTATTTTATTTATTAAGGAAACAAACTTCATGAGACTAAGTCTCTTTTTCAGAATTGTCCTCGCCAGGATGAGCAGCAGCTACAAAAGTTTTTAAAATGTTACAAATCAACAGATACCGTATAAATACATATTTAAAACATCTGCGATTCGAATATTCCTTTACCAGAAAATATTTACAAGGAAACAATTGGTTAAGAATTTTAATCTAAACAATTTTTGATGTGTCATAAAAACTGCTTTACAAGAAAGGAGGAAACAAGCCAATACTTGTTTCTCCCTTTTGGGAAGTAAAACCAGACTATATATATGTTGAATCAGTTCTTCTTTTACTCTTTTCCTTCTACATGTCAAAATAAAAAACAAGAAATAACATTTCAAAGAATTTTTTAAGATTTGTCTACACAGGAATCAGCAAGCAAAAAATAAGCAGAGATACAAGGTATGCTACTTCTGATAAGAATAAAAATGCATATGCCACCACTTAAGAAAGGTTTTTGTGCTCAGTAATACGGGTGCTCAAGGCATTTCTGAAGCTTGGTGTGCACAGCACCCCGTAATATTACTGTAGCTGGTTTGAGCTCTCAAGCAACACTCCCTCAAATCTCATTTACACAACCTGCCTTCCTTTCTTTAGTGTTCTCTGAGGTCTGGCGGTTCAGCTGTGTCATATAGAGAGACAGAGAGAGGGGAGGTAAAGCAAGAGCATTAAGGCACTGAGAACTGAGTTGGTGGTAAAACAGGGCGTTAGTCGACCATCATACTGAAGTCATGGTGTTAAAGGCATGAGGCAGAGCGAGCGGCAAGGGGCAGAAGGGAGGAAGAGGATCTTAGCGAAGGTCACTTTCGTCTTCTTGTATGGATTTCTTAATACGAAGCAGCATGGTTGTCAGCCACTGATCCAGTCGTGATATGGTGTCATACTCTTTTACCTGAAAGACAAGAGAGAAATAAGTGAAAATGATGAACAGCCCTGCTATTGTTCCTAACTACTGACACGACAGCCACTGATGCATCATGTGGGTAGCTTAACTTATGTTTAGTGAAACTAGGAAGCTTTGGTAGTGAAACTATGCTTCTCTAGAATTGAATTGAATGGAAGAGGTTCTGTAAACAACAGAAAGGGCGAGTAAGTGCTTGTCTTACAGCGTCAGTATATGCATCCACATTCTGTTCTTCAAAGGCATCTAAAAGTTTCTGTAAGAAAAAAAAAAGAACATGTTACACACAATTTATCCATCATCTCCCCGTCAGGAACAGAATTTACACAATGAATATTTCCAACACTTCCTGACAGAATGATTGTGGTCTACAGTGGGGAAAATATTTATTTGATCCCCTGCTGATTTTGTAAGTTCGGCCCACTAGCAAAGAAATGAAGTGTCTGTAATTTTTATGGTAGGTTTATTTTATCGGATAGAGATAAAAGTGAGTGAGTGAGCATTTCAGTGAGTGAAATAAGTATTTGATCCCCTACCAACCAGCAAGAATTCTGGCTTCCACAGACCGGTTATGTGGCCATGTCGATCACAGATTAGTCCTGTCACTTTAAGAAGTTACTCCTAATATCAGCTAATTTCAATAAAGGAGTGGCTCAAGAAGAGGCACATTAAGGTCAAGGAGTGGCCTAGCCGGTCTCCAAACGACAGCCAAGAAACATTAAGGATTTAGAGAGGATATGTAAAGAGGAGTGGACCAAAACCTTCCTGAGATGTTCCTAAACCTGGTCTTACCTCTGTGCTTGCCAACAAGGGTTTCTGCACCAAGTACTAATTAATGTTTTGCTCAGGGATCAAATACTTATTTCACTCATTGAAATGCAAATAAATTTCTAACTTTTTGGTTGGTATTCTGTCTCTATAGATTAAAATAAACCTACAATAAAAATGAAGGACCTTAATTTCTTAGTAAGTGGTCAAACTTGTATTAACAAGCTAAAAATACAGCAGCCTCAATGACTCCATGATCAAAACTTACTACTGTAAAAAAAAAAACATCTATAGAGTATTATAAAAAAAAGGGTTTGTTCAGTTCCTCAGTATGGGCAATGAAATGTTCAAAATATAAAACATTTAATAAGTTATTTTTTATGATTTATTTTAAAACATTCTGGACACAAGACACATTCAAAAGGAGGGTTCAAAAATATAAAAAAAATAATAACGGTTATGATTATAATACGGTATATTTTACCAGTAATTTGACATTTTGTGGTGACATCAAGCCTTACCTTCACCAATTTGCATTCACGTGAATCTGAAAAGGCTGGAAACATTTCCTCATACTTCTGGACGGCAAGCTACAAGGGCAGCATGAAGGACAAAGTATAAGAAAGGGAACAGCAAACGACAGCTGTTTTGCATCGGCATGTTAAATGATGGTTGTGGTGTTTTCATACCTTAGCATTCAGCATGTCCACACAGAAGTGGCAGAGAGCTGCCTTAAAGAAATAGTCCTTTGCGCTGTATTTCAACAGAGTGCTGTCCATTGCATGTGTTGCAACCTGGAAACCCACCAACACAAATATAGAAACAACTTAATTCTATCTTTCCATATGCAAAGGGGGGGGGGGGGGGGGGCAAAGACTTCTTGTTTGGAGCGACCTTATTGACTGATAGTGAAAAGGCCTGATAGTTAAAAAACTGCTCACATTTTACACAAGTACATCTGGTGGGTTTCAGCTAAAAACACATGCAAAATGAAATCCATTCAAAAATAGGAGATTACATTGTTGAAAATCTACATTTTTGCATATGCAAAAAAATGCACTTTAAGATTTAATAAGCAACGTCTTGTTTCAGGTACTGGAAATGAATGATAACAGGACTAAAATGTGGTATATTTTTAACAGCTACTTGTATTTACATATCCAAAAATCAATGTTGGCTATACAGAGGCTAACTCGGTTTAAGGTAATATTTGTGATTAAACACGGAGGACCTCATATGGCATCTCCTCTAGGGGCTCAGGTGTACTGAAACCAGAGAGACGTGGATTTGTTTACCTGTTCATAGATCTCAATGGCTTTAGGGTACTGCTCCAGCTGAGCTGCGTAGGTGGCAACTTTGAGCAGGCACTTGTTGGCTGAACTTTGACATCAGAGACAGAGTGAACAGGTTAGAAACAGTTCTAGAGCATGACTTCTTGTGTCATATGTTGCCTTTGAAGGTGACAATAATGGTATCGTAAATGTGAGACGGGTTTTTACCTTCAGCAAACATACTTGCTATGCATTACGTACTGATACTGTAATCAACTTTATAGGTAACCTATTTTCTACTGGTCTTTTCTGCATCATCATTTAAGATTGAGAAGTCTTGAGCAATAGGAGTAAAATTAGCTTTAAAACTGCCATACCTTGTGGACTCCTCGCCTTTATAATAGTCTGCCGCCTGTTCATAGTGAGCTATTGCCTGAGGAAAAGGTTATAAAGTACTTTGAATAAATCTTACACTCTGATTCGGTTTAAATATGATTATAATAATCTAAAAGATATCTGACCTTGTCGATGTCAACCAGTTCGGTCTCATAAATTTCAGCGATAGTGATGTGGTGTTTCGCCGCGATAGTAAATCGACCCTGCAAGACGAACAAAAAGTATCAGGTTTACAATCTAGGCATGACTAAGTGCATAGTTTAGATAAAATCACTGATATTGATGACAGGTTTGATTTCTTTTACAAGTTCAGCTGGTTAGTTATAGCTGAAAATAATTGCCCATTTTCCTCCACTAAAAGCCATCCAAAATAGCTGATTATATTGATAAAACTATTCCTGCAAGCAAAAGGTTTACATTTACAAAACAAAATAATTATAATATTAATAATCAGTTAGTCAAGGTTTTACAAATATCATGAATTACCAATTAAGAAAGATGAATTCTGTCCTTCATCACAGCTCAAGAGAGTCAGAAGGTTTGAGACTGTGGTTTCATCGGCCATTGTGGGAAATCATTTTGTCATTTTACAGTAATTTCAGAGTGATTAATACCTTAAACGTTTAGAGCTCTGTAGCCGTATTCACAAAGAATTTGATCATACCTCCTAAAAGTTCTTGGCTAGGAGTTTTAGATTAAACCCTATTGATAAAACTCTTAAGGAACTAGTAATATAAGAGGTGGGATTGACTTCATTGCTATGGATGATGTCATTTTTATGGTGTTATTTTGTTATGGTCGGTAGAGATGTGTAGCAGGTAGACAGTAGGAAGGAGATATACATAACTATTTGGAAAAACAAACACGTATACTATATATTACCATTCACAAAAAATCTTAAGACTAAAAGTTGCTCCTAATGGAGATATTTAGGAGCAACTCATAAAAATAAGTCTCACACACATGCTACATTCCCATGGCTGATTCTACATTTACATTTATGCATTTAGCAGACGCTTTTATCCAAAGCTACTTTCAGTGCATTCAGGCTATACATTTTTTTTTTTTTTTTACCAGTATGTGTGTTTTCTGGGAATTGAACCGATGACCTTTAGCACTGCTAATACAATGCTCTACCACTGAGCCACAGGAACACCATAATAATTCTATTCAGTTTGCCTTAATCAATAAACTAATTAGTTACTATATTTTCCTAAAAGTCCTAAAGTTATGATCGACTGCTCTTGTTTGAATGAATATTGCTCCTTGTGTTACAGTGCCGTCTAGTGGTGTATCAAGTCATGAGCATCATGTTTTATGAAAAATTACTTTGAATGTGTCAAACTATTTCCAAAACAAGTTTTCACCGCAAAAAGAGAAACAGATGAAAAGTGTCAAAATGATTCTGTACAACTTAAGCAGCTCAACTTTTATTTAAAACGCCATCTACAGATGACAGAAATACTCTTACCATGTCTGTATAGATCTCAATGGCCCTGTTCAGGCAGTTTATGGCCTCTGTGGAGAGAATGACAGACAGCTGACTGAACCACAACCATTTTTTATTTTATTTTTGTTGGTGCATAAAAAACAATGGGTCTCATTCACTAATAACTGTGTGCATTATTTGTATCTATATGCACAATTAAAAAAACAGAAAACAAAAAGACAAATCCACCTAATTCACAACACCTGCATACTGTTAATGAACATGGAGATTTTCAAAAGAGTGACCAAGTATCTAAAGTAAGCCACTGGCATAAAACACACCCAGACCATCTCCATATAACTGTTTTCGGCACAATACTTCAGCTTTAATTCACAAGCAGCTTAATATTTTTGTGGAAAGCATGATTTTTTTTTTTTTTTTCAGAAAGAACATTCAAAAGAACAGAATTGATTTGAAATGGAAATTTTGTAGAATTATAAATGCATTTACTGGCATTTCTTGATTTCATTTTTTGTTGTTGTTGCTGTTGTTTAAACTTCAACCTTTCGAATGTTTTTGCCTGACGATTTCCACAAAAATGCGAAGCAGCGCAGTGCATACTTAACAGCAAGAAATTCAGATGAATACCTTGAGGGTCTGATTTCTTAAAAGCATTGCCGGCATCAATGAAGCTCGTGGCTGCGTCGTGTTTACTCTGCATCTGCAGATGTAGGAGCGCCGCCTGGGAGAAAGCGTTTCCTGCAGCTGACAACCACATACAACTAAATATTACCATAAACATTATAGAATACAAATATAATGTGCAATAGACATACATAACCTGTAAGCTTCAACTAAAACTCAAATGCACTTTTGTTCCATTCACATCTTTAAATGAAAAAGACCAAATGACAAGTAGATCTGTACACTGATGTTTATGTTGAAGCTGAGTGTATGTCTTTACCACTCCAGTTCTTGGCCATCTTGAACATGTTCGCTGCCCTTCCATACAAGTCACAAGCATCCTCCATCTTTGAAGAGCCCCTAGTAAAATATAATATTATAATAATAAATATAATGATGATTTATAACCGAATCCCCTTCCCAACACTCAAAAGCGTTAAAGATGAAGTCCCATTTCGGTGTCCACATCATATGAAATTTTATATACATAGTAAGCGTATTAAATGCAAAGTGTCTACTTAAATGTTTCAAATAACTTATGTGAAAATGTAAAAAATATGGGGGTGAAAGCATAACAGATATATTTATGTAAAAATTAAACAACATGCTTATTCTGACATGTACGTATTAATATATGATATAGAAATAATATATAAAAGAAAATTAATCGTACTTTTTAAAATCTTGCTGACAAAGTCTTTTAATGTCATTAATAATTTTTGTTCCAAGTATGGCTGGCAAGATTTTTTTAGAATATGAACTACTGATACATTAAATGACATTTTAGTGGGTGCATTCTGTAACTCGTGGTAAAAATGTATGCTAAAATAACACACACAGGTCACATTCAAATGAAAGGGGCAATAAAACTAAATTTAAAGCTGTACTGAACTATTTTTGTTTTCATGCTCAAAAAACCTTGTTGGTCTTTGACCTGTATATATATATATATATAAAACATTTGTCATAAACCACTCCAATAGGGGTTCAATCCTCAACTGGCTGACAGTCTGTGGCTGGCTGGAAGCGACAATCAGCTGCCAGTTGGGATCACGGCCATTTGGAAACTTTATTTGTAATAAGCCTCTATAAAATGTCAACAAATTAAAAGACAAGACACATGCGAATATATTAACAATCATAAAATAATACATTTCCTTGAGAGTGGTAGAGAACGCATTAAGCTCGGGGCGCGATAAGCGACAATAACCAACCAGACAGGATCATAGTCAGTTAAACACTTTAATGGCGCTAAAATCCTCTAAAACATCAACCATGTAAAAGTAAAGAACTGAACAGGTTGACAATAATACATTAAGCACAAAACACAAAATCTGCTGATAATTTATGGTTGCAAAAACTTGTTAACTTCTAAATACCTTGAATAATTATATAGTACAAATTATTCAGAATTTGGAATGCATTTTAAGAATACTATTCCCATCAACTGGTCAAAATGCACAACACCGCTGTATGCTGCTAGAAAGAGCTTGTGCTGCTCTGATGTAAACAAGCACGCATAAGAAGCACGAGGAACACGTGAGAGACACGCTGAATGAAAGCACATTCAATCTCTGACAGCAGATGGCGCTAAACTGCAGAAAATGCAGTCTTTACCCTGGAAACCCCATAAATAAAGCAGCTGCTCTACTTTCTAAAACATATTTAAATAGCCATTCAAATTTTTTGGATTTGCAATGGTGTTCATCACAGCGCCAAATACTTAAATATTTAGACTTATTAGGCTATTTATTTTCAAACTTTTTTTTTTTTTCATTTTAATCCGGACTACAACATAGCCTAGATATTGTTTGAAAGTGTTTTGATTCTTTATTGTTCATTCACAATTTACATTAGGGCAACAGGAAAATTTGATACCGGCATATCCCTACGCATGACATCTCTTCACTTTTTTATGCAGAGTGCTCCTGACTCCATGTTGCTTCAAGTCCATCATTCTGCACATGGGATGTACATAAGCGCTTTGCACTGCTCTGTATTGGAGCCATGCCCTTTCATATGATACTTTCATGTAATGAGTCTTTTTTGTTCTGTTCTCATATGTTGCTGCCTTCATTACTATGCTACAATCGTTTTTTTCCTAGTTGTAGTGATGTTCACACTCGCGTGATGCCTTTTTAAAACCTTAGGCCGGTGACACACTGGCATATTGCACCTGTCAAACAGTCTATTTTGCCGTCAATACTGTTGACGGTGTCAGTAGGCTTTATATTAATGCTCAACATGAAGAATAGATATTGTTGTAGTGAAGAAAAGATCCTGGTGGTCTCCCTCAATGTCACCTACAGTAGCAGCGCTCCAGCGCCGCGTCAGGCACGATTCTGGTGTGTAAAGACACAGAGAACACGAAGCAGGTGTCACGCAACTGACAAACAGCAGAAACGCCACGCTCACACCACCAGCCAGTGTGTCGCTGGCCTTAGAATCATATATATATATATAATACATATATATATATATACATACATATACAGTCGTGGCCAAAAGTTTTGAGAATTACATAAATATTGGAAATTGGAAAAGTCCTGTCAGTGGCGGCTCCTGCCAGCCAGTTGAAGATTGAACCTCCACTCGAACACACATATTACATTTTTCCATTATATCAACACTGATTATGGTTCTCCAGCTATTACAGGTTCGGTGGTTCCAAGAGTATGAGCAGGTGCCTGTGTTCATGGAGGTCCAGTGATGTTGTAACTGGCTCAACTGGATGTCAGCTGACTCCTGGCCAAGTCTAGATACATTTCATGACTATTTCATCATCAGTTTTAGGAAAGCTTCAGATCCCATGACTATATCTCAACCTTAACAATATAAAGATAGAAGTACAGACTTACAGAAATACAGACACGAGATCTATGATGATGATGACAAGATTTAAGTTTAGGTTAAGGTTTATTACAATTAGCTAGTCGTTGCTCGACATACATTAAGAGCTCACATCTGGAAAACAACGATAAATTAAACTAACAGACGTTTAATATTAAATGTGGTTTCACACTCCACATCCAAACAATCTCATTTGGCAGGAGAAATTGTTTTAGACATTATTTCGCACTCGTATAATCACTTTTATGAAGTTCGTGTTTGACAGCTAACTGACTAGCATGTATGCTAACTTTCCGTTTACCCCGGCTGGCCTGTCAGCAGTGTGTTTAAAGTTATAAAACATACCCAAACAGAGAGCCAAAGAACGACTGCGAGGACTTCATTTTCTTCTCGGCTTCAGCCATGAGAGCCATGGCCTCTTTTTCTTTCCCGGAGTTATCCATGAGTATTGTTTACAGTTCAGCTTTAGCAGCAGACTCTGGAGTCCAGCCACATCAACACATCTCAGAGGAAACGGCCGACACGTCCATCTGCTGCCTCGTTTCAAAATAAGAGTCGAGTTGCGCTTGGACAAAAATAAAAACATACTGTAAATAATAGCAAGAAACAACAATTACTATAAATAATATGAAATGGATATATATTTGTATAAAAACTTTTATAAATTTTTTTTCTACTTCTTTATCTATTCATATTACTTTTATCCAAAACAACTTGTATAAAGAAAAAAAAAACTTGTTGATATTTTGTTGAGTTTTGTTCACTGAAAGTTACAGTAAAAGCCTGACGTATTAAATAATAGTCAATAAAAATCCAAAATTAAACTTCAGACAAAATATTTATTATTATTTTAAAGTTTTTGTGTGTTTTATGTTTTGTATTATATCTGATACATCAGGCTTTTATGGCTCATAAAGTATAATATATTGAGAATATGATGGTCTCTTGATTTTATTGCATGTAAATTTAGTGCCTTTTTATTTATTTGGGCAAAAGTTAAGTTGAAACTCTGATAGCTTAGGTGTGTATGTATATAAAGGAGATTTAATAGGAGTAAAACAGACCACTTGAACATAAGTCCATGTAAATATCAGTTGTCTCTCTATTCCTCACAATAAGGATATTTATATGCTTAGTTTTACGATCAAAGTGTTGTAGTTTTATTGTTGTAATGGTCTCCTTCTGTTTGTTTATTTTTGGTTCCATTTTAATCATTTTCCCTGTTCTCCTGTGTTCTTGTACATTATTTGTTGTCATGGTTTCCAGACATGTTCCTATTTGTTTCCACTGTTACTCATTAGTTCCCTGTTTGTGTTCACAGTTAATAGAGGCACAGCCTACCCAGACGCTTGCATCATTCAGCCATTGCCCATCATCATTCCTCACTAGTCCTTCACCAATCTGCCACAAACTCAGAGCCAGTGCCACACCTGAGCCCACGGCAGACCCAGCCAGAGCAAGCCAAGTGTGAGCAGGTTTGTCCGTCCAGAAATCTAAACCTAACCATTTTTCATTCCAGAGCCTAAACCTGCACTGCACTCTCAACAGACAGAACCCCACAGACCCAGAAGCCTGCCAAATCTGACCAAGTGTGCAAGCTTGTATCTATGTTCATCCCCAAGGGACTGATCTTCCTGTGTCTCGTCAGCTGCGCCTGGGTCTCCACCAGTCCTGGCTCCTCCTTCCATCATTTCCACGATGGGCTTTGGTCTTGGCACTGCTCTGCTTTGCTCCTCCCTCCATCATCTCCTCCATGGCATTTCATTATGCCAGAGCTCCAGCCACGTCCCTCTCCAACTGCACATGTTCCTCAGAATGCAGTCCTTTCCTCTTCAGTTGAACTTGTGAAGACTCAGGGCTTGTGGATGTGAGTTTTTGTTCTGAATAATTGTTTATTAAGATTGACAACTGCATTTAGATCCTTCCTCAACTCATCCTTTACCTAAATCTATTGCGGACCATTATGCTGACCATGTTCTTCAAAGGGTTTCTCATATTGGATACTCTCATTTGTTATTTAATTCCAGTAAGTGTTCATTATGAAAGACTAGCAATATAAAACTTATTTTTACATGTACAAAAAAAAAAAAAAAAGATTTCACAGAAAAAAAAACATGTAACCCAATGGAGAAAAGTTTTAGAATTATAGCTACTAAAAGGCTTGCTTACAAAAAAAATTGTGTACTAGTAATCAGAGTGAGGTGGGCTTTTTTTTCAAGTTTTGATGTTAATAATTTAGACGCTTTAGAAATTCATAAGGTTAAGCTCTTGAAAGTAAGAGAAATGGTACTGAATGGTTTTGGTATGAAAAGATATTAGTATAAAAAAAAGTTAGATTTTCCTCCAAATATGAAAGTTGTGGAAAAATCATTCGTTAATCACTTAATCAGGCCAAAAAAACACCAATCACAGGGGTAATTCTTTTCTGAAATTGAGATTTATACATCAATAATAATTAAACTTTCCGTTGATGTATGGTTTGTATGAATAAGACAATATTTGGCCGAGATTTAACTGGTTGAAAATATGGAAAGTGAGGGTGCAAAAAAAAAACACACACACACAATTATTGAGAAAATCACCTTTAATGTTGTCCATATGAACATCTTAGCAATGCATATTACTAATAAAAAAATTAGGTTTCGGTGTGCTTACAGTAGGAAATTTACAAAATATCTTTATGGAACATGATCTTTACCAGTGTTGGGTAAGTTACTCAAAAAAAGTAACCCACTACAAATTACTAATTACTGCTCTAAAATTGTAATTTGATTACATTACTGATTACTGCATGTAAAAAGTAATCAGATTACTAATTACTTTACTTTCAAGTTACTTTGAAAACATATTAAACCTAAAAGAAAACACTACAAACAAATTGAAATTCAGTGCTTTCAGTAATTTAATATTGACTGAAAAATAATACAGAAATATGAAAACAGCAACTTGACTTAAAGATCCAATGCATTTCTATAACTTAACATTCTTAACATAAACTTGCCTAACAATGAAAACTGTAGTCTTTTTAAATGTGTCTACAGTCTCAACTACAACATTCCTTGCTGCGTGCAACATGCACTGTATGTGTGTGCTAGCTTGTACTAACTGTGTTTGTGTGCATTAAAGACAGGAAAAATACTTTAAATTGATAACACTTGAAAAAACTATTTGTAAAATAAAAAAAAAAATAAAAAACATTGCATATTTGAATGCTGAAATGTAGTTGTTTTTCAATTACAAAGTGAAAGTTTATTCTACACTACAGGGTACTAATATGCAATTATGTTTCTTTCTTGATACTGTTACTTGTGACATATTTGCAAATCTGTATCCGCATAGCATTTATCTAGATACCTTGCAAATGTCTTTCGGTCCTGCAAGGGTACAGAGCTGTCCGTCACGGGTATCATCGTAAGCAAGTCTCTGCGATTCCACAGTCGACAAGGGCAGCATTTCCTCCACCACATACGCTGCTACAGCTCTCTTCACCTGTCCAGAAGTTACCTTCCCTCCCGATCTTGAACAAAAATCCAATCTAGCTTGTTTAGACGAGGTTGCACCGCTCTCGTCTCGGGCGTGGGTAACGTTATCCTCCTTTAGCGACGAGTTTTTTCGTAGAATGCACTCTGTTCAAGTGCTTCAACAAATTGCTGGTCGAGTTAATAGCGGTAGAAAGTTCTTTACAAATTGCGCACTGTTTGCATTTAACAGTTATATTTTTGTTTTTACGATCACAAAACTCAAAATAATGTTTATATTTCCACTTGAAGAAACAACCACCACACTTGTCGTCTCCGTCCATTTTAACAGCACGAGTTCTCCAGTAATTCATTAAAGCGCATGCTGACGCAGCCGCCCCAAAACGTGATTAGAAATGCATTTTATTTACTTTAATATTTTTTCTTACCAATACATTTGTAACGCAAGTAACTTAATTTTATTGACATCAGTAACTGTAATCAAATTACATTTATTTTAAATGTAATGAAACGAAAAGTAATTAGAATACAGTAACGCGTTAGAATACAGTTACTTTGTAACGCGTTATACCCAACTCTGATCTTTAACTAATATCTTAATGATTTTCGTCATAAAATAATTTTTTTGCATTTTGAGCCATACAATTGCTACAAATTTACCAGTGCTACTTATGACTGGTTCTGTGGCCCAGGGTCACATAAATAAGTTAACATTTCATCAGCAGAAATGTCCTTCTTGCTGTAAAACAGTGCAGCCTCTGTAAACGTCCACCAGAGGACGCGCTCTGCTGGGGCGAGATGACGCTCGCCCGCGCTAGCGTGAGGTTTGCGGGCATCTAGTAAGGAACTCCCCATGTAGGCACGTGACGCACATGCGGACCCCTGAGTGCTGGTCTGTGAGAGGGAATCCCTGCGTGGAGGCGGTGTCCATAACATGTACAAATACTGAGCATGTTTTCTTGTCTCTGTGGTTGCCATGTAGTCAAGAGACTGCCACGTGTTTACTGCCTTTATGTAACTCTTTTTTTTCTTCTTAAAATACGAAATGTCTCATAGTTCGCATAGAGAGACACATTTAGACGCTTGGTAAGAGGCTTATGGAAAATGACATGCCATTATTTCCTAAGGGGATATTGTTATACTGACACAGTGACTAAAATATGTAGCTACGTTTTCTTTTTCTATTTTTATTAGGCGATATGCACATTCTTTTTTTTCATATAGACTACTGTAAGCACCCGGTTTTGTTTAAAGAAAATTGTTAGGAGTTTCAGTATAAAAAACTGCAGATGATTATAATGATTTATGTTTACTTGCTCAATTTATGGATCTCAAATGCCTGTATGTTCACACAGCCTCAGTCACCGCACACACATACAAACTCTCAGGATTCAGGATTGAAACCAGCCCTGAAGAAAAGGCCAAATAGGGAGATGTTAACGGTTTCCATAAAGAGATGGCGTCAAATCCTGAACTTGGACTTTAGGAAACTTAACGGACCCGAGGAAAAGATATTAATACCTCCTTCTAGGCCATCCCACCACATTCTTCACCACTGAGTCACAATGTAAACCAGCTAGCAATGGAGCAATGGGTGGATTGCCTCTGCTTCTCATTTGTGTTTCTTTCCACTAAGAAATTTAGGAACAGGGAGATACCCTTCCTCTCTTTCTTCCGAAACCCAAAGGGTCACAGTGACACACACACACACACACACACACACACACACACACACACACACACACACACACACACACAATGCCCTCACAGGTTGTGGGGTTGTATGAGAGAAGAGGAACAACACAGGCATTGAGTATATCTTATAAGATGTGAGAAAAGAGCTGATGATGAAGAGCTGGAAAGTATAAGAGAAGAGAGGATCGGGTGGTCGTGCTGGAAGATGGAAAATGTTGGTATGGGGTTTTGGCAGGGAGATCTGTGACTCACTGTTTATCAGGCCTGTCACAGAGCAACTCCACAGCATATGTGTGCACAAGACTGCAGCTTTTTATGCCTGCTTGTGCCTCCTTTCCCAAACATTCAACATTAGTAAAAGGATCTTTCCATTGAAAGGATACCAAATCGTTTTTTAAACTGTCTGAAAAAAAGTCTGTTTTTTTTATCATTGAATGAAAGGAGACAATGTGAAATGTCAACCCAGGGATGTAAAATTAAATATTATTCAGTCTTTCTTTCTTTCATTTAAAAAATGACTAACTGAGACTTGTCATGGCACTTGTATACTGTTGTTGTTCTCTTGTTGATCTGATTGTTTCCATTGTCCTCCTTTGTAAGTCGCTTTGGATAAAAGCGTCTGCTAAATGATTAAATGTAAATGTAATGTAATGTACAGTATAAGCTGTTTTAAATTTCTATTTGTTTTGAGCAAGGAGTGCATAACCCTGTTAGAGAAATTTGATATTTGATTTGTGGAATTTTGTTATTTTCTAGCAATAAACAATACATAAACACAAACATTACATAAAATAATAATGAAAAGGAAGTAAAAACAAACATGGTTCGGCTAGTTTGGCGTAAAGTGTTGGTTTATAGTTTGTACAGTTTGTTCTTTTTTTCTTCTTCAACATTTTACATATCAATGTTATGCTTTTACAGTGCAGTTCTTTATGTAAAAATACTCTCAAATCAAGAAGGTACAGTCAAAGGGTCTTTATTCAGCTCAATATATTTACTGTAAAAACACTGGATAAATGAAGCAGCTAGTGGAACTGTTTACAGTAGTCAGTAAGAAATCGACAATTTCGTATGAAATTTATATATATATATATATATATATATATATATAGATAGATAGATAGATAGATAGATAGATAGATAGATAGATAGATAGATAGATAGATAGATATAGATAGTGACATTCGTTCATAGTATGCATAGAGCTCATTCTATTAAAAAAGACAAAAAACAAAACCAATCACATATAAGCATACCTCATTTTTTATTTTAAAGCAATGACAGCAACATGCTACAAAACTGATTTCAATTAGTGTAATCAATGATTGATTAATCATGATTAATCACATCCAAGATAAAAGTTTTTGTTTACATAATATATATTTGCGTACAGTGTATATTTATTATGTATATATAAATACACACACATGCATGTATATATTTTGAAAATATTTACATGTATTGACATGCATATATGTATATTCTTCTAATTGTATATTTTTTATAAATATATTGTATATATAAACATAACATATTTTTCTTATATATACTGTATATATATATATATATATATATATATGCACATTTGTGTATTTATATATACATTTTATAAATATATACAGTACACACATATATATATACTGTAAACAAAAACTTTTATTTTGAATGCAATTAATCGCGATTAATCGTTTGACAGCACTAAATTAAATGTTCCAAAAACAAATTTCAGAAAGGCTTTTCACTTGCCTCCTTGGGTCTTCTGCTGTCAAAGGAGTTTCAGAGTTTTAAGTGCTTGTCTTGACTTCACATTCTGATTTAGCTGACTACATTAAAAGCCAAGTCTATAGATTTCTACAATGATGAAAATACTGTAAAGTCTGTTATCTACAAGAGTTTTTTCTTTTTTTTTTTAGCTATCCCTTAGTTTGGGAGCCATTATAAGTGTGTAGCATTTCTGGATGTGATGTCATATGATTTTACCGTCAGGAAAAGAATGGTGACAGATGCAACATTCTTTCCAAATTACTGAGACCAGTCTTTGGTTTATCACAACACTCTTTGGCTTCCAGCTGGGAATCATTGCATTTGAACCAAGAATACAAAGTAAGAGATTAATTGCATGTTACAAAATGACCAGAGTACAAAATGACACAAAAATACAGTGAACGGAGATGCACTGCAGCTGCTGTGGAGCTGGACAGCATGCAGGAAGTGCAGACAAGGATCAGTGGAAGCCAAGTGGGCGAATTGTCTAAGCATCAGAGCCTTTTTGTCGGCGTTTGGATGGAGGTACGAGACGGGCTGGCAGCTCAGGGGGCAGCCCGTGACCCTCCAGTTTCACTTCAATCAGATGGCTGGCCAGAGCAAACTCCTCGTCATCCAGCATGCCATCGCGATCCACATCCGAGAGCTTCCAGATGCGGCCCAGTACAGAGTTTGGCAGCCGTGTGCTCACCATCCAATCTTTGGCTTTGGTGCCACTTAGTTTGCCTTCGTTCGGCACTAGGTTGTAGAAGATCTCATCATACTTGGGCTTGTCCTTTGTCACCACCCATTCCTCATTTTCCTCACCCACTTCACCATTTTCATCCGCAGTCTCGCCAAAGGGGTCACCTTCCACAAAGGGTCCAGCACGGGATCCCATGAAAGCCCCACCTTGGACCCCAGGTTGGACCCCAGCCTCTATTTCTTCCTGCCTAAGAAGGGGCATGAGTTGGGCAATATTGGTAGACAACAACTCATCCAGCATAGCCATCAGGTTGGGCTTCAGGGCTTTGAACTTGGTGAAGTCATGTGCCATTAGCTGTTCCTAGGAAAGTCGAGAAAGACTCTTTCAAGCAACAGGAATTACGTTTTACCCTCAAAACAAGGACCAGGTGGTTGTACTAACCTGCATCTTGGCACAATCAGGGAAGTCTCCAGGAGAGATATGATGCTGTAGCTGAATCTTGGAGAAGATGACCGGGAGCTGGTAGATCAGGTTCTTCTTCTTATTGTCCTTCCTGAAGACAGATGGCATCTCTTGCTTCAAGTAACTGATGATATGGGCATGTACCTGTAAGTGAAGCATACGTAGTCCCTATTGACTTTCATTGCATTGACACAATTCATATTATTCAAAATATCATTCGATCAGTTTTAACTTCTGACATCGTCAACAAAGCAGTGATTGAGGATGTTTTAACATACCCTCACAAGACGGGCCCTCTTGACCAAGTCATTAAGTTTGCGTAGGGCTGCGTTGCGTGGCAGATTCTGGATATCAGTAAACAGGTCTTCCTCCTCCAACTCAAACAGCTTGCGATTGTCGGTCACCATAAGAGGTTCAGACCAGAAGGATCCGATGTACACTCTCAGAACCTCAGGAGTACCAAACACTTTCCCCAGAGACCACATTAAAGCTCCATACACCCGCATGAGCTGCTGGGTGTCAATCATATCAGCTTTGTTCAGTACAACACGGAGTTTATCTTCATTGCCCTTGAGAGCCCCGATGGCCTCCGAGAATTCATCCGAGATCTCCAACTTGTGAGCATCAAAGAGAAGGATGATCCGGTCCACACGTTCAGCAAACCAGTGGAGAACTGCTGGAAAGTCATATCCTACAAAATGAGAGAAGAGGTAAAACACAATCAATAAACTGAACAAAACAGACTAAACTCTTCAATAAAGGGTTTGTGGTGATCAAACCCAGCAGCTCTGATTTGATTTGAAGCAAATATTTGAAAATCTAAAAAATAAAAAAAAGCTACGTTAATTATCTAATAAGGGAATGAACTGCAAGAAGCATTGCAAATAAAAAAATCGAATTACAACCAACAGTACATTTTACAACTATTGGCTACAGTTATAAAATACACTATATTTGATGATTCAAATATAAATATATAAGTAGATTATGCACATGGGGAGAAGCCTATGTCATTCAGATTGTTTGGGAGTGGGCAGCAACTGTCTTTGTTTACATTTTAACATTGACATTATTATATGCTTAAATAGTTATGACAACAGCTGAATCCTACAGAGCCTCCTACATACATGTAATTCCTTCACATTCCTTCCCTTTCGTCTCCCTGTCATAACACTTTAATTGCTCACTTTCCCATTCTGTGTGTCACTTCAACTGCTGGAAAATATGTGAGGAAAAGCAGACATCGACCAGAGAGGTGCAACACTGATAAAGTAAGATTACCCAACGATGTTCTCCGTGGGAGGGCCTAGAGACTGATCGTCTGCTGTTTACTCTGAAACATGTCTCAGATCAGGATTATCCTTTTTTGAGTACCTTATACCTGAAGTTTCTTAGAGGGTCTTTACAGGGTTCATTCAGTTTTAACTCTTTACACCGAAAGTATTTTACCAGTAGAAACCGTTTGAAAGGGATATTGTGGGGTATTGTAGAGTTTTCATAGGGGACTAGGGAAAAAGGCTAATAATAAAGGTTCAACATTGAATTAAAGAGACATTGTAGGACCAGTTTAAATAAAATAATAATAATTTAAAGTGAGAAATGGATTGAAATTTGTCATAAAATACTTCCAAACCCCTCTCCACCTACTTTTCCAGTCAGCTTACCTCGACTCACTCTCTGTTTAGCACCGGAGAGGATGCCCGGGGTGTCAATGATGCTGATGCTCTCCAGAACCTGGTTGGGCATCTGAGCACACTGGAATCTGTCAGAGACAGAGATGAGGTTTAAACATATTTTATATTGCATTCACTGATCGAACCAAACTTTAAGTTAATTATTCCTCATGGTTGAATGGGTGCGTGAAGTAAAGGCTTAATGTTGTAAGAGTTAATGTTGTAAGTGTCCAACATTGTCTAAATACGCTTCAGAGGCACTGTATGTCTAATCATGTTATGCACAAAACAGCTGCGATTTGATTCTTTAAAAGGGTGCAGCACAATTATCAAACATTCAGGAGCTCTTTATTTAAAATCACTCTCCCCCTGAGAAAAGCTAAAAAAAAAAAAAAAGATCCATGATCCTATCACAGCTGCTGTGTGTGATCTAAGAAGCAGACTTCTAGCGTCACTCCTCCCAGGCCGAGCCATTGTGTGGAAGTGGTGCTTGAAACACACAGGGCTTCCTGAGGGAAAATAACCAGCGCTGCCAAAATCAAACAATACTTGTCCCTAATGATCTGCGGCATAGAAAAACATGGTCTCTTCCTGCTTTAAACGAGTGGAATGCTTCCCTGGGCAGGAAGTAGGAGAATACAAGTTCGCAAAACATGTTCGCAAAAAAATACACCCAAAGAGACCAGGGTATAACTGAATCTGATGAAGACTCCCTGGTACTCAAAAGAGCGCCGCCTCTGGTGCTGACAGACAACTGCAAAGCTAATAATGTTGAAACTCTCTTGGGAAGGTTAACGAGATGACTGAGGTATTCAGATGACCTGGACTTGAACTACAGCTTACTTTCCTCCCACCGTTTGACTAATGTTTGGTATTTTAATAGCCAGCATTGCTCATCGCATTCACCAAATTAATATTGTTCAGAGGGTAAGAAATTAGTTCTTAATATTAGGGTCAATGCTCTTGTCCAGATCTCTTGATAAAAAAAAATAGCAATGCAATAGAAATGCAACTTGTACATGCAAACACTTAAATAAACCATATACTGTATATTTACATTATAAAATAATGATTGACATGTATACTCTAAAATGTGTTCAAGGTGTAAGGAAAATATGTTATCACTCTTTAATTAGTTGTTACACTTGAGATCTGTAAAACTTTCTGATCGTTTGTTCCATATAATGTGTGCTACATGAATGCTACTTATGTTATAAAGCTAATAAGCAATAACACAACACACTTGCAACTGCATAAAAATAAGCAAAAAAAACTTTGGCAACCTCAATGCTCACTACAATCTTGTGTAAAGCACCATTCACATTATCTGTAGAAAATGCACAAATCCCTTCTTCATAAAATGTAAAACTCATAAATATTTGATTGTGTAAAGACAACTTTGAAACACGGTATTCTCTTTCAACTTTGGCGAACTCCTCTAAACAATCTCACGTTGCAGTTCTGCTTTAGGCACATAAGCGCTCGTTGCCCTCTCATGTGATATTGCTCCCTTCCACAAGTTTTCCACTAATAAGGAAAGTCCCTCCTACCTCAGAAATTTGGCACGGGCGCTTGAAATTCCATAGAGCAAAAACGAACACACTGTTTCTGTTATCTTCCCTGCGTGCCCAGAGTACGGATCAGTCGACACATTCTTCCACACAACCCACCCTCATTTCTCATGTCATGTCATACATAGCGGCTCAGTGTAACATCTGCCTGTATGACCCTATTCACCTGTTGAGGAAGGTGTTTCCGAAGGGGTTGAGCTTCCGGAAGGGTTTGTTGGGATCTACTATCAGGGCATTTCCAGGAATGAGTCCCTCCATGTCTCCATGCATGATAGCGGTGAAGCAGTCGGTGGTGGGCTCCGGCCCTATACGACTACCTGGGACGTCCTGTTCCAGCAGATACCTGTGTTGACAGAACAAAGCCATGGTTACAGTGTTGACATGATAGTTTTTAATAACCTTGAGGTTTTTATTCTGTCATCTACAAAAACAAACAAAACACTGTGGAACAGTTGGGGTTAGTTCAGCTATATATTGTATTTCCATTCAGTAGGCTAAAACCTAGTACCTAAAACCAACCCTTGAACTGAATACTGTGTTCAAACCAATGTTATATAGACAGAGAATAAACAGAAAATCACACCTAGTGAGCTGCCAAGATCCTATCCTGGGCCATAACCACACAGACACCATAGTTTAATCTTCTGTCAAACATACTTTAAAGTCATTGTAAAGCAATATTAAACATGACTGAGTTTGTCACAAAAATGGTGGAAAAATGTTTAATGGCCTAACTACACAATTCGGTACTACATAGTTCACGATTTTTGTAACGTGTTTTTTAGCAATACATTTCTAACATCTGTAATGTGTTTAGATTGACTTTACATGGACTTCAAACCCCTTAAAAGCCCTAGACTCAGAAAAAACACTAGTTAACCGAATTATGTAGGAACTTACTTGATGAAGGTAGTCTTTCCTGTGGAGTACTGCCCAACCACTAGCACCATGGGTTTGTTGTCAAAGTCGGCGTCCTCCAGACTCGGCGAGTGGAAGTCATGGAAGCAGTAGTATTGCTCCAGAGGAAGGAGTTTCTTTCGATAGAGGGACTTGAGGCCCTCGGTCACTGTCTTGATCACCTCAGGGGCCTTCTTGACATTCTTGCGTCCCCAGCGTGACATCTTCGACTTTCGGGAGTATTCAGAGTTTCCTTTGCAGTTAATTTATGGCTCTATTTAGCACTGTGTACGTATTCTCCGGGATGACTGTGAAGACTCTCCTCTTGCTTACAGTATTTATATAATGTACCCAAGTGTTCTGCCTCAAAGGTTTGGAGTTGTTAAGGTATGTTTGCTGGGGTTATAAAGCAAGCTATAGTATACAATGTTATATAACTTTTAACCCCCGGGTTTCTTCTGTTTTAGTAAATGAATTTTTTGCCTGAAAAACAGAAAAATGTAAATGGAAGGTTCAGTGGAAAAAGGTTATATTGTATACTTATACTGTAGGCGTTTTATTTCTTGGGTAACAGGAATTGTGCACATTAAAATGCCTAATTTTTCCATTTATCTTCAAATAAAGAATCTAAAGAGACGTTTTTGCCTACAGGCAAAGTAGAGTGCATTGTCCATGCATGTCCCTGGAAAATGTTGGTGTTCATTTTGGAAACATTTACCCACACACCTAAACTCTGGGTCCACAAATAAACATTCATAACTTATTTCCGTATATTGAATAGAGTGAGACAGGTTTTCCAGCGGCGGCTTACAGTGGAAAGTTAAATGAGTGAAGGATTTCGGTGTGTAAAGGGCTGAATACACAAGTGATGTGTCAAACACAAGTGTATTCAATGGTTTTTGTTGCATCCTGACAGGATTTTGCAGTAATTCCACTAATGAGCTTTTGGCTCACCATGGATTCGAACCACTCCCTACAAACACATCATGCTTAGCAAGACTTATTACAAAAGTTCATGCAGAAGTAAATTCATGTTTCTCACGTTAAGGTTGTGCCAAACTTAGAGCCTCTGAAAAGACACTAGTTGTGTTGTAATAAAAGATAAACTTTCGCACAGCTGCCTTGGCAAAAGCATGGTGGTTGGGATTTGACTTTTATGTAATAAAACTCACATGTTGCGCAGAAGGAAAATGCCTTGTGGCATCCTTCACCACAATTGCAACACAGACAGTTGACTTCTTTTGGAGAAGCCTTGAGATTCAGTTAATTTCCAGAAGTATTACAGAACCAGAACACTGATGTGTGCCAAATAATCGGAGGAAAGGCCAAAGGCATCGGTGCATGCATCAACTGGGATTTTAAAGTGCAACATACAAAGCAAAGGTACACTCCAAAAAGTTAAAGATTTCCCTCTTACCTGGAGAATGCCAAGTCTTGGATTGAAGTACTTGAAGAGATGATGAACCTTATCCACTCTTTCTACAGCTCTGGAGGGGTTTCTACACATGAAAATGTACCTTAGAAGAACGATCTTTGACCGAGGCACCCAAGTAGCACCAAGTCAAATGTTTCAAGTGATGGTTCTTCTCCGATTTTTCATGTATATTTAAGATGAGAGGTCTTGATCTGATCTGCCTGTGCGTCTGACTCCTCCAGCAAAATCAGCTCTAAGGCATGCACACAAGTACTGCCTCTTTCCCAGGCTACGTCTCTCTCTCTGCACCTCTTCAAACACTGCCTGACGCAGAAGCAGGGGAGAGCCCTGGACAGCGAGTGATGACAATGGGTTTAAACCAGGGTGGGGACAGGGAGTGAGGGAGGGCATCCACAAGCTAAGGTGGAGTCGAGTGTTTTACAGGGAGAGCAATTCATTGACAAAGTACTGCCTGCAAATGTGAGGGTGTGGTGGTGCTTGTCTTTCAGCTGATGCCGCACCATGGGGCAATGTATTCTGTTATGATTTCTTTGGCTTTCGTTTGATCTAAGAGATCTGTTTGCAAAGGAGATGTTCACGTGACTCTTGATGCTGGCATGGCAGACCACCTTTGAGAGACTTGGCAGATCTTTGTGCTCTGTTGCGCCTCTCGGACTCAGACCCGATTAAGCAATGCCCCCTACTGGCCTGTAAGATCATTACATAAACACAATGAAATCAAATCTCTAGCCATCAGCCTTGAAAAAAAAAACATGTCAAATGGCAAACAGAAACAAGTGTGATTGTTTCATAAAAGAAGCAAGGTTTAATTTACAGTTTTACTAAATGTACAGTTGTTTTTAAAAAGTGTCATTATACACAATAAATACAATACAAAATTAATCTGTAGTACTATACTTCAAATTCTTACAGTTCTATTTTCTTTTTTTCTCTTTACATTATTGTTCTTTTTTTTTCTCCATGGCATTGCTTTCGCTTTGTTTACTTCTGAGCGGTTTGAGGATCTTTCAGTCATTGTATCTTAAATGTGTAAAAGTGTCTGAACATACATAAGCCTACAAAAATAAAAAATAAAAGTATAAATGAGGGAGGCTTTGTGTCTAGGAACTTTTCAATAATATACCCGAAAAAAAAGTATATTTCTTTGATTAAAAGGGTGACCACATTTGCTGTGGTGTGTATGTAAATGTAAATGTTTGTAAATGTGCTCTTGATGCTGGAATGCTTTAAAAGGTCAAGAGATTTTCTACAGTTCTGGTGACTTTTCTGTTTGTGAATGCTTCATTGTTAATTCCTGTAGCTGAATAACCAAAACAAGATTTCATGTCTTAGGGGAGACAAAAACACTATATTATTATTCATTATTGAGCCTCTACACAGTTCCCAAAAATATAATTTCATGGTAAAGGGGGACCATTCTAACAAAGGGAGAAGTGATCAATTAGTCTCGCCAAAATAAATTCTCCATAATAACCAAATAAACCACTATTTGATATGACAATTTTCATGATATCACTTAAAAAGTTCCTGCAATCTGCATACGTCACAATAATTACAAACATTATTTATTAAATGAATGGTCATGGCTCTCACAAGTTGAGAGAAATCTTTAAATTGGGAAACTGACATAAGATTCGTCCCAGATTCGAACCCAGGAAAGAAACAGAGGGACAAA
Source organism: Carassius carassius (assembly GCF_963082965.1). Taxonomy (NCBI): domain Eukaryota; kingdom Metazoa; phylum Chordata; class Actinopteri; order Cypriniformes; family Cyprinidae; genus Carassius; species Carassius carassius. Next base: position 5,183,621 of record NC_081777.1, read on the forward strand.
ATTTTGAAAATCATATCAAAGTGCACTTTTTTATACTTTAGAAAGCACACTTAAAGGGCCATATGTAAACCAAAAGTACACGTCATCAGCACAAACCAAAGACAAACAAAGCAAACACAGCTGATCATGGGAAAAGTGTCTCCATTTGCTTCCCCTATCCATTGACATCCTGCTTTCAGTCTTTCAGTCAACATCAGCTAAAGGGGCTGTTATCTACTGTGCGTCTGTGAAACCAAATTTCCATTTTGTCCTCGGCCCCCCACCTGTGGATGCTGGGACATGGCGGCGGACGAGGGTGGCGTGGAGAGGGGAGGCATGGGCTGTCTGTAGGAAGGATGGGTTTGGTGCTGATTAGGCAGGCTTTCCGCATGAACCCTCCCTAAAGCTGCTTTCCCTGAGCCTCCATGTCCAGGAGGGCCCTGTTGGAGGTTCAGTATACTGTCTATGGCACACTGCAGGTGCTCATTCAACGAGTCGTCAGGCGGCGGGCTGCCGCTGGAGAAACTCGCATTGTCCATATCCGGAGAGTCGGACTTGCAGCGTTTGGCAGGAAGTGTGGAGTCTCTTGTGCAAGAAGTCTCTCCAGGAGAAGGTGGACCAGGAGCATGCTGATCCATCCTAAATGTACCCCTTCCTCCCTCTCGGTTTTTGCTCCCTATGCCCTTTAACCGCCCCAAACGGCCACCTTCCCCTGCCTCGTCTTCATCCTCTTTGTCGGAGAACTCTCTGTGATGTTGGTACGCATTTTTGATGCCACGGTAGAGGACATCCTCTACTGCCGCGAGGCTCTGCGACTCTGAATGGGGGTGAGACCGTCCATGTCCGCCCTGCCTTTCTAGTTTCACTCTTGCTATCACAGTCCGTTCGGTTTGAGGAGAAGAACCTTGTGGCTGGGGGGTAGTAGTAATAGGGGGTCCTGCTGGTAGAATGGGCAACGTATCTCCACCTCCTCCTGGTACACCCGGCCTATGACGTGGACTGATGTTCTCACGGTACGTCTTTCGAAGCGGGAGCCGGCAAGTGGTAAGTGGAGGAGTCGCCGTGGACGCTGGGTTCCGTTTAACTCCGCCTACCTCGTGGTGTTCTAGAGTGCCGTTCATCTGTGCCGAAGATGTGGAAGGGGACGATGAAGACCAGGAGGAGGAAAATGAGGGCGTAGGTCCACTGGAGGAAGTTGCGCTACTGGAGGCGGAGCCTGTGTGTGTGGTTACTGTAGGGACAGTGGAAGAGGGGGTAGGGTAAGACGTTGGGGGAGGAGTTCTAATGACTGTGGTGGGTGGGGTTACATGGGTGGGCTTGACTTTCTGCGGCTGCTCAGGGGGCGGTGGTTGTGGAGTGAGTTGGGATTGGGAGTGGACTGGATCTAAAGCAGTGTTGTGAACCACCTTACTAAATCCCGCCTCCTGTTTGATCTTCAGCTTCAAACCTATTCGCTGGCGTGCCTCGTAGGTCTTCATGGGTGGTTTGCTGGTCCGCTGGGGAAGCGCAACATCATCGTCGTCATCAGCAGGGCGGGTGGATGGAGTGCGGCTGAAGGAGGTGTTTGGCGTGACTGGCTCTGCAGATGGCCGGACCACAGGAGCAGGCGTAGGTGTGGAGCTAGTGGACCAGGATACCGATGCTCCCCCTCCACCTTGCTTAATCACCAGTTTGGTAGGAGGAAAGAGGGCAGGGGTAGAAGCAGGAGTGGGGGCAGCAGCTGGGGTAGGTGCAGGAGTTGGGGTAGGAGCAGGGGCAACAACTGCAGCAGGTGCAATTGCAGCTGCCACAGGTTGACCTGCACCTGCTGCTGATGCAATTCGTATAGAACTCAGCTCCACCTTTACAGGTCTCACGGCACTGCTGTCCAGCAAACTGGAATTGGCCACAAATTCTTCTGCAAAGAGTAAAAGAAGGTGATTAAATACCACACCTTTTGAAAATACACAGTTCATTCCCATTTAAAGTTCACACACTTTAATGGTAAGTCTTTACCTGGTTTCTCCTTGGCCAGGACCCTGTCCTGACTAAGCGCAACCTTCTCCTCCTGAATGAACATCCGGTCAATCATAACCATCTCTGCTGAGGGACCCAGCCTCTGCTCAAGGTAAAAAGCAAACAGGAGACCAATTAATTTAGGGCTCACAAGGTCCAAACATTAAGAGAGATCAAGTGAGTGAGATTTAAAATGATACCTTTGATTCCTCAAAAAGCAAGTGACGATATTTATCCACCATTGCTTGTGTGCGCTTCAAGAGTTGGCATGAGACGTTCTCAAATTCTTCATCCACTGGACAGAGAAGTGTAAAGCGAAAATTACACATCAGCCCTGAAGAGGGTGCCACACAACTACGCTACAGGACCTTAAAAGAGTATTCACAAAGCATTTACCTTTGCGGTAGTCTTCTGGGGATGAAGCCATGCCTTGGTACAGGTGGTACGGCATCAGTCGATGAAAAGTGTCCTCAAATGAGCGGAAAGGAGAGCTGTAGTCAGGATGGAGAACAGAGCCTTGCTGTTTTCGCAGCTGTTCCAGCATCCTACAAATAGATTCACAATGTCACATGGAACATTTTATCAATGTCCTTGCTACGATTATGGGTCTGGGGACATTTCAGTTGTGTTGTTGTCTATGCAGGGTCAGAGAATGCTCAGATTTCATCATAAATATAATTAGTGTTCCATGAGGGTGAGTAATTAATGATGGTATTTTCATTTTTGGGTGAACTAATCCTTAAATTTATGTACAAAATAAAGATTTGTAGCATATCTCATGAGCTATGCCTACGTCCTTCGCCCAGGAATGACTTGTGGATCTGAGAGTTTCTAATGTTGTAAATATGGATATTTTTCTCAAAAAAAAAATAATAAAAAGCATCGATTAGCTAAAGGAGGGGTTTATACACCACCCAGAGCCGTGTAAAGCACATTTTATTATGCATGGATGGGCTTTATTTGACTTCTTTTGGACTGTTGAACCATACTCCCAGGGGTGAGTGAAAACATGAGCAAATTTTCCTTTTGGATGAACTAAACCTTTAAATTTCACTTTCCCATCATTTATTGGGTTATTCTTGAATTTAACTAATAACATTTGTAATTTATGCTCTGTATTAGTGTTGGGCGATATGGCCATTTTTCAAATCGTCATTGTCAGCACGTGAGATCAACGATACACGATATTATCATGCATGGGTTGAGCAAGAGAGAGACTCTTTGTTCTTGCCATAGCATAACTATTTGGTGTTTTAAACCGCGCAGGTGCGTGAAAGAGACAGCCTATGGAATTACCAATAATAGAAAAAATATTCTTTCAAACATACTGATAAACTAACATTAAATATAAAAACAATATTTAAATGAGCTAGTTCATATATAGACACAACTGTCATATAGCGCTTCCTGTGAATTTGCCGCATCGTCGCACAGAAGTTATCAGTCTAAATGTTCTGCAAAATCAGTCAACGGTGTAAATCAATAGATTTCTTTTAAACTCCAACAGTTTAACACTAATACTGGACATACACGAACACGTTAAATAGAAAGTATTCAAAACAGGTAAGTTAATATATTTGGAGTAAAGTTGAATTGAACTGCTGCATCAGTCATACAGCGCTCCGGACCGCGCGCTTCATGACGAGCTCGACAACCGCCACAGAAACAAGAATGAGATGCTTTCTAACATAACAGTGGCATTAAACTCAGTTAGTGAGGGCTCGTTTAAAATAATGCACATATATAGGCCTTTCAAATTACATGTTAAAGTGCAATAAAATTCCTTATATCTGCAGATATAATATACGATGTACATCTGTTTGTGGATGGAGACTTTGTAACGGCCAAAACTATGTATTTTGCATGCATCACATTATAGTGCGGTGTGCATGAAAATAATAAGGCGGCAGAGTGAACTTATCATCCATAGTGTTTCTCACGAAGTCCTTTTACGTCATCACCACATAGTGTGTTTTATAAGTTAAGTGATCAGTCTCTTAAGAGAAGGACTACGTGAGAACCACTATGGATGATAGGTTTGCTCTGCCTCCTTGTTATTAATTTGTCTTAACTTTATTTATTGAATGAGAAGAGTGCGTTGCCGTGTAGCAGCCATTAAATGTGTGGGACACCAACTCCTCGTTTTCTATCGCTTTCGAGTTATCCGAGTCAAAGCCTTACAACTTTTTCAACTTATTCTTTGAATACATACTACATTTATAGGAGAATGAACCTATTATCGTCCTGACTATCGACAGAGACATCTGCTTATGTCAATATCTCTGGCTATCGTCGATACACGATACTATCGTCTATCGGCACAACCCTACTCTGCATACAGTATGTATACATTACCTTGCTTCTTTGCTTGGTTCCACACTAAAAGGCCTTTTTAATGCTGAAGTCTGTAAAAAGACAAGAGATAACAAAATTACCATAAAAATTACATCATCCAATTCATTTTAACAGTCTTATGTAATGTGATTTTGAATCTTACCTGTGTTTGGGAAGCAGGTTGTGGAGGTGCCGGCATTTGAGAGAGTGCAGCACCTAAAACCTGTATCTGCAAACCTGCTTTATTCAGAGACAGCCCACCAACTGAACTTATGACTCCTGGCTTTGCCTGCAAACCAGTGTTCAAAACTGAGTTAAGATAATTTTGCAATGTCTTAACTGCAACGGCAAATGGTCCAGCTGTAAACTACAGTAAAAATATTAACAACTACTCTTCTCTCACCTGAACAGCATGCGCAAGGTTTGGAGTCGTGATTCCCTGGTTCACTGTAGCCCCAGCAGACACAGCAGAAAATACATGAGTGTCATTTGCACCTAAGAAGAACATAACACTTTGTAAACATGGGAATATTTGAAAGTAGACATTTAAAGGAAAAACGTATGCAATCCCCACCTGTAATAGAGGACTTGACAAGCACAGACTTCTGCTGCAGAAGGGACTGGACTGGCGCTTGGATGGTGCCACTGGCCGTTGAATTTGCAGCTTGGACTGAAGGCTGATCTGGCATTTTGTTGAACTGGTTTGTGGCCTGTTGCTGAGAGGCCTGAGCTTGGGCTTGAGCCTGAGCTTGTGCCTGAGCTTGCTGCTTAGCCTGTAGAAGAATGTTTTGCTGGATCTGTATAAATCAAAAGCACACAGACAATCATTCAAGTAGAGTTCATATAAAAAAGAACCTTACCTATTACCAAGTAGCTCTTCCCACAGTGACACCTAAACCTTATCAAAGCTCTGCTCTATATAACTGCATTAACCATCTACCATCAATGTGATGATGGGTTATTTTATCAGTTATGGCAGTATTTTCATTTCAGTGCAAACTTTAGCTTTTTTTTACTCTCAGTTGGAACACTATATAAAGTATAAGGTGATGATACATTACCTGGTGAAGTTTTTCCAAAAGCTGCTTTTGCTGAGGAGAGGGCTGTGTGATGGATGACATAGTCTGCAGCTGCGCACTGACCAGCTGAAGGTGATGCTGCTGTTCTGCAGTCAGCCCCGGCACCACCGTCACCTGCTGTTTGACCACTGCAGCTGGAGGCGAGCTAACAGCAGGCTGGAACTGGAACTGTGCAGGAAGGGGCTGCGGAGACTTCGGGGAACAGGAGGAAGGAGGTATGTCTGGCTGCAGGGCAGTAGGCTGAGGCAGAGTCTGAGGAAGAACTTGAGGCTGGAGCTGCACTTGTATTTGCTGAGGCTGCTGCTGTTGCTGTTGTTGAGGAGCTGGCTGTGATGGTTGTGGAGAACCTCCGATCTGATTGTGTATGATAAAGAGGGGTGGTAGAGAGGAAGGCGTGCAGGAACGCGAGGGAGTCTGTGCCTGAGACTGAGGCTGGGGCTGTGATGGAGGCCGAGACTGCTGGTGCTGGTGAGGAGACTGGATCTGCTGCCCGATGGTTATGGGAGAAGCTCGGGCAGGTTGAGGACCGTCAGTCAGGGTGGGTGTTGGTGCATTTGTGACCACAGGCTGCGATGGGGAGGCGCTTTGGATCTTTATAGTCTGAGAATGTGCTGCCGATGGAACCTAGACAGCATAAAAAGAGGAGGAGGAGGAGGAAGAGAGAAAATAGTCAATGGATGTTTGGTTAATCAGCCAGTTAATATTTTGAATTCATCAATTTTGGGAAAAATTAATTTTTAGGGATGCACTGAAATTTCAGCAACAGAAAATGACATCGACAATAAAATAAAATGCTTTCAATAAAATAATTTCAACAGCATTATGAAAAACACCTTATCAAACTTACATTTTGCAATACTGACATTTGAACTTATGCACAGCAAAAAAATACAATAAAATAAAAATCAACATAATGATCAAAACATGATCAACATAAAATAGGAGAAATGTATTCAGGAAGATCCGGATTTGCTGTTTGAGACTTTTCCTCACCTAGGATAATAGAGGAACTTAATCGCAAACCACAACTATTCACAATCAGTGTGTAAATTAGGGCAGAACTTACTTCTGTAAATATGTATAAACTAGTGACACAGACACTATACACCAAGTAGATGGGAACAGCAGGTGAGGAAAAAAAAACAATGTTTAGACACACAATTCCAGGTGCTTTTAATATATTCTACATTACATTTTAAAATGAGATACTTTAGGAAATGACAGAACATCAGGTAACTCTAAATGGCTTTATACTTCATGTTGCTTTCTATTTTAAGCAGTTTAATGCCCTAATGACAAGAATACCAATAGCGAGAGTTTCTTTATATTACTGTTGTAAAATTCATTTCACAATCATTTTTAATGTATGCAAATGGTACCAAAAGCATAGGAAAAAAACTAAATGGTGTCTAAGAATTTCATTTCAGTGCATCACTAAAACAATAGTCCATAAAGTGCAGAAACAAAAAACACCACAAAAATTGGTGACAAAAACCAAACACACAGCAACAAGCAACAATAAACAAATACAAGAACGATAATACAAAAGCATGAAGAAACAGAAAGGAAAAATCTATTTTTTGAATAACATAAAGACTACAACAGCTGAAATAGTACAATTGTACAAAATATCTAAACTGTACATAAGCTACTCATTTAACTGATTAGTGCTTTCTGATAGACACCATTGGGGTTTGGGGAGGGGGGGGTGGGCAACTGACATGAGGACATAATTTTTACAGAGAACAACAAAAAGTGGTTCACAGAGAACAGACAGGAAACAAAAATAGTACAAATCTAAAACAGATTTGCTGGTAGAGGGCAAAGGTAGTTCAGGGCAGCGAGCAAGTGATCAAGATCAAATCTTTGAAAGTGATCTTGAAAGGAATTAAATTGAATTTCTCTTAGTAGGCTGGGTGGTGGTGGTGGGAGGGGGACCGATTGAGGTTGAAAACAGCAGTTACCGAACGTTTGGATAGCAGAGGTAGTGAGTAGGCTGAATGTTAATATGAATGGACAGAGTGAAGACGAAGATTTACAACAGCAAAACTAATAGGAAGAGCCATTGCTCCATCATGACATGCTCATGGGAAAATGCACGAAGATGATGCAAACACACAACCGAAAAAATAAAGTCATTAGAGTTTTATTGTTGCAGGTGAATCCATTTGAAGAGCAACAACTGGACTGTTATTAGCATCAACCCATATCCCAATTAGTGTCAACACAGTTCGGCAAGCTTCTTATTAAAAAATGATGATGCAAAGAACAGGAGAACAGAAATGGATATTGAGGGGAAGGTGTTGCAAGCAATAATAGTATGAGTTAATGGACAAAATAAACCCATTACGCTATAATTATAGTATCAATGACAGAAACGGATAACAGTGCAGACGAAAGACCTGATGAAAACAGAACACACGCAAAACCAAGAGTAAAAATGAGTAAAAGAAAAGGCATCCATGCCTGAGCAATGACAGTAGAAAGACAGGGGGACAGAGAAAGAAAGGGAGTTCTGTTGGGAGACAGTGGTCCAATAAGCAGCAGTGGCAGCAACAAGTGGGTGGAGCTTAGTGCGGAGCATGAGCTCATCTACCTTGTTAACCACTGTTGCCATGTGGGCGGGGCCAGGGGAGGGGCTGGGACACTGCCGAGTCTCGGCTAACAAGCTGTCATGGCCTGAAGGGGCGGGACCAGAACTGCTGCCGCTGACGATAACAGATGCAGGTACACCCACAGCGGCAGGTGGGTCTTTTCCTGCTTGATGCTGTTGGTCCTAACATGGGCACATTTATCAGTTGAGGAATGGGAGAGGTAAAACATTCATCTAAACTGGTCAGAGGTCAGCTTAAGGATCAAATGTTGTTATGTTAGCTTATTAGCAAAGACACACAGTTTGCAAACAACAGATTGTTGAGTTTAAAGAGAGCACACTGACCTGCTGCAGGAACATTTGAAGGGACTCCTGACTTAGGATCATGCTGGAACCGGGTGATGTGAACAACAACTTCCCTGGGCTGTGCTGGGCCTGAGGACCCAAACCCACCATTGAGGATGTGGACGTGGCCATAGTTGGAGATGGAGATGAAGAGGAAGGAACCGAGCCTGCTACTGAAACCGGTGGTGTCATCTGAACCGTGAGAATTGAGGGCTGCGGTTGGGTCTGTGCTGGTTGAGCAGCAGCATCCGTAGAGCCGCCCAATACAGTGATTCCCTCTCCTGTCTGGCACGGCGCCATAGCCGCAGATCCACTGCTACCGTTATTAGGGATGCCGCCAGATTGCTGCAACGTCTGTAAACTGACTGCTGGGCTAAGGCTCTCCAAGGACAGGGAATTCTGTATCGGCATGCCCTGGATGACCGTTTGTACGTGGCCTGTTACTGGATGGGCTTGTGTCTGCGTTTGCGCCAGGGACACCGGCATTTGGAACAGTGTGGGCTGACCCATCTGACCGGGCTGGAGGTGGATGTGTCCAGAGAGAATATGGGCAGCACCAGGGTGACCCTGTGAGGCCAACATCTGACCCAGGTTAATGTTCTGATTGGCTGTCAAGATCTGATTAGCGATTATCTGCCCTCCAGGCCCCTGACTGGTAATGATGTGACCCCCGGGATGCTGAGTCAGGAACTGACCCCCCGCCTGAAGCCCCGGTAACAGGAACTGGTGGTTTTGGCCCTGCAGGACAGTTTGCGAGGGAATGACAATGCTGCCCTGTTGGTTTAACAAGTGAACACTGAGCGGTTTTCCTGACGTTTGGGGGCCCTGTTGCTTAAAGAGCGCTTGAGAGAACTGCGTTCCCTGTGACGTGGCCTGTGTGCTCAAGACTACATTTGAGCCATGCTTCCCGAGGAACGTTACATTCTGACCAGCTGATACTGGGATTTGCTGCACCCCCAGAGCCTTATTAGCATCATTTGGCAAGGCATGTGGAGCAGGAAGCTGTTGCTGCTGCTTGAAGACTTTGGGTTGGATGGCTCCCCCTTGCGGAGGTTTGGGCTGTATTGGTGTTGGCGTTCGCTGGATGATGACATTCTGCATAATTTGGCCTTGAGGCTGGGTTTGAGATCCAATTCCGGCACCCAAAGAGGCATTACCGAAACCCACAATGCCACCAGGAGCGGCCATTGTAGTTGCACTGTTGTTAGTATTTGTGTTGCTTAAGCAGACAGCCGGCCCATTTAAGGCAGGGGACCCTAGAGTGGCCTTTCCCCCTTGAATTAAAAGTCCTCCCCCTGAACTCAAAACAGAGCCTCCAAGCCCAGCCTGCGTTCCAGCACTTGCTGCCTCAGGCCCAGGTTGATGCAATTGGTAGCCACCCATGGTTTTCGTCAAGATCTGCTGCCCAGATGGATTTATAGTCATTACAGTGGGTTGGCCCACAACTTGAATTTGTCCAATGCCCAACGGTCCAGACTGACTGCCATTCGGTAAGGCCTGAAGGCTCGAAATAGGTTGAAGGGTAACATTTCCAAGCCCGACTTGTTGCACGAATGGCTGGACGCTGATAGCTTTGTTCATGACCTGGGGTTGAAGCTGCAGGCCTGGATGTGCCAGGACTGAGCTGAGCATGTCTGGGGTGGCATTAGAGGGTGCAGTAGGGGTGCCTTGGTTTGGAAAAATCTGAGTTGCACCTCCAATGCCCACCCCAGACAGGCCAGCATCAGGCAGGGGTTGGACCACCTGCGTAAGGCCAGTCAGCCCAAACTGACTGAGGTCGAGCTCAGCATCTGCCTCTTGAAGGCTCTGTTCTGTGATGTTAGCCTCTGCCAGACTCTGCTGCAAAATGTCACAAGGCTCATGATTTGTCCCAACACCATTGCT